>NC_137114.1:24785576-25985576 GCF_949357685.1 Gobio gobio
TGTGCAGTTCCCCTTCGAGGGAACTCGCACTGCGTCGTCGAGTGACAACACTCTGGGAACGCCCACAGCGTTACGCATCTGAAGCATGAATGAAATCAAGCCAATCTGATTGGTGTTGCGTCGTGACGTAGTAGATGACGGCATACCCGGAAGATACAAAAAGGAAGCTGATGCAAACACACACTAGCTTTTTTGCTCTTCAGCGAAGCGCTCTGTGTTTTGTCAGTCTTATTTGATGTTGTTTGTCTACCAACGTTGTTCACAAGCAGGGCTCGCGAACCCCGTGGCTGGTCCCGTGTCTGTCGAAAAAAAAAAAAAAGACAGCACGGTTGATCAATCATGGGACTCGCAGATGGGCTGTCAGGGGAACTTGAGAGGGTGCTGAGGCATCTTCTCCTTCCCTGTTTGACAGTTCCATTGTTCTCCTTCCCCGTGTGGAAGCCCGCGCTGCGGCTTCTTCCCCGGGGTGGAGGACCCGATGCGTGAGCTGTCTGATTTTGAGGAATTAGACGTGCTCCGTATCGAGGCTCGCCATTTCCTATGCAAGATTCAATCTCGCGTTGCCAAAAACAAAAAAAGGGGCAGCGCGTAGGTTCGAGTCTGCTAGTAAAGTGATACAACGTGATACGGTGAAATGTGATACTGTTGGGTGCGAGGCATGCGGTCAGCACCTGAGGGTGCTGGCTGTTTTCATTGAGAAATATCTCGACGCGTACTGCCGTGCGCTTTTCGGGTGTTTCAGCCTCGCGCCTGTTTGGCTTTTTTTCCCAAGGGATGAAAGCCAATTGTATTATAAGGGCTCGAGCCACGTTGCTGAGGCAACGTGTGGTTTACGAGTCCGTATAAATACAATAAAACAGTATCGTCTGGTGTCATTTCTGACCATGTTTCACTGTATTGTGGATACTGTTGGGTGCGAGGCATTCGGTCAGCGCCTGAGGGTGCTGGCTGTTTTCATTGAGAAATATCTCGACGCGTACTACCGTACGCTTTTCGGGTGTTTCAGCCTCGCGCCTGTTTGACTTTTTTTCCGAGGAATTAAAGCCAATTGTATTATAACGGCTCGAGCCACGTTGCTGAGGCAACGTATGGTTACGAGCCATATAAATACAATAAAACAGTATCGTCTGATGATTTGGCCTGTATTTAATTCTGAGGAATTAAATAATATATGATCTGACTTTGAGGAGTTAGATATTCAGCCTATCATTCAGACCATATTATGGCTGCATTTAATTCTGAGGAATTAAATTAAAGTATTATCTAACGTGAGGAGTTAGATGTATTTTTTATTCAGCCTGTTATGCAGACTAGGTTGCACGGGTTGGGTGATTATGATGACATTTAATTCTGAGGAATTGAGTGTCATGTTATCTGACTTTGATAAGTTAGATACTTTAATCAGTCTGTCACCCAAGCGTGTTTGACTTGTCTGGATATTCATCTAAGAGGGAGCCCTCCTGAAGTTGATGTCGTTCTCGCCGCCTGGTGGCCTGCGGGACACATCAGTTTCAGGCGGTTGCTAGGCGTAGTGTCCGCCCTAGTGTTGCGGCCCTGTCGAGCTGCTCCCTTAGATGAGGCCCCTGCTGGCCAGCCCCCTCTCCCGGGTAGGAGCGACCGAGGTCGTTTTCCCCCAGGAGCTCTCGGGAAATCAGTGCTGTGTTCCCGCCGTCAAAGACGCTTCGGGCCTCACTGATTTCCCGCGCACACACGCTGCCTTCGTCGCCTCCAAGGGGACTTGCGACTGGGCAGCGAACGTGTGCGCCCACCGAAAATCGTTCTCGACTGCTCCCTGCCGGTTAGCCGCTTCAGGGGGGTCGGGAACGAGTTTCGGTTGACACCCGAGGCCAGCCTCGAGAGGCTGGTTCCCTTAGTAGATTATCTTGGCGCATGGTCATGCCCTCCGAGTGTATCTACATGGGTCCTGCAGACTGTAGAGCTGGGTTACAGGCTGCAGTTCGGTTCTCCTCCCCCGAGTTTCAACGGGGTGGTCCGGACTGTGGTCGGCCCAGAGCAGGTTCGGGTTATGGAACAAGAAGTACAAGCCCTGTTAGCCAAGGAAGCCATAGAGCGGGTTCCTTTGGCGGACAGGGACTCCGGGTTCTACAGCCGGTACTTCATAGTTCCAAGGAAGGATGGTGGGTTGCGTGCGATAATAGATCTCAGGCTCTTGAATCGGTCTCTGAGGAGATTCACGTTCAAGATGCTCATAATTCCAGCCATCGTGAGTCAGATCCAGTCCGAGGACTGGTTCGTCACGATAGATCTAAAGAACGCATACTTCCATATTCCATCCTTCCATGTCACAGGAAGTTCCTGAGGTTCGCTTTCGGGGGCGAAGCGTACCAATATCGGGTTCTTCCCTTCGGCCTGGCACTCTCCCCTTGCGGTGGCGGTTCGGCATCGAGATGTCGTTCTGTCCCACATCAGATGCTTGGGGCTGAGACTCGCCCTCCCAGCGGACTACATTCCTGGGGGTTGTAGGGGACTCCACGTCGATGCGGGCACAAATGTCTCCCTCACGCGTGGAGTCCATACTGGCGATGGTCTCCTGAGTGAAGCCAGGCTGCAGCCTCACTGTGAAGCAGTTGAGACTGCTGGGGCTCAGGGCAACAGCGTCCAAGGTGATACCTTTTGACCTGCTGCACATGAGACCCCTACAGTGGTGGCTGAGGGCCAAGGGGTTTTCCCCGAGGGGAAATCCGTTTCGTATGATCAGGGTAACGCGCAAATGCCTTCGTTTCCTCGTCATATGGCGGAAACCTTGGTTCCTGTCCCAAGGACCGGTGCTGGGAGCATCATGTTGCCGGAGAGCCGCTTCAACAGATGCTTCCCTCACTGGTTGGGGCGCGGTCATGGAAGGCCGTTTTGCGAGAGGTCTGTGGGAGACCCGGCATTCTTCATGGCACATCAACTGCCTGGAGATGCTGGCGGTCTACAAAGCTCTGAGGAGCTTTTTACCCGGACCTCCGCGGCCACCATGTCCTGATACGCTCAGACAACACTTCGGTTGTCGCGTATCTCAATCACCAGGGGGGTTTTGAGGTTGCGCCCTCTATGCAGACTGGCGCATCAAATCCTCCTGTGGTCCCAGGGGAAGTTATCGTCCCTCAGGGCGATGTACATTCCCAGGGACCAAAATTAGGGAGCAGACATCCTGTCGAGGCAGGGGCTGAGGCCCGGGGAGTGGCGACTCCACCCAGAGGTGGTGGAGGCCATGTGCGAGAGATTGGCCCAGTGGAGGTGGACCTGTGCGCGTCTCGAGAGACGTCCCACTGTCCACTGTGGTTCTCTCTCAGGCATCCAGCTCCGTTAGGGCTGGATGCCATGATGCAGACGTGGCCGAGGCTGCGTCTGTACGCATTCCCCCGATCGCTCTGCTCCCGGGAGTTCTGGAGCGGGTCCGCCGGGAGGGCATCGGCCTGCTCTTAGTAGCACCCCGGTGGCCCACTCGAGTAGGGTTCTCGGACATCATAGCTCTGCTAGACGGCTCTCCAGGGCGGATCCCTCTGAGGAGGGATCTGCTCTCTCAGGCAGGGGGCACAATATTCACCCCCGGCCAGAGCTATGGAGCCTCTGGGTCTGGCCCCTGAGGGGGCTCGGTACCTAGAGGCGGGCCTGTCAGCAGAGGTGGTCGAGACCTGGCTCAGCTCCAAGGCTCCTTCTACCAGGAGACTGTACAGCCTCAAGTGGAACGTATTCTCCACTTGGTGTAGAGAGCGTGAGGTGGACCCAGTTAACTGCACAGTTTGCTTCAGTGCTGGAGTTCCTCCAAGATCGCTTCTCCGCTGGTCTTACCCCGTTCACCCTGAAGGTGTACGTGGCTGCCCTTGGGGCTTTCCACGCACCTCTAGGTGATGGACCCTTGGGGAAGCACCACCTGGTTGTACAGTTCCTCCGTGGGGCTCGGAGGATGAGGCCGGTAGCTCGCTCCAGAGTCCCAACCTGGGACCTGGCGGTGGTTCTGGAAGGGCTGGCTGAGGCCCCCTTCGAGCCACTGGAGCTGGCTGAGCCTAAGAACCTGATCCTGAAGGTGGCCTTTCTACTCGCCATTACCTCTCTGAGGAGAGTGGGAGATCTCCAGGCCTTGGCGGTCACGCCAACCTGCCTGGAGTTTGCCCCCGGCAGAGTAAGGGCCATCCTTCACTCTAGACCGGGTTACATTCCCAAGGTTCCATCTCAGGGAGCCCGGTCTCTGGTTCTTCAGGCTTTCCATCCCCCTCCCCACCTGACGGCGGAAGAGGGGAGACTTCATCTGCTCTGCCCGGTCAGAGCTTTGAGTATCTATTTAGAGAAGTCTTCCCATTGGAGAAGGTCAGACCAGTTGTTGGTGTGCTTTGGCTCACCCAAGAAGGGGCTGCCTGCGTCAACTCAGACGATCAGTAACTGGATCGTCCAGGCTATAGCCACGGCTTATAGGGTGCGCAATTTGCCTTCACCCATGGCCGTGAGGGCCCATTCCACCAGGAGCATGGCTTCCTCAGTGGCCCTCCTTTCTGCGTCTCGCTTCAAGAAGTATGCGAGGCGGCCGGGTGGGCCACCCCGCACACCTTCATAAGATTCTACAGTCTGCACCTCCCGGTGACGCCAGGTGCTCGAGTTCTTGCGTCCTAAGTGTGCCTGGGTACCCAGCTTCACACTGGGACGTGGGGTGATTTGGTGTGGCCTAGTGGGTATTAACGTTCCCAGAGTGTTGTCACTCGACGACGCAGTGCGAGTTCCCTCGAAGGGGAACGTCTCGGGTTATGACTATAACCCTTGTTCCCCGAGAAGGGAACGAGACACTGCGTCTCGTCGCCACACCTATCACGGCTAGAGCGCTTGCTTCATCGCAAAAGAGCTAGTGTGTGTTTGCATCAGCTTCCTTTTTGTATCTTCCGGGTATGCCGTCATCTACTACGTCACGACGCAACACCAATCAGATTGGCTTGATTTCATTCATGCTTCAGATGCGTAACGCTGTGGGCGTTCCCAGAGTGTTGTCACTCGACGACGCAGTGTCTCGTTCCCTTCTCGGGGAACAAGGGTTATAGTCATAACCCGAGACGTTAATACAGGAAATGAGTGGAGAACAGGAGGGCTTCTTAAAGGTCCCATGGCAAGGATTTTTAAAATTATTTTATAATGTTTCCTGAGGTTTACTTATATTGTTAGTATGATTTTAACATCATAAAATGTCATAATTTAGAAATAAAAGGCATTTTTCTATTCTGATATTAGCCCTCTGGCTTGAATGCTTTGTTTCAAGGGACGTGTCTGTTGTAAGACTTCAGTGAAAACGGCCATTGTTGTGATTTGCTGACATCTTTTCATTTGAAATGAGTATTAGATCTTGTGGCGGAGGGGGCGTGGTTTAGCGAGGTCTGCACGCACTGCCACTGAGAGAGAGAGACGGACTGGGCACTTGTAGACCAGAAAGAGAGAGCTGGAGAAAGATTGCTGAGAAAAGTTATATTGTGCTGAGTTGTTGAGAGCGCTGTGAGCGCGAGTTTATTTTGTTTGTATCTGAAAGTTCTGAATAAACACGAGTCCCAGTCACGGCGACCCTGTCGTCTTCCTCCTTATTCTACGAACTTTGTAACATGTGGAACCCCTCTCGAATACTTTTACTAAGTTTTTTTTACCATTACAGCTGTCAAGCATTATTTTTTAGATCTTTTCCTATCACATGAAAGGCTGCAGTGATGAGCATTGAGTACACAGACAGTCTGTTTGCGTGAATGCAGTGATCTCGTCATTGTTAGCCACAACTAACAGCAAACACGACATCGATATGAATACAGTAAGAGCCTCGTTGTGTAGCATAACAGCGTCATTCATTATAACGGCAGTTTAGGCAAGTGTGCAGATACACTCGCGACGTGTGATTGACAGCTCCGAAATTATAAAGAGAGTGTTCTTTGATTGCTAATCTAGCATCTAATCACAATTTAAATAACAGATTTGTTTCATGCTAATAAGAGAAACAATGTGAAGTTGATCGTTTAGTCACTGGCTTGATTCACGGATGCATAAACGATTTAGAAAGAAAGTCTGTGTGAACTTGAATATTTAGCTACACATCAGAAATCACTGATCACAGATCAGGCAGAATCCATATCGTAAAAGCCTGTGCTGACATTACAACTAAAATAAACGAAATCCATTTTCTCCAAATTCTCTGGGCGGGCAAAGCAGAGGAAGGGGAGGTAACCTTTCCCCTTATGACGACATACAGGGAAGATTCCAGATCGGCTCGTCTGAGCTCTCATTATCTGAAAGACAGAGCAGGACACCCAGAAATCAAAATTTCTAGCCACTAGGGGACCATATACAGGATAGGGGAACTTATATTAATGTAAAAAAAAAACTCTTAAAATGAAATTTTCATGCCATGGGACCTCTAAAGAAAAACTAACAGGTCTGTAAGAGCCGTAATTCTTACTGTTTGGTAGGTGATCAAATACATATGTCATGCAATAAAATGCAAATGAATTATGTAAAAATCATACAATGTGATTTTCTGGATTCTCTGGATTTTTAGATTCGGTCTCTCACAGGTGAAGTGTACCTAAAAATTACAGACCTCTACATGCTTTGTAAGTAGGAAAACCTGCAAAACCGACAGTGTATCAAATACTTGTTCTCCCCACTGTATATGGTCATAGTATACACTGTAAAATACAACAGTTTTTCTAATTAAGACTTTTAAGTTAACTTTACTTAAAGGTCCCGTTTTTCGTGTTTTTTTTAAAGCTTTGATTGTGTTTACAGTGTGCAATATAACATGTGTTCATGTTTCATGTGTAAAAAAACACAGTATTTTTCACAAAATTTACTTATCTGTATACTGCTGTTTTCACTGTCCTCAAAACGGCCTGAGAATTTCCTCGTTCTATGAAGTCCCTCCTTTAGAAACACGTAACGAGTTCTGATTGTACCAGCGGTTCCCGTGTTGTGATTCGACAGCAGCTTAGGGCACGTTGCCCGGAAAGGTCACGCCTCTTACCATAACGGGGAGATGAACGCGCTCAAACTACAGCCCCTGAAGGCCAAACAAAGGTGATTTGACTCCGGGATGAAAATAACAGCGTCTGAATGACATGGCGACAAACGCAACCGAACCGAACCGAACCGAACCGAACGCAACACTTCCTCTTCTCCACGAGGGAGCAACAAGACCACGGCCCCTTTTTCGTGTATTCTTGTGGGCGGAGGTTTGTCAACAAACTGTTCTACTGACGTAATTAAAGCAGGATGTACAGGGATGTAGTCCAAACCGGCCGTTCGCTGTAGGCTTTGAAAGGGAACTTCTGTTAAATAAAATATCTCGCTTGGCATTGAACTTTGAGCTTTATAATTCTACAGGTATTATTTATGCTCTAACAGCAACATTACACGCTAACTAAAGTTTGAAAAATGGGATCACGAAGAACAGGACCTTTAATGTCTTAACTTAATTGTAACAATCTAGTAATCTGTACTATTCACATACTAGTCCTTGTTTACTCTGAAAACCCAAGTTAAGATTAATTGATTGGTTTTAGTGCCATTTTGTCAAGCAAAAACTTTTCACTCATTTCCTTCACTTCTGCATTTATCTGTATCTAGTTGCATTCAATCATTTCCCAAAGTCATCTTGAATGTTGATGTAATGGGTGAGAAGACTTTCTGGTCTTCCTATCACCAGACCAAGCTCAATTTAAGATTAAACATTGGTCTGGGGAGTCTGCTATGCATTTTCTACTGCACAAGAGGCGTGATCAACGAGCATAAATTAAATGACTCTGTACGCAATTGGATAGACCTTCAACCAATCAGACCACAAGAGGCGTGATCAACGGGCATCAACCCATCGCTTCTCCAATAGCGTGGCAGGTGGTTAAGCCAGTCTGTGATTGGTTCCCACAAAAGTTTAACAGAAGCAGTAGAAATGAATGTACAGGTTCCCTTTCGAAAGGGAACTCTCGCTGCGTCTAGCTGACGCTATGGGGAACGCCTCCAGCGTGACAGGTGTCTGAAGCTACTATCGAATCACGTCAATCCTTTTGACCGACGACAACCCATGACGTCATCACTATGCGACCCGGAAGTATATAAGGGCGCTGTGCCAACACATACACATCTTTCTCGTCTTCAGGGACTGTCTGTTTGAAGTGCTATACGAGTTAAGGTAATACAAATTCAATACTTAATACACACAAGTGTGTATTTACTGCCTGGGATCAAGAGCATGCACAGTCAGTTCAATTGAAGTTGTTTGTGTGTAAGTGTGAGCGGTTTTCAATCTGATATCGCTCCACTCTAGTCTGGCTTTCTTCTTGAGGGAAGAGAGTTTGGCATCTGGGGCTGGATGATGCTGTCCCGCTCATGCTGAGCGCTGCATGCATCATGGGTTCTCAGATGCAGCTCGCCGATCGTCGCGAGAGGTTATTTTCCTCTCAGACGATCTGGCGGCTAACGAGACTAATCAGCAAGTGCTCTTAGGGATGGCTGGTGAGAGTGGTATGAACCCTCTCAGCCACCCTGACCGTGTATGCTGAGCTGATGAATGTTATGGAACACGCTGCAGGCAGGCTGCGGCTGCCATGTTGGCGCTTTAGAGGAGAGATCGCTCGTGATAGATTGCACGATCAATTTCTCCTTGGCACGTAAACCATCAGCTCAGATGAGCCTTCCATTCCTTCCTGATCTTCTTACAGAGATCGAGAGGGCATGGAAGAATCCATATTCGACCCGATGTTCATCGACATCAGCGTTTTAACTTCGCTGATGTCGAGGGGATAGGGGAATATGGATATGTGTTGATGCTACCAACTGGCGAGGAAAGTTTGCGAACTTTTCTCGCATTTTGTGGGCATCAACACTGAGAGCTCAAACTCTGCCATCTACCTCTCTAAATCACGTTGTGCTTTAATGGCAGGGCATACACGGCAGCAGGTCAGGCTGGTGCTGCTTTTCACACCATGGCGGTGTTTCAGGCGTACCAGGCAGATCTGCTGGGGGATCTCGATCAGGGGTAGGTTTTTAACCCTTGATGCGGTAGTCGAACTGCGCCGCACCACAGGTCTAGCTCTCTGTGCCACCAAGCAAAGCAGCTGCCGCGATCGGCTGATCGTAGGCGGCGATGGTGGCCTCGGAGAGACATCTGTGGTCGAACTCGGCGGATATCGTGGAGAAAGGAAAGAACTTTCTCCACGATTCGCCGGTTTTGCCTTACAAACTTTTTAATAAAAGTTTGGAGAGGCGAAGGCGCGTTCGGCACCGCTGAGATCCGGATTCGCGCCCAGGCAGGCGGGAGGGCCTGGCCCGTCATGGCCCGAGGGCTGGAGACAGGGCCAGAGTACCAGTATTGCCTTTTGTGCGCCCCCTCATAGGAGTAGGTCGCAGAAGAGGCCGGTCTCCCGTAGGAAGAGGGATCCCTCATAGTTTTTCTTCATAGAGCGTTTCTCTAGGCGTTTCTTACATCAGGCCTGGGGCGGCACGCCTTGGCTTGATCAGTGAGAGCGCCCCTTTCAGGCATGCAAGGGCGGTAGAACACCGCGGTCATATGAGAACCGTGTGGTGAGTCTTCGCTCTACACGCCGCAGGTGAGAGTGGTCTATTTTGTGCGATAACACTAAAATATGTATTTCTTACAGACCTTTGTTCCCTGTATAGAGTGTGGGTTTACGCAACCATTAGGAAGGAGGAGTTAACTGAAGTTTTCCCCTGTAGGTGGCTTATTGCAGCACCAGGATCTGGGCTGTAGAGGTGAGCGTGTGTTGGCTTTCCCTTGGTGGTCAAGATATCGCGAGGCAGGCCACCGCTCATGGTATCATATGTATGTAATTAGGGCCTCCTCTCATGGTGAGAGTGGTGTTTAGGCCGCCGCTCTTTTCTTTGAAATGTTTGCGGAGTACTAAGCAGAGTTTCTACCGCTTGGGGTTTTTTACTATGTGTCTTCGGTTTCCCTAAGCCACCGCAGGTTAGAATAGTTTGTCTCTTTTAGAGTGTGTTTACTAGAGACTGACGCTGGAGCTTCAGTTAGGCATGTGGCCTAGGCTATGTGGATGAGGGAGCTGCATTGCTGAGGCACTGTCACCTCTGGCCGTTTACTTCGTGATTCTGAGCCTTTTGTACCATCCCTGTGGTAGCCTCCTCTCACCTGAGAGTCGTTTGGTCAAAGCAGTTATTAGTCAGCCAGTGGTCTAACTGTCAAGGGTTTCATAGCAGTCAGTTAAACTTGCTACCAGGTGGTAGGCCTCACCAGGCCTCCTTGGAGGCGAGTTCCTGAGTGGGATACTCGGGGAGCTAGCATGGCTTGCTATCAGGTAGTAGGCCTCTTCAGGCCTCCTTGAGGGCGAGGGCCGATGTGAGATTTTGATATGGCTAGCCTGACGGCTATCAAGTGGTAGGCCTCTTCAGGCCTCCGTGGAGACGAGCCCCTAGGGTCTTTGTTACTCTCACATTGTGCAATATGTTTGTTATCAGTTGGCAGGCCTTTGAAGCTAGGCCTCGCTGGAGGAGTGCTCTGAGTCTCAGTCACTTGACAGCTAGCACGGCTGAGTTAGTGCTAGCAGGTGGTAGGCCTCACTAGGCCTCCCTAGTAGGCTTGCTATCAGATAGAAGGCCTCTTTAGGCCTCTTCTTGAGGGTGAGCTTCCGGTAGAGGTTCCCGGGTAGCTAGCATGGTTTGTTATCTAGGTAGGCCTCACCAGGCCTCCTGGGAAGGCAAGTATCGATGCAGGGCATCGTGAAATATAGCCCGGCTGGCTATCAGGGTTTAGGCTACAAACAATAAGCTTCCCTGATGGTCGGCTGTTAGGTGGAAGGCCTCAGTCAGGCCTCCCGGGTGACGAGTACCGATGTGTGGGCATCGGGAGTATTTTAGCCTGGCAGGCTACTCAGGTGGTAGGCCTTATCAGGCCTCTCTGGAGGCAGAAGAGCCAGCCTAGCTGGCTATCAGGGTGTAAAGGGCCATTACGCCCCCCTGAGGGTTGGCTGCCGAGTAGGCCTCTATAGGCCTCTTGATCAGGCACATTATCAGTTGGAAGGCCTCACCAGGCCTCATTGGAGGAAGTACCGATGTTCACATCGGGACAACTGGTCTGCCGGCTAGCAGGTTGCAGGCCTCATCAGGCCTCCCTGAAGGCCTGTTGTAGTGGGCAGGCTAGATAGGTGGAAGGCTTTCAAAAAGCCTCCCTAGGAAGGAGTTCCCAAGTCATGGTCACTAGATCAGTAGTATAAATTACTATCTGACAGTAGGCCTGTACCGGGTTTATCCCAGAGGCCGGTAGTAGGCCTCATTAGGCCTCCCTAAGGCGTTCTTGGAGCCCACTCACTTGATAACAGTTAGGAACGAAAAGGAAACCTCATATAGGTAGTAGGCCTCTCCGGGCCTCCCTAAAGGCTGGCTATCAGGTAGTAGGCCTCAATAGGCCTCCCTTGAGGGCGAGTTCCTGAGTCAGGATGCTCGGCTAGCCTGCGTAGCTTGACTGTCAGGTAGTAGGCCTTCATTTGGCCTCCTTGAGAAAACAAGTTCAGTTTTCCAGCCTTGACAGACAGCTTCAACTGTTATCAGGTGGCCCACGGGACCTCCCTAGATGTAACCTCAGCAGTAAGCATGCTTCGCTGGAAGGTGGTAGGCCTCTCTAGGCCTCCCTGAAGGTGAGCTCGAACGCTCTATAAGTTGGCATATATTGCTGTCAGGTAGTAGGCCTCTCTAGGCCTCCCTGAAGGTGAGCTTGAACGCTCTGTAAGTTGGCACATATTGCTGTTAGGTAGTAGGCCTCACTAGGCCTCCCTGAGGGTGGATTCCCGAGCCAGGATGCTCGGGTTGCCAGCATGGCGTGCTGTTAGGTAGTAGGCCTTTATAGGCCTCCCTGGGGGATAAACCTATTATCAGGTAGTAGGCCCACCGGGCCTCCTTGAAGGCGAAGTTCCCGAGGTAGGCACTTCTTGGTTACCAGTTCTCTGTCTTAGAACTGGTCATAGTTGGCCTACAGCTGGAGGTTACCCGCCAGGCAGGCTCAGCTGCTCCCCTCACTGAGGGTCGTCTATGAGCACACAGCCGCCTGAGCCTGGTCAGACGGTTGTAGGCCTCTCGTGAGGCCTCCCTGTTAGATCAGTCCGTAGGCCTTTCCGGCCTCCTTATTGCTTTGAAACACAAGCACCTGATAGATCCTTGATTGAGCAGGCAGACTCCCCTCGCTAGCAAGGGTTGTAAAGCGCTATGCTGAGTATTGCTCTCTTGGATAACCCGTCTCTGAGTTCCGGGCTGAGTAGGACTGCCAGTTTTTCAGTCCCTTAGTTTGGATGCCTCCTGGGCACCATCCAGAGGCTCTGTCTCTGAACAGACAGGGTTGGCTAAACCGAAGTGTCCATAACTCTTAGGGCACCAGGTCAGGCCTCCCTGGTGGCATTCGGGAGAACTTGTTTCCCGAGTAGTGACTGGCCAGGGTTCCTTTGGGTCCCCTAGCCACATTCCCTTAAAGTGACCCCTTCTGTTGAAGTAGTGGTCTCGGGCCTTTGAGCAGTCTGGATAAGAACCTCACGCAGTTGCGTTAAGGTTCCGTTTAGATGTATAGCTTGGGCTATGACCGTAGGGAATGCTGTCGCTGACAGCCCAGTGTGACCTGAGGGAGTGGCTCAGGTTTTTTCAGTTGAATTTACTTGTGTTGACAGTGGTCACTGCCACTAGGCAGACACTCCCCTCAGCATGGCGGCGTTGGTATATCGTTCCCCATAGCGTCAGCTAGACGCAGCGAGAGTTCCCTTTCGAAAGGGAACGTTCTAAGGTTACGTATGTAACCTCTGTTCCCTGAGAACAGGGAACGAACGCTGCGTCGCTTTGCCATGCTTCAGGGCCTATCTGCCATACAGTCCCTTCAGACGAGAAGATGTGTATGTGTTGGCACAGCGCCCTTATATACTTCCGGGTCGCATAGTGATGACGTCATGGGTTGTCGTCGGTCAAAAGGATTGACGTGATTCGATAGTAGCTTCAGACACCTGTCACGCTGGAGGCGTTCCCCATAGCGTCAGCTAGACGCAGCGTTCGTTCCCTGTTCTCAGGGAACAGAGGTTACATACGTAACCTTAGAACGTTTCCAGACGGAGTTGCTGGGCAAAATTAAATCCCCGGCAGATCAGGCTGGGCATGTGAGAAGACATGAGAAGGAGCGAGAATCCAAATGCAAGCACAAAAGTTTATTAAAAAAAAACATTAAAAAATATATATAAATATAGGTTTATTAACTCTTGACATATGGAATTCATTTTTTTACTCAAAATGACCCATTTACTCGAAAACCTTCACCTGATTGTTAATGGTAACAATCAATGTATAATTTTTGATTAAATTGCTCATTTTGAGTAAAAAATTTATTCCATATATGTCAAGAGTTACTAAACCTACAACGATACTATAGATATCCTAGATGGATAGCAGTGACAACAGACAACAGTGACAGTGTCTAATCTCTAACAGTGTCACTGTTGTGTGTTAAGTATTGAGGTTAGGTGTTCGGTTGGGTACCTCATTATTGTGTAGATATGTAATCTTAACATATCAAAATCTACTGATATGTAACTTAACATAACAATACAATACTGTGTTGTTTACTTAAATGTTTTAAGCAAACCATAAAAACACTTTAAAAGACTTATTGTCTTTGTTAATTTTACATAACTTAGTTAATTCCATACATGTGAAATTTACATAAAATAATTGAGTGCAACATTTTTTAATACATTTGTATTGTTTTTTTCAGTGAAGAACTAGACCTTGAACACTGGTACACTCACACACAAACTGGAACTCAAGACACGCAAACATATTTGAACAGTTGACTAATCATTACTATAATTCTTAATATGCCATATGGTAAGGTCTGATCTTTGACCAGGACATCCTGGATGTTATTTCCTGATCTTAGGAGTATAAATATGACCCATCTTCCTTCAATAAATACGAGAATATTATTGTATTACACAGGTTCTGTGTCTGCTTGATCATTTTTATCTCGCGCTGCTTCTGCACATCACAGGGCTTTTCAACTGATGAGGTCTGAGATTTTGAAGACAACAATTTGAAAACCAAGGTGAGTTTTTGGAACAGAGAATTAATACTTTTTCTACACAAAGTATTTTTGAATCGCAGTGAGTACATGCAGACATTTAACTTTTCCTGCTTATTAATTTCAGATTCATCATGGCAATGCTGAGAAGTTTTCTGCTTCTTTTCATTATCTTCTCCATGGGGAATGCAGGTAACCAAGACAGAGATTTGTAAAAACATTTCGGAAATTTACAATATTCCATTGACTAATATTTGCATTATTAATGAGGGGTTTACAGTTGTCTAAAGTGCACATATTTTCAGCACATAATCACACAAACATAAAATAAGCTACATAAATAAAAATAAAAATATTCTTTGCTGTGAATATTACAAGAACCCTATTGTTTATGGACTAGATGCAGTTGAATTAGCCAGAAAATGCCCCGCTGGCTGGAGAAATTTTGGACTCCGATGCTACAAGTACATCTCTCATTCAGCTAACTGGATCACAGCAGAGGTAATGTGTGTGTGTGTGTGTGTGTGTGTGTGTGTGTGTGTGAGAGAGAGAGAGAGAGAGAGAGAGAGAGAGAGAGAGAGAGAGAGAGAGAGAGAGAGAGAGAGAGAGAGAGAGAGAGAGAACATATTAAAGACACTTAATATAAAGTGGGAATGGTGATATTTCTATTTTTTATAGTAAAACTTTCTTCTCTGCAAATAAATAATACAGAAAACTGATACTGAGCAAAAATCAATCAGATAATGATGATAATTATGTTTTCAAATGACTAAAATGTTGTTTAAAAAGTTATTTATGCTAAAAAATATTTGATTTTGTATTGACAATAAAAAAATCTGTCTCTTTAGAGAAACTGTCAAAGTCAAAGTGCAAATCTCGCATCTGTGGGTAATAAACAGGAAAATGCTTTCCTGCTGAGTCTGTTGCCTTCTTCTTCCACACGTTCTTGGATTGGTGGTCATGATGGTGTACAAGTAAGTTTGTTTAAAAAACAATTCTGCTTTAAACAGTAAAGGCAAAGTTTCTAATGAAGATGGTTTGACTTCCATTATCTTCTTGATAGTAGTGTACTCTTTGTATTCACTCTCTTCACTCTTTAGGAAGGACAGTGGCTCTGGAGTGATGGAACTGTGTTTTTATATGCCAAATGGTGCTCTGGAGAACCTAACAATTCAGGAACTGAGAACTGTTTGGAGATCAGCTACTCCTGTAAGAATGCAGTCTGTTTTTTGAATACTTGCAGTTATAATTTACAATACTACAATTTCATATCATACAGTAACATGAAATTACTCATTTGGATTTCACAAAGTGCCTTAAGCTCAACATTATTTTTTATTTTGATTCTAACACCATAATGATCAGAATAACTTATTTTATTATTTCACCCTACAGCTAACCGTTGCTGGAACGATGCGTCCTGTTCAAGCTCAATGTCCTATATTTGTGCTAAGGACCTGTGAGATCATATACAGTCATCCTGCTCCACAGTTACTTTGATTGAACTACATTTACTTTTCCTGATCTTATCATTACAATCATGTTATTCTGAAATTAAATCCCTTTTAAAGTTTAATCTCTTCTCAATTTCTTCTCTGAAACTCTTCAAATTAATAAAAGCATTGATAAAGCAAATCATGTGCATTGTGGACAATCAAATTCATCCATATACAAATATAAGTTTGTGTATGTTTGTTTACACACACACACACACACACACACACACACACACACACACACACACACACACACACACACACACACACACACACACACACACACACACACACACACACACACACACACACACACACACACACACACACACAGCTGCTTAATCATTGACAAAGAAGACATTTGCATGTTTGTTTCCTACAGTGGATTGGAAGCAAATTGGACCTCATCCACGGCTCTTTTTGTAATATACCATTATTTCGGTGTGAGAAGACACTGCAAAGAATCAGTGATTGGGTGAACTGCAGTGTTGGGCACGTTACTTTAAAAAAGTAATTAGTTATAGTTACTAGTTACTTCTTACAAATAGTAACTGAGTTAGTAACTGAGTTACATCATTATAAAAGTAACTAATTACCAGGGAAAGTAACTAATGTGTTACTTTTTTTTTTCTTCTAATGTGTTACTTTTTTTCTTCTTCAAATGTTCAAATATGTCAAATAACTTGGATGCCCCCAATATTAAATATGTTAAATGAATGAATTGGACAATAAATAGAATAAATTATAATTATAAAACATTGTACATTAAATGTACACTATTGTAATGTTGCTGTGGGACAATGTGAGAGACACCTATCAAATTCAATATATTATTGTAAATATTATAACATTATTGTAAATATTATCAGTAGACCTACTATAGTGTAAATATTGTGTAAATAGTATCAGTACTTCTTTACTACTCCTCTGGTAGTGGAGCTCACGTTATCACCTGGGTTTTTAGCCACTAATGTTGTGGCTGTGATGACGTGAGGCTTCATTAGATTAAAAATAGAATTACTTGCCACCGACGTGGAGAGACTCTTTCTTCCTGGGCATAAGCTGCATGTTACATAAACATTCTTACCTTTCACTTTTCCCTTTCGAGGGAAAAGTAGCGCTTATACTTTCAGTTTGCGAAAGCTACCTTTGAAGTCGTTGGACTGCCATCGCTGACTGTGCATATGCGTGTGCGTCATAGGTGTGTGTGTGAACTCAACCTATCAACCTCAACCTCAACCTTCTTGTCTCCCACCCAACCCAACCCCCAACACGCATGGCTGGTGTGCGCGCGCGCGCACACACACACGCGCGCGCGCGCGTTGCAGGTCCGACTGACAGAGAGCCTGTTCGGATGAAAACCGCTTCAATGAGCTCAATTATAGTAACGCCGCATTTTTTTTCTCAGTAACGCTAACGGCGTTGTAACGGAAGAAACAGTAATTCGTTTGATTACTCGTTACTGAAAAAAGTAATTCCGTTAGTAACGGCGTTTATCTATAACGCCGTTATTCCCAACACTGGTGAACTGTTTGAACGAATCAAACTGAATCATGAACAATTTCAGACCATTTTATTAACCTGTTTAATTAAATCAATATTCATTCACTATTCTAGAATTGCTGATTATAAACAGCTGATAGATAACACAAAGGAGGACATGATCAGAAAAAAATATCCTCGGTTTGGAATAGAGTAGCTAATGTCTCAAACATCAGACAATGATTTATCAGTAATATTTTACTGGGGCACAGTGTGTATTTCACTAGTGTGTATTTTCATAGGTCTAGGGATTCCTCTGCTACTTTTTATTTGATTTGACTAGTGTACTAGTTTTAATAATGTACTTCATTTTATTTGTAGCCTACATGGACGACCTACAGGTAATTGACAGTATGTCTCAGAGGAAAGTAGTAGATTCAAACTAAAGGTACGAGACATCAAAGCACAATATAAATGTATTAAACCAGTTTCCTCTAAACTATCTTAATCCAAAAACAAATGACTGAATGGAGTGAGGCACCTGATTATCTTTCAAGGGAACTCATGCAGCGTTGATTTATGGTGTGGGAATGCTCACGTTGATTGATTGTGTGTGATTACGTCGTGAAGCACATGTGAAATCAATCCAATGGTGCGATGAGACGTCAGAAACGGGTGACGTCATGAACCAGGAATCTATAAAGCATGCCCGAACAGTGCAACGCTAGCTTATATGTCTTCAGTAAGCACAATATGTGAAATTGTGTGTCTTATTTGGTGTTGTCTGTCTACTTGTGTGTTAATCCCTGCCCACGCTTAATCACAGGTGGGGATACTCACAATCTTTGTGTTGTTTGTTTGGGAGCGGAGCGGAGCATGCACAGTCAGCGTTCAAGGGTGCTGGCTGTGAACAGCTTCCACTATGGACGCTCCCGCCTGGCCGCCATTCTCGCCAAGAAGGCTGCTGGAAAGAGGTCCTGGCACCAGACCTCTGAGGGCAGTCCCCTCTGGGGGAAAGTGGTCGACACCTCATTGCTCGTGCCCATTTTCTCTTGGTGCCCTAAGGGGGCCGTTCTGCCAACCCTGCCACCTTGTGTGCTTCAGAGTACAGCAGTCTCCAGCGAGAAATATCTCAGTTTCCACCAAGAAATGTTGCGGCACTGGTATGGTCGCCCCCTCTAAGGAGGGTCCCAGAGCTACCAGTTCGGTTGTTCCCTGCTGGTGCACCTCTTCAGGGAACCAAAGTGGTTGCTCAAAAAACACCAGAGGCTGGTTCCCTTAGTAGATTTTCTGGTAGAGTGGAAACTACTGAAATGTGTAGTTTGCGTATCCTGTGTTCATGAAGAGGTTGGGTGTTTTGAGCCGCCGTTCAGTCTGCATTTCACACAGCGCGATTAGAAACACCTTGGATTGCTCCGAATCCAAAACTATCATAGAATACGTACAAGAGAGGTGGTTCTTTGTTGTAATACATTTTTTTATTTATATAATTTTTTATGTAATATAATATATAATTTAATGTATCAATAATAAGATCAATGAATTATATTAATACAACCCCAAATCAGAAAAAGTTGGGACAGTATGGAAAACGCAAAAAAAAAAAAAAAGACAGGTCGGGACTGCAGGCAGGCCAGTCATGTACCCGTACCCTCTTCCTCCGCAGCCAGGACTTTGTAATGTGTGCAGAATGTAGTTTTGCATTGTCTTGTTGAAATATGCATGGACTTCCCTGGAAAAGATGTCTTCTTGAAGGCAGCATATTATGCTCCAAAATCTCTATGTACTTTTCAGCATTAATGGTGCCTTCACAAAAGTGCAAGTTACCTTTGCCAAGGGCACTGACACAACCCCATTCCATGACAGACCCTGGCTTTTGGACTTGTTGCTGGTAACAGTCTGGGTGATCCTTTTCTTCTTTGGTCCGGAGCACACAACGTCCATTCCTCCCAAAAAATACCTCAAATACTGATTCATCTGACCACAGTACACATTTCCACTGTGTGATGGTCCATCCCAGATGCCTCCGAGCCCAGAGAAGTCGACGGCGCTTCTGGATACTGTTAACATAGGGCTTCCTTTTGGCACAGTACAGTTTTAACTGGCATTTGTGGATGTAACTACGTATTGTGATACTTGACAAAGGTTTGCCAAAGTAGTCCTGAGCCCATGTGGTGATATCGCTTATAGATGAATGACAATTCTTGATGCAGTGCTGCCTGAGGGATCGGAGATCACGGTTGTTCAGCTTAGGCTTGCGCCCTTGTCCTTTACGCACTGAAATTCCCCCAGATTCCTTGAATCTTTTAATTATGTTATGCACTGTTGAATGTGAAATATCCAAATCTCTTCCTATCTTTCTTTGAGGAACATTGTTTTTAAACATTTCAATAATTTGTTGGCAAACTGGCGATCCTCTGCCCATCTTTGCTCCTAAAGGATTAGACCTTTCTTGGATGCTGGATGCATATTTACAGATGACATGAAGTTGACCAGACAAAACATGAAATATTTTGTGTTCATATTGTCTACAATGAAATACAAGTCAAAGTAAATTTAGAAAGCACTTCTTTTTTTTTTGCGTTTTCCATACTGTCCCAACTTTTCCTGATTTGGGGTTGTATATTAAAATTAATTTTAAGGTTAAATTATGTACAATTTAAATTTAAATTTAAGGAAGGATCAGTGAGGCTACCACGGCCCATAGGTTGGGAACCACTGGTCTAGCTTTATAACCCTGCATTTTCACCAAATGCGTGGATGCAGCACTGGCTCCTCTACACCTTCAAGGTATCCACATCCTAAACTCTATCGACGATTAGTTGATTTTAGCTCAGTCGCATCAGTTAGCGGTTCGACATTAAGATATCATCCTTGCTCACATGAAAATGTTGGGGTTACGGTTAAAGCCAAGAAGAGTGTACTTTCTTCAGCACAGAGGACCAATTTTCAAGGTATTTTCTAGTATGGGACTTGGTCACAATGCAAGCACGTCTCTCCCCTGCGCGCATCAAATCAAACCTTTCTGCCATAAACCGAATAAAGCTAGGACCAGTGTTGGGGAAAGTTACTTTGAAAAGTAATGCATTACAATATTGCGTTACTCCCTTAAAAAGTAACTAATTGAGTTACTTAGTTACTTTTTAAGAAAAGTAATGCGTTACGTTACTTTTGCGTTACTTTTTCTCACCTGGGCAGGGCTTGTTTTTTTGTTTTGTTTTTAATAGCAAAAAAGGTTATATTTTTGTGAAAATGTAAAGACCTCTTCATACCAAAATTGAAATAATAAGCCTCAGGCTGAGGTAAAGATGTGCTGCCATTCTGGATAATGGAAGAGTAGAACGCAGGAGCGAAAAAGTTTTACCAATAAAAGCAAAAAATCTAGTAATATTTGCTCATGGTTTAACTGAATCATCGAAGGTAAGTAGCAAGACATTGGTCAATAAAGGTAGATTAAATGTATACAAATATTTGTTATATTTAACATTTATATATTTGAGGTTTGCATAGTATTCTGATTTTGCATTTGACTGATTTTATTCATTTTAAGGAGTACTGAATCTTTATTGTGCAAGTGAGATGAATAAATGCTCACATTTAGTCTAGAACTACAATAACACATTTACACACAACGCTTCTACACTTACTCTCAATTTTTCTCAACATGGGGCAGGAGAGCTGTCAGTCAAATAAATGTGAAAATGTAACTTGAGTTACTTTTTTCAAAAAGTAACTCAGATATTTTGTTGTAAATTTGAAAAGTAATGCGTTACTGTACTAGTTACTTGAAAAAGTAATATTATTACGTAACTCAAGTTACTTGTAATGCGTTACCCCCAACACTGGCTAGGACAGTCACTCACTGTGAAGCAGTTGGGGAGCGATTGGGGAGCAGTTCTAGAAGGTCGCTCAACTCAAGGTCTGTGGAGGGGGCATCATCTCTCCAGCTCCTCTGGAACTGGATGCTATGGTTCAGACATGGCCAAGACTATGTCTGTACGCTTTTCCCCCGTTCGCTCTGCTCTCTGGAGTTAAGGAGAGAGTTTGCAAGGACCAGGTCCGTCTCACCTTGATTTCCCCATTATTGCCAGGAAGAGTGTAGTTCTCGGATCTTGTATCTCTCCTCGCCTGCTCTCCTTAGGTGATTCAGATCAGGAGGTACCTTCTATGCCAGGCAGGGTGCTCAATACTTCACTCCCGCCCAGACCTGTGGAAGCTGTGGGCTTGGCCTCTGAGGGGGCCCAGCCCATAGATTCTGGTCTCTCAACTGAGGTTGTTGAGACCATCCTTTATTCCAGAGGTCTCTCCATGAGGAAATTGTATGCGCTGAATTATCGGCCGGACAACCTTCTCCTATATCAGTCCGAGCCCACTCTAGTAGTAGTATTGCTGCCTTTAAGGCTCTTCTAGCAAGAGTATTAGTGAAGTTACTAAACGTAATTTCAGGAGGAAGTACGCCCATCTAATCTTCCAATTAATACCAAGGTATAAAGCCAGCAGCTTACCTCTTTCCGTTGTTAGTTCTTGCAGCATTTGACCCGCCCAAACCGCATCATGACTGACTTCCAGGAAATCGAATTGTTTCCCTCCGACGACGAACTTTCTAACGTGCCAGAAACACCTGCACGCGTTTCTCCCAACAGTTTGGATCCTCCTTCACTGCACTTTTCACCTGTTGATCGTCCAGGTCGCCGGTCTCTCCGCTCCACAAACCAGCATAAAAAACCTCGCTCAAGGAGACCTCTTTCTCCTCCTCCATCTAGATCATCACGGGGCTCGGCTAATCCTCGCAGTGATTCATCTCGTCCTTCAACATCATCATCAGCATCACCATCATCTGCAACAAGCCCTTCAGTCCCTCCTGTCGAGAAATGGACCGTCAACGCGCTCAGGCAAGCGTTATCCAACACGGGTATCCATTTCTCCCGGAAGAATTCAAAAGCGCAACTTCACGATCTGCTCGTGCACTCTTATCAAAACACCCAGCGTCCTCCAAGCACCACGCAAGCCTCAACGCATGCAAATGTACGATCCATACGGTTTGCCTCCAACCCGCTACAGTTTCAGCTGGCAGCCGCAGCTGCCACAGCTTCCTTGTCCGCCGCACATTAGTTCTGTGGTCGCCCGCGATAATTTTGCGGCCTCTCCAAATGTGAGTGTTACCTTTCCTCCTGCCACAGGTGAGTCTATCACAGCTTCTCCTGTCCACGCTTCTCAACATGTCTTCCATCCCCAGTTAAATCCATCTAGCCATGGAATAAATACAAATTTGAGGCTACCTGTGCAAATGCCACTACCCCCCCCCCTTCCTTTCCTCTCTCCTCTTTCCTTAATTTCTCCTCTGCTATCGGCACAGACCCAAGCGTGAGGCTGCCTCCGCAAACGGTCATGCCCCCCCCCCCTCCCTTCCCCCCTCTCATTAATTTATCTTCTGCTATCAGCACAGACCCAAGCGTGAGGCTGCCTCCACAAACGGTCATGCCCCCCCCCCCCCCCTCTCTTCCCCCTCTCATTAATTTCTCCTCTGCTATTGGCACAGACCCAAGCGTGAGGCTGCCTCCGCAAACGGTCCTGCCACCCCCCCTCTTTCCTTTTTCTGCCGCCGTTGGAGCCAATCCAAGCATGGGGTTGCCTCCCCAAGCGATCTATTCTCCAACCTTATTTAATCCAGCCACTGCTTCCTCAACAGTTCCTCGCTTCCCAACATATACACTCTCAACTGCATCTGCTCTTCCAGTTCCTTCCAATACCCTTGCTATGGATCCACCACCCGTCTCCACCCATCTACGTTCCCAGATTTTAGCAGGTGCGGACATTGACCTCTCTTCCCTCCTTCCCTCTGTTTCAATAAGTGAACCCCATTGCACCCTTTACTGTGGTCCTATGACAATCAATCTGAAAACCACAAATTCCAAATCAAATCGCATACTCACCATGGCTGAATTTTGTATCGCTTTTGGTAGATATAAAGAAATTATTTGTTCTGTCTTCCCCTCTAGACAAGGAGTTGAATGACTTTTTAACTATCATTGCAGAACTGTCACACACTTTCAGCGATACCCATTTCTTCACTTATTACAGGCTTTTTTCAGCCAAATGCACAGCTTGAGTCTCCCAGTGGAATCAATGTCCTTATCCTCTCTTTTCTGGGCTGCCGTAGTGTCTCTTGTGTCTTGTGTAATTCCACCACACACAAGCCTTCCTCGTGCCCCCTCTTTAATTCCGGCCCTTCAAGCAATATGAACACCAATTCTGGCACCCCTCAATTCGTCAATTCCACATCTTACGTACCGCAGTCCAAGGGCGACTCAAAGAGCCGCAACTTCAGGTTCGCTTCAGGCAGACAAGTATGCAATAATTTCAATCAGTTTGGTTGTACTAGACAACACTGCAAATATCTACATGTGTGTAATTTCTGTGGTGGAGCTCATGCTCGCTCCGTATGCCCTGTCTATCGCTCCTCAGCAAACTCCAATAAAGAATTGCGAAAGTATCTGTCTTCTCCCATCATTGTCTCCTCTCTAGCCCACGAACTGGCAAATCACCCAGACAAAAACTTCACACAATATCTTCTCAAAGGTTTAAAGGAAGGTTTTAATCCCGGTCTGGAAAGCCTCCCTACCAGTAGCCTTATCTGCAAAAACCTTCAGTCGGCAAAAGCTGAACCTGAAGCAGTTGACACCTTAATAGCCAAAGAGCTAGAGTCTGGAATCATGATTGGCCCCTTTGATTCCCCGCCTTTCAAAGTATTTCGGATAAGTCCTATTGGTGTAGCCACAAGGAAATTTTCACGGAAAAAACGCATGATCATAGATCTCTCGGCTCCCCACAACAATACTCATCCGAGTATAAACAGCCTCATCCCGCTAGAAAAATTCTCCTTGTGCTACCATAACATAGACCAAGGCATTCACCTAATCAAAAATGCTGGTTACGGAGTCTGGTTAGCAAAAGTTGACATCACATCAGCATTTAAAGTCATGCCCATACATCCAGACTTTTGGCACCTTTTTGGCATTCAATGGAGAGGAAAATTCTTTTTTTGCAGTACGTTTAACTTTTGGCTGCAAAAGTAGTCCAAAAATGTTTGACATGCTGTCAGAAGCGCTTTGCTGGATCCTGCAAAACAACCATGCAGTCCCTTACCTGGTGCATCTACGAGATTTGCTATCCCTACTAGGCCACTTAAACTACGCCATGCGTATAGTGCCTCAAGGACGCCCTTTCATCTCCCACTTGCTGTCTCTTGCATCATCCATTCAGGAATTGGATAACACCACATCTCTAACCCCATCTTGCCTCGCCAACCTAAATGACTTTATCCCATCGTCATAGCTGCTTATTTGTGGGGTCACGAATGGTCTTCTAAAAACATAGAATTCCACTGTGATAACATAGCCACTGTACACTGCATCAACAAAGGCCGTTCAAATTCCCCTGAAATCATGCCCCTCTTGAGACACCTCACCTGGTTATCTGCCTGTAAACAATTCATCTTCAAAGCTGTCCATATTCCAGGCCACCAAAACCAAATTGCTGACGCACTCTCTCGCTTTCTCTTTCAGAAATTCAGAGCATTAGCCCCGGAGGCGGACCCAGATCCAACCCCAGTTCCTCCCTATTCAGATATCCCTATTGATATTCCAGTAACTCACCCACTCAAACACCTCCACACTTCATCTCTGGATTCGATATTTCACGCCCTCTCACCCAGAACACTGCAATCTTACTGGACAGCTTGGAGAGCTTTCAAACAATTCCATTCCTCCTACAACCAGATTTTCCCCAACTTTTCCCTCCTATCAATTTCTTCATTCATCTCATATCTCCACCAGATCAAGTCCATCCAACCCAGTACCATCAAAGTCTATCTTAGTGGCATTACATTTTTCTTCAAACTAATCTATGTCCTGCCATAACAAACCCCCAGATCACACTCCTAATCAAAGGAATTCAAAAAACCAACCCTACTCATCCTGATTCCAGGCAACTTCTAACCATTGATCTTTTAGCTAAATGTCTGACCTTCCTCCGCTCTGGTCATATGTCCCCAGAACCAGCAAGAACTCTAGACGCTATGCTTACCCTGGCCTTTTTTGGATTCCTCAGAGTGTCTGAATTCACAACCAATTCTAAATTCAACCCAGCCATCCATCCAACCTTCTCCGACCTCCAAGTTTTAGACTCCATCCGTTTCCTGATCAAATGCAGCAAAACTGATCAATTAAAAAACGGTCATTTCATCCATATCTTCAATCTCCCGACACCCATCAAGCCATATCAATCTCTTTCCTTCTTCCTTGCACACAGGGAGGCTCAGATCTCCTCTCAGCTCGACCCACTTTTCATTGATGAGAACAACCTTCCTGTCACCAGGCATTGGTTCCATAAAAAGCTTAAACACATCCTCACCCACTCTGGTATCCAAGCTCACTTGTATTCATCTCACTCCTTTCGTATTGGAGCAGCCACAACCACAGCCCAAAAAGGTCTACCAGACCATCAAATCAAACTACTGGGACGGTGGTCCTCAGACGCCTTTCAGTCTTACATTCGATCTGACCTCAGCCTCATCAAACAAGCCCTTCTAAATCTCACTTCTCTTTAAGATAGCTGCCCTTCGAAACTCAATCCAACTTGTGCCTGTAAACCTTGTTAAATCGATGCTGCTGTGTCGTGCTCCACTTTACTTGATGCTACTGCTGGCTTAAGACTGCCGCTGCAGTGCCCGCCAATTTGAGACTGCCGCTGCAGTGCCCCGCCAATTTGAGACTGCCGCTACAGTGCCCCGCCATTTCGAGACTGCCGCTGCAGTGCCACAACCAATTTGAGACTGCCGCTGCAGTGCCCTGCCAATTTGAGACTGCCGCTGCAGTGCCCTGCCAATTCGAGACTGCCGCTGCAGTGCTCTGCCAATTCGAGACTGCCGCTGCAGTGCCCTGCCAATTTGAGACTGCCGCTGCAGTGCCCCAATCTATCCCATACAGCCGCTGCAACGCCTCAGCTGTTTTATAAACTGCCACGGCAGTTACCTGCCTACCTCAATGCTGCTGCAGTGCCATTTTCCATTCCATCTTTTTCCAATTTTGGGGGGACTGTTGAAATAATTATGCAGATTCTTAAGTAATCATGAGCTGTTCCAATTCCCATAATTCTTGCTTGCTGTCTATTTATGCATTTAGGTTTTTGGGGGGCAATCAGAGCTCGGGTAGAATATCCTCTCCGAGCCCCTCTATAGCAGACAGCAAGCCAAATCCATTTACTACTTTTACCAAAAATATGGGCACACAAACTCGTGAAGTGAAGTTACTAAACGTAATTTCGGGAGGAAGTACGCCCATCTAATCTTCCAAATAATACCAAGGTATAAAGCCAGCAGCTTACCTCTTCCCTTTGTTAGTTCTTGCAGCATCCCTCCTCCTCCCCGGCTCCTCCCTTTTGAACAATTTTGCCTGTTATAGGGGGGCAATCGGAGCTCGGGTAGAATATCCTCTCCGAGCCCCTCTATAGCAGACAGCAAGCCAAATCCGTTTACCACTTGTAACAAGATTATATGGGCACACAAACTCGTGAATTGCAGGTTGGTCCTCACCTCACACATTTGTGAGGTTTTACAACCTGGACTTGAGCTCTACACCAGGGGCTCAGGTGCTCTCGTCTTAGTGCTTTCTTCACGATTTCACACTAGACAGACACTTGTCATTATGACGGCATGGGTATAAACGCTCCCACAGCGTCAAGCAATGCAACACAAGTTCCCTTGGAAGAGATAACTCATGCATGCCAGTCAGCAACTTACTTCAGCCTATTAGAATCTAGTGTTGCACTGTTTAGGCATGCTTAATAGTTTCCTGGTTTGTGACGTCACCTGCTTCTGACGTCTCATCACACCATTGGACTGATTTCACATGTGCTTCACAACGCAATCACACAGAGCATTCCCACAGCGTCAAACAATGCAGCGTTTTGTTCCCTCTTCAGGGGAACCAAGGTTACAGTAGTAACCGAGGCGTTTTTGTTTCAGACAAGTTTTATTATCCTCAGTCTTAACATTTAATTTTTTTGGTTTGATTTACTCATATTTCAATAATCAATAATAAAAAGGGAGATAGATAAAAACTGGCAATATTATTGGGATAATGAGCAAAAGGGCGGACACTTACATTTAATACAACCATTGGTAGGTAGAGCAAGGAATTCAAGTGGGAGAAGGAAGGAAGACTGTATTATTTCTAGACTAAGACTGGGACATACAGGACTTAATTCAACAATGCATATAATAGGAAAACATCCTACAGGATTGTGTTATTGTGGAATCAGAGAAACAGTGGAACATGTACTTATTAAGTGTAATAAATATTCAGAGGAAAGAAGTAAGAAAATTAAAGAATTTCAGAAGAAAGGTGATCTACAAACAATAAAAAGCAAATGTTTAGCTCCGTAGAAGGGGGTAGATTAATAATACAATTTTTAAATGGAACAAATTTGATTTATAGAATATAGATAGATTTTTTAAATATTTATTATTATCAATATTATTATTATCCCTCTCTGGAATGTGATTGACTTGGGCTGTATGGAGGAGCTGAACATGCAGCAACAATGAAAGCATGAGTTCTGATTGTTCCATGAATAGGGATATAATGTCTCTGATTCATTACCTACAGTGGATGGCGGTAATGCTCTTATTAAGAATGCAAACCGCCAATAAGCCCAAATAATAATAATAAGAAGACAGTGAACATGGCAAACATGACAGTGAACATGACATTGAACTTTTAAAATAAGTTCTTCTGATCATTATGGTGTTATGCTGCGTCCCAATTCGCATACTATCCTTACTAAATAGTATTCGAAAAAAGAATTAGTATGTCCCAAATCGTAGTATGTTGAAAAGAGTATTCCAAAGATTCCCGGATGGTCTACTGTTTCCTGTCAGAATTCGAAGTGCAGATCGATGCGCACTCTAACGGCTGATATTGCCCACAACCCATTGCGAGATGGACGAGGATTCGATTAGAACTACAAACGGATAAAAAGTGTTAAAAAACTACAAACATGACGGTTACGCGAGTCTGACGGCTAAGTAGAGAGGATTAGATAAAGGGGCTTGAGTGAGCAATTATCAGTATTTAACCTGACGAAAAGATATTTATTCAATGTTAGCCACATTATATTTCACCTGCAACAGCATTGAGAACTTTTGTAATGATACGTTTGGCCATTAACTTTGCAAACACATGAGAGGAGTCTCTACATTAAAGACCCACGAATGGTAGATCAACATGCTACTACATTTCTCTCTGATATGGTAGGAAATTAAATTGAATGTGGAGGATTTGAACTGTGACGATGATTGACAGGGCAGTTTAAACAGTGACGGGACACATAACTAAGCAACAGAGTCCGTTAAAGATGACGAAGTAGTATGTCCCAAAGCTTGCATACTTTTCTGCTACACACTCAAAAGTATGTACTTTTTCTTCACAAAAAGAGTACATACTTTTAGGACGTAGTATAAGTAGGCGAACTGGGATGCAGCCTTAGTGTTAAGTGCTCCAGAAATAAGGGAACATTGAGAGTGAAGCTTCATCTGAGCTTGAGCAAGGTTTTCAATCACACAAGAATCCTGCCCAAAACTACATTCTTCTTTTGAAGATTGTGTTAAGAAGAGATAAATCAACTTTAAATAGCAAAATTGTGGACTTTAACTGTATTTTGTGGAGGTTTTTGGCTTCAGGTGAACTTTGGGCCTAACAGGCCTTGATGACCAAACCATGCCACCTAAAGCAACCAACAACAATACCGAGGAATATGTTACCATGGCTCAAGTGCGTGAATTGTTGGAACAGCAAAAAGACTTCTACAGAACATTGACTCGAACAACAAGAAAAAAGTTTCAAAACCTGCGTACAGATCATTGTTGATTCTTCAAACAGGAGGATTGATGACCTGTCAAAGCAAGTTTATGATTTTAAGGTGAGTCTAATGACTCAAAAAGAACTTAAAATCAAATGTAAAACTTGGTCTTCAAATTGTAATGAAACCAGGACAGATATGGACACAATTTGTAAAAGTTTGATCACAATTTCAGACAAGACAGAACACCTGGAGGGCCAGTCAAGATGCCATAATATTGTTGTGGATGGCTTGAAAGAGAAAAGGTGTCTGAATCTGAAGAAAAATAAGAGAACTTTTTAGTGAAAATTTACAGCTGGATCATCGGAAAACAGAGTTGGATTGGGCTCATAGAGTTGGGAAGCAAATTGCATCATCAGAGAAGCCCCAAGCTATTGTTGTTAGATTTTTGCAGCTGAAGGACAAACCAACTGCTCAGTAGATTAGTCACTTATTGTATTTTGATTAGTTAAATACATATTAGTCGTATAGTACTTTTACATTATTGATTCCAACAAATTCGATTTTGAATCCGAGAGCCTTTTGATTTGTCTATCTGATTCTTATCATTTTGATGTTGAACCAGATTTTAACTTTTTTTCATCGTTGGGTGCTTCAAATATTTGTACTTTTTATACTGAAACTCAGTTTCATGATTTATGTAGATCTTTACCTGTTAATGTTTTTTCTACTTTTCATTTGAATATAAGAAGTCTTTCTAGGAATTATGACAATTTTATTCACTATTTATTTTTACTAAAACACAAGTTTTCTGTTATTGCTTTATCTGAAACATGGCTTACAGAAAATTCTAGAGAACTTTTTTAATTATCCAAATATAACTCTGTTCATCGTGTTAGAGAGAATAGATTGGGAGGAGGAGTATCTTTGTTTATTTAGGAAGAGTATGATTTAAAATTAGGGATGATCTTGCCTTAAAATCAGATGGAAATGAAGTGGAATGTTTATTTGTTGAGCTTTCTACTGGTTTTGAAGGACAGGAACATTATTTGGGGTTATTTACCGACCACCTGATTTTAGTATTCAAGATTTTAATGAAAGTTTGGCCAATTCACTAGATTTGATAAATAATGAGCATAAATAGCCTACTGTTATATTTTAGGTGATTTTAATATAAATCTCTTAAAAAAATGCTAAAATGGGTTGAAATTGCCCTTAAGTCTGTGGTCTCCCACAGTTGTAAAATCAGTTCAGATTTAAAAATTGTCTAGTGTGTCCCAGGACTTAACCAATTTTAACCACACAATGACACGTTTGCACCTCTATGGTTTGCACATGAAGGTACCTCACGAACCACTTCGGACAACAGCGTAGCGGTTTAATGATCTACAGCAAAATAGATCATGGGGCATAGAAAACAGAATCAATGGGGACAGAAACACTTCAACATAAATGTCTTGGAACACAAGATAGGAATCATGACAGTGAATTAATATGATCTTATTTCTTAAGCTTCACTTTTGACTGTTCTTGTGTAAGACTGCCCTTGTGTAACTTCTTTCTGTTACATCATGGACACACATAGACTGATAAAAGTTATTCTGTGGTGAAGTGAATACTACAGAAAAAAACAAATGTAATTTCTACATTACAAAATTTTATTTCAGGCCAGAATTTAAAAAAAGAAATTCTATATTAGTACTCAATTCAAGCTTGTAATTCAAGCTTAAACTTATAAGTATATTTTACTTGGAATTGTTTGTGATGTATACAATGATTGAGTGTCAAAGTTATACATTTAAGTACATTTTCTGATTAAAAAAGTTGAGTAGGTTGCTTTCATTGTAAGGTTTAAGTTAGTAACTTGAGGTTTCGTGACACCTTGTGTTCATTTTCTACTCAAAATGACCCAATCGTACCCCAAAACTTTGATTGTTACTGTTACTGTGTGTTGTGTACCAAGTATTGTGGTCTCTGTGTTCAGTTGGCTATACATATTGTGAAGTTGTTGTCTTAGAAATTTAATGCAAAATCTACACTGTAAAAAATGAATCATGGGTCTTGTAATTTTCACAAAATATATTAAGCTGATAATTAAAAATAGTATGAATATTTTCTTAAAGGGGTCATAGAATGACATTTTTGTACAAGTTAATATGATTCTTTAGTGTCTAAATGAAAAGTTTGTAATATACTTTAATTAAAAATTCTCATTAGTATTGTAAGAAAACACTCATTTTACCTGGTCAAAACCAACTCAGTTTTCAGCAAGTCATTTCAGTGTATGTGACTTTAAATGATAATGAGCTCTGCTCACCCCGCCCCCTCTGCTCTGTGGGGTGTTCGGTTCGACCAGAGCCATAGAGAGAGAGAGTTGCGACAACGGAAGTTCAAAACGCTTGATAGTCACGTGATTCATGTAGACCTCGAATAGTTCCAGGAAGTGCTTTGACGGGCAATTCAAATTGATAGTCACAGTGACAGAACTGCGCTTTTTGGTAATTAATAGTCAATAAATGCATTGATTTTCAATAATTTTATTACACATCGACTTGTGTATGTAGCATGAGTATGTAGTTACAGCGATGTTGTTTTTAAAATATATATTTTTTTAATGATGAATAATCTACACAAGCAGGCTTTAATGTACAAGTTATTTTGATTAAAATGTGCTGATCATTTAAAATCTTACTGATTAAACGTCTTACCTTTTAAAAGTGCATCACAAACGGTCTGTTCTGCTGTTCTCTATGGCGTGGCTGCTACTTCCGGGAACTATTGAGAGTCTCCGTGAGCCGCCATTGCTGTAAAAAAACCCGTTCCATTGGAGTCTATGGAGTTGTCACAACTCTCTCTCAAAAATATGGCTCTGGGTTCGACCCGACACAACACCACAACACACGTGGAGTGTTGCCTTGACAACATTTGAGGGTATATTTTCGAGAAATAATGGCAACGGGAGTCTCTGAGGACACATCTAAGCAACCTTATCATTTTGAACCGGAGTCGGACCAGGAACAGATGACGAACCCATCGAAGTTAGAACAGGACGTTTCTGAATGGTTGGTTAACGTCATGTTACTTTGATCTATCTTTGTACTGGCAGAGTAGTGTAGTTGCTATGTGTTTACTGATGTGTTAGTTCATTGACAGATTGATGTTATGTTATAAGATTTTTTTTTTACATTACTTCTTAATCAGTAACAGACACCGTTATAAACCATGTACAAAAGTAAGCTTAGTGTAGTGTTACCACGTTAACTTTATCACCCGAGTAGTTACACAGTTTGTAATAACAAACATAACGCGTTGTTCATTATAAACGTGGGATTATGAATTATATTGAGAACGTCATACACAGAAAGCATGCCGTAATGTAACTTACCCTGTAAACTTTAGCCTCATTCATCGTGAAGCGTGCAAGCGATTTGCAAAGATTAATATAAAGGTTAATAAAACACAACACCACAATCGCTTAGACGCCATTCTGCTCCAGAGTATCAACAATGGCGGACTGATGACAGCTCGCTCAGGGCGGGTCTGTGTTGAAACGCTGCTGTCAATCAACAATCGTAGGGGGGGGCGCACACCGTGTAACGTCAGACGGCTCGATTTGAGACAGGGGAAAATATATAAGGATTAAAAAAAAAACTCTGGATGTATTTTTATCATTATAGGATGGTTGTGTACAGGCACTGCCAACACACATTTCCGTATAATCAACTTGTAAAAGTGCATGTACCCTTCTATGACCCCTTTAAGAAAATTTTGGTGCAGTGTTGTATATAAAATATTGAGAACATTTCACTAATAAAACCAAGAGATACATTTTCCTATTTTTTTTTTAAGGAAAAATCTGTTAATGTTTAATGTTCAGTTATGTTTGACATTTGATTTTCTATTATGTTGAAGTTTTGACCATTACCATTGTGCAGAAGAGCAGAGCTTGGTTAGGTTTTGAATAACTGCATGTACTAATATTATGAAGCATGTTGTTTTGTTCAATGAGCAATAACTTTGCTAATGCTAGTGAAAGTTTGATTCTACTTGTGCTATTAATAGTCTATTAATTGTATAATGTAACTCAAAGTCAAATATAAACAGGTAATTTTCATTCTTTCTAATGTATACCCTTTTTTAAAGTCAACTTATAATAAAAAAGAACATTTCACAAAAAATATTAAATTAATTGTTTCATAGACTAAATAATTTAGGTGATTTTACACTGTAAAAAATACTGTGCCTGTTTTACTCAATAAAATTGAGGCAACTATTTGCATCAGCTTTTTGTGTTTATTCTATTAATTACTTTATTCAACAATAATCGTTTTAGCGCCAGTCAGAGAAATCGCTAGCCAAGCCATGTAATTCAAGGCAAATTTAAGTATATATCAATAATACAAACATTTAGCTTTATCATTGCATATCTATCTATATTTAAAGCATCAAACCATTAAAAAGTACATAATTATTTAATGTTATTCTTACCTTTTTAAGTGTTGTTGGGTTGCCAGCAGTGCAAATTCAGTCCTGTCACCCATCAAAATTGCGAGTTTATGAAAATTTGTTTTTGCAACAGCCAAATCCAATTGTTTAGTCTTATCCAAAAGTATCTTGAAAAGGCACACATCTAAAAAGCCTAGTAAACATTACTCAAGATAATACACACACACCATTTAACTATAAAAAAAAAAACATGTTTACTACAACATTTATATTAATTATATTACTCAAAATATTAGATATTTTGAGTACAAAGCACCAAACATAGATTTATTTGTTGAAAATTTAGATTTTTTTTGTTACAATTACAACCCCACATTTAGTATTTTTTTTTTATAATTAATGTCGGATATGCTGTTATTAAAGCTATAATTAATATCTGAAGTGCTTGTTCTCAAAGCTATAATTAATATTGGAAGTGCTCATTTTTAAAGCTATAATTAATATAATATTGGAAGTGCTCATTTGTAAAGCTATAATTCATATCGGGAGTGCTTGTCCTTAAAGCTATAATTAATATTGGAAGTGCTAGTTATTAAGGCTATAATTAATATCGGAAGTGCTTGTTCTTAAAAGCTATAATTAATATTGGAAATGCTTGTTCTTAAAGCTATAATTAATATTGGGAATGCTTGTCTTAAAGCTATAATTAACATTGGAAGTGCTTGTTATTAAAGCTATAATCAATATTGGAAAAGCTTGTTCTTAAAGGTATAGTTAATATCGGAAGTGCTTGTTATTAAAGCTATAATTAATATTGGAAATGCTTGTTCTTAAAGCTATAATTAAAATTGGAAGTGCTTCTTATTAAGGCTATAATTAATATTGGAAGTTCTTGTTCTTAAAGCTATAGTTAATATTGGAAATGCTTGTTCTTGAAGCTACGGTAATATCGAAAGTGCTTGTTATTAAATCTATAATTAATATTGAAAAATGCTTGTTCTTAAAGCTATAATTAATATTGGAAATGCTTGTTCTTAAAGCTATAATTAATATTGGAAATGCTTGTTCTTAAAGCTATAGTTAATATTGGGAAATATGCGTGTTCTTAAAGCTGTAATATTGGAACTGCTTGTTATAGCTATAGCGATATTGATAACATGCTTGGTAAAACTATGTATATTGGAAATAGCTTGTTGTTAAAGCTATAGTGTCGGGAACATGCTTGTCTTAAAGCGATATAGCTACTGGAAAACTAAGTTTTCTCAAGCTATAGATGTTGGAAATCGGCTTGTCTTAAACAATATTGTAAGATATAGTAGAGTTTTGAAACGTGCTCGTTTTAAAACTGTAAGAACAAGTGTTTCCAATAGCACCTAAAGTTATAACTAACTTTAGAGTAGAACTTTGGAGGTACTTGTCAGATTTGATTAAGATTACCACAACACTATTTTTCCGGTGTATCAACTTGCACCGATTACTCTTTCACCCTTAGACTCACCCTAAATAAGCTTTTCCTCAAAGCTATAGGCACTATGGGAATTTGATATTATTAAAGCGGTAGTTTAAACCTGATATATTGCTGATACGTTTTACTCGCGGTCACATGACCTCACATTTCTTATGTATCAATTTATTCCTAGCACTTCAGCATAATCCTAAGCACACTAAACTGATAGGATAAGGGGATGAACGGCGTTTTATCTCTGAATCTGACTCTGCTTTGTCATCTATGTTAGCCTACCTGAGGAGCCATCCACAAGCTGTTCAACAGGATCCATTATTCGCTTGGAGGAGGAAAAGCTTGTGCCCAGAGTCTGGTTTGCTTCCTGTCTCCGCCTGCTATGCCTACCGCAAGCTTCCCTCAGAGCATTATACGGCTCATTCTCTGTGCATAGAGGCTGCTACAACTGCAGCTTCTCCCACTCCTGTCTCTACATTGAAGGCCATGAGGCGATTTGTCTTCAGCCGCTTATGATCGTTATATTTGGCCCGATGCGCGAGCCATCCATTAGAAACCTATGAGTGCTGCTCCATATATAAATATAAATTACTTGTATTATTAGCTGGTTACTTTCATCATGCTAGCTTCACTTGGATCGATTAGATCTTACAATTAAAAACGGTTAGACGACGTTCTCGGAACGCTTTATTTTAATTTTTTTTGGATCCTCCATGGCTCTTCGATTAGAAGGAAGAGCCAGGGAGGATTGCCCGGTATGGTCTGTTGGGGGGGATTTGCGTTACTCTCCAGTCTATTAAATAGGAGATTGCCCGTAGAAGCTGCTGCTGTTCCCCATTTTGGGTTTCATGGAGCACACCATGATAACGAGGGGGAATTAAGAACAGAGCCACATCGCCTATTTACTATTTATTTACTCGTATCATTAACTGTTGCTACATTCCTCGTGCTAGCTTCACATAGATGAAATTCTCATCTTCGTATCCTCTGCTGTCTCTTCAATCAGCTGGAAGAGCCAGGGAGGATTGCCTGGTATGGTCTGTTGGGGGATTTGCTCTGCCCTCCCAGTTAAATGGGAGGTCGTCCCCAGAATCTGCTGCTGTTCCCTGTCTTGGCTTTTCATGGAGCTCATGAAAGGATGGTGAATTTAGAACAGAGCCATACCGCCAAATCTAAATCTTTGCAAAATATGCAATTAAAAATGTTACTAAATATTTGTCTATTGTGTTTTTTTGACTTTAGTGGACCTGACAGAAATCAAGCGCCAGCGTTAGTTCTGGCAGGCCACGTAGTCAAGCTCCGCTATCAGCTGATTGGGAAATTCTAACTCCGCCCCTCTTTCAGCTGATCTGTTTCAGCTGAACCTATGCTCTCAATTGGCTTCTCTCAAACAGGGCGCCTTACTTAAGCATAGCTTCACTTCAATCTGCCTGCTTGGACTCTTCTGCTGCACGCTGCTTTGCAACCCACCTCCTCCCCAGCTCCTCCTTAAATTGCTAACTTAATCATGTCATTCTGTTGTCATTAATGCATGCTCTGTTCTAAATGGGGGATTTGCTCTGCCCTCCCAGTTAAATGGGAGGTCGTCCCCAGAATCTGCTGCTGTTCCCTGTCTTGGCTTTTCATGGAGCTCATGAAAGGATGGTGAATTTAGAACAGAGCCATACCGCCAAATCTAAATCTTTGCAAAATATGCAATTAAAAATGTTACTAAATATTTGTCTATTGTGTTTTTTTGACTTTAGTGGACCTGACAGAAACAGGAAAATGCTTTCCTGCTGAGTCTGTTGCCTTCTTCTTCCACACGTTCTTGGATTGGTGGTCACGATGGTGTAAAAGTAAGTTTGTCTAAAAAAACAATTCTGCTTTAAACAGTAAAGGCAAAGTTTCTAATGAAGATGGTTTGACTTCTATTAGCTTCTTGACAGTAATGTACTCTTTCTATTCACTCTCTTCACTATTAAGGAAGGACAGTGGCTGTGGAGTGATGGAACTGTGTTTTTTATATGCCAAATGGTGCTCTGGAGAACCTAACAATGGAAGTGGTTCCGAGAACTGTTTGGAGATCAGCTACTCCCGTAAGAATGCAGTCTGTTTTTTGAATACTTGCAGTTATAATTTACAATACTACAATTTCATATCATACAGTAACATGAAAGGACTCATTTGGATTTCACAAAGTGCCTTAAGCTCAACATTCTTTTTTATTTTGATTCTAACACCATAATTATCAGAATAACTTATTTTATTATTTCACCCTACAGATAACCGTTGCTGGAACGATGCGTCCTGTTCAAGCTCAATGTCCTATATTTGTGCTAAGGACCTGTGAGATCATATACAGTCATCCTGCTACACAGTTACTTTGATTGAACTAGATTTACTTTTCCTGATCTTATCTTTGCAAACATGTTATTCTGAAATCAAATCCCTTTTAAACTTTAATCTCTTCTCAATTTCTTCTCTGAAACTCTTAAAATTAATAAAAGCATTGATAAAGCAAATCATGTGCATTGTGGACAATCAAATTCATGTATATAAAAATATAAGTTTGTGTATAGGTTTGATGATATTGTTTTTGGAATGGCTTTAAATGATGTCCTCATCAGGGGAGGGGTTAAAGCAAATGCACACACACACAGCTGCTTCATCATTGACAAAGAAGACATTTGCATGTTTGTTTCCTACAGTGGATTGGAAGCAAATTGGACCTCATCCAGGGCTCTTTTTGTAATATACCATTATTTAGGTGTGAGAAGACACTGCAAAGAATCAGTGATTGGGTGAACTGTTTGAACGAATCAAACTGAATCATGAACAATTTCAGACCATTTTCTTAACCTGTTTAATAAGATCAATATTAATTCACTATTCTAGAATTGCTGATTATAAACAGCTGATAGAAAACACAAAGGAGGACATGATCAGAAAAAATATCCTTGGTTTGGAATAGAGTAGCTAATGTCTCCAACATCAGACAATGATTTATCAGTAATATTTTACTGGGGCACATTTCACTAGTGTGTATTTTCAAAGGTCTAGCCAAAGGATGCCTCTGGCCAGATGTGGCATAGCAACTTTTGTAATTAAGAGATCTGCATCAAAATGGAGTTTTCAAGACTACAAATTGGTTGAGACTTTTATTTGATTTGACTAGTTTTAATAATGTACTTCATTTTAGGGATGCACCGAATATTCGGCCACCGAAAGACTTTTATCACCGAAACAACACGGCCGAAATGTTGTGATGATGCAAACAGAAACCGCGACCTGCACGTGCTTGTCTGAAGCAACATGTCTGCAGTGTGGACGTATTTCAGTATATTCAGTATATAGCAGAACATGCCCAGAGACGACAGAGCGGGCTCTGTCAAGGGAAAGACACGGGGCTAGCCGAGTAGGGTAGCTGGTACCGTGGAAGAATACACATATGGGGTAGCCGTGAGGGGACCGCTACATATGGAACCCAGCCTACACACACATTTCACAAGCATACGGGTGCAGGCCTGGCGTCAGACGGCCGCAACATCTGGCACCGCAGGGGTGACGGAGGAGCTCGACAGGGTTAGCCGTTTCCGGGGAACACAACTGGAGACAATAGATGCACGTATCCGGCCCAGAGGGCGGGTGTGGCATTGCAAGCCGACACTTAGAACGGGCACTTAGCGCTACTGGCCACTGGGGGTGAGGATGCGGGAAGATACCGGCTCTACACGGAGGCTATAGAATCTAGCGAACGTGTTAGGTGTCGCCCAGCCCGCAGCTCTACATATATCATATACCGAACGGGTAAGGCACGTCTTGGGACTGGTGAGCCAAGACGATAGCATCCACTATCCAGTGGTCTAACCTCTGCTTGGAGACAGCCTTTCCCTTCTGCTGGCCTCCGTTACACACGAAGAGTTGCTCTGATGTCCGAAAGCTTTGAGTCTGGTCGACCTAAGTGCGAAGAGTGCGGACGGGACATAACAAAGCCTGGGCTGGGTCTGACTCCTCCGAAGGCAACGCTTGCAGGTTCACTACCTGGTCCCGAAAGGGAGTGGTAGGAACCTTGGGCACGTATCCAGGCCGGGGTCTCAGGACAACGTGAGAGTTGGCCGGCCCGAATTCTAGGCACGATTCGTTGACCGAAAGTGCATGCAGGTCCCCTACCCTCTTGATGGAGGCCAATGCCGTCAGAAGCACTGTCTTCATTGACAGGATTTTAAGCTCCACAGACTGCAAAGGCTCAAAAAGAGGGCTCTGAAGTCCTCTGAGCACTAGAGCCAAGTCCCAAGAGGGTAACGAGTTTGGACGAGGAAGATTTAGCCTCCTCGCACCTCTGAGGAACCTGACGATTAGGTTGTGCTTTCCAAGGGACTTACCTTCGACTGCGTCGTGATACGCCGCTATTGCTGCGACGTACACTTTGAGGATGGAGGGAGACAGCCTTCGCTCAAGCCCGTCTTGCAGGAAAGAAAGCACGTCACTAACCGAACACCTTCGGGGGTCTTCCCGGTGGGAAGAGCACTATTCAACGAACAGGTTCCACTTCAAGCGTAGAGGCACCTCGTAGAGGGGGCTCTAGCAGAAGAGATGGTGTCCACCACTGCCTGTGGTAGACCACCTAGAACCTCCACGTCCCGTCCAGGGACCAGACATGGAGTTTCCAGAGGTCTGGACGCGGGTGCCATAGAGTGCCCCGTCCCTGAGAAAGAAGGTCCCTCCTCAGGGGAATCGGCCAAGGAGGGGCTGTCGCGAGGAGAGTTAGTTCTGGGAACCAGGTCCGGTTGGGCCAGTAGGGCGCAACTAACAAGACCTGCTCCTCGTCCTCCCTGACCTTGTACAGGGTCTGTGCAAAAAGGCTCACTGGGGGAAACGCATATTTGCGCAGGTCCCGGGGCCAGCTGTGTGCCAGTGCATCCGTGCCGAGGGTGCCCCCGGTCAGGGAATAGTACCACTGGCAATGGGTCGAGTCCGGAGAGGCAAACAGGTCTACCTGTGCGGCTCCGAAGAGGTCCCATATCAGCTGGACCGCCTGGGGATGGAGTCGCCATTCTCCCGGAGGTGTCGACTGGCGAGAGAGCTTGTCGGCTGTCTGGTTCAGTGCACCTGGGATGTGAATGGCACGAAGCGACCTCAGATGCTTCTGACTCCAAAGGAGGAGGTGGCGGGCGAGTTGGAACATGCAACGGGAGCGTAGACCACCCTGACGGTTGATGTACGCAACGGCCGCAGTGCTGTCCATACGGACCAGTACATGCTTGCCACGTAGCAGCCCCTTGAGGCGGCGCAGTGCCAAGTGTACTGCTAACAACTCGAGGCAATTGATATGCCAATGCAATTGAGGTCCCGTCCACAGACCTGAAACTGCATGCCCGTTGTACGTGGCCCCCCAGCCTGTGGAGGAGGCATCCGTGAAGAGCACAGCATGCCTGGACACTTGTTCTAAGGGCACCCCGGCCCGGAGAAACAAAGCGTCGGACCATGGGCTGATAGTTTGGCGGCAGTAAGAAGTCACTGGGACCCGGTACTGGCCGCTCTGCCACGCCCACCTCGGGACTCGGCCATGAAGCCAGTGTTGAAGCGGTCTCATATGAAGCAATCCGAGCGGCGTTACCGCGGCTGCAGATGCCATATGCCCCAGGAGCCTCTGAAAAAATTTCAGTTGGACCGCTGTCCTGTTCTTGAATGAATTCAAGCAGTTCAACACCGACCGGACCCGCTCTTCCGTGAGGGGCGCAGTCTGGCTGACCGAATCCAGCTCCATACCGAGATAAGAGATCCTCTGTGTGGGACAGAGTTTGCTCTTCTACCGGTTGACCCGAAGGCCCAACAGGCTGAGGTGACTGAGCACCATGTCCCTGTGTTCGCACAACTGCTCCCGAGACTGGGCGAGTATGAGCCAGTCGTCGAGATAGTTGAGGATGCGAACGCCGCGTTCTCTGAGCGGAACAATGGCTGCCTCTGCGACTTTCGTGAAGACGCGAGGCGACAGGGACAGCCCGAAGGGCAGGACTTTGTACTGATATGCCTTCCCCTCGAACGCAAAACGTAGGAACGGTCTGTGTGGAGGAAGGATAGAGACATGAAAGTACGCATCCTTCAGGTCGATCGCTGCAAACCAATCTTGGGGACGGATGCATTCGAAGATGCGTTTCTGCGTTAGCATCCGGAACGGGAGCTTGTGCAGGGCCCGATTCAGGATACGCAGGTCCAAGATTGGCCGTAACCCACCCCCTTTCTTGGGTACAATGAAGTAGGGGCTGTAGAACCCCGCCTTCATATCGGCTGGAGGAACCGGCTCGACCGCGTCCTTCGCCAGTAGGACATCGATCTCTGACCACAAGACCTGGGCATCGCTGCTTCGCACGGAGGTGAAGAGGATGCCCCTGTACTTGGGAGGCCGGTGAGCGAACTGAATCGCGTAGCCGAGTCTGATGGTACTGATGAACCAGCGAGACGGCCTGGGGAGCTGAAGCCAAGCCCCCAGAGACCATACAAGCGGGACCAACGGCACCACAGACGTACCCGGGGTGGGGCAGCGAGGCGGAATAGACAGACCCGACTCGGGAGGCCCGGAGGCGGCCCGGAGTGTTGTCTGAATATTCCAGGGTGGGGCAGAGTGTGGGTGAGAAGGCCCGGGGGCGTTCTCGGTGCCCACACTGTTGCCCCCTGGCGAGGGGGAGAGGGGAGGAAAGGAGTGGCAAGGCCCGGGGGAGTTGCACACTGCCAACCTGGCCCTCTTGGGGCCCAGGGAAAAAGGAAACTGCTCTTTTATTGAGAATGTGGGTACCGCTGGACTCCGGAGAGTCAGCGGCAGAGATGTAACATCAGTGAGGGCCCCCCGGTCCTCCTCCGGGGGGTGGGGGAGGGATGCGGACATCATCTCCCTCGGAGCAGCTCCCTTCTTCCCTGGGCTGCCCGTCTCAGGGCAGCTTACCCTTGCGCTTGCCGGTCGGCTTAGCGGGACCCTGAGCAGGTTGGGCGCCTCCCTTACGTCTGGCACCCTGCTTCCCCGATGGAGGCTGCTGCTTGGGTTTCGCAGGGGCGGAGGCGGACGCGGACGCAGGGGGACGCCCTCGGCGACGAGCAGGCGGAGACGCTGCCGGCAACGACTGGGTGGAGGCAGCAGCGGATCGTCGGGGCAGGATGTTCTTGATGGCCTCCGTCTGCTTCTGGGCCACCGAGAACTGCGGGGCAAAGCTCTCGATGGCGTCGTCGAAGAGGCCTGCCTGACAGACAGGGGCATTGAGAAACCGGACCTTGTCGGAATCACGCATGTCTGCCAGGTTCAGCCACAGGTGGCGTTCCTGGACCACTAGTGTGGACATCGCCCGACCCAGGGAGCGTGCAGTGACTTTCGTCGCCCGGAGAGCGAGGTCCGTCGCTGCACGCAGTTCCTGCATAACACCCTGGTCGGAACTACCCTCGTGCAATTCCTTTAGCGCCTTGGCCTGGTGGACCTGCAGGAGCGCCATGGCATGCAGAGATGATGCGGCTTCTCCACAGGCAGTGTAAGCTCTGCCCCTCAGACTGGACGAGAACTTACACGCCCGGGAGGGGAGATGCGGGGCACCCCGCCAGTCTGCAGCGGTCTTGGGACACAGCTGCATCGCCACAGACCGCTCGACTGGGGGGATTCCCACGTAGCCCTTAGCCGCACCACCATCGAGGGTAGTGAGGACGGAGGAGTCAGTCGACCGTGAGCGAGCGTTGTAAGGCGCTTCCCACGACTTTGTGATCTCCTGATGCACTTCCGGGAAGAAAGGAACCGGGGCGGGGCGCTGAGAACCAGCACGGGCCGTGCCGAGAAACCAATCGTCCAACCGCAAGGGTTCGGGACACGGTGGAGGGTTCCGCTCGAGCCCGACACTCGCGGCAGCCCAGGAAAGCATAGCCGTAAGCTCTGGGTCGGACTCGGACAACGCTGTCACACCCGAAGGGGGCAGCGCAGCCGAATCTTCATCCTCAGAGCCCATTAGCTCGTCCCCCGATGCTGCAACCGACATCATGTCCTCAGCCGGAGCCCCAAAAGAAACGACTGGAACCCCCCGAGGGGGGCCAGCGCGCTCTTCCGAAAGCTCCATTGGCGCAGCGGAGGGGGGAGGGGCCAGATGAGCCATTTGACCCGTCGGGGAAGCCCTCACAGTAACCCTCAGGTCCCCACCAAGGCAATCAGCCAAAGTAGCAGCCCTCTGCTTTGCAGCGGGAGGACCACTAGATCGGGGGATGCGCAATGGTGCTCCACCTCTTTCGAGGTATTGGAGTCTGGACCGGAAAACTGCGATGGTCATGTTCCCGCAGTGGAGTGAGGCACCTGATTCTCTTTCAAGGGAACTCGTGCAGTGTTGATTGTTGGTGTGGGAATGCTCTGTGTGATTGCGTCGTGAAGCACATGTGAAATCAATCCAATGGTGCGATGAGACGTCAGAAACGGGTGACGTCATGAACCAGGAATCTATAAAGCATGCCCGAACAGTGCAACGCTAGCTTCTATGTCTTCAGTAAGCACAATATGTGAAATTGTGTGTCTTATTTGGTGTTGTCTGTCTACTCGTGTTTTAATCCCTGCCCACGCTTCATCACGGGTGGGGATACTCACAATCTTTGTGTTGTTTGTTTGGGAGCGGAGCATGCACAGTCAGCGTTCAAGGGTGCTGGCAATGAACAGCTTCCACTATGGACGCTCCCGCCTGGCCGCCATTATCGTCAAGAAGGCTGCTGGAAAGAGGTCCTGGCGCCAGACCTCTGAGGGCAGTCCACTCTGGGTGAAAGTGGTCGACACCTAATTATACGGTGCCCATTTTCTCTTGGTGCCCTCAGGGGGCCGTTCTGCCAACCCTGCCCACTTGTGTGCTTCAGAGCCTTGTGTCCACCCAGAATTGTTGCGGCACTGGTATGGTCGCCCTCTCTAAGGAGGGTCCCAGAGCTACCAGTTCGTTTGTTCCCTGCTGGTGCACCTCTGCAGGGAACCAAAGTGGTTGCTCGAAAAACACCAGAGACTGGTTCCCTTAGTAGATTTTCTGGTAACGTGGAAACTACTGAAATGTGTAGTTTGCGTATCCTGTGTTCATGAAGAGGTTGGGTGTTTTGAGTCGCCGTTCAGTCTGCATTTCACACAGCGCGATTAGAAACACCTTGGGTTGCCCCGAATCCAAAACTATCACAGAATTCATACGAGAGAGCTGGTTCTTTGTTGTAATAAATGTTTTATTCATTTATATAATTTTTAATGTGATATAATTTATAATTTAATGAATCAATAATAAGATCAATTAATTATATATTAAAATAATTTTAAGTTAAATTTAAATCATGTGCAATTTAAATTTAAATTTAAGGAAGGATCTCTGAGGCCCCCACAGCCCATAGGTTGGGAACCACTGGTTTAGCTTTATCACTCTGCATTTTCACCAAATGCATGGATCCAGCACTGGCCCCTCTACACCTTCAAGGTATCCACATCCAAAACTCAATCGACGATTAGTTGATTTTAGCTCAGTCGCATCAGTTAGCGGTTCGACATTGAGATATCATCCTTGCTCACATGAAAATGTTGGGGATACGGTTAAAGCCAAGAAGAGTGTACTTTCTTCATCACAGAGGACCACTTTTCAAGGTATTTTCTTGTATGGGACTTGGTCACAATGCAAGCACGTCTCTCCCCTGTGCACATCAAATCAAACCTTTCTGCCATAAACCGAATAAAGCTAGGACAGTCACTCACTGTGAAGCAGTTGGGGAGCGATTGGGGAGCAATTCTAGAAGGTTGCTCAACTCAAGGTCTGTGGAGGGGGCATCGTCTCTCCAGCTCCTCTGGAACTGGATGCTATGGTTCAGACATGGCCAAGACTATGTCTGTACGCTTTTCCCCCGATCACTCTGCTCTCTGGAGTTAAGGAGAGAGTTTGCCGGGACCAGGTCCGTCTCACCTTGATTGCCCCGCTATTGCCAGGCAGAGTGTGGTTCTCGGATCTTGTATCTCTCCTCGACTGCTCTCCTTGGGTGATTCAGATCAGGAGGTACCTTCTATGTCAGGCAGGGTGCTCAATACTTCACTCCCGCCCAGACCTGTGGAAGCTGTGGGCTTGGCCTCTGAGGGGGCCCAGCTCATAGATTCTGGTCTCTCAACTGAGGTTGTTGAGACCATCCTTTATTCCAGAGCTCTCTAGTAGGAGTATTATTGCCTCTAAGGCTCTTCTAGCAGGAGTATTACTGCAGGTTGGTCCTCACCTCACACATTCGTGAGGTTTTACAACCTGGACTTGAGCTCTACACCAGGGGCTCAGATGTTCTCGTCTTAGTGCTTTCTTCACGATTTCACACTAGACAGACACTTGTCATTATGACGGCATGGGTATAAACTAGAGATGCACCGATTGATCGGCTAGGGATCGGAATTGGCCGATTTTCTGCATGATCAGAGACACACTCGCGCTCACTGCCGCATGCAAACACTTGAAGACACTAATTATGCCATTTGTAAAACTTGTAAGGTTAAAATAAACCGCGGGGGAACCACCAGGAAAGCGCACAACACGACAAACCTAATTAGACACTTAAAACTCCATCACCCCGAGGAACATGCCCAGTTTGAAGAAGGTAACGTTAGTAAAGGTCAAACGGCTAAAGCTAGCCAGAGCTCAGAGCCAGCCACAGGTCTGCAGCCTCTCCTATCTTTCCTTGGTATAAGCAGCGAAAAAAGACCAAAGCAATTACGAAGAAATAATGGACTTCATGGCGCTGGATGACCAGCCGAACGCATAAATCGTCATTTCATGAGAATTTAACATTTCATTTGAGAGAACTGTCATATCACGAGCACAGACACTCAAGGGCAACGGCAACCCGTCAAAATAAAAGTTCGGTTTAAATTTTTTTAAATTGACAGAATATATTAGGCTACTGTTGTAGCCTACAGTAGATTTAGCGCCGGACACAGACACAGACGTAACAGGTAATGGTTGTTTATTTGACCACAGTAGAGCAGATGAAGTAACACAGGTGAGTAAACTGGTTGTAGATGGACGTTGAATGGATATGATAGAGATAGTTACTGTCCTTTGCTTTGCAGATAGATGAACGTTGGAGCTTGGAGATCGCTGGAGAACTGAGGAGCTGACTGGAACACACCCACACAGCAGACGAGGAACACAAAGGGAAGGAGACACGCTGGAGACAGGTAAGTATGCGAAGAGAAGTCCTTGAGGTAAGCATAGCACAGAGTATATGCGAACGAGCCCGGACATGGAGTGCTGTGTGAGTGTGTGTATTATAGTGCTGGGGATGAGTGCCGTGATGACGTGCAGGTGATGGTGATCAGTACTTAGGGGATGGTGTGCGTTGTGATTGGTGGAGGTTGGAACCTGACGTGTCTGTGACACCTAGTTGGCAACATTTATTACCCAAATTACTGAACTATTATTTGGAGGAGTATTGTACACTTCAGGTTTGTTCATTCATACGATCTTTTGTACTTTAGTAAAAAAGAGAAAAAGGTCAATTATAATGTTTTGTTTCATAAAGCATCTGATTTTCAGTTATTTGTTATTTCTACTTCTTTCCAGGCACAGAACACTTATTTTTTGAGAGTTGTTTAAGTGAGAGAAGATCCTATTGTAATGTTTAATAATTTATTTTAGAATTACAAAAATTGAGCTTTGAAGAAAAAGTGGATTTTTGTTGGTATATGCTGTCAATTATAGTTCTTAGAAAGAAAATCGGAATCGGCAAAAATCGGTATCGGCCGATCTCATTGACAAAAATTCGGAAATCGGAATCGGCCAAGAAAATTGCAATCGGTGCATCTCTAGTATAAACGCTCCCCCAGCGTCAAGCCACGCAACACAAGTTCCCTTGGAAGAGATAACTCCCGCATGCCAGTCAGCAACTTACTTCAGCCTATTAGAATCTAGTGTTGCACTGTTTGGGCATGCTTAATAGTTTCCTGGCTTGTGACGTCACCTGCTTCTGACGTCTCATCACACCATTGGACTGATTTCACATGTGCTTCACAACGCAGTCACACAGAGCATTCCCACAGAGCATTCCCACAGCATCAAACAATGCAGCGTTTTGTTCCCTCTTCAGGGAACCAAGGTTACAGTAGTAACCGAGGCGTTTTTGTTTCAGACAAGTTTTATTATCCTCAGTATCAACATTTTATTTTTCTGGGTTGATTTACTCAAATTTGTCATGTCCTCTCTTGAAAGCTTGTACACAACCCTTATTATAGCTGTGTAATGAATCTTATAAAGAAATGTCTGTCATATTCTACCCTAAAATTAATTAAATAAACATATAATAACAAAAATGAACCCTGATTGTTTGGACCATTAACAAAGATTAATATAATTGTGTTGTTTTAGTATTTTATATACTATTATAGTATTATTATAGTATTATTTATTAATATTTCATGTTAACGTTTATTTTTATATTTTTCAAGACGTGCCTAAATGTCTGTATTTACCACATTTATACTTTGAATATACCTCTTCATGATTAGTTAATTGTGGCACCTGTAATTGTACTCTCATTTACTTAATGTCAATTAACTGTGCAGTCCATATTTGTACAGACATCTCCTGTATCTCTTCTCCATTGTCAGGCTTATATATCAATCATCCACCCATTCTCAAGGAGGTATGTGTCTCAAATTCTTGTATTCTATAATTTCCCCTGAAATGTTATGTTTAAAAAGCGTGTGCGCTGCTCTCACCATACCTAAAATATTGACATTCTCGGTCTAGCCACAAATGAAATGAATGTGCATCCTCTTTTTACAGCTCTTCTTGTGGCATTATCTCTGCTTTCTGTCTGGAGTGGGGGCCTTATGTTTACAGAAGAAGCTCAAGATGTTCCCGTGCCTTGCCTAAGGCTGTTGATTTAAATCCAAAATACCATTCTTCAGATACTTCTGCCATTATATCATACAGCTAGTCTGTGTCGTGCATCTGTTCAAGCAGGCTGGTGGAATAGTGTATACCACCACGCAAAGCTTACATAAAGGATCCTTCAAATGCACAACCAGTCAACAACGACACATGAGCGCAGCTGTGTGAGAGAGAAGACCAGGTTCATTCACTTACTGTAAATGTAAACTTACTGCAGCATCACTCAGTGAATTTGTTGAGTTGCAAAGGATTTGCTGGGTATACAGTCAGCTTAAAACCGTTTAGTCACCCTCATGTTGTTCCAAACCCGTGCTCTTTCATTGAGATGTTTAGGAGAATGTTCAAGCTGCAAACCGACAAAATGCAAGGTAAAAGCATCATAAAAGGAATTCATATGACTCATAAGCAAGTCTTCAGAAGCCTTCACGTGAGGAAAATGCAATTCCACTGAAGAAAATAAGTTGAATGGGTTTGGAGCGACGTGAGTAGATGATAATGTAGTTTTCGTCAAAGTTATTTGACCTTTCAGTTCAGCAAAAGCACAAAAGTTTAGTGAAAGCTTAATGTTCAAAGATTTGACCTGCTAACCCCAAAGGTTGTAGGTTCAAAGCCTGCAAGGTGTGATGCATGAACCAAGAGCTACGCCACTGTCCTTGAGCAAAATGCTTAACCCTTTTTTTTCTCCGGGGACTGTTTCTGTTCTAAGCGTGCTGGTGGTTCCTTTAGATAAGAAGGTGTCTTCTCAATGACAAATTGCATTTTAAGTACATTAGGTCCCTAAGTCAAGCTGGCTGGAAATCTCCTCAGATGTGAGGATGAGCTGTCACAGTTTAGTCCCTCCAGCACATCCACCATGGTATGTATCAGCTACTGTACATGTTGAAACGTTGCCCTGTTTGCTCAAAGTGTGCTCTGGAATGATTGTCCACTGAACAGGTTTTGAATGTTATACTCATTTTCATCACCATCTTAGAATCTTTTCATAGAGTCTTTCACGGCCAATCGAGATGCAGTTGGTTTCCACAATACCATATTCAGGATCTATGAGAAAAGACACTGCATTTACTCAAATATTAAAGTCCATACAGTCACAAATATTCAAACTCTTTTTTGCAATATTTTGGTTATTGTCAGATAGCGGCTTATTTATGGATGTCTCTGCATGTTTGCAAGTCGATATTGTAGAAAGCATTACATCTTAAACATTGTTAATACTTATAATTATGGTATTCGTCAAATAAAACCGTATTTTGTGTTGCATTTCCATAATGCGTTTATGTATAATGTAGTAGTGTTCAGATCTTGAGGTTTTCATCTTTGCATAATATATCCATTACTATGCAGCGCAGGGCACATGCTGGTATTGTTCAATCTGTGATGGGCTAATGAGACCGTGACCTCCTTTTGTTAGTATTCAGCTTGAATCGAAAAAATTTGAACATTACAGTCTCACTCCCAAAATATTGTATGTTGTAGAACCGTGAAAATGCTCACGTTTGACCATAAATTCTGTTCTGTATATCCACTGGGATAACAAGATGAATCTGTCCCCTCTGCTTTTGCCCATAGTGCTTTGACCATGTGACAATGGTCCCGAGTGAATTCCCTTTGACTTCTTATCTTCCATATGGCTTTCCCCTCCTCTATGTGCTCACATTAATCTGGGATCGGTTTGATTGAAGGGGGTGGTCGCCTTGTTTCTGACACAATGACAACAGTCTAAACACTTCATTGTGACTAAAAGAGGAGAGATTTCTTCCAAGAGAAGACATTGATGACAAAATCAAACTGTCACTTCAGTAAAGGGTGGTAAGTAACGTGCATTGTATTATTATTGTTATAGAGCAAGTGATTAGGGATTGACTAAGGAGTTGTTGATGTTTAAACAGCCATATAATTTGGCGCAGTAGGTTTTTCTTTGTTAGACTGGAGAAACTGACAAATGTTGTAGACAAATGTAAAACAGAGTATGGTGAATGTTTTATTTGAAAACTTTATCAAGATTACTTTTAATCAAGTTGATGTTCAGTGTCTAGTGACAATTTTTGTTCCTTATTGTTAGAGCCAAATAGTGTGCTTGATACTCTTGCGTGTTTCTGTTTATGCAGAATTTTTTTGGAAACACTTTATGTGGTTATGTGCTAACATTAGTTAACACATTATCATGAATTAACAATGAAAAAGTAATTTTTTACATCACTGTTAATCTTAGTTAATGTTACTTTGTAAATATACTTTGTGTAGTTTCTTACACAAAACTGAATGATTCTTTCCCATATAAGTGATTCAGTTTTTGAGTTTGACTCAGTGGTTCAATAATCCAGTTGTGGCGGGTAGTTGAATAACAACTTAATTTCAATCTGTTCCTAAAAACAACAATATATGCCTCAGATAAGCCGTTAATTCTTTTCATGTTATGGCCGAAAAACAATAAATAGATTATATTTACATTCTATACTATTTTGTCTGAAAAACAACTAAAATCAGTAATTTTCACATCTTAAAATTCTATCTATCAATCTATAAAAGAAACATTATAGCATTAAAAAGTTTGGGGTTGGTAAGATTTTTTAAAAGAAGTGTTTTATGCTGTATGCTGTATGTGTGCTCTACAAGATAAAAACTGTTTGTGCTGAAAGTGAATCCTCTGAAGCGTGAAATGCACTGAGATGGTCTCAGGTGGAGAAGTTGCTTCTGTCATTTATAAAACATATAACTGCAAATTCAGGGACCATGTTCACCTTCCCATGCTCCAGTTATTTAATCACACATAACTTGCCTCATAATGAAACCCTGCGGGATACAATCGATTTGCCACCTTATTGCAAATCACATGCACAAGAGTACTTTTTGTTTCTTTTTATTCTCAGCCAACATCTTGTTTTATGTGGGTTTGGTATCAAACTGTTCACTCATTTAGAGTGGTGAGTCACGCCGTTGCTTTGATACACATGAGAGAGAGGCAGCTGTCTTGTTCAGTTGGTGTGGATTGAACAATAGGACGGACAGGTGCTGGTACAACTGCGCTCCTGGCACTCATTGCCTGGCAGCTCCGCCTCAGTCTCGCACACGTTGCATCTCAATGCCTCCCCCGCCAGTCCTTTCTATGGCCTCTCAGACGGCCTGGCAGAATCAGTAAGTCTAGCTGTGCGTTCATGCACCGTGTACTGCTGTTTTGTTGGCCTGGAAGATTACTTAAAAAAAAAATTGTATTGGGATGTTTATATTGGGAAACACAGTGCAGGAAAAGTTCACCCGAAAATAAAAATCATGTTATTATTTACTCATCCTCATGTTGTTCCAAGAATTTGTAAGAATATACATGTTTTTGCAACACATTCTCACACCCAGATCGTCACATATTGACGCTTGGTCAGGATCCTTCAGCATCACTTTTATATGGTGTTTGCATATAAATAAATGGACACTACAATGATAAAAAATCCCTTCACTCCTTTTTTTTTTTTCTCTAAAAGCCTAAACACTCTCAATAATCAAGCCATTTTATTGGTCATATTGCATCATATTGCTCATGCTCTGCCCATACTTGAGAATCATACTTGAAAATGGGCATCTGATAACCCTTTTAGCGTAATTTTTCGAAGCGCAGGGAACTCATCATACACAGACGCGTTGGGCATGACAATGTTATCGTCATGATGAAAAATTATATATTAGTTTATGATTTTGTCATTATGACATGTTGGAGTGTGATTCTCAACTTAATTAGCCAGCATAATTTTATTTACATTTATTTTGAATTCACGAGTTCACACTTAGACTCAAATTAAATGGAGTAAAAATTTTGCATATTTGGCATGCTGTCAGGGGGAGGGCTCCAGGCTAGGGATTTTCGCCCGAACCCAGAGTATCCCCCTGTGATAAAGATGGTCTAGAATTAAAAAAAAAAAGGTTCTATATGGCACCAAAAATGGTTCTTGGCTCGTAATCATAGGGGAACCTTTTCAAGGTCAACTCTGTTCTTTACATTAAGATATCGCATGACTTTCTGAAGACTTGGAATGCAAAATAAGTTAATACTTTTATAGTGTTTTTGTATAAATACCTGTGACAGTGCTTTTATTTGTCTGTTAACGTTATGTGTTTTATATTGCTGAGAAGTGGGTAGGTTTAGGGTAGGAGTGGAGTTAGTTCCCCTTCGAGGGAACTCGAACTGCGTCATCGTGACGACACTTTGGGGGGAACGCCCCTCGCGTTAAGCGTCTGAAGAAACAGTAGAATCAGCCCAATCCGATTGGTGTTGCGTGATGACGTCGTATGTGACGGCATACCCGGAAGATACAAAGAGACGTCTGAACGAAACAGAGATAGCTTTTTTGCTCTTCAGCGTGAGCGCTCTGTTTGTTCAGTCTGAAGGTGTTGTTACAACGTGAAAGCAAGCATTATATATATTATGGCGAGCGAGCGTTTCAGGCTGTGTGTGCACCCGTGTCCGCGCTACATTACGGGCACGGACACACATCAGCTTTGTGTGCAGTGTCTCGGCGTGCAGCACGCCCAAGCCGCTCTTGAGGGGGCGGCTTGCGGTGATTGTGAACTGCTGCCGCTGAGGGTGCTGCGCTCGCGGCTGGCCGTCTTTGAGGAGACCGGTCAGCCTCGTGAGCCCCGCGGTTCTGGGCCTGCGTCTGTTGAGGCAGCGCGGCGCCGTAGATCGTTGGGCTCACAGCGGGATCTTTCAAGAGGATATGGGACTGCTGAGGCATCCTCCCTATCCTCCTCTGAAGATTCTGATATCCTCCCGCCCCGTGTGGAAGCCCGCGATGCGGCTTCTTCCCGCGGGGCGGAGGATCCGGTTCTCAGGCTGTCTGATTCTGAGGAATCAGACAATTTGAGGATCGAGGTGGATGATGTGGGGCTTTCGCCACCCCACGCATCCGCTGTTGAGGAGCTTGTGGAGGTTTTAACCCGCGCTGTGGCCAAACTGAGTTTGGATTGGCCACAAGAAATAGTGGACATCCAGCCACCATCTAAGCTGGATGAACGCTTTTTCAGGCGTCGGGTTCAACCTCCACGGCGGGGTCTTCCTTTTTTCCCCGATCTGCATAACGAGTTGTGTAGATCGTGGGAAAAACCCTTCTCAGCCCGTGTAGCTAATCCCCCAGTACTCGATTTTGCTAATGTGCTGGGGACGGCTGAGTTGGGGTATGCAGCGTTGCCACAGGTGGAAGAGGCGCTTGCGAGCCACCTCTCACCCGGGGCCGCTGCATCATTGAAGGCTCCGTCGCTGCCCACTAAACCTTGCCGCGACACGTCCAAGTTAGTCGGCAGGGCTTTTGGTGCGGCAGGTCGAGCTGCTGGTTGTCTGCACACCATGGCGGTCCTGCAGGCATACCAAGCCGACCTCCTCAAAGAGCTGGATGAGGGCGAGGGACCATCTCCGGATGACTTCACTGAGCTCAGGAAGGCAACGGATTTGTCTCTCCGCATTACCAAAGAGACGGCTCGCGCTGTGGGCCGCTCTATGGCTGGAATGGTATGCGTTGAGAGGCATCTCTGGCTGACGCTGTCGGGAATCAAGGAGAGCGAGAAACATTTTCTCCTTGATGCTCCGATCTCGCCTTCTGGCCTCTTCGGCGGGGCAGTGGATACTGTCGTCGAGAGGTTTCAGGAGGCGAGGAAGCAGTCAGCCGCCTTCCAGAAGTTCTTCCCTCGCCGCTCGGGCTCTGCAGTTAGAGCAGGCCCGGGTGGGCAGCCCGGACCCTCATCCAGCTCATCGCACCGCGATGTGCAGAGGCAGAGTGTCGCCTCCCGCGCCCCTCCCGAGGGAGCTTAGCAAAGGAGGCGGCGCTCTCGCAGGAAGCCTACCCAGCCTAAGAGCGACCTGAGGGACGTTATCCAGGCTAAGAAGGCTCCCAAGCGGTCCTAGCTTCGGCAGGACCGCTGAGAGTCGTCCCCCACAGGGTGGAGCGATCGAGGTCGTTTCCACTCTGGGACTCTCGGGGAATCGTTGCTGCGCTCCCGCCGTCCAAGACGTTTCGGGCCGCATCGGTTCCCTGCGCGCGCGCACTGAACCAGTCGCCTCCATTAGGACCTGCGACAGTTCAGCAGCCGCGTGCGCCTCACGGACCTCTTCCCCGACGACACCCTGCCGGTCAGCCGCTTCAGGGCGTTGGGGTAGAGGCTCGAATAACACCCGAGGCTGGCCTCGAGAGGCTAGTTCCCTTAGTAGATTATCTCGGCGCATGGACATGCCTTCCGGGTATATCTGCGTGGGCCCTGCGTACTGTGGAACGGGGTTACAGACTGCAGTTCGGTTTCCCTCCCCCGAAATTCAACGGGGTGGTTCGAACTGTGGTCGGTCCCGAGCAGGTGCGGGTGATGGAGCAAGAAGTACGCTCTCTGCTGGTCAAGGAGGCTATAGAGAATATTCCTCCACCAGACAGGGAGTCCGGGTTCTACAGCCGGTACTTCATAGTTCCCAAGAAGGATGGGGGGTTGCGTCCAATTCTAGATCTCAGGCACCTGAACCGGTCTCTGAGGAGATACAGGTTCAGGATGCTCACAATTCCAGCCATCGTGACTCAGATCCAGTTCGAGGACTGGTTCGTCACGATAGATCTGAAGGACGCATACTTCCATATCTCCATCCTTCCAGCTCACAGGAAGTTCCTGCGGTTCGCTTTCGGGGGCGAAGCGTACCAGTATCGGGTTCTTCCGTTCGGCCTAGCTCTCTCCCCTCGCACCTTCACGAAGTGTATGGATGCAGCACTGGCTCCGTTGAGACTCCAGGGCATCCGTATACTCAATTATATCGACGACTGGCTGATTTTGGCTCAGTCGTACGATATGGCGGTTCGACATCGAGATGTCGTTCTAGCCCACATAAGGTGCTTGGGTCTCAGACTCAACACGAAGAAGAGCGTGTTGACGCCCTCCCAGAGGACTACGTTCCTGGGGGTTGTATGGGATTCGACGCTGATGCGGGCACGACTGTCCCCCGCACGCGTGGAGTCCATACTGGCGATGGTCTCGAGAGTGAAACTGGGCCGCAGCCTCACTGTGAAGCAGTTTCAGAGACTGCTGGGTCTCATGGCAGCAGCAGCCAACGTGATTCCGTTCGGTCTGCTCTACATGAGACCCCTCCAGTGGTGGCTGAGAACCAAGGGGTTTTCCCCCAGGGGGAATCCTTTTCGCATGATCAGGGTAACGCGCAGATGCCTTCGTTCCCTCGTCATGTGGAAGAAACCTTGGTTCCTGTCCCAGGGGCCGGTGTTGGGAGCGTCGTGTTGCCGGAAGTCCGTTTCAACAGACGCTTCACTCACTGGTTGGGGCGCGGTCATGGAGAGCCGCTTTTCCAGGGGTCTGTGGGGGACCCGGCATTCTTCCTGGCATATCAATTGCCTGGAAATGCTGGCGGTCTACAAGGCTCTGAGGAGCTTTCTCCCGGACCTCCGCGGCCACCATGTCCTGATACGATCCGACAGCATGTCGGCAGTATCGTATCTGAACCACCAGGGGGGCCTGAGGTCGCGCCCTCTTTGCAGACTGGCGCATCAGGTCCTTCTGTGGTCCCAGGGGAAGTTGTCATCCCTCAGGGCGATGTACATTCCCGGGGACCAAAATCAGGGAGCAGACATCCTGTCGAGGCAGGGGCTGAGGCCCGGGGAATGGCGGCTCCACCCCGAGGTGGTGGAGGCTATGTGCGAGCGGCTGGGCCCAGTGGAAGTGGATCTATTTGCGTCTCGAGAGACGTCCCACTGCCCGCTGTGGTTCTCCCTCACTCATCCGGCCCCTCTGGGGCTGGATGCCATGGCACAGACGTGGCCGAGGCTGCGTCTGTACGCTTTTCCCCCGATCGCTCTGCTCCCGGGAGTTCTGGAACGTGTCCGCCGGGAGGGCGTCAGCCTTCTCTTAGTAGCACCCCGGTGGCCCACTCGGGTATGGTTCTCCGACATCATAGACCTGCTGGACGGTCCCCCATGGCAGGTCCCTCTGAGGAGGGATCTGCTGTCTCAGGCCGGGGGTACGATTTTCTACCCACGGCCAGAGGTATGGGATCTCTGGGTCTGGCCCCTGAGGGGGCTCAGTTCCTAGCAGAGGGCCTGTCGGCAGGTGTTGTGGAGACCCTACTCAGTTCCAGAGCTCCATCCACCAGGAGGTTGTACAGCCTAAAGTGGAATGTTAACTGCCCAGTGGCTTCAGTGCTGGAGTTCCTTCAAGACCGCTTCTCCGCCGGTCTTTCCCCGTCCACACTTAAGGTGTATGTGGCTGCCATTGGGGCTTTCCACGCACCTTTAGGTGATGCGACGTTGGGAAGGCACCATCTGGTTGTACGTTTCCTCCGTGGGGCTCGGAGGATGAGGCCTGCGGCTCATTCCAGGGTCCCAACCTGGGACCTGGCAGTGGTGCTCGAGGAGTCGGCTGAGGCGAGAATACTGACCTTCAAGGTGGCTTTTCTCCTTGCCATCACTTCTCTGAGGAGAGTGGGGGACCTCCAGGCCTTGGCAGTCACGCCGACTTGCCTGGAGTTTGCCCCTGGCATGGTTAAAGCCATCTTGCATCCCAGCCAGGGCTACGTGCCCAAGGTGCCATCTAACAGGGCAAGGTCAGTGGTTCTCCAGGCATTCCATCCTCCACCTCACGTGACGGCGGAAGAGAGCAGACTTCACCTCCTCTGCCCCGTGCGGGCATTGAGGATTTATCTGGAGAAGTCTGCTCAGTGGAGAAAGTCAGACCAGCTGTTGGTGTGTTTTGGTTCACCCAAGAAAGGGCTGCCTGCGTCAAAGCAGACGATTAGTAACTGGATTGTCCAGGCTATAGCCATGGCTTATCGGGTACGCAACCTGCCTTCACCCTTAGCCGTGAGGGCCCATTCTACCAGGAGCATGGCCTCCTCGGTAGCCCTCCTTTCTGGGGCCTCTATGCTAGACATCTGCGAGGCAGCTGGGTGGGCCACTCCTCACACCTTCATTCGTTTTTATAGTCTGCATCTCCCTGAGACGCCTGGCGTGAGAGTGCTCGCCCCCTAGTTGTGCCTGGTTCCAGCTTCACACTAGGGTGGTTATGATTGGTGCGGGATAGTTGGTACTCGTTCCCCAAAGTGTCGTCACGATGACGCAGTTCGAGTTCCCTCGAAGGGGAACGTCTCGGGTTATGACTATAACCCTTGTTCCCCGAGAAGGGGAACGAGACACTGCGTCTCGTGTCCACCCAATCATCAGAGCGCTCGCTTCATCGCAAAGAACGCTATCTCTGTTTCGTTCAGACGTCTCTTTGTATCTTCCGGGTATGCCGTCACATACGACGTCATCACGCAACACCAATCGGATTGGGCTGATTCTACTGTTTCTTCAGACGCTTAACGCGAGGGGCGTTCCCCCCAAAGTGTCGTCACGATGACGCAGTGTCTCGTTCCCCTTCTCGGGGAACAAGGGTTATAGTCATAACCCGAGACGTTTCTCCAAAATATAAATAAAATAATGTCTACTTTTACAAATGCAAAAATGAAAAGTGTCTTGATCTGACACATTGGGCAAACAACTGAAATCAATGGGGTACCCTGTGCGTCGAAAAATGACGCCGAGGGGTCCTGACCAAGGGTCAATATGTGACGCTTTTCCATATTCCGTAAATTGTTTTGCATAAATAAAAAGGTGAACATTTTGTTGATCAACATATAACCCACCTAGTTTTACTACCAAAAATGTGAAGAAAAAAAAAATTACTCTCTTGTGCATATATTTAAAGAGCACTTATTATGGCATTTAAAATGTTCCAAATATTGTTTTAGAAGTCCCCAACAACCGTTTTGCATGCATGCAATGACAAAAAAGACTTTATTTTTCTTATAATATGCATTTGTTTTTACCTGTTTTGACAGCGATTCTCAAATGATTCCTGTAGTGATTCACTTTTCAAAACCCTGCCTTTACGTGACGCTAATCTGTGGTGATTGGTCCGATGACCCAGTCAGTTGTGATTGGTATAGTCTGTGCAGATATTTTCGGAAACGGAACGCCCATCACCATAAATGGTTTTCGGTTTAATCTCTTAACTGGATTGAGGGCGCATTCGTCCTCAAGCTTTATTTGTTTAAATTAGCTCAAATGACTGTCAGATATAAGTAATTACCATGTCAATCTATACATCATTTAAAATATCTAAGAGTCAAGCTTCCATTTTTTACCTCTGTTTTATTCTCAAAGTCTTATAGTGACAGTAATTTGTTAATATGTGTCAGGAGTAATGTATAAGAAAACCGCGTCGGTACCGTTTGATTGTAATATGAGCCTCAGCTGATCTCATTCATAAAAAAACTCCTCTATTCTCCTCACGAAGACTCGCGACAAATCAACATCCCTCAGGGCTTTTAGTTCAAAAGTGTGCAGATGAGGAGAAATATTGATAGATTCTCATATGTCTGTGTCAAATTTCTAAACAGAGGAGTATTTTTTATTCAATACTTCCTCAAAATGCGCAGATGTAGCCTAATCATGAGCGATTGAGTCTCTTTTGTGTTGTTTTCAATTCATCCTGGCAGCCGGAGGGCGCTCTGTGCACATGTAGTCCATATATGGTACAGATAGACGAAGAAGATACCATGTGCCATAATAGAAGTCCATAATAAAAGCTTCCTGAGATCGCGAAATATGCAAATAGAGACATTTGACGATTAAATAAACACACAATCGCGACAATGTATGGTTTGTCTTCAAGCCACTTAGTCTTCAAATGCTCATCCTTGGGCAGATGAAAAAAGTTTGCTTTTGAGTCGCACTTCAGAACACAGCATCTCGTCGCCATGATGTTTTCTAATTTTCACTGGCGTCTTGGAGCGCAATAAGTGGGCGTATCGTATTCAAATAACTTGACAAGTTGACGTCATCTAGTCAGAAAAAAAGCTTCGGTCTTCTAACGATTATTAAAAATGACTCAGAGTCGACTCTTACTTTTGAAAGAAAATAACTATATACAGTAAATGGTGCACTGTCATATTTCAAACTTTGCAGGATGTTTTTGTTCACTTAGCTCTATGTTACACACTACATGAAAGGTAAATTTCAAAATTCCATGATAGGTGCTCTTTAATTAAAAGTAAGTTGAAGTTTAGTGATGGAGTCAACTCACTAACACGTTTGAGATTTTTTTGTCAATCTTATTGTCATTTTTTCATGAAACGGCCATATCATGGCTATAAATACATTTTCCTTTTGTGTTCTAAAGAATAAATACCTTACAAAAATAAATTATTTTCATTTTTTAGTGAACTATTCTTATTTCAAACTAGATGCAAAGTGGTGTGCTCCTGAGTAATGTTTGAATATACAGTATTTTTAGATTATAAATAGCTGGTATGAATACCCCTATATATGTGCCCTCTTTTTCAAAACAGGCGATTAACAACAGCAGTAAATACAAAGCCTTGAAAATCACCTTTTCACCTTGAACTTCTGACAAAAAAATTTCTCTCAATGCCCACATGAGGTGGAAACAGTGACCTTTGGTTTCATGTCTATATGTCATTAACGTTACCAGGGTTTTTAGTGGCGTTAAACAAAACAGAGTGCTACTCGCTCAATGTTTCCTGATACACCTGAACAGGGCCGTGCACAGACCTTTTGAGGGGCATGTGTTGAAACTGAAAAAGGGCACCCCTTTTTTATTATATATATATATATATATATATATATATATATATATATATATATATATATATATATATATATATATATATATATATATATATATATATATATATATATATATGAATATTTGAATATACACACACACTTTTTTCTCTTTTGCACACATAAAGTTCAATACAAATATATTTTTAGCTATTCTGTTTAGTGTTATAGGCTAATTTGTATTATTTGGTTAACATGTTTATGCATGATATTGAGAAGAGGGGAAGGTAGAGCAAGTATGAGCCAAGTATTTTTGACAAACTATTTTGAAATATAATTTAAATAATTATGTCCAACACAATTCCAGATTATAAGAAACTATAGCCACATCGTTACTATAGCATATCCAACATGTATCTGATCTGCCTACCTAACAAAAACTTGATACTGTGGAGGACCAGGGATGTTTGGTCTCTTGAAGGTCTCTTATTCACTACACTTTCCCTAAAATAACCCAGCACTGAAAAAAAAAAAATAGAGTGAAAAGTACAGTTGCCGTGAAAAGCAAATTAAAAAAGATTTCTGAAGGACCACGTGACACTGAAGAGTAGCTTTGGTCACAGAAAAAAAAGACATTTTAAAATATACTCAAATAGAAAACAGTTATTTTAAATTGTAAAAATATTTCAAAATATTACTGTTTTTGCTGTATTTTGGATCAAATAAATGAAGCCTTTGGAGAGCAGAGAGAGACTCTTTTAAAAACATTTAAAAATCTTACCGTCCAAATATATATATTGCATTCTACATGATAAAATATAAATATTTCACATTGATCTGATTCTGTAATTTTTTTTTTGTTACTACTACAACAAACCATGTTTTACTACATTTATACAAGACAAGCAGAGAGAGTATAGAACACTGTAGATAAAAAAATAGCTAGATAACGAATAATGTGTGCATATTAACAGCCTTGAATAATAACCATAATTTTATATTATTACCTTAACACGATTAAATGTTAATAAATCAAGTGTATCATCAGCAATCATGAATCAAAGATATGTTACCTAGGTGACGACGAGGATCACACTAGTCGCTTTGTGTAAGTTCCAGTATGAAACAGCGCGGGGCGAACAAACAAATTATATGTTGTTCAGATGTTGTATTACTTATCAATATATTGTTAACATTTTACAAAAGTCAAACTCAAATGCTATGCAGTTAAGGGGGTTTTGACCAGCGAATGTGTGCAAATGTGCAATTTGTCCGTCATTAAAACGGCGCCGGCGTAACGTTACATTTTTATCAGCAGGTTTCAAACTTTTGTTGTAGCTATAATGGGCAGTTGGGCACTCTGTCTTTCCGGTTGTAAAATAAAATACATTTGGCCAAATCTAATTGTATAAAAGATGAAATGCTACTATGTATGCACAGGCTATTTAAGTGTAGGCAAGTCTACATATGTATTGACTAATTTAGCTAGTCTCTACTTTTCAGTCTCAGGTGGTAAGTTAGGCGGTAGTTGGTGGTCCCACCACGTCTTAGTCAGACTCAAATTCAAATAAATAAAATATGAGCCTATAGACATAGTGTTTGTTTAATACTTATTCAAACAACAAGATCTTTATTTACCCTTGCAAAACTTCGTCCAGCTGCGGTCTACTCTGCTGTGCGGCTGCAGCGGAACGTCAGTTCGTTCAGTCGAGAATGATAGAGGGGGCGGAGTTATGGTTAACTGACAGTTTGAGGATCGTCGAATAATATTTACTCAAGCTCTTTTTAAGAACTTTCATTGGCTAAATATTTGTAAAACAGACAGACGTGAAGGGTGACCAATAGCATTGATTTATAAAAACAAAACAAAAAAAACAACGCCACCAAAAAAAAAGGGCACTTCGGCGTGGGCACAAAAAAGGGCATGTGCACTGCACAGGTTGAGCCCTACCTGTGCACGTGCCTGCACCTGAAAGGAATGTATTGATAAATTGATTGTAGAGTCACAGTTTACTGCACATACTGCAGCCTGGCACAGAAACAGATGAATCTGTAAGTAATTAGCATTGAAAATTAAATCTACAACCTAGATGCAATTTTCAGAGAAATTCTCTTGACTCATGCAGACTCATTCAGATGTCTTTACCTGGGCATCACAGGATAGTTAAATGTGACTCAGCTGATCAACAACCAACCACTTCATACTTTAATGAAGATTCATTGTGGGCCGATAAGCGTGCTACAAGTGTGCACAGCTGTGATCTGCGTGTGCCTGGGTCCCTGTTGAAACAAGCTTGGCCTTTGTGAACTCAGTAGAAGCTGAAGCTGAAATTATCGACTGCTTGTCTAATCAGACACCTCTTATGACCTTCTGTGCTACTGTTATTGAGTCATTAGGAATGAGAGATCTGGCTCTAGATGTGCATGTGTTGCCAAACATATCTCAGTTGCTAACGAGAATGTCTTGAATTTCCTGTCCAGGCTGATGTCTGTGTTTATAGTATGGATGGAACACCATTGTTTCATTGGTAATATAAAGATAACCTTGTTTTTCCAGGCAGCATTAGACAATTTCAGAAGTCAGATTTCAGTTGAAACCATGGACTGTAGTACCTAGAGCAGGGGTGCCCAAATGCGTTCCTCGAGACCTTCCTGGAAAGTCCAGTTTCAACCTTGATCAAACACAAGTGAACCACCAAATTAAGATCTTCAGGAGCGCTTTATAATTACGGACAAGTGTGTTGGAGCAGGGCAGGATTTGAACTCTTCAGCTAGGTAGATCTCCACGAACAGGATTGGGCACCCCTGACCAAGAGGAAGCTTTCCAGTTTGGTTTAACAGAACATTTTTAGTCAAAGTTCCTGAGCTGTGATGTCAAAGGTAGCAGATAAGGAAAAAAAGTTAACGCCTTTCATAGCCCTCCAAAGAGAATTCGGAACAGTGAAAACATTGACTATAACAAAATAATAGTAAGACATCCTTTATGTTGCATCCTAGTGTATTCTGCAGGAATTAATTATATTCAATTTGTGTTGACATATTTGCCTGGAACACAGAATTAGGCCTTTTTTGAGGTTGTGCTAAACTATCTGCCTTTGCGTGTCATAAACAGTGTTGGGGAAAGTTACTTTTAAAAGTAATGCTTTACAACAGGGTGCCCAATCCTGTTCCTGGAGGGCTACCTTCCTACAAAGTTCACCACCAAACCTGATCAAACACAACTGAACCATCTAAATAAGATCTTCAGGAGCACTTAATAATTATAGACAGGTCTGTTGGATCAGAGTTAGATCTGAACTCTGTATGTAAGTAGATCTCCAGGAACAGGATTGGACAACCCTGCCTCATAATATTGCAGTACTCCCTAGAAAAAACGAATTGCGGCATATGGAAAGTAATGCGTCACTTTTGCATTACTTTTAATATATATTAATATACTTTTAATATATATTAAAAGTATATATATTGCATGAATGGAAAGGCTTGCTATGCCAGAATGTCTGGTTGAGGAACAAGGACTATATGAGAAAATAAAATAAATTAGCATCTGAACTCACTCATACAGTTATCACTCCCATCCGAGATGACGTCACACTGAGTGAATCATTTGAGAAGGGCTTTAATTTGCATGATTTTCCTTTCACCTGAATCTTCCCCCAACTTTCCTCTAGAATTCACCCAAAATCTACAGTATATTGTTTAATGTCAATTCTCACTATACAGTATTATACATGTTTGATACCATTTGAAATGTCTCAGGGCGACTGGTACAAAGATCTCATCCCCACAGAAGTAAACACGAAGATAATAAAAGTTAAGAGTTTTGAGAAATTTTGCCTTATTACAGTGGGTGTGGTTTCGGACAAATGGCCCACCTCTTACAGTCAATACAGGTCATATGGGATAGTGATTAAATGTAAATTCCCATTGTTAACACATGTTTCCATTTGAAAGAGATTCCAGTCTGGTCTGAATACTGAAGAAAGGTCAGGCCGCGAACTTTACATTGTTCCGCACATAACGCTGAGTGTCTCCTACAGATGCTCAGCGTTATGTAATTTTCAGAAAGTCAGGTATCCATATTTTATTCTTTACTTCAGAGTATTTGATGTTAGGTATGGATTATCTTTGAATTGATTATGTAATTGGCATTATACGTTTACCTGACTGTTCATAAATTGTTACATTTTGATCTATTCTGACTTACTCTGGAATTATTAACTATCTCTAGTAGACTATGAACAGGTATAATTTCAACAAAGGGTTAAACAGAATCATTAAATGTGTGATTAACTATTAAATATAAATGACCAAACAACCAATTGGCATTCTACACTAAATTCGAGATTGTGATAAATGGAGTCAGATAAAGATGAATTGGAATTAAATTTCAAAACTTTTAAAGCTCAAACCTTTCAGCTGTGCTGCCATTCTGGATCACAGAAGTATAGAGAGGTGCGGATATGACGTCACTTTGTAGGCCAACTGGAAGTTAGCATCACACTGGTTCCCTCAACAAAAACCCAATATGATTTTTCCATAGGCTTTTGGATTATTGCAAAAAATACGCTCTATGAACAAAAAAATGCAAATTAATGCATTACTTTTCTAGTTACTTGAAAAAGTAATCTGATTATGTAACTCGCGTTACTTGTAATGTGTTACTACCCCCAACACATAAAGCATCTCTGTGTCTGTAACTTTTTATATAAAACCAAAATGCTTTTTGAGTATAAAAACAGATTATGAAACAGAAAAGTTTCATAATCATTACCAGAATGCATTTACAAAACATTAAGAAGGAGTGCTTATGAATAAGCCATTATGGTTAATGCTCCTTTTATGTTCATATACCTTATTTGTTATTTTGCACTAGGAAATTAAATTCGCTGTTGGAGTTTTATTATGATGATGAAGTCTTGAGGACTGTAATTTAGGAATATTTTGTTGCTTATAAAGAAGTACATGTATGTGGTGATGAAATATAACATTAAGCTCTACTTTTTAGGAAACTACCTGCTTGATTCAGTTGGTCATCACAGCTCATGTTGTCTGCCGCTGTCTTTCAGTAGAAGGAATTTGTTCCCTGATTTTGCCCATCAACTGAGCAAGTTAAGGCAGGTGAGGCTGGAGTGTGTTTGTAAGGTGAATTAATTTGCTCCTCATTCCATTGAATATTCCTGACATGCTACGTTTTTCTCCGATGAACACCGCAGAGGTCACATAAACACACGTACTCACTCCGCATGCCATATCTAGCTGATAATCACAGGGAGACTCTAATTTACACTGCTGAAATAACAGGTTTCTGACAGGTTTCTGCTATCACGACTCTTGTGTGGATAATCAGAGTCACTAGTTGAATGTCCGTCATCACACGCCGTCATCTGCTCATAAAAGACATCTGCGGTGTGCAACAAACAAACAGGCTCAAAGCAGTGCCAAATGGTGGAAGTCTGAAAGTTTGTTCTATTTGTTTGGGTTTTTTCAGTACGATACAAATTCATGTTCGATTATGTTTACATGGTTTCCCTGGGGAACACCATGTAACTTAGACAATAAACAAGGAACTAATACAACAATACTTTAAATATGTTTTCTTGATATTTATTAGTTGACAAGTGTCAGCAAGTTTACACCTTTTTAAATATATTTCCCAAAAAGGAAAAAAAAAATTAGTAAAAAAAAACAGAACTAATAGATTTCACCATAGTTCTCCAGTTGACTGATTACATTAAGAATTGCAGAAATGTTTTGTATCACAAGTTTCCTGAAATATTTAAATATGCACATGATTCATTATCTAATTTGAATACATTTCCAGATCAGAAATCAGAAATTTGGATGAAGCCAGGTTCAGAATCTTGTTTTATTTTGTTGACTTGGTTTTTACAGAATGGATTTTTGATATCTCTTTTTATCAGAAAATATTGTCAACAACTGGAAAAAATGATATACAAACGCTTCTAAAAACCTGCAATATAGATAGGAATAATGTAGTTTGATGTATGTTAGTGCTACAGAAAGTGGAGATTTCTGGTTCAGTGCATGAGAAAAAAATACAAATGCATTTAAAAGTGCATTTTGATGTTTTCTTCCCACAAGTCTGAAACAACAGGTTATGAAAGGCCAAATATCCCAATATGTCAAAATTGACCAGTGCATGAAAAGCCTTGGGAAATATTGTAGGTATGAAGTTTACAGATTGCTTAGTAAAAACACCTCACTCACATATTATTATTTCAAGTCAATTCAAGTTGATTTCAGTCTGAACTGATTTTTTGGTCCATTTCTGTGGAATAGTTGTAAATTTGATGGATGAGTGTTATAGTGTTGACAGGATATCATGTGAATGTCAGTTTCATTTTTTATAAAAAAAAATATTTTTGTGCTTGATTTTTTGCGGCACTGTGTCCTTGCCATAAAGTCTCTGACTCAAAGTCATAGAAGTTCTAGTGGTCTGATCTATTCCTGCAGCGTTTGCTCTTTTAGTCCTTTTGTTCCTTGGCATTTTCCTGTTGCTTAGTTTAAAACTGGTGTTTTCAGCTGGTGCCAGAGGGGCGTCTAGAGGCCCCGGTGTTTCCCTGCTATTGGTTTTGCAATGAATCTGGAAATCTATAAACCCCAAAAGCACAAATGAGGGAAAATATCAACACTGAGGTTTCTTATAATCCTCTTGGGAAGTCACCAACCAATCATGTTGTCATGAAAATAGGAGCGAGTCCGCCGCACAGCCGGAGCAATGACACTCTGGTTATTCATAAATCTATGGAATGTTGTCATCTATTGCCACATGGCCTAAAATATGGGCGAAATGGTTAAAATATGGGACGCTGGAGATTTGATGGAATGTAAATGTAAACCAAAACCAGTATTTAAGACCTGAGATATTTCAAAAATGTTTCTGCATAAACGTGTCATGTAGAAATACTGCTAATAGGAAAAACTACTGATAGACACACAATGGAGCTTTGTAAGATCAGCAAACTGGAATGCTTTCTGAACATTTGCTTGCATTAGTGTTATTGTCAGCTTCTTGAAGTGAACTAATCTTTTTACAAGTCAGCAACAAATGCTTGTAAGTAATACTAATAATGCACGAACATTGCTCATCAGGAACACTTTGGGTCCACTGAGCAGATGGGGTTGATCAGTCAGCATTTCTAGTGCCATATGCATCAGATATTGCTTCACTGATGTGCTTCTCTTCTTAACTTGTTTCTCACAAAATTGTTCCCCCACCCCCACCGCCCTTTAATTTTTTTTTTTAAGATAGAAAAATAATTATGTAAGGCCCCGTCCACACGGAGATGCGTTTAGCTTTATATATAAATATTTTGTATCGTATAAGCGTATCGTCCACATGGATCCGGCGTTTTGGGAGAATGAAACCGATATTTTTTTAAACCGGGTCCCAGAGTGGATAAATCTGAAAACGACATCCTTGCATTTTCGTGTGTACAGCTAATCCGTATATTTTGTGAAACGGTGATGTCATCACACCACGTCCCGCACGGGTAAAGACTAGAAGGGATACAACTACGGGCACTGGGCATGCGCACATCAATATTGCGTCATTTAATTACTGTATTTGCATTATTGTAAGTGTAGGTTTAGGGTGTAGGTGTTAATAAAACACATCTGGTAAGATTTATTGTTATTTAATTGTGAGATTTTGCCTCCCTTCCTACCATTGCTGTACCCCTTCTAGCCACAACTCTTCTTCTCCATTTGTAGTTTATTTCTGTGGCAGAATTACAGCGCCACATACTGGCCTGGCACCTATACTACATCGTTTTGAGTCATTTTCATTGATCTTGTGTGTACGCAGATATTTCTTGAAATGAGGAAAAAAAATTGATCGGATAGGGAAAGCTCTGGCATTATGTGGACGGGGACTAAGTGTAATGAAGTTCGTTGATATGGGAAGAAGGAAGTGGGAACTGGCGAACGTTAAAAGGACTTTAATCAAATAATAAACACAAAATGAAAGTAAAAGCGGCACCCCCTCACGCACACACATAACAAAACATAAACAAAACAACGAAAAGTCCAGGCCTGGTCCTCTCTCGTCCTTCACTGGTGTCGCTTGTCCTTATATGCCTCCGGGCTCCCTCATGAGAGGACTCGCTCGCTCGCTCCTCACTCGCTCCTCCCATGTCTCTTGCTCGCCAACCTCGCCACATACCCCTATCACCCCTTGCATGCCGGGGGGTACACCCGAGACCGCGCCTACCCCCCTCCCCCCGAGGGCCAATCTCCGCGTCTCCCGTGTCTGGGGGTATGGACAGACGAGACGAGAGAAACGGGAGACGAGACACAGACAGCGACAGGGCGAGAGAGTGGAGAGAGGAAAAAAACTTGGTCCGGTTCCCTGACACACTGCCACTTGGCTCTCAGCCTGCCGAGAGGCTCCTCCCCAACATGTTGGACGGCAGCAGGCTCCGGCCCACGGTGAACACCGGCGACTCCTCCACTCCCTCTAGGACGGCAGCCACCCCACCTCGACCCAGGGGCACGGCAGCGAGCTCTCCGTCTCACCGGATCCTTCTTCGCTCGCTCCAGCATCACCGCCTCGGGCAGCCACTTGTGGCCTTCACTCTTCCGTGCTGCCTGAACTACTTAGCACCACGATCCCCCTCAGCAGCGAGGGCTCTCCGACAGCATGTCTCTCCTTCCTCCCGGTTTTCGGCAGCAATGTAATGAAGTCCGTTGATATGGGAAGAAGGAGGCGGGAACCAGCGAACGTTAAAAGACTTTAATCAAATAATAAACACAAAATGAAAGTAAAAGCGCACACATAACAAAACATAAACAAAACAACGTAAAGTCCAGGGGCCTCATTTATAAACGTTGCGTACGCACAAAAGAAGGCGTACGCCACTCTCTACGCAATAATTGGTATTTATAAAAAGCAAACTTGACGGGAAAATGTGCGGTCCTTCACGCAAGCTCTGACCCAGGCGTACGCACAAAAACGGGTGAAATGAGAAATGGCGACACCGTCGGCAGATGGAAGAAACACGTGAAAGTGTGTGAAACTGTAGACCATTGTGTAAAAGAAATGGCAATACTGCCTCTCATAAATAACATGAAGACTTCACAAAGCAAGTATTACAATTAACAGCCTACACGAACATCCGTTTGATCGATCTGCAGTGTAAAACAAACAAAATCAAACGAAAATTACAACAGAAATGCAAAAAAAAAAAAGAAAAGTGAAATATGTTCTGCAACAATATTGGCATGTTATGCAATTCATCCTCATAAATAATATGGTAAACAGAACGAAATAATGTACAAAACTGATATTCTCATCAATGTGTCCGTCTGGCGGAGCAGATATAGATGCAATTAGATAGACAGATAGATAGATAATTAGGGAGATATATAGATAAATAGATAGATAGATGTATTAATTGTCCACTGGGGAAAGTTGTTTTCATAGTAAAAATTTCTTCATCAGCTACGGAATCATGGTATTCATGCAAATGCCTTTAGTTTGTTTTATTTTCGATAAAATAACATATGACGTATGTCTCAACCAATCAGAAAGCTGCAATAAATTACATTTGCACTGAACTATTTCCCATTTCCACGTAGATAATAGGGATAGGGATTAATAGTGATTCCCCAATAATTGCCGCCAGTCTCTCATCAAGAGGGGTCAGCTCCGGTGTCCCCTCTCCCCCACCGGTGGCAGACACACTCTGGCGATGGAGCGCTAGACGTTTTTTTGCCTCGACTTTGATGTCCGACTACTTTTTTTTTTTATTTCGGCCATGGTCCGAGGTTGTGATGCTACAGCATTTACGGCGTCTGCAACCTTTTGCACCTCAAGTGCCTTTTTGGCATTAGTAATGCCCACACTGTGCCCTCTAAAAAATATTTTTTCTCCTCTTTTCCACCTCGCCAACGATAATTTCTACTTCACATTGAGTGAAGTTATGTTTTTTTGATTTCCTCTCTGTATTTGCCATGATTTCGCAATCGATGAATATTAACTTGTGGGCGTTTCACGGACTATTTATGGGCAACTATGGGCGTGACATGAAGCCGCAAAAGCTGCGCTACATTTAGAATTGATTGTGATTTATTAAGGGAAAACTGCGTAGGATGTGCGTGCGCACAGTTTTATAAATCCCAATATTCGTCCTATGTTTCATCCGTACGCCACTTCTGACGCAAATCCTACGCAAAGTTTTATAAATGAGGCCCCAGGCCTGGTCCTCTCTTGTCCTTCACTGGTGTCGCTCGCTCCTCCCCCTTTTTTCGCTCGCCAACCTTGCCACAGTAAGATTTTTTTTACTACACAGACACATGGCATTTAATTAATCTTAGTTGTTGTAATACATCTGTTAATATCTAACACAAACTAACAATGAACAATATTTTTATTAACTAATATTAGCAAAGATTAATAAATACTGTAACCAATGTATTGCTCATTGTTAATGCATTAACTTATTGTAAATTTTTTGTTTTTTTTTGGGATGTCAACATTCATTATAATAGATCCCATTCTTAATTATTTGTCAGATTTTACCAGAGACATCATACTTATTTTCAAATAAAGTATATTGACTTATTTAATTGGTGGGTATTTTTGTTTAAACTGTTTTTAACATTAACCACTACATTTAGCAAACAAATAAATAATTATGAATTATATATAAAAATAAAATCTGGGACCCACTTTATATTAGGTGGCCTTAACTACTATGTACTAACATTTATCAAATTGATTAATCATTTGATACAGTGCACTTATTGTGTACAATACCTACATGTTTTTACATTGTGCTTACATTTTAAAAAAATCTTGCATGTAATTACATCTGTAATTAATTTCTGTAGTTACATTTAAAATTACAGTGTTGACAATTCCCTTACACCTAACCCTACCCTTAAACTTGCCCATACCACCACACCTGTCCCTAACTTTACCCGTATCACCTCAATATCAGCAAAAGTGTTTCGCAATAAAATATGAATGCAATAAGTACAATGCACTTTGATGTAAGTACATAGTAGTTAAGGCCACCTAATATAAAGTGGGACCAAAATCAGTCAGTTAAATATATTCAAAAAAACTTTTTTTTTTTAATAAGACATTGTACTCACTAAAAATATGATTTGCAGTGCCCCATGTATCCTATTCCAAGTAGTGGTTCTCTAAAGAGGGCACAGTCATTTCCTCTTGTTGAAATGATAGCTACATCTTCAGTTTTGGAATTATAACCAGCTTTGAAACTCTTTTTCATGCTCTTATTTATTCATCAGCAAATAGACCATCACCTTTCTGGTACCCAAGTCATGTACAACAACCCTCAACCACATTTTAGAAACAAGTGCTTGGACAACAAAGTGACAAATTTGATCCATTGCCTCTTCTTGAGCCTGACAGCAAAACCCAAGGCCGATGGGTTAGTTACCACCGAGGGCATTAAGTTAGATTTATAAGGATGGGTCAAGTGTCTTAGGGTGAAGATGGAACCGGAGTGTGAGGTGAGGAGATAATGCGGAACACCTGCCTAGGCTTTCTGGAATGTCGGGAATCTTTCAGAAAATTGAAACGGAATGGGAATATTGAGTTAAAGATAAAGGCATCACTGGAATGTTCTAACAAGTTGCGGTGCTGGGCTGTTTTTTTTTCCCTTCGTTTTTTTCTATTCATCTTTGTCTTTTGTGCCTTTTTAGAGGCAGTTTAATGTTACATAAGTGTCTGATTCTCAAGGTTTAGTGTGGGATGAGGCTGGTTAGAAGTGCTGGAGGTTAAATGCCATTTGAACATGAAAATATTGGGCAAAGCATTCCAATCCCACCTGTTTTCACCATGACTGATGTTAGAGTATTGTTAAAGCCCATCGTTGGAGTTTTGCCAGACTGTCCCTTTCTTCACCCATGACTTAATAGGGTAAATGCACTAACACTCCAATGTCGCCCACTGTATTTCAGACATACCTTTCCATGTTTCCACTCTTTTCTTCAGTCTCTCTTTTAACACTAGTTGGGTGAACCTTCATAATCTTTACTTAGAAAAGAGCAAACAATTGCACAATAGCAACATTTCCACATTAATCTGTGGAATGCCGCTTAGCCAATGCTTTGCCTTTATTCACGTTAAAGTCTCCTGCTCTGGCTTGTTGTGATAAGAACATTATTATCATTTTCAACACACAGACATGCAAATCTGGATTTTAATGCAATGTAACATTTCATGGGCATTTTGTGGTCCATATTAACGTACTGATGCAGAGATTTCACCAACAACTAAGGCATCTCAGATGTACTTTGCAAAAAAGGAACCAATCTGATCCGGAGGTATGTAAATATTTTTGGATTTAACGAGATGCACCCTGCTTGAGGTGCTGCCATATTTTATGGCAGATTGTGGGGGTTGGCATATTGATTATGGTGGATGTGTCTGTATGGCTGACAACTATAGATAAGACAGTATGTGAGGAATAATTCTCCACTAGGGCTTCATTTAAAAAAAAAAAAAAAATGCTAGAACCAAATGGTTTTCGTGATGTTTAACTCAGTGGAATTCAGTAAGAATGAATTGTTTTGCTTGTTAAAACGAGTGTTTTAGCACCAGATTCACTACAGAAATTATGCAAATCAGGTAACGATGGAAACACAAATTGGGCTGAATGCCATTTGCATGGGCTGTTTCCCATTATTTGAAACGCGATGTGAAAATCTTGCATGCTTTACAGAGACTGTGCGTCACTGATGTGATATGTAATCTTTAGGTAAGTATAAGTAATTGTATTATTTGTTATAGGCCTACATGTTGGCATTTATTCACTAAATGTGTTTCCATCTTTTCGTATTGAATTGTATGCACATTTTGGAGATTACATCAGCCAATTTTATGCAATATCCCTGACATTGTGTTTCAATGGTAAATGCCATAGATCATGTTGCTGTGAAACAGTAGAGAAAATGATAAACTACCCAGAATGCTTGATGGCTTCAGGAACTCTTTGTATCATTCTGTCTGTGCAAGGCTATCTGCTTTCCCCCTGGAACAGCCTTGACATTGCATTCATAGCCTCTTCTCTTCTATATATATATATCTATCTTTATGTATGTAAGATCTTGACCAAATATTGATACACCTCTTAATGGAAATAGCATCACAACATTTATTTCCATCAAGAGATGCATCAATGTTTGGTCAGGATCTTGTATTGACTATGCAAGAGTCAAGCACTCTGTAAAGCCTACTCCAGCACATCCCAAAGACTTTCAATGAATTTAAGGTCTGGATGACCTATGATGACCCCCTTCGAAAGTGTCTAAAATGGGCATGTGTTATCAAATATAACATGTAATCTCTCAGTATTAGTTCTCTGATCTGATCTCATCTTAGAATCTGTCTACAGCATTTGAACATGAACAGCATTTTGAGTTATGATCTTTGGGGATTTTAGGGTTGTTCAGAATACTGAACAGACCCCGCTCCTGCGATGATTATAAGACAAGCACAACAGAAGCACAACTCTTTGTGGCATTCAGTTAAACGTGAGTTATTGCACTTCCACAGGGGGGAGAGAGAGAGAGAGAGAGAGTTTCTTGTCTTCCTGCATGTCTCAGTAAGGGAGCACTACAAATCTATCAGAGAGTGTCCAAGAAACAGGGCTGCTTTTCAGCGCTGGAGGAAAGAGATCAGAAGAGGGCCTCTTTGGCCGAGCTACATGAAGATCCAGCTGTGTTTAAGCTGGACCTCCACAGCACAAAGAAGGGTCACCTCACCTCCAGGGCTTCACCACCGCAAATAAAGACATCCATTCACACAGTCCTGCCAATCTGCTGCTTTTCATCTGCTGCCCTTGTGGTGATCCCCATGTAGTACACACTGGTGGTGACATAAGCCCTCTCTTTTTTAAGGTCTTGCTTTTTTCTTGCTCGAGTGCCTTTGAAGATTATGGAGTCTCAGAGTAAATTTTGGCAGCATCCATGGCAATGCTGAGCCAGCTTTAGTGTTTCTTTCTTTCTTTCTTTATTTTTGTGAATTATGAGGGTTATTGCCATATACCTAATAATGTCAAACTGGGTTAAAAAAGAAAACACTTTGATGTAATTGCTCTAAAATAGTGTGTATTTTGAGTCAAATTATGCGTTGTGAACAATCCCCTAAGTATTAAACTTTGGCTAGTAACTCACCCTTTTCTGTTTAAAAAATGCTTGTTTGTTTCAACCCATGTTTGGGTCAAATTGGTCAACCCATTTGGGTTTGGGTCAACCCATGTTTGGGTAAAATTTCTAACCCAGCATTTTTTAGAGTGTATAAACATGTAAGATATGTTCAATTGTGGCATGCTTTTTTTTTTACACTGCTAAGCAGCAGACTTACAGTTACATACTTACAAAAATAACCCTAGAGACTTGCAATGCAGGACTGACCTAAGCCATATCTAGGGTTCAGAATATCGTTCAAACTTGAAAGTGGTCTCTTTAATTTGCCACTAAGCAACTGGCCAGTGGTGCTTTCCCCAAATAATCATAGCCAACTTTGTTGCCATTGTTACCAACATAGTTCAATGATTCTATGTTTCCCAAAACCATAGTTCAAACAAACATTCACAAACAGCATTGCAATTGCGTGGTTGGAATTACAGCTCTCACCCTGTGGTTAGAAGCATAGTTTTTTGTTAGTGTGACAAGTGTACTTAAATAGATCTTGCTCTTGGGCACAATAAGCAAGCTAACATGCACTTTCTTTATCGTTCGTTCAATGTAAATATGCGTTTCAATCGATATATTTTTGCTTGTCAACAATCAGTGCTATTTTTGAAGAGTGTGCATATGCATAAAAGAAAACCCTGGAGTATGATGTACTGTAAGAGTAAATCCATGATGAACCAAACATCAGATAAAGCAAAATGACAAAAAACAGTAAAGCAGGCAAAAAGTAGCATCTTTGACAAATTACATTGTGGATAAAGCTGCTGACTAAATGAACCGCATGTATACAGGATTAAATTGTATGCAATTACATGGTTCAAACAAAGGAGGTGTTAGTTGGTTAGTTTCTCCATCAATGCATTGTACTAGTAGTTAAACAGCGAGTTAAATCGTTGTAAGGGAAACACACCCCAGAGTACCCTAGCAACCACGAAGTACCATAATAAAAGACACTCAAGCATTGTGGCGGCGAGTTTTGCACAGGTGAACACCATTCACATTTTCTTTTTCTATAATGTCCTTTTTTAGCATATATGTGAACACTTCTAGTTTAAAAGGTTTCATCATGTGTATCTAGAAACATTAACAATATGGTACTTGGAGGTCATATAACTGACAATTATTATAATTGATTAGTCAAAGAGTTTCAAGTTTCAAAGTTATTTCATGTTATTTTAAACTTACTTACAACAGAAACGTTAAGATGAATCGATATTGAGGCTTTTATTTTTGGACTAATGTGAAATGAGTACCTACTTTGAGTAACATGAAAGCATTTGCTGGTAGTTTGAAGTGGCTGCAGGCATAATGGAAGAGTGTTTATCAGATAAAAGGAAACATCAGGGGAGGCTGCGTCGGAAACCTACATAATGCTACCTATGGAGAATCAGAATCATGTCTGAATCCAAATTTTTATACATTTTAAATCTTAATTGTTTTTTAGTTGTAGAAATAAAATTGTTATAGATTTCTAAAACGAAAAAAGATTTAGTTTTTTTTTTATAAATGTGTTTAAACTAAATATTGAGAATCAGAGCATAAAATCCAAACCCAAGTCATATGGTATATTTCAAATGTGGGGCAACAGTCTAAGCAGAGACGCCCAGACTTCCCTCTCTCTAGCCACTTCCTCCAGCTCTTCCGGGGGAACCCCGAGGCGTTCCCAGGCCAGCCGGGAGACATAGTCCCTCCAGCGTGTCCTAGGTCTTCCCCGGGGCCTCCTCCCGGTGGGACGTGCCTGGAACACCTCTCTGGGAAGGCGTCCAGGAGGCATCCGAAATAGATGCCCGAGCCACCTCAGCTGGCTCCTCTCGATGTGGAGGAGCAGCAGCTCTACTCCGAGTTCCTCCCGAGTGACTGAGCTCCTCACCCTATCTCTAAGGGAGCGCCCAGCCACCCTACGGAGAAAGCTCATTTCGGCCGCCTGTATCCGGGATCTTGTCCTTTCGGTCATGACCCACAGCTCTTGACCATAGGTGAGGGTAGGAACGTAGATTGACCGGTAAATCGAGAGCTTTGCCTTGCAGCTCAGCTCCTTCTTTACCACGACAGACCAGTACATCGACCGCATTACTGCAGAAGCTGCACCGATCCGTCTGTCAATCTCCCGTTCCATCCTTCCCTCACTCGTGAACAAGACCCCAAGATACCTGAACTTCTCCACTTGAGGCAGGAACTCTTCACCCACCTGAAGCGGGGAAGCCACCCTTTTCCGACTGAGAACCATGGCCTCGGACTTGGAGGTGCTGATTCTCATCCCAGCCGCTTCACACTCGGCCATATTTCAAACATATTTCAAATGTTTATTTATTTTAATTTGGATGATTATTACTAAGGAAAATCCCAAATTCAGTATCTCAGAAAATTAGAATATTTCTTAAGACCAAAACAAAGAAAGGATTTTTTGAAATCTTGGACAACTGAAAAGTATGAACATGAAAAGTATGAGCATGTCCAGCACTCAATACTTAGTTGGGGCTCCTTTTGCCTGAATTACTGCAGCAATGCGGCGTGGCATGGAGTCGATCAGTCTGAGGCACTGCTCAGGTTTTATGAGAGGTCCAGGTTGCTCTGATAGTGGCCTTCAGCTCTTCTGCATTGTTGGGTCTGGCATATCGCATCTTCCTCTTCACAATACCCCATAGATTTTCTGTGGGGTTAAGGTCAGGCGAGTTTGCTGGCCAATTAAAAACAGGGATACCATGGTCCTTAAACCAGTTACTGGTTGCTTTGGCACTGTGTGCAGGTGCCAAGTCCTGTTGGAAAATGAAATCTGCATCTCCATAAAGTTGGTCAGCAGCAGGAAGCATGAAGTGCTCTAAAACTTCCTGGTATACGGCTGCGTTGACCTTGGACCTCAGAAAACACAGTGGACCAACACCAGCAGGTGACATGGCACCCCAAACCATCACTGACTGTGGAAACTTTACACTGGACCTCAAGCAACGTGGATTGTGCGCCTCTCCTCTCTTCCTCCAGACTCTGGGACCCTGATTTCGAAAGGAAATGCAAAATTTACTTTCATCAGAGAACATAACTTTGGACCACTCAGCAGCAGTCCAGTCCTTTTTGTCTTTAGCCCAGGCGAGACGCTTCTGACGCTGTCTGTTGTTCAAGAGTGGCTTGACACAAGGAATGCGACAGCTGAAACCCATGTCTTGCATACGTCTGTGTGTAGTGGTTCTTGAAGCACTGACTCCAGCTGCAGTCCCACTCTTTGTGAATCTCCCCCACATTTTTTTATGGGTTTTGTTTCACAATCCTCTCCAGGGTGCGGTTATCCCTATTGCTTGTAAACTTTTTTCTACCACATCTTTTCCTTCCCTTCGCCTCTCTATTAATGTGCTTGGACACAGAGCTCTGTGAACAGCCAGCCTCTTTTGCATTGACCTTTTGTGTCTTGCCCTCCTTGTGCAAGGTGTCAATGGTCATCCTTTGGACAACTGTCAAGTCAGCAGTCTTCCCCATGATTGTGTAGCCTACAGAACTAGACTGAGAGACCGATTAAAGGCCTTTGCATGTGTTTTGAGTTAATTAGCTGATTAGAGTGTGGCACCAGGTGTCTTCAATATTGAACCTTTTCACAATATTCTAATTTTCTGAGATACTGAATTTGGGATTTTCCTCAGTTGTCAGTTATAATCATCAAAATGAAAAGAAATAAACATTTGAAATATATCAGTCTGTGTGTAATGAATTAATATAATATACAAGTTTCACTTTTTGAATGGAATTAGTGAAATAAATCAACTTTTTGATTATATTCTAATTATATGACCACCACCTGGGTATATATATAATTTAACTTTCTAGTTTTTTTTTTTGTGTTCATTTTAAATAAAGATTTATAAATGTGTAAATTTATTAAAAAAAATAATAAAACGTACATATATTTTTTTACTTTTTAAACTTGAGATTCCTTTTCTACCAAGAAATAAGTACTGTATCCATTATCATTGCTTGGTTATCTCTTGAGTTTTGTTCCAGATCATTAGATGTGATGTTATGGTTCCCTGGAAACCGAACTGAAGTACCTTCATACAAAAAAACAAAAAAACAAAAAAACAACACGCTTTCTGATAAGCCATTGACATATGCCTTAGGATTTGGAAAAAGCCACAGAATTTCCTGGGTGATCCAGACAGCTCTCCTGATGGTAAAAAGCCATGGTGAAGTAAAATATCCTTTTCTTTCCTTGTCCGTCCATCCCTTTTGTTTTTAGAAAGTATCCGTTTGGCTTTCTGTGGATAATGGTGGTGTAACCTGGAATGCATCCAGCCCTGTTGAACTGGGGGTCAGAGCCATACACTGAGACATGGATCTGTTCTCCTTCACAATTAAAGCCAGTGCAGGCCATTTACATCCAAATATACTTTGTGCAGCGCCTTGTTTACACAACAGTATCTCCTCTCTTCCTCTCTCTCCCTTTCACCCTTTCCCCTTAGCCGTAACTCCTCCTCCAAACCATCATTCTAACAACTATACATTCTTCCTCCCCTTCCACTCTTACTCTGAATGTCTTAGTCACTGCATGCTGAGGCTTCCCGTTGCCTGTGGGGATTTTGGGGAATTTGTGATGACAGCACCTCTCCCTCTGTGGAGGAGTTGCCTTGAATATCCAAGGAGAAGCGCAAAGAGACACTTTCAAAGGCTGAGCGTGTCCGCACGCAAGTTTCTTGGTTTTAATGGGACCTTAGACACTTTTCACGCTCCTCATCATGACCTTGACGCCTGTTGGACTTCCCAGCACATTTGAAGTACTCTAAGGTGAGATGGTCCTCAGTCTGTTTTAATATACAGAAGTCAGTTTAGAGCAGAGGCTTCAGCTTCAATGACTGACCTGCTGGAGACTCTTCAGCGCAGGTGGATGCCGGTTAAAGTTCATGACAGAATACTGATGAAATGCATACCTTGAAGTCACTTAGAATGAAACTGTCTGCCAAATCCATACATTTAAAGTTTAATCTGCTTCTAGATGTGAAAGTGAAATATCAGGGCTCATTGGAAAACATGGTTTCATATAATTTCCACAACTTTAGGTAGTTCACATGTTCTGCGACTTGACATTCTGCATTTACTACATCTAAAACTATTAAGTTTTAAGTTTGTTAGTTATTGTATAATTATTTATGAATGCAGCTTGAAATAATGCAATTCTACTTAACAGAAGCCTGTTTCCTTCTCAGAGTAACTTTATTTCTCATGATTGCCACTTTATATGTCCCAATGTGGATTTATATCTTGCAATTTGACTGTTATATTGTGCAATTGTGGCCATTTCTCATAATTGAAAATTAACTTAATATCACACAATTGCATATATCTCACACTGTGACTTTGTCTTGCAATTTGATTTATATGTTTATCTCAGTTGTGACTCTCTCTTACTGCAACTTTATTTCTCATAATCAAAACTTTATACTTTAAACATATTATAATTATTATTTTTTTTACTCAGAGGAGTGAATGGGACACATTTTTACATTGCAGGACCATTTAAAATAAACCAAAAAAGTGATTAAAAATACTTAAAGAAAATGGTGATGAGTTACAGGATGTTATATACTGTATACACTTTCCCTTATACAAATTAGAACATTTAAAATCTTAATCTCACTAAGAAATCTAAACTTAAATACTCAATAAAAACGTGACTCTGAATGATGCAAATCAAATACCAGGAGAATATGGTAGAAGCCACAGGATTACTTCAACTTACGCGTGTCAGTAACTGTGAGTACGTTTTTACTGGACCATTACAGTTCTGGTGAAATGTACACAGTGTAATGAATTAATAACGATCTCTGTAAAATGAATGGGAATTGCAGCGTTAACAGTCACTCACAGTGTGTAAAGTGAAAAGAAAACACTGCTCGCCCCTTTTCATGTATTGCAACACTTTGCACTCAACGAGAAGCTTGTAGAACGCTTGAGTGACATTCACAGAGCAGAATCCGCTTTGGCTGTTTGGATCAAGTCTTTTATACAGCTGGGAATGAGGAGGCCTCCTTTTACTGTGGCTTTAGAGAAAAACGGGCTAAAGGAAAGGAGGTGAGAGGACTAGATCTAATCAGGGTTACACTTGCAACACTGTTTCTCATGAGAGACAACGTTTTTGGGCAAGTTAAGAACAAATGTAACTTTAGTTAGCATAATTGCAACATCTAAATATGAATCCTCGCATATTGAGTTAGTGATTATTTAAATGATATTGAAGCCAGTATTCTCTTGTGTTTTAGTAGGCATATGTATACGATTTTAGCCTAAAATTTACATGACTGTATAAGGAAAAGTGTATATTTTTGGTCACCAAAATTCATCCTCATTAGATAATTTTATATGGTCTGATTTGGCTAATTATTCTTTAATGATCTTCCATTAAAAAAAGGCTGTTTAAAGTAGTTTTAAGTGTTGCAGGATATCTTCCAAAGTATTTAATGTCATCTATATGCAAGTTCTTGTGCATTGTGATATTTGACATATGTTGCATATTTCATAACCTCTGTTATATACCATTTGTGATTTCATATGAACATGTTTGCATGTGTGTCACAGGCACATGTGAAGTCAGAGCTGTAGATGGCTATGAGTCACTGACCTTGTTTGGTGTTTGGTCAAAGTTCTTATCAGCTTTTAAATGTTTAAATGTTTTGTTAAGGACAGGTGTGTGTTTTCCTTTCTCTTGATGAAATTGGACCATGTTTTTGTGAGTGTGTGACACGATAGAGACAGAATGAGAGCAAAGCACAAGGCAAAGTGTTAAATGAGTGAAGGCCACAGTCAGGGCTGCCAGCTGGCCCCCTTCTCACATTTAACACCACAGCACAGAGAGCTCTGATTTTCTATGCATGCTTGGAAGTACTCAGGAATATTCAGTGTTTCCATCTGTTGATGACCTCTGGAAAAAGTTCAATACTAGGAGGTGCATGAAGGTTAAGAGTATCATTCAGTGAAATATGCTTTGTTTTTATCTCTTCTCTCAGTTGACAGCTAACAAAAAACTTCAAGACTAGGAGTGGGAGATAGACCAATATTGTCTTTTTATGACATTTAATACATACAATAATACATAATACTGTACTATAACACTTAAATATAAAATGTATGCTTATATATAAAATACATGTGTATACAGTAATAAATACTAAATAATCACACAAATTATTTCCATGTTTTGGGCATGGAGATCGACCAAATAAAAGATGAAAATAATGTTTGTGACTATTTATTAGATTTTACATTTATTTTAGATTTTTCTGTCATTTGTTTTTATATTTTTCGACAACAATAACTAGATTACTGTTAAATTAATTGTTGGTTTTAATACTATTATATTCATGCAAAGTTGTTTTGAGACCTAAATAGGCAAAAAATGTCAAAACATTTTAATATGTGTGTAAAAAAGTATTAGTCTCTTTTCAAATTTGTACATTTAGTTATATACATGGGTAGCTGCGAGACTACATGGGATATTTGTACATAAAAAAAAAGTTTACTACTTAAAAGACAAAAAATAAATACATAAAAGAAATGTTATTTTTAATTTACCAATTTCTTTCCACACCCTTCTGGAATGATCACAGCCGCGTTTCCCAAATGCATTGAAAGCCTATAGTTGATCGTAAACCAATTGCATCAAAGGACTCTCCGAACTGCTCATGATGCTTTTTGGAAACGCAGCCCTGCTGTCAGATGCAATTCGCATAATAAATTGATAAATCTGACAAAAACAAACCAATCACATCTTAATATAGCAGAATTGAGTGGCATGATTTCACGCTATCAGTCACTTGATAGGAACGTCCTGCCAAGAATAATCTTGGTCTTTCACAGTTCATCTGTCTAGATGATGTTCTTAAGCTAAAGGTGTCAGAAAGGAATGTTCTTTCTTTCTCCACCAATCAGACGCATTTCCTGTGGTTTAATGTGTGTTTTTGTGCAGTGTGGTTGGGGGGTAATGAGGGGGTAAGCAGGGTTGCTTACCTCAGCCTGGTCTGGTACATTTAGGTCGTCTGATGAATGGACGAGTACATTGTAAATCAGCCACTGGAGAGTGAAGAGCCAGATTCCTCATAGCACTGATGTCACCATCGTCGTGCCTTTAACAGATCCAGACTTGAACGCTCTTAGCCTGAGCCAGATGTTCAACCCCTCAGATCCCCTGTTATTCCCTCCTCTACTTGTGCAAGATTCCCTGTTTTTCCCTCTTTGCCTCTCTGGGATTCCGTTATCCCTTCTCTGCTATTCCCAGAGTGACTATTTGGGATTCAGTCGCATCTTTGAGATTCTTAGGTTTTTTTTCTGCCTCTCTGGGTTTCCTGCATATTTTCAGCTCCTTCTGTGAAATAAATGTGCGTTTCCATAAAATCCCATATGAAGCAATGCTCCAATGTATCCTCATCTCATTTAAACCAATATTCTGGGTTAAACACAGAACATATTTGGCGTACTGATGATTACCACAGAGTATAAAAAACTAATTCAGACATTTAAATCAAAGATAATCTTTTTTTGTATTTGTTGGAGTACACTCTAAAAAAAAAAAGGTTCTATATTGCACCAAAAATGGTTCTTGGCTCGTAATCATAGGGGAACCTTTTTTAGTGCTATATAGCACCAATTTTGGTTCTTCAGTGGTTCTTCAGAGGTTCTTCAGCGGTTCTTCAGAGGTTCTTCACCGGTTCTTTGACTAAGGTGCTATATAGCACCTCTGAAGAACCGCTGAAGAACCACTGAAGCACCAAAATTGGTGCTATATAGCACTAAAAAAGGTTCCCCTATGATTACGAGCCTTTTTTTTTAGAGTGTAATACTTCTGTTTTTTCAAGTAATGCTGAATTTATTTATTTTTTCTAAATTTCCCATGCTGAAAAGAAAACACAACTTGAACCCATGCATTTGTGGTTTATGATGGTTTAACTGGTCAGTTAAAAAAAATGCCTAAAACCCCTCTTAAAACCTGCAAAACAGACTGTCAAACCAGCTTGGTCAGGCATGGAGACAGCTACCTTTGATTTAAAAAAAAAAATAATTACCAGCAGGGCTGAGAACTACACCATCAAAATGTTATTAAAACATGATAGCTTTGGTTAAAGCACCTTTTTAAGTCTGCTAAATGAAATAATCACACTTAAATGGTTAGTTCGCCCAAAAATGAAAATTAGCCCATGATTTACTCACCCTCAAGTCATCCTAGGTGTATATAACATTCTACTTTCAGACGAACACAATCAGAGTTATATTAAAAGGGTCATGAATTGAGAAATCAACTTTTCATTCCACCTTTGATATATAAAAGTTAATTGTGATATAAGAATATCCTGTAAGTTTTGGAGCTGAAAACGTCCTTGTTAGTCAAAGAAAAGCTTTTATTGACACCAGCCCCAACAAACGCTCAATCTCAGAATATGCCAACCCTTGACGTCAGCATGTGGTGAAACGCCGCCTCAACAGAAGAATAAGTACGCCTGATTCTGTAGCCCCACCCACGACTCGTGGAGCTAAACGGATCACGCTACTGAGCAATAAACATGCCGATTCTAATATTAGGAATGTGTGGTTGAACTTTATTTTTAATGAAGTTCCAGCTCACGTGGGTAAGACATTGCACGTTTGTTCGCTTCATTTCACCGCGGATTCGTTTGTAAACAAGACACTGGTCGAGACTGGCTTTGCAGACAGATTGAGATTAAAACACAATGCTGTGCCTTCTATATTGGATCCGGCAGGAATGGTGCAACGCACTTATGTGAGTAAAAAATGTTTTTTATATGGGATAGTATTGCAATGTTACAAAATGTTTTTTATATGGGATAGTATTGCAATGTTACAGATCGTTTGATATCTACTGATTATGTTGCAGAAGTTTTGAACATGCTGATTTGTCTGCAGTGAAGTTTTGCTGATGCACGGACTTGGCTTGTGTGTGTGTGTGTGTGTGTGCTAGTGATGTGCGGTTCGCGGATACATCCACCGATCGGGCGGGCCAAGTAGTAAAAAATAACATTCATATTAATTGTGGGTGGGTGAGATATGAATTGTTGTTTGATAAAGACATTTTGCGAGCCCTGTGGGCGGATTCCAGTCGCCGTTTCTCCACATTTTTTTGCCGTTTCGCCGAAACTCATTATTATGGAAAACTGTTATCCAATCATAGCAGTGGGTGTTTACTTCTAAGTCTTCTGTGCGACACGCCCATAAAAACCGAGCGTTCCAGGAGAGAGGCTCAAAACCAGGGTACAAAATAGCCTATTAGTTATTAATTATGATGTTTTCGAATGTAAAAACCATGCAAAAAAAGTTGATGTCAGACAACAGTATAAAAAAATAATAAAGCCAGTTCATGACCCCTTTAAAAAATGTCCTGGCTCTTCCAAGCTTTATAATGGCAGTGAATGTCCATAAAAGTGCATCTATATCCACACGGCTCCGGGGGTTAATAAAGGCCTTCTGAAGCGAAGGGGTGCGTTTGTGTAAAATAGCCATATTTAAAAGTCTTCTGTATTCAACTTACGGAAAAAGTGTAATGCCTCTCGCAGTTCAAAATGCTTACGCTACGTCTGACGACATTGCACACCAGTTACGCTCGTCATTTACGTAGCGTAAGCATTTTGAACTGCGAGAGGCGTTACACTTTTTCCGTAAGTTGAATACAGAAAACGGTCCGCCAGAAGTTAGGAATCTTACTTTATAAAGTTTTATCCATAAGTTTTTTTATACATATATATATAAGTTTTCCTTACACAAACGCATCGCATCGCTTCAGAAGGCCTTTATTTACCCCCTGGAGCCACGTGGAGCAGTTATGATATAGATGCACTTTTATGGACTTCAAAAACAGAGCAACATTCACTGCCATTATAAAGCTTGGAAGAGCCAGGACATTTTTTAATAAAACTCTGATTGTGTTCGTCTGAAAGAAGAATGACATATACACCTAGGATGGCTTGAGGGTGAGTAAATCATGGGCTAATTTTCATTTTTGGGTGAACTAACCCTTTAAGTATGCTAAGTAAATGTACTTAACTTTAAATAAATCATGCAGACATTTAAAGCAAACTCATTACAACATCTGTTCTTTCTTTTCAGGATGATTTGCACAAAGTGCTAATTTGAACAGAGGAACCAGTTCAGTCCAAATGGTGGAACATGGCAGTTTTTGGCATTATACAAAGGCACTTTTGGATATTCCTTATGGCTAGCTCTAAACTGTAGATTAAAACATGGACAATCGACCCATGATGACTTTAGAAGGACAGCGGTCATCTACATTGCAAGAGGCCCCCAAAATGACTTTCTCAGTAGAGCTTTCAAAGGCAGACTCAACCGTGGATGGAAACCTGACATTAAAAGATACTTCAAATTCTCCATTATCTATTATAAATGACCAAACACCACTTGAGCTGAAGAACAAAAGTTCATTAGAGAATATCAATCAAATTGTACCAGAGCTAGTCAGCAAGGATGGACCTTGTCTTCAAATCTCAAATCTTCTCACAAAAGAAAAGACAAAGAAACAGATCAAACATAAAAGCACTTCTGCTCCAATATCAATCCCAAAACATGATATGAATGGCATTCATGAATCTGACCTCCCACTGGACAGTGAGGAAGAGTTCAGCTGTCTTTTGACTTCCTCAGATGTGACCAACAACCTTGATGTAGATCCCTCAAACACCTCGTCTACTTCTTATCCTTTCTCTAGTTTGACAGTAAGATCCATTTCAGACCCCGCTTACTCTTTTGCATCATCTCCATTGGGACTATCCCACCTTGAGCACCCATACTCTGCTCCTTTGCCAGTCTCTAAGGGGACCGATTTACCCCGAATCATCAAACACAAGCCCAGCTCCATTACCTTTGCCGATTATGACAGCTTTTTGGGTATGATCCAGAACGCCCAAGCCAATGAGAGCTCAGATGCTTGTGAGACCTCTTCTGAAGATGAAGGCCGTGGCGATGAGGTGTTCCCAGAATGCAAAGAGTTTCTCCCTGGCTCCAGAAGAAATAGGGGTGGATTAGAGAATCAAAGGAGAAAAGGAACCTGTGGACAAGCGAGTGGAGAAGAAAGTTCCAGCACTAACCACCCACCGACCAGCACCAGCAGTTATGAGGCCGAGGAGGAGAGTAGCAGTACAGAGGTGAGGATGCAGTGATTGTTAGAGATTTGTTAAAGCTTAACAATGTCTTTAAGCAGCAGGATATGTGGTTTGGTTTTTAATGTCTGTAAAGATTTTTACAATGCTATCAGTTCAGCACTGTAATAATATTCCTCAAATGTTTTGGTTTAGGTTTGTTCTCAAACTATTAGCCCCGTTTGACAGACAAGGCTTAAGCCTATAGTTCCAGACTAAAATGCATGTATGAGCTGTTTTAAATGAAAGCAAATATGTTAGTGCTATTGTTTTGTCTTAAGATGCACACCAGTAATGTTTTTTCTTAGGCATGTTTATAAAAGCTACTTAAATGTCCTAATTGAAATAATAAGGCCTAATACTGGTTTAATCTAAGCCCTGTCTGTTTAACCAGGCCTAAATGATAAATTTGTGGGATTCATTTAGGATAAATGTTTTAATCAATGCAAACCGTTTTGTTGATTGTTTCTCATGGTCATGGATACCTGGAAATATCAGGGAGTTTTTGTGATTGCCAGGTCTGTAAAGTCTATAAAATCTTAAAAGTCATGGAAAAGTAATGCATATATCTGGTGATTTTGGTCTTTGCTTGCTCACAAGCCATAGTTGATGTCTCACTTGACGTGTGCGAGTTGATCTTCCAAGTCAATAATTTCCATTAAATGAGTTAAACAATAGGTTCACAATTCTCTCTGAAAGACTTGGAATTGGTCTGAATTAGACGATCCCAGCATTCCTGTAGTACCGGTAATACCAAGGATATACGGTACCTACTAATAGGCAGCTGTTTTCATTCGCTGTTTTTTAATTCCCACTTTAGAAGTCGTGATTACGAGCTTGTTGCATTCAAGTGCTTTGTTGTCGGAATGAACAGGAATCATGGAGGACACCAGGTTTATTCTTGCTTATTTATTGGGAAAATCTTATTAAAACCAACATCTTATGTAGTGTCCCATGAAATCATATGTAGTGTTCCCCGATTCTGCAATTTCAGTCAAATGCAGGCTATTTTCGCTGTGTATCAAACATACAATACGCTTCAAATGATTACTCGTGCATGTAAATATGCACTACATTAACGTCAAGACAAGACGACCTAGTTGTTTTGAGGGAAAAACGAATAAAAGCACACCTGCCACAGCAGTAGTTCTCCCAGCCACCATGTTTAAAGTTTATGGCACGCCCATCTCTGGAATTTGGGTATCAAAATCATTTACGAACTTCCCAGTGGTAAACACGACATCAGAAGGCGTTCATGTGCAATTTTTACCTGGGAACTCGTATTTACGATAATTCCGATAGCACGTGAAGGCAGCATTAGTGCAAGGCTCCAGACTAGCTAACTGCAAAAAGATTATTTAAATATGAATCCTGCATGTTCTGCATGTCTCTGTGTGAGTGAATGGGGCGCAGACGCGCAATTTCATTCACCACGCACACTGAAGGAGGTTGCACACCGGGCGAGAAGCGCAGTGCCATAATTTGAACGGATTGATTGTGTGCGCACACTGGGGGCACCATTCGGCATCTGCCCAGTACGACTCACCTTGAGCGGCGGTTTCAGCCTCTGTCGTCTAACTGTATGATGACATGAATGCATCTTCATCTCTAGAGCTGCTCTGAGAGTCACTTCTTGAACATTTTACTGTTTCATTTGAGAAAAAAAAATATCGTCTTATCATACGCCATACACCAACAGAAACTCCAACAGAGTTCAGTTTAACTTGAAGAAATTGACAAATAATATTATGCTAATGTTATACAGTAGATTTAGCTATGTCTTGCAATGTAATAATAATAATAATAATAACACTAATAATTATTATTATTATTAAAATTACTTTAAAACACCCAATTTTATTATTATTATTAGGTGTGCATAGAGGGTTACGTATTTTTCACTTGATCTTTTTATAAACAATGTTTAGCCTTCAAATGTTTCTATAAATTATTTACTTATAACGATCACCATCATGAATAATAAACTATAATAATAAACTCATTTAATTTAATTTAGTATTTTTATCAAACAGTTAAATAAAATAGTAAAATAGTTTAGCTGTGGTACCGAAATTGGTACGGAGAACCGTAAAATTTGAATGGTCATATTGGTACCGACTACCGTGACATCCCTAGTCTGAATTGACATTATTTTAAAACTCTTTTTCCAGTTACTTGATAAATCATTGAAAAGTAATGGAAATTCATTGGTCAAAAATTCTTGGGTTTTGTGATTTTTTTTTTTTTTTAAGTTAAGTTAAAAAATAAGATACATTTAAAAAATCTCCCATTGACTTTGCTAGAAAGTTCTGAATTCAAAATGTAACTGATAGAGATGACATCACAATATTTGCATACCGAATTGTGATCTGGTAACCTTTCTTGCATTTATTTGCATACTAATTTGAGAAAGCACTGCAATCCTCAAGGAAAATCTTGAATCTTTAACCTTGTGATCCCGTTTTTTCTCTACAAAGTAATGTATAGAATGCTTGAATACATAGAATGAACCTTGAATGACTGGTTATTTGTATTAGTTAAAACATTTGCTGTGTGAGGCAGGGCCGTGCAGAGAGTTCGTCAGGGGCAGGGGCTCAAATGTAAAAAAGGGGCAATATGTAAATATATATATAAATATATGTAAATATATATAACATATATATATACACACACACATACATACATATACATTATATATATATATATATGTTTATATCCTTATGCTCATCAAGCCTACATTTATTTAATCAAAAATACAGAAAAAACAGTAGCCTAATATTGTGAAATATTATTACATTGTATTCTTTTTAACCTTTTATTAATCAAAGAATCTTGAAAAGAGTATCACAGTTTCCATCATTGACATTAAATCCTCATATTACAATGATTTCTGAAAGATCATGTGACACTGAAGAGTGGAGTAATGATGCTGAAAATACAGCTGTGATCACAGGAATAAATTATATTTTAAATTATTTTAAAATAGAAAACCATTATTTTAATATATTTCGCAATATTGCTGTTTTTCATCAAATAAATGCAGGCTTGATGAACATAAGAGACTTATTTCATAATGCTGCATAATATTCAAAAATAGTATAATAAAGTCCTTTCACGTAACCATTTCGCCAGCCTACACTTCACACAGCCTAGTTTTAATAGGCCGGTAGCCTAGGAGCCGGTGGCACTTGGGTTTTGTTAACTTTGATAGTTTCATGAAATAGTAAACAATGTATCAATATAGGCTACATAAATACAAGTGAATTTAACACTACTTACCATTAATGCGACTTTTGCTGCTGTGGTTTTGTGTAGATTTGTTTGTTGTCTGTTAAAATCCATTTTGTCAGTGATGCAATTTATAAAATGAGCCAAACCGCAGCAAATTTTACCACAAACGTTAGTTCGTCTGTCCGTGTCATTTTCAACCGATTTATGAATAAGAACAGAAAATTACCGCTGCACTTCACATCGCCCAATGGAATTTGAACTTGCTTTGCCAGATCATGATTGGTTGGTGTATATACATGACAAACGGGCATCGGTGAATTGTGTAATACTTTAAAATATATAATATATAGCTTTGTAATTAAATCAACACATTAGCTCTGATTATGGATGGAAAAAAAATATTGGTGTACTTTTTTCCCGCGAGGCCACACACTCTCTGAAAGGACCATATTTGGCTCGAGAGCCGTTTCCGAACAGTGGAAAATCAGCTGTCAATCAAAACGAGCCGTCTGTTACTATTGTATGCATTATCATTTTATAATAATCACATTTATTTAGTTTTATTGACCACGATATTATCATTGATATCTGTCTGAGAGGGGCACTTTTGATTCATTTTGAAAAAGGGCAGGGGCTCGAGCACCCAAAGCCCCCCCCTCTGCACGTGCCTGGTGTGAGGCCTGCAGTGTACTAGAGCTGTGAATGAACCACCAGCTTAACCACCACATATTGTAATGCTGATAGACCGTTCATGCCATAAAGCCAAGCTTTCCTGAGCATGTCATAGCCTCTTTTTCATGGATTGCCAAGTCTGATGTCCTTCCTGTCTCCTCTCACAGCAAACATCTATTTATCAGTGAACTTAGCCTTCCATTACTTACAGCTCCATTTAGTTGGAGCCAGTCATGGATGATTTGTATCTTTTTCCTAAACTCATGCCTGACCTAACTGTTGGCAACCTGTGACCTCCCCTATCCAAAGTATATTGTTCTTTAAATAGGTGTCACATGGCCATGTATGAAAACAATAGCATATTCCCTATCTTGCTCGGTTAAGAGCTCCTGTAAAAATGTCCCATACCATTCATACCAGAGATAACCAGGACAAAGTGTAAATTTGAGGCGATCATAAGAGATAAAATCTCTCTTACTCATTTCTTATCGCTACATAAATTCAAAGTCAACATTGTTCAGTATATACATTCAGTTTGACATCTTTGCTATTGTTTGTTTTCAGAATAGGTAGCCATTCCTTTACGCCATTATATGTTTTTGATCAATTTCTAAACATTTTATATATATATATATATATATATATATATATGCTTTTTTGTAATTCAGTGTTTTTAATTTTTTGTAATCTGCATTAATTTTTAATTATTCTAGGTTTTGCGTCTATGCATATAGATATTGTTACATTCAAGATGACTTTCAGTTTAAATTGTGGTAGGACATTTTGTGCAGCAGTTCTTGAAAGGCTGATTTTATAAAATCTGCTTTGTATTATTCTATATAAAATAATTGCTATACAATGAAAGAAACTGGTATCTTTTTACATACTATATACTAAAAAGTATTATTGTAGACATTTATTATTTTAATGTTATTTTTTCATATTTATATCAGTAAATGTGAATAATAGTTTTATGAATAAATTGTACTTTAATGATTATATATTAAATAAATAATTAAATATTATATAATTAAATTACATTTATATATGCATTTAGCAAAAACCTTTATCCAAAGCAACTTACAAAAGAGGAACAAAAGCAATTCGTCAAAGAGCCAGTAAAACTCACAATGTGTTAAAAATGATTTAATTAAAACATATATTTTTAATTAAATACATTTAAATATAAAATCTATTTTTTTTCTTCTCATAAAAAAAAAAAAGAGGTCTACGGGACAAAAAAAAAAGTCAAACCAAGACAGACCAATTACATCTAGGGTTGTGATGGCTTACTGCTTAGTGTCCATGGTGTAATTACAGTAGTTAGCAGAATTGTCAGAGGTTAAATGATTTTTCTAAGGCAGGTGAGCTGAGAACGACCCGTGGTTCATTTGTTGGCCCCAGCACCCCTCTGTGCTGCACATGCTAAACTCTCCCCTCCTGTTACTCATTCTTTGTTCATGCTTGATTTAAGATGAACGTGTGAAAGAATGTGGTACCCCTCACGTGAGCCCCGACCTTGCCTCATTTGCACCTTCTCAAGAAATTCCAGAATGAGCTGTCAGTGGATACAGAAAAAAAATAATTTAATAATATTTGTAAAAATAATAAAAAATAATATTTAAATACATTTTTTAAATATTTCAAAAACTAGAGATGATATTCCTTGGTATAATCCATATGGATTTTTTATTTTTTTATTTAATACAGCACACAACTCTTGAGGTTAAGATGCGTTTTGCTTCTTCACCATTTGGAGGCGCCCTATACAAACATTTACACATATTGTGTAGCCAATAGCACTGGTAGTGAGTTACTGAGTTATTTATACCTATTTATGTAGAGTTTACACGTGCTTATGAAATGGAATTGTGGAAAACTGCAGCATCTCTAGCCGTCTGTGCATATATCCTAATGAGGAAAGACATTGAGTTACGTGACATTGAGTTACAGTGAACGGCTCCTGTAACAAAAAAGAAGGAGGATTTTCTTTTCCGTAGAGACTTATCTGACCTGGATTTGAAGTTCAACAAACGGATTATGGCTGGTGGCCTTTAAGGATGACATATTGTTACATTCTCTCGGTGGAGCTGGCTGGCACACTCAGTGGGTGGCATGGCCATGGCAGGAAGCCCAGAGCAATGCCAAAGCCAGGCACTTGACTCCTCATTTCCATGTCAATGGGCCAGTGCTGAGATTTACAATGTGGCCAATTTGCGGCGGTGCAGTTATGGTCCTCGGCCATTCTGTCCACCGTGGAAGATAACAATGATGAGCTGATCTGGTGGGACTGACTCATACCGGCCTAGTTGCCATGACAAGTGTATTTTCTCACGACTGACAGGGCGGAAAGGGGTGTTGTAACCGATGCCGGGTTGTTGAATATCGCAAATTCTGTGCCAATATATTAGGAATAGAATTGGAATTGGAATAGATTCCAAAGGCTGCCACTAGACCAATACAGTGTTTTTGTGAATAAATCCACGTTCTCTTTTTTTGTGGCATTTTTTTTTGACATGGTAACACTTTACAATAGGGTTCATTAGTACTTTAGTTAACATGAACTAATAATGAACTGCACTAATAAAGCATTTATTTATCTTTGTTAATGTTAATTTCAACATTTACTAATGCATTATTAAAATCTTGTTAACATTAGTTAATGCACTGTGAACTAACATGAACAAACCATGAACAGCTGTATTTTTATTAACTAATGTTAACAAAGATTAACTAATGCTATACAGAGGTGTTGTTCATGGTTAGTTCATGTTAACTAATGCATCAACTAATGTTAACTAATACAACCTTATTATAATGTATTACGTAACATGAACTAACAATGTACAGTACCTTTATAGCATTTATTATACTAGATTAATATGAATTTGTGCATTATACTAATACATTTTTTGAAGTTGCATAAATTATCAAAAGAGCAGCAAAGCAAACGCACACCTTTTGAGGTGCAAGTTGAAGGAGAAAACTTAAAGGGTCAGTTCACCCAAAAATGGAAATAGTGTCATTTATTACTCACCCTCATGTCGTTCGACACCCGTAAGACCTCCGTTCATCTTCGGAACACAAATTAAGATATTTTTGTTGAAATCCGAGAGCTCAGTGAGGCCTCCATAGGGAGCAAAGCAATTTACACTCTCAAAATCCATTAACGTACTAAAAACATATTTAAATCAGTCCATGTGAGTGGTTCAATATTAATATTATAAAGCAACGATAATATTTTTGGTGTGTCAATAAAAACTAAATAAACGACTTATACTGTATAGTGATAACCGATTTCAAAACACTGCTTCATGAAGCTTCAGAGTGTATCGAATCAGCGAGTCGAATCAGGGGTTTGGATCGCCAAAGTCACGTGATTCGATCATGATTCGACTCACTGATTTGATACACTCTGAAGCTTCATGAAGCAGTGTTTTGAAATCGGTTATCACTATATAAGTCGTTATTTAGGGGTTTTTTTGGCGCTCCAAAAATATTATCGTCGCTTTATAAATTTCACAATGCTTTGCTCCCTATTGCTCCCTATGTGAGGGAGCTCCCTCACTGAGCCTTCAGATTTCAACAAAAATATCTTAATTTGTGTTCCGAAAATGAACGGAGGTCTTACGGGTGTGGAACGGCATGAGGGTGAGTAATAAATGACATTATTTTCATTTTTGGGTGAACTAACCCTTTAATGCATTGACAATATAACTCGGCAAACCAAGTCGCCTTTGTCAAGTTCCATAAATTACCCATTATTTCATATCATGAACAAACTTGAATGAACAATAGCAGTTTTATTAATAAATATTGTTTTAAAAATGCTTCATTGTTAGTTCAGGGTACTTAATGCATTAACTACTCTATCGTTTTTGTGGAAACAGTGATACTTTTTTTTCAGTACTCTTTGATGAATAGAATAGAATCTACCCTCTTGACTTTGACAAAAGATCATGAAATAGAACTCTTTTGTAACATTAAAAATGTCTGTACTGCCACTTTTGATCAATTTAATGCATCCTTGCTGAGTAAAAGTATTAATTTCTTTAAAAAAAAAAAATACTGACCCCAAACTTTTGAGTGGAAATGTAAGTTGAACCTTATTTTAAAGTGTTCCTGTAAACTCAGAAATCAGACCTTAGCTTTAAAGTCTTAGTGACATTGTCTTTTTAGTCAAACAACATCCTCTTTTATTTCTGAGAAGACACTAATTGTTTTCACTCAAGACAGCATGAGAGGCAAGATTTGAGCGTCATTAGCAGCAAATGCATCATCTTTTGTCAAAGTCAAGTGGGTTAATGGTTCATCGCAGAAGGGCAAGACAGAGTGGCGCTAATGTCTTAAGAGGGACAGCAAGAAAGCCTTCTCACTAGCAGTGTTGGGGAAAGTTACTTTTAAAAGTAATACTTTACAATACGTTACTCCCTTTGGAAAGCATAAGAGTCTTCTTTCAAAAACATTGAAAAATCTTACTGACCCCAAATTTTTGAACTGTAGTGAATTATTTAAAACTGTCCTAGAAAGGCTGATTCTGTTGTGCCTCTTTGTTCGCACTCTGAAGGAATGTCATCATCTTGAGTCTAATTTGTTAAGGGTCTTACCATGGCCACATTCCTTGAGATTTTATGTGCCTTGTATGCTGCCCCCCTTTTCAACCAAACCATGTATTTCTGCTGCCTGAGACAAGCCATGACAGTTGTCAATAGCATCATTGTGTGTGGATGAGAGGGAGCCGTAATCTCTGCCTTGGGGCTTCAGATCCCAAGAAAGACTTGAGCGTTTCCGCCTGCTGTGTCTCCTGCACTGGAACGTTACTGTTAAATGTTCCTCACAGTTCATCCTTGCCCTCTTCCTGCTCCTCTGGCCCCTCCACTTCCTGTTGGTAAAGGGGCAACCCTGTTGATTTATGGCTTGGTGAGTGAGGTAGGTGAGGGTAATTTATAGCCCAGGAACCCTCGGCTGTGTCTGAACTGGACGGGACAGTCTATTTATACTCTTTGGCAGGGGTGTCTGGGGAGTAGTGAAAGTAGCGCTGGAGAGAAAGGAGAGGAATGCCATACAGCTATGTTTGGACCACAAAGGCAGCTGGGTTGCTCTCTAGTATTGGTTCAAATGTGTGTGGCACGGAACATTTGACTCTCAATGCTATTTACTGCTCAAGGGAGGCTAAAATATCTATCTATCTATCTATCTATCTATCTATCTATCTATCTATCTATCTATCTATCTATCTATCTATCTATCTATCTATCTATCTATCTATCTATCTATCTATCTATCTATCCATCCATCCATCCATCCATCCATCCATCCATCCATCCATCCATCCATCCATCCATCCATCCATCCATCCATCCATCCATCCATCCATCCATCCATCCATCCATCCATCCATCCATCCATCTATCTATCTATCTATCTATCTATCTATCTATCTATCTATCTATCTATCTATCATCTATCTATCTATCTATCTATCTATCTATCTATCTATCTATCTATCTATCTATCTATCTATCTACACTAAAAAAAATTACTTGTTGAATTTACTCAAAAAAGCAGCGTCAAGTGATTTCACGCAACTATATTGAGTAATTTTTACAAATAACAATTTAGTTATATGAACAAAAGATATTCAAGTAAATACAAACCATTTGAATTTGTTACTGTTACATAATATTTATATGTGCATTTTACTTAATAATGTTACGTTCATTTTATAAATGTTTATTATGTAAGGTGAACACATTTATCGATTTAATTTACCTCATTAACTCTTAATTATTTGCTCTACAAGTGTAAGTGGAAAACTATCAAATAACAACAAGCATGTTTTTAGAAGCAAAATGCAAAATTAATTCATTGGACAAACTTAATTTAATTGAGAGCAGGAATTCCATCCACTATATGTGTGTATATGAGTGCCCACAGCCTAGACACAGGCACCACTCTATCTATCAATCTGTCTATCTGTCTGTCTATCTATCTATATGTCAGTCTGTCTGTCTTTTGTTCTATATATTGTTCTGTCCGTCCGTCCATCCATCCAGCATGCATCCATCCATCCATCCATCCATCCCAGTGTAACATTAAATGATGTTGACATTCATTCTTAATATATATATATATATATATATATATATATATATATATATATATATATATATATATATATATATATATATATATATATATATATATATATATATGAGACAAAACATTATGACCACCTTGTGCTGTTGGTCGTCCGTGTGCTGCTAAAACAGCGCCGACCCACAGAGGCATGTACTCTACAAGACCCCTGAAGGTGTCCTGTGGTATCAGGCACCAAGACACCTGTCTGGGGTGTACCTGGTCTGCAACAATGTTTATGTTGGTGGTATGTGTCAAATATACATCCACATGAATGGCTGACCCAGGGTCTCCTACCAGAACATTGGCCAGAGCATCACATTCCCTCCCCCAGCTTGTTGTTGTCCCACAGTGCATCCTGGTGCATCACTTTCCCAGGTACACGGCTGTCCATGTGATGTAAAAAAAATAAAACGGGACTCATCTACCCAGACTTTAATATGTGGCCTTGTTAGAAGATGATCAACACTTCACCTGTAACTGGCCACAATGTTTTGGCACATCAGTGTGTATATATAATAAACATAAAAGATTGCAGTGATTTCTCAAACTGCATCAAACTGAAACAAAAATCTCAATACATCTCAATACAACTCAAACATTTCTCATCAGATTCTTCCAAGTCAGAATTGTCTGTAGTGTTCTGTCCACATTAATTTTATAGACCTGTACTCTTACCGTATGTCAACAGTTGTCTTATTATTACCGTAGTATAACAGTTGTTTTGTTTCCGTTGTATTTCTCCAAAGGAGTTTAAGGAGAAACACATGAGACAGTAGATACTGAAACAAAACAACTGAAAACTCCATTAAGCCTTAGCATTAACATTTTTCTCTGGGAAAACACTTGTCGGCACGGTTCTGTGTGTTCATGCAGAGTATAGTTCAGTGTGACTCTGAAACCTTTGAGAATAAAAGATATGGCTCTGAAATCAGTGCTGGCTCATCTAGTTGGTTATTTTTGGCTCTGTACATCAAGAGAAAACAGACCCTTGACTGAATGTCCGAGTCTAATGTAATGACTCTGCCTAATCAATTTTATCTTCGGTGCTTATTCTTCTGTGATGTCCTACAGTATGTCTCTTATGTGTACATGCAGGAGTCTCCTCAGGTCCTGTCTCCATGGTCTGAATCTTTGACCCAGCTAATAAAGAGATTAGATCAGCTCAATCTGGATATAGAGGAAGCGCTCAGTGCTGGCTCCTCCCCCTCCGACACACCCAACACCACCCGGAGACAAACCGCTAATGACAGAGCATTCCTGCAGGTCACTCTTATTTTTTTCTTGTCAAATAGAATGTAAATAGTTTGTTGACTAATGGGTATTTCTTGGTAAATATGTTGCTTTAGGTACCTTTAAACAGGCAGAATCTTTTCATCATCTGGATTTTATCTGACTCACAATCGGTTCTGACTCTCTATTCTATTCTATTCTATTCTATTCTATTCTATTCTATTCTATTCTATTCTATTCTATTCTATTCTATTCTATTCTATTCTATTCTATTCTATTCTATTCTGTTCTATCCGAGATTAGTTGATTGGTTCACACTTGTAGGTAACTGATAAGAATTCAGTCGAAATAGTATGTTGTCTGATATTGCGTGATGTGCCAGTGCATGGCGTCTGCCTGTGACATGGGTTACATAGAATGTGCTGCATGCGGGCAGAGAGTAGACCAGACTGGTGACACCGACACAGAGGTCCATTGTCTTGGGAGCTTGCCATGGGGAACATTCAATGCAAGTTTAAAAAAAAAAAAACTCATGCAAGCTTGCGACATAACTACCCTGTAGCAAGGGTTCACAGCGAGACAAAAGTGCCTTTTGGTTCCTCAAGACAACGATGTCTTGTGCTTGGGGTCTGTTGTTCTGTTTATATCACTATGTCCATTAGGGGTGGTTAGCAGAATGACATGATGGGTTTCAGAGCCCTCACAACAACCATTCCTGGTTTTTAATGAGAGACGAGATTTCCATTTGCATGCTGTTCTGGAACAAGGTCAAAATTTTTCTCTCAAGTTCTTCCATTTTCAATAGTCTTTGGGCTCTTTAAAATGCGGCTTCTCTCTTCTTCTCATAGTCATTTCCAGAGGTCATCTGTTCCAGACAAAGTGTGTCCCGTCCCATGCTAAAAGTTGTTGTGCTGTCGTTGCAGAGCGGAGCTGTGGGGGTGAACCAGTCCCTCAACTGGAACAACATGGCCAGAAGATCCGACACAAGGGAACGGCACGGCCAAGAGAGACTTGTGGGAGCCACTTCCTCTCTGGGGAGATCACATGGTAAAAAGACAGAGGTGAGCATTTGAACTTACTCTGCTTGATTTTCGTTTGTGTTATATTGAATTGTTTTCCTTAACAGTGTCCTCAAAGTATTTAGTCACTTCAAAAAAAGTTACACTTAAAAATATTTGAATGTCTATAGGTTATGTAGTAAAATATTAAATCTAATTTAGCAGAACAGAGCAAACCATTAAAAAAAAAAAGCGTTTGTGGTTAGTGGTTGTCATAATGATTGTAGATTTTTTTTTATCTGATTTGGCTTCAACTGAGAAGAGTTGATCTGTATGTAAACCATGTGATCAGTTGCTTAGCTTTGCTCTGTGAAGTGTTTTGTAATGAAGACACTGCGTGTCAGTGACCAGGGCACACGTTCATTCCAAGAAGTTTTTGGGGTTGAGGTTTGATGACCTAGGATTGCACTTCTAATTGCTTTTTGGCATTAGTGAGACTGAGTTAAATAGATTTTCCCCTCACTAATCCAAACAGGATTCCCCCTTAGTCTGGGGAATTGAATTAATGAATTCAGAGCGACACCAAAGGAAGTCTTTTAATGGGGCATTTAAGGCCATCACATCTTGTTTGGATTCTAGACCAGTGTAGCTTAGTTTAACCTTGATTTGTAAACCCCTATTTCTGATAGTTATTCCAATACGTTTTTCAGTTTTGATTGGTCGAGTTCTCTTGTTTGTAACATATAAGATATTTAAAGTATGCAGCTTGTCTGTTGTGAAGGTAAGGGCTTGGTTTCCAGTTGTACGTGCCTGGTATCCCGTTTGTTTGTAACTGGACAAGGCATTCTCAAGCAGAGATTTCAGAGGCCTGTACGTGTCCTGCTGTTTAGAGCAAGCACAGAGAGATCTGACAACTGAGCGATTTACGAGTTTGGGGCTCGTGTGAAAGATACTGAAAGGAATGTTCTATCATTCTGGAAACAAATTCGACAGGCAAAGGATGAAAAATAAGACTCTTCACGGACGATCACCGCAGATGATTTACAGCTGTCTTAGTCAACCGCAATTTATGGTGGACTTTGCGGACTTTTGTCTCAAGCCACCCTTGCCTAGCAAAGACAGAGAAAACAAGCAATCGCCAGCTCTTCCTTTAAGCTCATCATGAATATTTTTCATTTCAAAGGCACGCACTCCCTTGCATTGTTCCCAAAACAATATCCGATGAGCAACAGTGGGTTTAAATGAGCACAATATCTGTGGGAATTCGGTCCTTTTCCGTCCGGCTGGAGAACTGGGCCAGATGTGTTTGTTTAATCTCCGCATAGCTGAAGCAGCACTGGTACGTTCTGTAGTCCGTTTATGGGAACCCTGCTAAAAACCTCTGGCATGGGGATCTGGGAGGTGAACGCATTTATTAGAGTGTGTGAGAGTGCTGGAGAGAGAGAGATTTGAAGAGGGTAATTGGATTGGAGGGGGTAATAGAATGATTTGGCTTTGTGCACTCTGACAAAATGAAGTCTTGAGGTTCTTGGAGAAGATTAGCAGGTCAAAAGCTCCAGAGGCATGTGGAGGCCTTCAGTCCAGTGGAATGAATACAGGCCACCCTCATATAGATAACAAATCCAAATTTTGAAAAAGAGCTCCCTTGGCATTTTACCAACTGTCTTCTAACATTAACACAATTTGTGATTCTCACCAAGCCTGTTATCTTCGTTCACCTCTTGTTGTCTTTACCAAGTCATGAAAAACAGTTTTACATTCCTACATTACTTTTACTTTACAGTTTTAATATCCATTGTTATCGGGGTTGGTCAAAATGTTTACAAATTGGCTCCCTTTTAACTTGTGAGTTGGAATTTGATTGATAATAATATTAATAATATATACCCATTTGTTTTATATAAAACATAATAATATAATATATTATATTATTATAATACATAATAATACACTTATAAATAATAATAGTTGATTATATGCTAATCATATAATTCAGATTAACCTCTTAAACTCTGGGACCATTTTTGGGATTTCCGCCTGGATTTGGCCTACCCAAATTGAAAAGCTTCCCATACCCACATACAGTGGTCTAAACACACAATTTTGGTGTCATTTTAAAGGAAACCCATTGAAGTTTCATAAACCACTGCTAAAAGTGATAAAAATGTAAGTATATGTTGTCTAAGCTGTAATAACCCCCCCCCCCCCCCCCCCAAAAAAAAAGAAACTTTTAGATTTTTTGGTTATAAATTCAGTTTTGAAAACTCAGGGCCTGTGTGCTCTAGCACCCTGCAGACAGTTTGGGCTGTTTCCACTAGATTCCAGAAAACAGTGGAACAAATAATTTTGAATATCATGTTGTATGTAAGACATACAAATGGATCAGACTTACCTTAACTTTCAAAAATGAATTTATAGCCAAAAATTCTAAAATTGGGGGACAGAAGGACTGTGCCCTGTACAGGGTCCACAGAGTTTAAGTGGTTAAAAAGATAACGACATGATTGTATAATAATTCAGAATTTTGTGAACGTTTTTCTGTTCTGGCAAGGAATTGCACTGATTTTTAATTTATCAATCAAGCTTCTGTCTACTTCAATTAATTAAAATTTAATTTAAATTCAGTCTGCATCCTCAAATCAATTCAATTCTGAAAGACTCACAGCCCTAGTCTCCATCTTAACTTCTCTCTACTCTCAAGCTCACTGTGACGTACACAAACACAGACTTGTATTATTTCTGGCTAAAGTTTGGTTGGCAGCTTCAGCTTTTGATATTTTTTTTTCCACAGCAGTTATTGGAAAGCTAGCCTGTCTGGTGAAATACATATCAGCTACTTTGAAACTGTTCATGAATCAACACTGAGAGAATGTTTATGTTGATACATTCAGTGTTACAAGGAAGCTGTACGTCATAAATATGACTCACAAGGATCCGGGCCAATATAGCCCATCTATTTATTAGTGCAATAACATCAACCACTGTGAAAGAGGTTGTTTCAGTCAATCACGTCACTACTACACCACACCATACAGTTGACGCCATCATAAAATCTTTTAAAGAAAACATACGGCTCAGGATGCTTGTTAACTTGGAACCAGCGTTTATTTAAGATGTTGTAAGCCCCTGTTTTAATATAACTTCCATACTGTAAAGAACCCACTGTGGAGGCTTAGCCATATTTTACATTACATTTACGTGTATACATTTAACAGACACTTTTATTCAAAGAGGAACAAAAGAAATTGGCTGACAGACTTTTTTTCATAATTTTAAAGTGAGAGTTCACCCCAACATTTTAATTGTCATCATTTACTCACCCTCATTTCGTTCCAAAACCCTAGTGACTTTATTGCTTCTGAGATTTTTCTTTTTTCGATACACTGAAAGTCAGTGGGGTCCAATGTTGTTTTAATTTTTAGGGGAACTATTTCTTTAATTTGCTTAATTATGTGTTGTTGGCTGGCTTAGAATTGATAAACATTTGTGTGAACTCACAAATGCTTTGGCAAAATGCTTCCCTACTGCCTCTAACCCATTCCTCACCCTCAATCTATTGTTGTAAAAGTTTGGAGGTGCTGGTGAGCGATGGGAAGCTGAGTCTTCTCCATCCATCTGTGTGGAGGGTCCACGCCGGCTCTCTAACTCCCTGCGGGGTCCTCTGTTGGGGCAGGAGAGGAGAGCTAAGCGGCTCAATAGGATGAAGATAGATTACGGGGCCAAGTGCAACTCAGGAGGCCAGGATTTGTTCTGCTCCAGCAGAGGTTAAGTCTCAGTTTGGGACGTTGGGTGAGGAGGGACCCTGCAAAGTGTCAAAATACGGCTGGGTTGAGAGGTCAATGCTGTGAGATTTTCTTCTTTTTCTTTTCCTCTCACTTTTGTGGGACTCTTTTAATTCCTTGTGAATCTGCATGGGAGCTGGGAGTTTAACTTTTCAGTGTCTGACTTTAAGGTATATTTCTCCTCAAAATGAAAATTGTGCAATCATTTACTCACCCTCATGCTGTTCCAAACCTGTATTTTTATTTGTTCTGTTGAAGATTAGCAGAATGTCTGCTTGGAACAACATGAGGGTAAGTAAATTACTGATTTTTCATTTTTGAGTGAACTATTTATTTAACAAGAAATTATATACTAGTTACTAGAGCATTTTGGGATCCATTTTAAACCGACTCTCTAATGTATACATTATAGTAACAGTATCAACATTCTTTAGACATGTGACCTCACATATTCTCCTTAAAATCAATCATAACTTCCTTCTCAAAGATTCTCAAAACATTTGCTCATCAGGGTTTGTAAATATAGCATCATGTATGCCGTCAGTGTGCGAGTTTACATTTCCTGTGACAGAAAAGAGAATGCTTTATGTAAACACCATCCAATGACCTGTGATTCCCCTAAAGGTTCATCTGGCTGTCATTGAGGATTGATCTTACAATTCCATTTGTTTAGTTGTAAAGACATATCTTTATAATTTTTATTAATCTAATATACTGCACACTGCATATTTATGTATGTTTCATATTTATAATGGTATCTAATTTATGTTCCCCTGTAGTCAATAATTATATCTCTTAAAACTCATCTTTGATCATCAAAAATTACATATTTAAATGTTTTTTTCACATGAAAAGTCTTCATGCCTTAAAATAGCTTGAATGTAACTCAACACCCTTGCTTCATTAAGTTAATATATGCAGATTCATGAATATGCAAATTAGCCCCGCCTCCCCTCACTCACACCAGCTCAGAGACCCACTCACTCAACTTTTACTGAAGTTACTGTAGTAAACGCTGCACAATGGTATTGAAACGCTCTTTACAACATCGGACACATGTTGCCAATGTTACACAAACCATGTTCCCGTTCGATCATCTCAGTCTGTCCTCTAAAAATCAGGATCCTTACGCTTTAAACATCATAGAATGTCAGTGGAGAAAGGCATATTTCTTCATAATATACATCATACATAATCCACCTGCTATATTGCTAAATGTACCCTATTTTTCATATCAACAGAAAAATATACTGGGATAACCTGGCTTCACTTGAGACTCCCCTGCTTCAGAGCGGTCATAGTTAATGATTTGCTAAAGCCCGCCCACACGTTGATGTGATTGGATACAAGGTCGTTTGTGGTGCAAGAAACCACGTCTTGGGTTCACTGCAGTTTTAAGTAAAAAATACTCAGCAATGGTGTTGACTTATGAATTTGCTCATGGTTTGTCTGAAAGCATATCAAAAACAATGCATAGACATACAAACAACATTAAAAGCTTTAATGAAAACATTTAATCACTGTCGATAGAGAAAGATTCTTTTGGGCCCAGATGAAGCACACTGGACCATGCTAACTGGCAAAACTTTGACCCCTTGGGCACAGTGCCCATTTTTTTGCACTTCCTGATGGCCAGACTTATACAAGTGGAACCTGTGCATGAAATGCACATACATTTAAACCACGTACACATCTTTTCAGTGATGCATGGACCTTTCACCACCACTAGCCTTGAGAGGCATTCTGGCAAAGAGCCTAGAAGCTGAACAGCTCTCAAAGCGGGTTTTAACATATACAGCACTTTCAAAAGCAGCAACATGAGGTGCTTATTCAACTCCCTGTGTTTCCTCTAAAAGCAGGACTAATTCGGGAATAGGTTTGATCCTACATTATCCTTCCTTTTTAAGTTATCTTTCATTTCCTGGAGTACTCAACCCTGCTTCTTTTGTTTCCTTTTCAGAAAACAGGCACATGCTTGTGCAAAAGATGCCGTATTAAGCCGATATACCGTCCGCTTATACATTTAATGCATGCACAGACTCCAAATTAAACATATACGCAAAATCAGTCAAGTCTAGCCCGTATCATCACCTGTGACAGTGACATATTCCTCCTTTTCTCCCGCTGCTTAACTGTCCATTTCACCAAGGCTGTTTCTGTCATAACACAACCAAGACCCTGCGTCATGCTAGCTGCATTTCTTTGACATTCTCTAGATGTCAACTTCAAAAAAATACCACCAACTCAGCTTGGAAGATGGATGGTCCGCAGCCTGATAGCCCAAACAGACCTTCTGTCAGAATACCAACAGGCGTATAAAACAACAGACCTGAAAAAAAGCTGAAACATGGTGGATAATGCAGGAAATAGATGGAACATATTCCAGCGGGTTGAGCGAGTCCTAAGGGAAGAACTAAATATAGACTAGTTGTCCTGCTGCAGGGGGTTTCATGGAATGTAAGATGGATGAGGCTTGGCTCACGGGACCACATCTGGCCCGCCCGAGCCCTCTGGGGTCACTTTGAAGTGGATGCCGTGAGGGCTTTTTTGTACTCTGCAGCGCATACTTTGTATCTTATCCCTCTATTTTTTATTTTTCTCTTTGTCTTATATACTCCGTCCTTTTAAACCCCTAAATTCTTCTTATCCTCTTTGTTTTTCACATGCCACTAGGTTTCACACGCATTGTGGTGGCAGAAAAACAGATGTAAACAATAGATCTACATAATATTCACATGTGCAGTTACAATTGCTTTACAGTTACAGCATGAATTAATATTTAAACCTATAACGTTTTATATAGGTAACATTTAAACATAACATTTTTAGGCCTATCTCACAATTCTGTAAAACACAATTCTGTGAGGAAAAAAATCTGAATTGAGGGAAATAAACTTGCAATTCTGAGGGGAAAAAGACAGAATGTCGAGTTTGTATCTTTCAATTCTGATATTTTGTATTAGTATTGTGAAATATAAACCCGGAAATGTGAGGAAAAAAAATTACCTTTGTGCTACTGCTATTGCAAAACTGTCATTTTCTGCCACCAGGTAGGCTCCGCCCACAAAACACATCATGTCTGTTTACAAACACAAAATAGGTCTATAATGGCCCCTTTTCCTGATCCAGTCCATTTTAGATGGAGACAATCTCTTAGACAATGTCCCACCTCTATTTCTTGTTTAATTTGCAGTTTCTCTCCGAAATACTTCCCATTGGTTGCGCCATTGCATGTTGACTTTAAATGAGTCAGTTTTGGCCAGTCAGCATCAGCTTCACATGGAACATGTGTGTAATATCAAACATGTATTTTATCACCAGTACGATGAATATTATGATAGACGTTAGTCATGCATGCCAAATAAAACCACTTAAAATGAATTGTAGGGGATTCCCAGACATACAAAAATACGTATTGAACTTCAGGGGTTGTTATTCATTGTGATCCAAAACCTCCAACAGCTCATAATTCAGATTCAGCCCAAATGATGTTTGTGCAAACTTTATGTATCGGTACCCTTGCCTCTGGAAATTACGGCGTCTGTTTTCTTTTTTGCTGCGTTTAGGATCTTGTATCTCATTCCGAGCCAGTGCAGTGTAACTCGCTCTGTTACTTTTCCTGAGTTTGCCCTCAGGCATTATTATTTTACATCTGTCTATCTATCCATTATTTCTGACTGAGAAATGATTATGTTTGTAATCCTGTCAGCCTTCATCATTCACACTCAGGAATTCTGCAGTTCCAAGAAAATTGACATATATCCCAGGAAGGCGCTCATTAGTAGTCAAAACAACTTCCTTCTTCCTTCATTGTTCTTATCGTTTTCATCTTGATCACTTTTTTGTATTTGATGGTGTTCACATTGTTATGTGAATTTCTTGGCCTTGATTTTCTTGTTGATTTTGCTGTCAGGTTGATTGATGGATGTGTGGATATTTCAACGTTGTACCTTCTACAGATCTGTTTTTGTAAGGCAGGCTCTTCCTAAAGCTAGTCATCATTCATTTGACGCTTAATTACATGTCATGTAACCATCATTTGTGTCAGTGACAATTACTACTTTGAAACACAGCAGGACTTTACTCCTGTGCATGCTCTTTCTCCCAAGAATTCATAGTAATCCTCTGCAAACTTGTTATGAAAGGCGACATTCCAGTAAGCAGCCCAGTAGTCTTGTCAGAAATAACATGTAATATACATACCTTGAAATGGTCTCGCTTTACAGTTTTTCACGCACTGTTTAAGCTGTTTTATGAGGGTAACACCCTCGGTTGTGCTTGCATTTGAGCACCATAACTCTTTGAGATGTGTGGTGAAAATTCAACCCCTCATTGCAAAATCTCACAGCCTATAAGCAACCATGACATCATCCATCATTTCCCCTCTTTCCGCTGTGTTTTTCAGACCCAGATCTCATTAAACAGAAGCAGAGGGCCCCAGTGTACATTTACAGCTGAGGGAATACTCGAACAATGATCAACAGGCACTTCAAATAAACTTAATGTTTTGAATTACACTAAAATTACTGGTGTTCCCTTTCAAAAGCTACACTCAATGCTGCATAAGCTTATGCAAATGGGAAATGTCTTTGACATAACCAGCTGTGAAAATAGTGTGAAAACACGTCAATGAAATTGACCCGGAGGTATTTATAGCCTCAGCCGGTGACGTCATAGGCGCACCTGCTGCACGAGGCTATAAATAGATGAGCTTCAGCTGGAGCAAACCAGGTCTTTTTGTTTTCAGACCAACTCTGTGTTATGGTGTGTTACAAAGTCTCTGAAAAAAAATAAAAATAATTCTCTCTCTCTCTTTCAAGACTCAACTTGAGATCTTTGTTAGGAGTTAGTTTTCAACATGGCAGTGTGCAGATTTTTCTCTCTCTTTCTCATCTCTGTTACAAAGAAACATTAGTGGAAAGAGTTCTAGTTAAATCTAATCAGTTGGAAACGAGTCAGCAGAGTAAAACGCTGTATATCCATGTTCTCTTTCAAATAGAACTGGATGTGCACGTATTGCTGTGTGTGTTTGGGGAAGAGCATGCGGTCGCTGCATTGAGTCAGACGAGTGCGAGCATTGCAAGCCTTTACAGTTAGAATGCTTTATGCTCGTCTTGGCTACTTTCAGTCCGCACCAGTTTTCGGAGCTCTCGAATGGGTTTGTTGACGAGCAAGAGACGGGTCCGTCCCTTTCGCTTGCTCGCTCACCAAATGCATGTTTCCCCGCGTGATCCCGAAGCGCGCTCCGGCGTTTCTTCGGCTCGCGCGGGGAATGATGATGAATCTCTGGGTCCGCGGACCTCGAGCAGCCGCCTGCGATCTTTCCTCACATGATGGTGAATCCATACGAGGAATTTATCGAGGTGGTTGTTCGCGCGGTGGCCAGGGCAGTTTTTCTGGTACCGTGAATGAGAGATCCCCGAACGCAGTGAGCTTGAGGTTTCTGTCTAGAAAGCATTTACTTCACGTGTTTTTGTACCCTTGACTTCGACATTTTTGACTATCATGGGTGCGAAATCGCGTGGATATGTGAGAATACCCCAGGTGGGAGACGCTCACGAGCTATCTCTCGCCTGGGTCAGCATTTTCATTAAAGAGACATACCTCCCCATAAAGCCATGTAGAAAATAAACGTCGGCTGTCATGGGCAAAGCTTATATATATGAATTATATATTGTATATTATTTTATATGGAATATATATATATAATATATTATTTTATATGGAATATATATTGTATATGATTTATATAAGAATAATAAATATAAAGGGACAGGCTGGTGCTGCGCACACTATGGCTGTCTTGCAAGCATATCAGGCTGACCTTCTGAAGGATTTGAGTGGTTCATTTGGTGACTCAGTTAACTCTGTAGTGGCCAGATTTAAAGGAGTGGAAGAAACATGAAGTGTTCACTCAGTTTCTTCCTCAATGCACTCAAGGGGAGGGGCTATCAGCCACACAACCTCTCTTCAGTCCTTCAAGATTTAGGGGGGTAATAAGCAGAGTGTGGCGAGTCGCGCTCTCCCTCGTAAAGACTGGAGACCGGCTCGTCATCCTCAACAACCTCCCAGGGCAGACCTCGGGACTGTCATCAATATAAGAAGTCCGGTGGTCTGGTGCCCAGTCTGCCCCCACGGGACAGGGCGTGTCAAACATTTGCTCGCCCCACCCCGTTATCCTCAAAACTACTCCATCCCCGCCGCCTCTGGTGATTCGGGGGGGGCAGTGGTTTCCAGTGAAATGTTAGACGTTCAGTGTTTAAATCCTGCTATCATCCAGGACATAGAACGTCTAACATCCCCTCAACAGGAAGTGTTAAAATTGTCACTCTCAGAGTCTCAGGCAGCGTGTGAACTTCTGCCAGGCGTTTCTGCATGGGTGTTAAGCACGGTCAAAATTAGTAAACTAATTTATTTGTCATCCTCCTTGTTTGAACGGCGTGGTCTCCACTTCCGTGAAGGCGGAGTTGGCGTTCGTACTGTAACAAGTGACAGCAGGTACTTCCTGGTCCCCAGTAGGGTGGAGGGGGGGGGGGGGTGTCCAATCTCAGATCTTCGAGTCTTAAACCGTGAAGCAGTTAAAGTACTCAAGGTCAAGATGTTACAGTGAAGACGGTCGTGTCGCATATTCAACATTGTGATTGGATTCGGCACGATTGATCTGAAGGACGCATGTATTCGCATATAAAGTCTGCCACAACACAGGAAGTTCCTGAGGTTCGCTCTAGGGGGCAAAAGCTTACCAATTTCGGGTCTTCCATTTGGCTAGCCTTGTAACCGCACGTATACAAAATGTATGTATGCATTACCGGCTCCATTGGGATTCCGGGGCATTCAAATTTTGAATTACAAAGGCGATTGCTAAAATTAGCACAATCACATGAGATGGTGCTTCAACACAGTGGGCCCTATCTTGCACCCAGCGCAATTGACTTTGTACACCGACGCATGTGTCATTCCTATTTTGCACCCGCGCAAGGCGCGCTTTTCCCTCCACAGAATCACGTCGCTAAACTAGTGAATGAACTTGCGCTACCTGGGCGGTTCAGCGCAAAAAAGGAGGCGTGTTCCGGCGCAAACAATCCCTGGTGCTATTTTGCTGTTCCATTAAACAATTGCGCCACTGACCAGAAAAAACCTAGTCTAAAGTCAGTGGCGCGTTGCGCGTTGTTCATTATGCTATTTTAAGGGCGCATGCTTGACCATAATGTATAGCGTGCACAACGCGCATACACTTTGCTCATGTAACCTACACAGATGCAACAGTTATTTTTGCAAATCATAAATTGTTACACTAAAAAAATATTAACACATGAGATGACGGAAATCATTGTGGTGTGCCACGAAGATGTGAAAAATAGGCATAAATCTAGCTTACAAATGATTCAGGCTAATTGTAATAATTAAGGATAAGACCTGTTTGCCCAATAGTGGCAAGACATATATGTATATAAGGACATCTGACAAATTGGTTTGTCCGTCAAGAACCAGGAAAAAAAATCGACTGAAAAACTGAAAAAACTGAAAGACTGAAAAAAAAAGACTGTGAAATCACCTTTACCATAATGTACAACATTACAACTTCACTTCTCTGTCTTTCACTGCTCTTAAGAGAACATCAGTCTCCTCGGCTGTGAACCGCTCCTGGCGTGCGCCTGGTAAATACGCCATAATAATAGCAATCCATAATGGAACTTGCGCACCTGCTTTTAAAGGGAATGTTGGATGACGCTCGGATTGGTTTATTCACGTTACGCCCAAACCACACCTATGAATAATGAAGCTACTTCAGACCAACCCATTTTAGATTTGCGCCGGGCGCAAGAGCCATTTATCCCGCCGGGAAAATAGCAACAGCGCCGAGACCCGCCCACAAAGTTACTTGCGCTTCGCGCGTTGACACTTGCGTTTCAGATCGTTAAAATAGGGCCCAGTGTGTTAGCTCATCTAGTTTCTCTAGGGTTGAGACTCAACACCAAGAAAAGTGTTCTTTCTCCTGCCCAGAGAACGACTTATCTAGGGTTTGTTCGGTTTTTGGTCACAAGGTGGGCACAATGGTTTCCCGCTTGAATCAAGACCATTCAGTATTCCCTGAGCAAAGTCAGGCTAGACCAAGATATTACTGATCATCAGCACCAGAGTGTTAGGTCTAATGGCATCAGCATCCACGGGTTTCCCTTTGGGGTTGTTGCACATAAGACCGTTTCAGTTGTGGCTCAAAGCCAGAGGTCTTAGGGCCAATCCTCAGGCAAATAAAGTGGCGCGCCATGTGGCTTCGTACACTAACTATGTGGTTCAGACCCCGGTTTTTGCCTTGGGTCCCACTCTAGGCGTACCTTGTCGTCGCAAGTTGCTAACGACGGACGCTTCCCTGACGGGCTGGGGTGCGGCCTTAAGCGGTCGTCCAGTCCAACGGGAATGGGAGGGTCATCAACTCAGTTGGCACATCAACTGCCTCGAGTTGACGGCTGTATTTCTGGCCCTGAAATACTTTCTCCCCCAATTGAGGGGCTGTCATGTCCTAGTGCGGGTGGACAGTACAGCTAAATATCTTGTATATAATCACCAGGGGGGTCTGTGCTCACGCTATCAGAATAGCGAGACAGATTTTTCTCTGGGCTCAGAACAAGTTCCTGTCACTCGAGCAGTGTACATTCAAGGGCGGTTGAATGTGGGAGCAGATTTACTGTCCAGACAGAGTTACAGATGGGGGGGTGGAAACTCCACCCAGAAGTAGTCAAGCAGATCTGGATCAGATTTTACAGAGCTGACCACAGGGAGTGGACCTCTTCGCCTCTTCTCAGACAGCGCAATGTCCCTGCTTCTCTCTGTCACCCAGCCCCGCTAGGTCTGGATGTGATGGTTCATACATGGCCCAAAATGTGTCTGTATGCCCTCCTTCCAGTCGCTCTGCTCCTGGGAGTTCTAGCCGGGGTTCGCCAACAAGGGTCTTGCTTCTTATCGATAGCTCTGCGTTGGTCGAACAGGGTTTGGTTCTCGGAGATAGTGTCTCTCCTCAACGGCTCGCCTTGGGCGATTCCGGCGAGGAGGGACCTTCTGTCTCAGGCAGAGGGCACGATATTCCATTCCAGGCCCGACCTGTGGAACCTTCATGTTTGGCCCCTGAAGGGCACCAACTGAGGGACACGGGGCTTTCGCCTGCAGTTATTGAGACCATCCTAAGTGCTAGAGCTTCCTCCACTCGGAAAGTTTATGCTAATAAATGGGGTGTCTTTGAAAGGTGGTGTACGACACAATGTAGATTCAGTCAACTGCCAGGTAACTTCAGTTCTGGATTTTCTGCAAGAAAAGTTGTCATCAGGCACCTGCCCCTCCACTCTCAGGGTTCATGTGGCCGCTCTTTCGGCTTGGATGGATGGGGTGCCGCTTGGGAGACATCCTCTACTCGCTCGCTTCATTCATGGGGTAGGCGGTTGAGGCCACCTGTTAGAACCAAGATCCCTTCATGGGACTTAGCTTTAGTCCTCGAGGGTCTGGTTGAGACCCCCTTTGAAACATTAGCTTGCCCCTCCACTCTCAGAGTTTATGTGGCCGCACTTTTGGCTTGCCATGCCCTGGTGGATGGGGTGCCGCTTGGGAGGCATCTTCTGCCTGCTCACTTTGTTGTGCCAGGCAGTTGTGGCCTCCATTAAGAGCCAAGATCCCTTCATGGGACTTAGTTTTAGCCCTCGAGGGTCTGGTTGAGACCCCCTTTGAACCTCTAGAATCAGCGTCTGACAAACTTCTGACTCTAAAGATGGTTTTTCTTATGGCTATAACCTTTCTGAAAAGAATTGGGGACATGCAGGCTCTGTCAATATCGCCATCCTGCTTAGACTTTGCCCCAGGTTTGGTGAAAGTGATTTTGCATCCCCACCCTGTCTACCTGCCTAAGGTTCCTTTGTCAACTGTACATCCTGTCACTCTTGAAACCTTCTGCCCTCTGCCGTTCACAACGCCGGATCAGGAGAAACTTCATAGACTGTGTCCAGTCCATGCTCTTCAGGCCTACGTCCACCGCACTAGCCAGTGGCGTAAGTCAGAGCAACTGTTACAGAGGTTCTGCCACCATCAAACAATGTCACATTGGGTCAGGGATGCTACTGCTCTTGCTTATGAGGTGCGCGGTCAAGCTTCACCTATAGGATTAAGGGCTCACTCCACCAGGGGAGTCGCCTCTTCTACTGCGTTAGCAAGGGGTGCTCCCTTACAAAGTGTTTGTGATGCGGCAGGTTGGTCCTCTCCACACACATTCTTAATACTTTATAGCTTGGATGCTCATGCCACTCTGGGCTCTCATGTCCTTGAGTCGACATCACAGGCTAATGCCTGAGGCTTCTTGCATTCTTGTGCACACCTACACAACCGTAAGGGGTCCAGGCACCATCAAGCACGGCGGCGTGGGTATTCTCGTTCCCATTTGCATAAGCTTATGCAGCATTGAGTGTAGCTTTTGAAAGGGAACACTTGGGGTTACTTGACTGTAACCCTGTTCCCTGATAAAGCGGAACGAGATGCTGCATTGCTAGGCCGTGCTGATGATGCTTCAGGACTGGTCTTCAAACAAAGAAGATCTGGTTTGCTCCAGCTGAAGCTCATCTATTTATAGCCTCGTGCAGCAGGTGCGCCTATGACGTCACCGGCCGAGGCTATAAATACCTCCGGGTCAATTTCATTGACGTGTTTTCACACTATTTTCACAGCTGGTTATGTCAAAGACATTTCCCATTTGCATAAGCTTATGCAGCATCTCGTTCCGCTTTATCAGGGAACAGGGTTACAGTCAAGTAACCCCAAGTGTTTTGTTGGTTGCTGTGATTCCTGACAACACATCTGCTACCTTTCAATGTAAAACGCCCCAAACCTTTGGAGACCCTGCAAAACATCATTTTTTAACATCATTGTTGTGTTTAGTAGACATCTACTGGCTCTGCAACTGAAATTATCCATTCATCTGGGTCTTCTCACTCAGACAAGGAGGGAAAAAAGTTGGTGAGCAATTTTGTGTCATAAAAATTACCGATCGAAAATTACATATCTTGGACACCTTTAGATATATCTAGGTATAGGCTGTACAGTCAAACCAAAAATGAATCAGACTGTACAAAATTAAGCATTGCTTGGTAATTGGTTGACCTAAATGGGCATTTTCTAATTGTGTATTTAACAGCTGACAACTGATTGTAATCCATTACATACCTTTCTATCAAAGTTAGTTAATGAATTTGTTCTGACACAGTTTAACTTTGAGTTCATAACTAAAGTCGTATTTTATTACCATTTTCTAAACTATAGCAAATAAACTGTGATAATGTGAGACAATGTCGAAGGTGTCTGAATCAATTTCGGTTTAACTGTACATGTAGATATAACTATATGTGCAATATAGTGACTTCAGCTGAACACACAATGCAACTTATATTTAATTAATATTAATTGTGTTTTTATTATCATATCATATATTTATATAAATGTATTGGCCACACCCTCAAAACATTTGATTAGAATGTATTGTCTTATAAAAAATGTGCTAAATTAAATTGTGAGTTGCTGGGTCTCAGGCGGAAAAGTTGCATTTTCATTCCCTGAATGAATGCGTATGTGAATACTGTGATAACTCCCTTTCACATGGCACATGATACCTGGTGAAACTAAAAAACTGGTCTCTCATGGATTACAGCTGGAATGTTGGACACGACCCTCTCTCTAAACAGGTAGTACTTTCTCTCTTGGCTGGGCAAGAGCACTGTAAATCATATTGACCCAGGTCAGCGTAGCGTTCAGCAGATCCGTGGGAGGAAATTCAATGGTCAGGTGTTGATTTTATCCACTGTGGGAGAAGAGCAATACTTCAGGGCCTTTGTTTTGATGTTCCATGAGACAGTTTTATGTGATATGGTTACTGTTAAACTGTTATGAAAATATTAACTCAACCTTGATGCTTGTTTTAACAGATTTGACTTTTTGTTTTCAGATGTCCATCAAGAAGAGGCATGGAGGTGCAGGTGAGTACACATTTTCCTTTCTATATCAAACTGTGCTGGCAAAAAAAAAGTGTTCGGATGAAATGAGAAGAGTAATGACTAGGATAAATGCATTTGACATGGTTTGCTCCTTGGTGATGGGAAAGGGTCCCTTTGAATGTAATTTCTGAAAGTTATGAGCCTATAAAAGATTGTGTCCCATGTTCTTTGATTAAGGTATAGCTATGTGCACACTGTCAGTTTTTGGGGTTGATATTTATTTGCCGGTGTGAGTCCAGAAATGTCTCGTTCACACAGCAACTTACAGTAGCGTCTTGAATACGTGCAACAGGAGTCAAGCCAGTATTCTCTTACAAGTTAAATGGTGATGTCCATAAAACTGAGAAGTCATATCACTTTTGACATGACAAGAGTCCAATCGAGCTGCAAGTTTATCCATAAAATCTTCATTGCTCTGGTGGAGAGCAGAGCATTTGTGTAGAACACAAAACTGACGGGAGTGACTGGGTCTAAAACCTTCATGTTGAAAACTATTTGTCCAGTCTGGTTCTGTTCATACAATTTTCTGAGAATGTGATTGTGACTCCTGAAAATGTACAGGTGTGAGTTCGGTTATAGAATGTGGCTGTCATTCCTGTAAATAACTGAACCGTGTGTGAATATAACCGTATTAAGGTCTCATATACAGGAATGACGACAGTATTCTGCAGCTGTGTAAACATGGCCTATGTCCTACATCTTTGCTCTAATCAGTAAAGAGATGTTCACTAATTAGACCAGCTCATTGTGGAGTTTTGTAATACTTTAACAGGGTGCATCTGGTTTTTAGTGAGAGGTTGTCTGAATTGCTTCTTAATATAATTAAATGACTAAAGCATGCAATCGCGAGACAGCTCAAATATTCTAGTCCTCTGTGCTTGAATTGCGCCCTGAGCTTGTCCCCAGATTTGCCCAGAGTGTGACTAATTCAAGGATGAAACAAGATTCTTGTTGTGTTATCCTCGACTGGAATGGGCTTTCCATTTAATCTTGACTGATGTCACAGTTTGAAATCTCAGAATCTCACATTTCTAATATATTCTCAGGAAGTGTTTTGCTGTGTGAACTTGCTATTTATTAAGTTATATAAGCTCTTTGCAAGCTAAAGTAAAGGAAGAGCTTGGAATGTTGAGGAGAAATATGGAAAATGTAATCAAGGACATCATGCAAGCCATAAAACAGAAGGAAGGAAGGAAGGAAGGAAGGAAGGAAGGAAGGAAGGAAGGAAGGAAGGAAGGAAGGAAGGAAGGAAGGAAGGAAGGAAGGAAGGAAGGAAGGAAGCGAAGAAAGAAATGTGTATGGAAGGGAGGAAAGAAGTATGGAAGGGAGGAAAGAAGTATGGAAGGAAGGGATGAAAAGAAAGGAATATGGAAAAAAAGGAATATGGAAAGAAAGAAAGAAAGAAAGAAAGAAAGAAAGAAAGAAAGAAAGAAAGAAAGAAAGAAAGAAAGAAAGAAAGAAAGAAAGAAAGAAAGAAAGAAAGAAAGAAAGAAAGAAATGTGGAAGGAAGGGAAGAAAGAAAGAAATATGTATGGAAGGGAGAAAAGAATTATGGAAGTAAGGGAAGGAAAGAAAGAAGGAAAGAAAGAAAGAAAGAAAGAAAGAAAGAAAGAAAGAAAGAAAGAAAGAAAGAAAGAAAGAAAGAAAGAAAGAAAGAAAGAAAGAAAGAAAGAAAGAAAGAAAAAAAGAAAGAAAGAAATGTGTAAGGAAGGGAAGAAAGAAAGAAATATGTATGTAAGGGAGAAAAGAATTATGGAAGTAAGGGAAGGAAAGAAAGAAAGAAAGAAAGAAAGAAAGAAAGAAAGAAAGAAAGAAAGAAAGAAAGAAAGAAAGAAAGAAAGAAAGAAAGAAAGAAAGAAAGAAAGAAAGAAAGAAAGAAAGAAAGAAAGAAATGTGGAAGGAAGGGAAAAAAGAAAGAAAGAAAGAAAGAAAGAAAGATGTATAGAAGGGAGAAAAGAAGTATGTAAGTAAGTGAAGGAAAGAAAGAAAGGAATACAGAAAGAAAGAAATGTGGAAGAAAGGGAAAAAGAACAAAGAAAGAAAATTAATTAATTAATGAAGAAAGGAAGGAAGGAAGGAAGGAAGGAAGGAAGGAAAAAGGAAGGAAGGAAGAGAATGATGTAAGGGAACTGAAATTGGAAAAAATAAAACAACTGACAGAAAATGTGAAAAGAAAAAAGAATGAATAACGAAAGAACTACGAAAAGAAGGAAGGGAAAGGAAAGAAAAACATGAAAGGAAGGAAGAAAAAGAGAAATACGGAAAGAAATGAATGAAAGAAGGAAAGAAAGGAATACAGAAGAAAGAAATGTTTACGGAAAAAAAGAAAGGAAGAATGAATGAAAGAAGGAAAGAAAGAACAAAGGAAGAAAAGAAGTGTGGAAGAAGGAAGAAAGAAAATGATGTAAGGGAACAGAAATATGGAAAGAAAGAAAACAACGTACAAAAAAAAAGACTGAATAATGAAAAGACCTGCGAAAAGAAGGAAAGGAAGGTAAAGGAACAGAAATGAAGCGGCTCATCATGGGGTCTTTTGTGTGGTGGTGGTGTGACGGACACAGACAGGTGGGGCGTCTGGAGAATGTGGGAGACGCAGCCCCTCGTTTATAGCCCTGTTTCTGTGGGACCCACTTCAAATCAGGAGGGCGTAGCAGAGCATTGTTACTGTTCAGCTGAGAACTGTTTGACTCGGCTTGATGTGTGTGTGTGTGGGGGGGGGGGGGGGGGGGATTTTAATTTGAATTCATTCTTTTTCCAAATCAGTTTGAGCTTCAGTTGAAATGGTCTGTCCACTCTGGATTTCACCGTCACTTTTATTCAGTCTCACAACTAACCATGTGTCTTGGATTGGATAGTAATAACAATGCTGACGCTATAAAAGACAAGCGCAGAGTTAAGGGCACATGTGGTGTAGTATTTCCCCTCTCGGATTTTACTGCAGGGACGTAGAGGCTGTATGATGTCACCGTGCTGCCGAGCCAGATGGCCGTCCGGCCCATAATGCACTGCACACCTCGTTAGAGTGACGGCCTCCAGAAAGACTCAGTCCAGACCTCGCTTACAAGCACTGGAGCGTTTAATGACGACTTCCAAAATGAAAACGTTATTTCATTCACATCACTGTAAATGCTGTCATTTGAAGCTCTGTGTTGTGTAATTGATTAGGGTTAAAGGATCATGCTGTGGAGCGATGAGCAAAAATAGGTTTTAGTGGCTATAAAATTCTGTTCAGTAAATGTCTGCAACCTTTAAGAGGAAACCTAACCTGTCTTTTTTTTTTTTTTTTTGGCCGTTTGATACCACACAAACCACAATCGCATCACAGCAGTGTATTCATGCTTTAGATTAGCCACATAGATAATGAGAGGCCTTGGGAGAAAGACAAAAATCTGAGGTTGCTAGGTCACTGTTCGGGTGTCCTGCTCACATGAGAGCCACCTGTTCCAGTATTTTCAAGTTTATTAACTGAAGCCAGAATGAAGTTCTCAAGATAGCGTTTCAAAAAAGGCCTTAGTCATTTACTTTACTGTTATTTACAGTACTCTTTTTGTTTTATTTTATTTTACTTTACTCTTTTTATTTCGTTTTTTTGTTTATTTTATTTTAAAATGTATTTATTATATTTTATTACATTCATTTTAATTAAATTATAATTTTTTTTTTACTTTACATTACTTTTATTTATATTTATTTATTTTTAATTTAATTAATTTTATTTTATATTTCTGTAATCCATCCTAGAGTTTTGAAGCTCCTCCTTGTCATGTGATGTCATGTGCTGCCGAACTGAATTGTGGGTTCCGTCGCGTCACTTCACTCGCGTTGCAAGCGGCAGAAGTTGAAGATTTCTCAACTTTTCAAGCGGCAGGCGTCATCCAATCAGATCGCCCTATGCAAATACCCTAGAGCAGACGCTAGCCAGTTGCGTTCATGCAACCCTAGAGCAGACGCAGCAAGTAATGTGAATGGCTGTTGTGCATCTGCGCCAAGCTTCAGCCACGCGTTCCATCAAGCGTTAACACTGACGTCCCATGTGAATGCAGCGCAATGGTGCGTTCAAGTCCTCCTGGGACATTCGTATTTCGTATGAGAAGTCGTGTTTACGACATCATGTGTGTTCAAGTCTCTTTTTGTCGGAGCAAGATGGCGGTGTACCTTCTTTTAATGAATTTCACGAAAATACAGCAAGGTTTGTGTAACAGGGTTTGTTCGTATGGGAAGAAGGAGGCGGGAACCGGCAAACATTCAACAGACTTTAATAAAATAATACACACAAAATGAAAGTAAAAGCGGCAGCCCCTCAAAAACGACTGCCGCGCACACACATAACAAAACGTAAACAAAACCACAACGTAAACTCCAGGCCTGGTCCTTTCTCGTCCTTCACTGTCGTCACTCCTCCTTTATACTCCCGCCACTCCTCCGTGAGACACTCCTCGTCCCGCTCTCACGGTCCCTCAGCCTCGCTGCTCGCCATATACCCCCAATGCCCTTCGCAGGCCGGGGGATACTCCTGAGCCTGCGCTCTACCAGATCCCCACCCACCTCCTCCCGGGGGCCGATCACAGCGGCCGCGGCACCTGGGGGTAAGGACAGAGTGGTGAACGAACAGAGCCGGAAGCATGAGGATCGACAGAGACGAGAGAGGGGAGAGAGGAGAAAATAAAAGATTTTAAAAAAATTCTGGTCCGGTTCCCCGGACACACTGCCGCTCGGGCCTCAGCTAGCAAAATCCCGAACTTCCCACTGGTATTTATGACTTCGTGGTGCCGTTCATGTACTTTCATCTCGTAAATACGATCTTTACGACATGACTTGAACACACCATATATTGCCAAAAGTATTGGGACACCCCTCCTAATCATTGAATTCAGATGTTCCAATCACTTCCGTGGCCACAGGTGTATAAAATCAAGCACTTAGGCATGCAGACGCTTCTATAAACATTTGTGAAAGAATGGGTCACTCTCAGGAGCTCAGTGAACTCAAGCGTGGTACCGTGATAGGTTGCCACCTGAGCAATAAGTCCATTCGTGAAATTTCCTCACTACTAAATATTCCACGGTCAACCGTTAGTGTTATTATAACAAAGTGGAAGCAATTGGGAACAACAGCAACTCAGCCACAAAGTGTTAGGCCACGTAAAATCACAGAGCGGGGTCAGCGCATACTGAGGCACACAGCGCACAGAAGTTGCCAACTTTCTGAGTCAATTTCTAAAGTCCTCCAAACTTTGTGTGGACTTCAGATGATCTCAAGAACACTCCGTAGAGAGCTTCATGGAATGGGTTTCCATGTAAAGCACGCCGCCAGTGGACTCTAGAGCAGTGGAGATGTGTTCTCTGGAGTGACCAATCACACTTCTCTGTCTGGAAATCCGATTGGACATGTCTGGGTTTGGCGGTTGCCAGGAGAACGGTACTTGCCTGACTGCAGGCGTCCCAAAACTTTTGGCAATATAATGTATCTCAGAACAGATCTTCAGCCTGATTTTCTGTGCCATTTCTAAATGAGTGAACTTGCATCAATGCTATTTTAGTATCATTGATATACTAATATATCCTGACATAGTTTTTGTTAATCTTTTGAATTAGATTTTTTTTCTTAATTGTCTGTTTTCACTTTATTTTGGTTAAAGTTTTTGAAATTTTGTTGTGAGTTTTAGTCTTTTTTTATATGTCTATATAGCATTTATTAATTTATATTTCTCAGTTTAAGCTTATTTCATTTGTTATTTTAGTACTTCAGTTAACATTTATTTCAAATAACAAATTCGTTCATGGTTTTAGCTTTAGGCCCTGTCCACACGAACACGGGTATTTTCAAAACTGCAGCTTTTTCTACGCGGTTTGGCTGTTCGTCCACACGCAAACGCAGTATCCGGTTACTGAAACTGGACTTTTTTGAAAACTCCGGCCAGGGTGAAGATTTTTAGAAACTCTGGTGACAGCTTTGTCGTGTAGATGGTGAAACCGGAGATTTCGGCTTGTTAAGTCGAAGTGTGCGCCATTCTCTCCTTTGTTTGACGTCAGATTGTCTCCTTTGTTTGACGTCAGATTGTGCGCCGTTATCGCTTTTGTTTACATGAGTGGAATCTATGCAATGGCAAAGTAGCTTTTAAAAACTCTGCTAACAGCGCTTATCACATGTATACAGATACATGCAGTTATCTCATTGTATTGCAGAACAGAGACGCCAGAATGCAATAATACAACATAGTAAGGCAAGTGTGTGAAGCTTCAGTCCACTTGGGCCCTGCCCCTGTGTACAAAGTAAACTTGCAGAAGGGTTTCACTGAAAATCAGGCAGCCAATCATAGCGCGGTTTTGCATTTTCATGTGGACAGAGATTTTTTTTAAACCGTGCTTGTGTGGACGTGATTGTTTTTTGAAACGGAGGAGAAAAAACTCTGGTTATAAAAATACCAGTGTACGTGTGGACTAGGCCTTAGTTAATGATAATAATTCTTAGTAAATGACACACATCTGATAATTCTGACATCTGACATTTTGTTCTTAGCGAAAACTGATTCACGCTCATTTTAATATAACATTAATATGGCTTCAAATTGCTGTGCTTTTTGTTTGATCTTTTTGACCTTAAAATTTAAAGACTGTTGTTATCAAGCCAACATTTATGCTGTATTTTGCATATAAAATGACGCACTTTCCTCTTTCTCTTACATATGAAGGTGCAGTGCAACAGCTTAAACAAAAAAACGATTTCCGAATGAGTTTGGATCCAAGAATATTAGCTTTGAGAGGCCACATAACCAAGTTCCTGTCTATAATGGTCACTCTGACCCACCACCGGCCCCGCAGGGTCCTATAAACAGAAGTAGCTCTGCACCTCGTAAAAGGCCATTAGCTCTGATGCAGACGAGCGCCAGACCCCTGTGAAGAACTCAAAAACCCTGTTCACTATTTGGATTCCTTGACGATACATAAAATGCACATCCTCTCGTGCACCAGCTCCTCCCGCTCTGAAGGGTTTGATAGCTGTACTAAAAAAACAGTTTTTATCCATGTCTAGACATGTCAGTTATCAATTGAGAGGCCCGTCTTATAACCAGATGGGAATTTATAATCCATATCTTATGCTATATGACTCTATGCAGGATCACCAGAGATGACATGACTTATACAGCAGATTCCTCAGTTCTCATGTTTAAGAAATGCAACAGCAAGACACATGGAAAATTACTGAAGCCCCCTGACCCGCTTCATTATTTTTTTTTTTTCAGATGTTTGTCTTTCCTCAGATGTAAACAGAAAGTCTGACCTCTTCTCCAAAATCTCCACATTGCTTGAAATTATGTTGTAGAAGAAAGGGATACACTAATCCTTCAACCGTTTACTATGTAGGGGGCTAAATCCTGGAACATTTCCCATATGCATTTTTTTGTAAGGAGACAAGATGGTGTTCATGTTTCCGTGTGTGATGATGAAACAGCTCTAACACTTTGGAATTGAACATCCTTCATTTTGTTCCCTGTTCAGCGTTGTTTTAAGGAAATGCATGGTCTTTTTGTTATGGTAAACATCACCTTGTCAGACCTCCCGTCCCACAAAGAGAGACATGACTGAGAGGCAGAGTAAAAGGCGACCCAGAACTGTCAGCTAGAGGCCACTGGCGCTGAAGCCAGAACCTGGACAGACAGCTCTGAACACGGAGTTCCTTCTCTCAGCGAACGTCCTTAGTCTGCCCTGACAAGGAAAATCCAAAACCATTCAGCCGCTGAAGGAAAACAAAATAAGACTTAGGGGTTTTGAAGCATTCCTTTTTTACTTTGGACTATCTGTTCTCACATCAGCTTTGCACTCTCCAAATGACCACATTGAATGTGTAGATGAGCTGTTATCTATCTATCTATCTATCTATCTATCTATCTATCTATCTATCTATCTATCTATCTATCTATCTATCTATCTATCTATCTATCTATCTATCTATCTATCTATCTATCTATCTATCTATCTATCTATCTATCTATCTATCTATCTATCTATCTATCTATCTATCTATCTATCTATCTATCTATCTATCTATCTGTCTGTCTGTCTGTCCTTCTATTTATCACTCTGCCATTCAATCTATCGTTCTATTGTCCTGTCTGTCTATCTATACTGAATTTGTCTTCAGTTTATTAGATAAAGCTGTAAAGCAATTTCACCTCTTCAGACAAAACAAAAAGCACTGCCATTATGTGATATTAAACTCAGATGAAAAATGTCTCTCAATAGGGGCCATTGCAATAGAATAAGTAGAAAGACCCTGCACAAAAATTACCAATGCAATCATCTCTGTGAGGAAATTATCAATCGCCCTCTTTGGATATGATGTATGCTATGGTTATATATATACCTTATTGATTTTGCGCTGTTTTAGTTTTATCCCGCATCAATCACATCGTAATGATCAATTTCATTTCCAGCTTCATTGGTAATATCGACGGAGCAGAGTTAATTTAGTTAATGCAATTTGTATTGACCGGATATGCCTAGAAGACTAAGTGCACATTCATCACCTGTAGCACTCCCTCTGTCCCACAATCCTCCGCATTGCCGTACAACGCTCCCTTTTTTCTGTATTTTCCTTTCTATTCTGTTCATTTACCTTTCTTTTTCCTTTTCTTACTTTGTTTTTCTGTTCCTTTCCTTTAACATTTTCCCCTCCTTTTTCTCACTTTCTTTTCCTTTCCTTTATTTTCTTTCATGTTCTCTTTTCCCTTCTTTTTTCAATTTCCGTTTCCTTCTTACTTTTCCTTTTTCTTCACTTTCTTCTATTTTCCTCTTCCACCCTTTTCCCTTGTCCACTTCATCATGTTCTTCTTTTTCCATTCTTTTTCCCTTTTCCTCTTCTTTTTTCCCCTTTCTGTTTTGCTCCCACCCCCCACCTTTTATGCTGTATTCTAAAAAAAAAGTTTAAACAGTGGTTATGTAAACCTCCTAAACTGCCTGTATGTGTTCAGATGAATCTTATGAATCCTTTCTCTAGCCAGCTGCTCTCCCAGACTGACTCTCTTCTCTTCCAGGGTGGCTTGGCTCTTAGTGGCCAGCGAGGGTGACCCCTAACAGCTGCGGCCGCTCACTCTGCAGTCCTGTCTGGCTGGCCTGTCTCAGTCTGTCTCTAAGGAGCCCTCTATACTTGAGGCCTTTTCAAGACAGAAACAAGGAGATCTGTGCCTGATTTACTGTGAGATGAAAGGGAGTGAAGTCCTTGAAGGACACTGGCTGGTCAATGCTTTTATATTTACAGTATATATTTTATATGTGCTACGGGTGTATATTTTCGCACACAGCTTCCACTGTTGGAAGCTATTGTGCTTCAAATTAGGGTGGAACTTTAAAAACAACTCAGTGCTAGACATTATTATTTTGACCCTAGTTTCCACCACATCTTTCAAAATACTCACGTTAAAAGAAATGAGTATCTGGCTGCAATTGCACATGGAAGCAAACCCAATAATACTGTTAGATCATTATTTTCACTGTGCAAGGGCTGAGACGCCTTTGACAATAATAGTTTTATAGATTGTTGTTTGAGCTAGACCTATATTTTGATTATGACACAAAGGTAATGTGGTTATTTGAGTGGCAGCCAAAAAAGTTTGGTGTTTAGATTTTAGATAGATTTTTTTCCCCCACAGCATTGGGCTTAGGCATTTATAGGTATTTATATCTTAATGGAAACAGACCTCTGGAAGAGTGGTAAAGGAATAGGAGGAAACATACAGGTGCTGGTCATATAATTAGAATATCATCAAAAAGTTGATTTATTTCACCAATTCCATTCAAAAAGTGAAACTTGTATATTATATTCATTCATTACACACAGACTGATATATTTCAAATGTTTATTTCTTTTAATTTTGATGATTATAACTGACAACTAAGAAAAACCCAAATTCAGTATCTCAGAAAATTAGAATATTACTTAAGACTATTACAAAGAAAGGATTTTTAGAAATCTTGGCCAACTGATAAGTATGAACATGAAACGAATGAGCATGTCCAGCATTCAATACTTAGTTGGGGCTCCTTTTGCCTGAATTACTGCAACAATTCGGCGTGGCATGGAGTCGATCAGTCTGTGACACTGCTCAGGTTTTATGAGAGCCCAGGTTGCTCTGATAGTGGCCTTCAGCTCTTCTGCATTGTTGGGTCTGGCATATCGCATCTTCCTCTTCACAATAACCAATATAATTTCTATGGGGTTAAGGTCAGGCGAGTTTGCTGGCAATTAAGAACAGGGATACCATGGTCCTTAAACCAGGTACTGGTTGCTTTGGCACTGTATGCAGGTGCCAAGTCCTGTTTGGAAACAAAATCTGCATATCCATAAAGTTGGTCAGCAGCAGGAAGCATGAAGTGCTCTAAAACTTCCTGGTATACGGCTGCGTTGACCTTGGACCTCAGAAAACAGTGGACCAACACCAGCAGATGACATGGCACCCCAAACCATCACTGACTGTCGAAACTCTACACTGGACCTCAAGCAACTGGATTGTGTGCCTCTCCTCTCTTCCTCCAGACTCCGGGACCCTGATTTTCAAAGGAAATGCAATATTTACTTGTGCGTAGTGGTTCTTGAAGCACTGACTCCAGCTGCAGTCCACTCTTTGTGAATCTCCCCCACATTTTTGAATGGGTTTTGTTTTCACAATCCTCTCCAGGGTGCGGTTATCCCTATTGCTTGTAAAAAATTTTCTACCACATCTTTTCCTTCCCTTCGCCTCTCTATTAATGTGCTTGGACACAGAGCTCTGTGAACAGCCAGCCTCTTTTGCAATGACCTTTTGTGTCTTGCCCTCCTTGTGCAAGGTGTGAATGGCTGTCTTTTGGACAACTGTCAAGTCAGCGGTCTTCCCCATGATTGTGTAGCCTACAGAACTAGACTGGGAGACCATTTAAAGGCCTTTGCAGGTGTTTTGAGTTAATTAGCTGATTAGAGTGTGGCACCAGGTGTCTTCAATATCGAACCTTTTTACAATATTCAAATTTTCTGAGATACTGAATTTGGGATTTTCCTTAGTTGTCAGTTATAATCATCAAAATTAAAAGAAAGAAACATTTCAAATATATCATATGTGAGTAATGAATGAATATAATATACAAGTTTCACTTTTTGAATGGAATTAGTGAAATAAATCAACTTCTTGATGATATTCTATTATATGACCAGCACCTGCAGGCTCAGCATCCTTCACAAAACTTATTTCAGCAAATTCACAAAATGATTGGTCTAATATGGTTTTAGCTGCTGTAGTTTAAAGTTCAGCAAGCCAAAGATCTTAAATGGCACCTCCATTTGGTGTTTAATTATTCGTTAATTTAATTTCTGTTTAATTACCCATGATGCTGTACAGAGACAGAGAGTCAGTGATCGGAGAGTCGAAAAAAGCAAAATGCGACAAAATTGCTTTGCAATAAACTTAAAATATATTGTTTTTTATTTTACATATACTCAACATTTGTCAATGAGTAGTTTTATATTTCTCCAAAGCCTTAATTTGATCATGCTGTTTTGCAGTGATTCGTGGGATTGTAGTTCTTTCCCTCACTAAAACCGTTAAGTACACAGTTTTGTACCTTTGTCTTTTTGTCTAATTTTCAAACACTTTTTGGCTTCAATTCAAAGTTTGTAGTGTTGCGATTCACCTCGTAGCTGATTGGTTTGGTTTATGGCTTATGACTCTTCATTGAAAATATTTTTTTAACATCCCTATGGGAAAAATTATTAATAATGAAAATAAAAAAAAAAACACTGAAAAAGGAGACGGGCACTGTTACACTCTATTGTAGTAGAAGCACCACTAGTGAATAATCAGCTCGAGTCTGAGTCCCGGCTCATGGACCATTTCGCGATCCCGTCCCCCTCTCTCTCCCACTTCCTGTCTACTCTATACGTTCCTATTACAATAAAGGAAAAAACTCTTTATCTCTGATTCTAAGCAAGTTTGTATGGACTTTCTTTTCTCATATGAGAGTATGCTATTATGTGATCTTTTTTAGCCTCCCTCTGCTCCTGCATGGCCCAAATCAATGACATCATGAGTTAAATTTACAGGCAGGTCGTCATGTGGCCTGGCAGGCTGTACTGTAAAGAGAGCCGCTGCCATAGGGAGAGCATGAAATATTCCACATGTGGAAAGAAGGAAAAATGGCTTGTGGCTTCTTGTGGACTTCCATTGTTGGCACTGGAAGTTTGGAATTCTGTAATGCTGAATTGCTTTTTGGTCTCAATTAAGTTGTATAAATCCTGTGATTGTTTTTGTGTAAGGATTGATGGATTATTTGGTTACCGACAGCCATGCCTTTGTGTTTAAAAAGCAATTTGCACAATGTAACATTTTAATTCCTTATTGCACCATCACAGGTTCTTGCGGTAAGGAATTTTTCTCAATAATTCCCCTATAACTTGATTAACTCATGCTTGCCAGAGTGTGATTTCCTCTCAATAGGAGATGCCGTAGAGGGATTGAACGGCCACTAATTTGGTTTGGGCCCCATTGTATAAGACTTGTCACCTCTGCAATCCCCATCAATTACATGCAGTGCTCTGCAAATCCCAGGATGAATAAATGTCCAAGAACAATCTAAGCAGCTGGAACTTCTCTCTCTTTTTTAAGCTTTGTTTTGTAACTCAAAATGAAGTGAAGCAGATATTAAGCTTATGGAACTGTGTGTGTGTGTGTGTGTGTGTGTGTGTGTGTGTGTGTGTGTGTGTGTGTGTGTGTGTGTGTGTGTGTGTGTGTGTGTGTGTGTGTGTGTGTGTGTGTGTGTGTGTGTGTGTGTGTGTGTGTGTGTGTGTGTGTGTGTGTGTGTCTGTGTCTGTGTCTGTGTCTGTGTCTGTGTCTGTGTCTGTGTCTGTGTGTGTGGGAATTGAATTCTTGTCAGAATTAAGATCCACCTCCAATACTGCGAGGAAACTCCAAAGCAGGATACACACAGAGTAATTAGCCAGGAACAGAAACAATATTTTCATGGAAGTAAAACGTGTTTTGATGTGCATATGCACCATTCAAATATTTAGGATCAGTAAGATTTTTTATACCTTTAATATATTGTGAAATATCACAATTAAATATATATTTTTACTATTTTAATATATTTTAACATATTTATTTCTGTTATGCAAAGCTGAATTTTCAGCATCATTACTCCAGTCTTCAGTGTCACATGATCCTTCAGAAATCAGTATGATATGATGATTTGCTGCTCAAATACATTCATTATTATTATCAACAGTTGTGCTACTTAATGAAGAATAAACCGTGATGTAGTGTCTTTTTTCAAGATTCATTGATGAACAGAAATAGACATTGTAGATGCCTTTACTTTCAGTTTTGATCAATGTCCTTGCTATGTCATTTCAGACTTTTAATTATTACAAATAATACATGTTGTATTTGTACAGTATTTGGGCCTTAGTGGCAAATTATGACCACCTTGTCCCGTAATTATAGCAATGAAATCTTTCAAATTCAGATGTTTAATTAAAATGTCAAGGCTCTTAAACTTAAAAATTAAAATGTGAAGATAATGCAAGTCTGAAGTAAACTTCAAGTAAACTGAAGTCATTGTGTGTGTTGGTACTTTTGCATATTGTTGGCCTTTGCGGTTTAGTATTAATGCACTGCAGTGTTTTATTTCAAGGCTATTTTTGCTTACTTATCCAAACACTTTAGTCTCTCCTGAGGCTCATGCTTGTATAGTTATGCAAAGCCGCTGTGTCCTGCAGGGTAGTGGGGCTTTCTTGTGGTTAAGTGCTTATTAAACAATTTAGACCTGCAATCGATGAGGCAACAAACAGAAAAGAATCAACAGATATTCTCTCGGGTTTGTGCCGAGCATCTCGCCTGGATCACCTTCTGTTTTCTTTTTTTGATAATTCTGCCCTATTAATTAATTGCGTTGTTTATAGTGAACAGCCTGATATTAGAAGATTTGTCCGCCTGTTGTGTTTTGCTAGTCAGAATAATCTGATCTAGGATTAATGTCCAATCTTGCTTTACCAAAAGATACTGCTCAGCTGCTGCAAAGATGTAAGATGGTATGAGAAGAACATCTGATTCACTTGTTTCTTGCTTGTTTGTTGTTTTATCTTGTATTGGGTCGGGTTGTACAGATGTCATTGGATTTATGTGATACAAATCAAATGAAATGTTGACTGAAATCCGATGGTAACCACTTATATTGCATTCAGCCAGTGGACAGCTTGAGTCATTTCCATTAAACTGGTAATTTGCACATACAGAGGCACATACAGTGTGTTGTAGTGCACAAATCACAGCCTGCGTACATGCAAATTGGGTAAGAGGGCAATGTGTGTGTGTGTGTGTGTGTGTGTGTGTGTGTGTGTGTGTGTGTGTGTGTGTGTGTGTGTGTGAGTGTGTGTTATAATCCGCTCTCTGCTAATAGAAGCCAGGTGGTGTGTGTGTGTGTGTGTGTGTGTGTGTGTGTGTGTGTGTGTGTGTGTGTGTGTGTGTGTGTGTGTGTGTGTGTGTGTGTGTGTGTGTGTGTGTGTGTGTGTGTGTGTGTGTGTGTGTGTGTGTGTGTGTGTGTGTGTGTGTGTGTGTGTGTGTGTGTGTGTGTGTGTGTGTGTGTGTGTGTGTGTGTGTGTGTGTAAATGTTTTCCCATGAACTTCTGTGGTTGGTTGAGTCCTAACAGATTCTGACTTGACTGCATTACATGCTTTGTCATGCTGCTAGTTTGTAACAGTGAAACAATAGCATTCACAGACCCCCTCTGGCCCCTTCATGACGTCTGTGTGTGTAATTCTTTGGGTTCTGTCTTATTTCACTAAATATAGCATGCTCTGATCAAAAACATACAATGGCTGTTGATTCTGCTACTATTCGTTTATTTGTTTATTGATGATTCAGTTGATTGATTTTTCGTTCAGTTTGTTCCTTCTGTTCATTCATTTACACTTGGCTAGCAAATATTATACTAACTACCTGTTACCGTTCATTGATTCATTCATTGATCCAGTTGTTTGTTTGTTCATTCAGTCGTGACTAGCAAATATTCACTATTTATTGTCTTATTTGATGCGTAACTTTACCCAAAACTGGTTATCATGACAAAAACATTTGGCTTACTTTTTATTTATGTCATAAGTAATAACTTATGATATTCTGTGTACTGCAAATATAAGAAGAGTAATTTGCCAGTATGCTATTCCAAACATAACCACAGTCACTCAATTACATTTTAGTGTAACAGCAATTTAACAATATACATCTAACCTCATGACTCTAAAGTGTTGACCTGATGATGTTTTTCGCAATGAATAACGTTCACTCAATGAACTATTGCTTCAAGGCCTTTCCTCCCCCTCCAGCCCCTAATCTAAAATCAGATATACATTACATTTGTGATTTTCTTTGGAAAACTGCAGCCCTGGCTTGGGAATATTTGCTCTGGAAATTTATAGTGCATGCATAAGATGGGCGAGTGTGAGTGGGAGAAAAGGATGGTTGGGGGAGAATTCCACGCCTTGAACGCATTAGGCTGGGAAGCGTGATCCCCCTGGAGGATTCCTGGAGCCTGGCTTGGGACCTCACGGCCAAGTGAGTGGGCCAATTGGAGCCCTGAAAAAAAAAAAAACAGTTTTTCAACATCTGGGCCTTTTCTCAGTGCAGCTCAGTGGTCAGTCTGGAGCTCAAGTCACTGGGCTTGTAGCCAAACAAACAAGAGGTGCAAGAGAAGATCGCATGCGGTTTCATGTATAATTCATAGTGCAGAATAAATGAAACCACTTGCGGTGAATACATATTTTATTTAGATGTGTGGGAACAAACACAAGGCATTCTTTTCAGCTAGTTTGCATCTTAAAGTCGGCATTAAACGGAAGTCTTTTCTTCTCTATTGTGAACTATATACGATTGAAACGACTTCTCAAACAAGAACAAATGCTGGGCGGGATGTTATTTTATCCATCTGGAATTGATTGGATCATTGGACGGTTGTGATTTGCTGTGATGTCATGTGAGTGACAGGTTGTCCCGACCTCGCACCAGTAAACACATCATCAGAGAAGCGTGCAAGTGGAAGGGGAAGTTATTTTGATTACAGAATATGAGCGCAAATACATTTTTTTTAAACGATGTGCGTGGATCAATTATTTATAATAAATACTAGAATACTGCAGATTTCATGGTGACTTTGAAGAGGAACAAAGTGCATTGTGTTTACATATGCAGCCTAAAAGGTCTGTTTGGAAAGAAGATAAGAGCTTGATGGGGTCTTGCCAAAACAAGCAACCCCAGTGGGTTTATGTGGACAGCCATTCGCATTCTGGCGACCACTTCCTCCCCTTACATCACTGCTTCCTGTGTGTATCCTCCTACAGTCTAGCCATAATAATCTTATCCTCGACATCAACAATCTTATGATGCTGAAAACGTCACAACTAAAGGAATGATAGCATGGAGTCATGAACGCGGGGCTTCCTGTCAAAGGCTTTGATCAGGAACGTGACCTGCATGACCCCATTACTGAGCACAGGACCAGACAGCGACTAAAGGCTTGCGTTAAATAGGCTCAAATATTTTTAAACGAGGAATTTCGGCATCTGAAAGTCCATGTGGTTTCAATTGCGTACCTCGACGCTGGTGAGAATGCAGAGACACCAGCTTGGCTACTGTGCAAATGTGCTGCCTGGCAGAAGTCCATCGAGTCATCTGTACGACATTCATATTCTCCCGGGCAAACGTTGAGGGTTTGCTCTGTAATTCTGTGAAACTAATTATTCAGTTACTTCTTATAAGCACTCAAAGATCCACATCTGGGCTGACTGATTTCTTTCACAGTATCCATTTCGATTTTAATCTCGAAGATCAGTTTATTTAATGAGACATTTGGAACGGTTATGAACGTATCAAGTTGGATATAGTATAAGTTATGGTTTAATGCTTTCTGGTTATTTCATTGTATTGCTTGAAATGCAACGCGACCGCACAGACAGCAGATGACACGTTCAGCATCTACTGCTTTGACAGCGAGGCCGAGAGTCACCAAGGTTGTGCTGACCGCTAGTTTGGTATTTTGCTCCCTGGACTGGTTTTATAATGGAAAGCCTGCCCCGTACTGAAGTTTAAAGTGATGGGTCTCTCGAAAAGATCAGCTGCTGACAGACAGGAGATCAAGGGCTCAGAACAGCCAGCTGGAGCAATGATGGAGTGAGACAGTTGCTGAGGTGGACAGACACGAGCTTACTTTGCTGTATTAAGCGGTCTGTGTTTTAGACAAATTAATCTGAGAATAGAAAGCTGTCATTTAGGTGGTCTTCATTTTATCTTGTGTTTTGAACCATTCAAGTCTAGATATTCAAGTTAGATAAGTAGCACTGTATTTGTGTATTTTATTAGAGGTCTATCCATCTATTTGTCAGTCTGTTTATATTTATTTCTAGAAACTATATATATATATATATATATATATATATATATATATACATAATATATGTGTATGTACTGTGTATAATTATTATGTATATTTAAATACACACACATGCATGTATATATTTAAGCAAAACATATATTTATTAGTGGTGGGCATAGATTAATTTTTTTAATCTAGATTAATCTCACAGTAATCTTGGAATTAATCGAGATTAATCTAGATTAAAATGGCTCATTTGAATTCTGCCGAAGGCATTCAGAATATATGTGTGCGTAAGTGATCGTTTGTCTTTTTGTAGTTTGAATAATAAATAACTTCTGTCCCTTTAAGACCTGACGCACGCATGGATCCCACTGTTCCTGTGAGTTGGTTACGAATGTGTTTACGTTAAAACTGGGCATTGAGACATTTTTGAGTGTATTTGACCATTAATAAGCTGGAAAAAGGAGCTCATTTTTGCACTTGTATGTCAGAGGCAGCTTTATTACGGTATGTGTGTGTGTGCTTCAGATGCGAGCGCGAAATCTGCAGGAATTAGTAGAATTAACGTTATGTGCAACCCCGCGCGAAATTCAGACCAGTCACACCAATACTAACACGCTGTCATGAGGAAAAATCCAACAGAACACCCGTTCGCAGTGTTCAGAGGATTAAACGGACTGAATGAGAAGAGGCGGGTGCGTGTCAACTCGCTGTCGTCCGTCGGAGAGGAGAGCACAGCTGATATCGATACTGTAGAAAATGAGTATCGTATCGTTTCAGATATTTCAGTATCGATACATAGCGAAATATCGATATTTTTGACAACACTAGTAGGCATACACACAGGTTCGAAGACTTGTTATCTCGCCCCCTACTACAGTGCAATTCGGCTAGGTATACATCCGCGCTAAACTATCAAGGTGAAAGTCATCATAGCTTGCGTAGTATAGACCCAGCTCCCAACCCAACTTTGAGAATAGATTAACGGCGATATTTTTTTTATCGCCCAATAAGAGTCTCACGTTAACGCAGCACATTAACGCCGATAACGGCCCACCACTAATATTTATACATAAGATAAATTATATAAATATATATACAGAATATACATGCAAATATTTCTTAAATATATACATGAAGAGGTGTGTATTTATATATACATAATAATTATACACAGTACATACACATATATTATGTAAACACAAACTTTTTGCCCAGTACTAATAAATGCACACTCATTCATGTATATATTTAAGAAATATTTGCATGTATATACTATATATATACTGTATTTATATAATTTATATTATATATAAATCTAAATATTTTATATGTAAATATAACACATTTTTCTTAAATATATTCATGCATGTGTGTGTATTTATATACATAATAATTATACACAGTACACACATTGTGTACATATTATATATTATTTAAACATTAACTTTTATTTTGGATGCGATTAATCGCAATTAATGTTTTACTACATATACTACACTACTATAAGCTATACTGTATATACGTGTATATATATATGAAGACTTCAGATGCAAAAGAGGTCTGACGTTTTTTCTTTAAAATAAGCATTTTTGTCAGGCTTCTATGTATAGGTTTCTACCTAAGTACCGGTACTTCTGAATGGGCTGAGGCTGGGATTTAATGGGTTTGAAGTGAAAGTATGAACGTATACCATATGCGGAGAGCATTCACTCAGTATCGTCATCTCATTTTTGACCGAAGTGGCTTTTAGAGGCTTTTGCATATTTTTGTATAAAGACCTTACATAATGTATGCCTACCAATATGTTTTTATTACCTTAGAATGAGCTCTTTCTATCTACATACACCGCAGGTCCCCTTACAGTGAAATCTCCATTTTGCGCCATCATGTTTCTACAGTAGCCCTAAACGGACAAACTTCTCTACAAAAACTCTTCATATTCATATATATATATACATATTCATATTCATATATATATATATACATATATATATACATATATATATATATATATATATATATATATATATATATATATTAGTTGGCTTTTTTTGACCTCCGAGCTCACCAATTCCTAGTCTTTTCTTTAAGTGGTCAGACGGTCGTATCGCCAAGCCAGGCATTCCACTCCAGATCTCGCAAGAGGGGAAATGTTTGGCCCTAACCTTTGACCTTTGACACGTAAGCTGAGGCACAGCAGATGACCCCCCCATGTTCTCCCGGGAGGTTTTTCCCATCAGATGACTCCATTAGTGAAAAAGCTCAGGCGCATTAACACTCACCTTAATAAAGGCCACACACCTACCTGTTCCTTATACTTAGACACATGGCCGACTGGTTAACACTGTTCCCTCTGATCTCAAAAGACAACAAATAGCCCTACTGCACTAGTGAAGCTAACCCTCATTCATTTCAACAAATCCTGGATCCAGGATGAATAGTAATCTTTTACGAGTTTAACTGTATGCAGTAGTCATTTATGTGAAAGGTATTCATTTCTCTTTTTGCCGTCGCCTAATTTTTCCATTCCAGACATCTCAGCTTGGATCAGCCCTTCACATTACAGACAGAAAACCTGTCACACAAAGCAATCTCCTCTCGGTTATGATGATAATGCCATGCTGAGTCCAAAATGGAATCCATAGAGGCCCATAATTAAATGAGCCGTCAGTGTTCGGGTATGTCTACCCTTCCTCAGCATGACCTTTTTTCTCTATTACCTTCAGTTTTGTACACTTTTTTGTATTTATATTTTCAATCTAACATAGATACAACTTATGTTATATTGTATTTATGGTCTCCATTGTAGGTGATATTTATTCAAATTCACTGTAAAAAATGATATGATCAATAAGTTATGACAACATGTTTTACATTGCTTTAACTCATCAAATTAAGTTATTTTTTTTTTTTTATAAGTTATACAATATACAGTTTTAAGTCAGTTTAATGTGATTTAAGTTGAAAAGACTTAAATGTCCTTGTTGATTGTATAGGCTACTAAGAAATAGAGAGAAACTAAGAGAGAGAGAGAGAGAGAGAGAGAGAGAGAGAGAGAGAGAGAGAGACTTTTTTTTTTTTACTTTTACAGACCCTTTATTTTACATAATTAAAAAACAACAACACATATTTAAATCACATTACCACCAAATAAGTATATTATATTCCTACATATCCAATTTAAAACCACTCAATAAATAAATTACCTTACCAATTAAAAACCAACCCTCCAAACTCACTCACTGTAACCAGTGCTTCCTTAACACCCCATTTCCATTTAAAGAAAAGAACATTATCAATGTGCTTATAATATGTGTATTCTATAACCACTCGTGCTTCCACTAAAGATTTAAATAAAGCCACCATACAAATATCTCTTCCTATATTTTTTTCCTGATGAGATTTCAGAATTGCTCATTTAGCTTGCCCAATTACAAAATTAGCAAGTACACATTGTTCTTGTAAGGATTTCCTATAACAACAGCCCAATATAAATAAGCTATTAGTATACAGAAACCCCAATTTTGTTATTATTTTTCTCAACAGTACAAAAATAGTATCAAGTCTAGGGCAATCACAAAACATATGAAACACCGTATCCAAAACATCACAAAATGGACAATTTGATGCAACATTTTCATTCACTTTTGCAACAAACTTATTTGTGGCTAAAATACAATGGATCAATCTCCACTGAAGATCCCCACACCTCTTAGAAATAGGAGGTTTATACAGAGAGAGAGAGAGAGAGAGAGAGAGAGAGAGAGAGAGAGAGAGAGAGAGAGAGAGAGAGAGAGAGAGAGAGAGAGAGAGAGAGAGAGAGCGAGAGAGAGAGAGAGAGAGAGAGAGAGAGAGAGAGAGAGAGAGAGAGAGAGAGAGAGAGTGAGTGATCATATGTTACAAGTTGAAGGAGAAACTTCAAACAAACCCACATCTGCTCTGCAACACACGGCGACTCCAGACAGCGGCTGCGCGTCTTTTACCAACGCGTGCCTTAAACTGGATTATTTCGGAGATTATCACCACATTTTATAGTTTCGCTATGCATTTATTTTTCGGAAAAGTTTCCCGTTGCGGTTTGTGTTTGAGGGGCAGGTGAACAAGAGTACAAGGAGTCTCGCTATCTTTGAGATATAACGGGAGTTCGCGCGCGAGCCACTGATTGATTATTATGAGCGCGGATTGACGATGACATCGAAACGAAAGTCTCTCACACTGACACTCAGGCGATCGTTCAGTGAGCAGCTCAGAGAATCCACGTCCAAAGCTTGGGATTTATTGTGGAAAAGTGTCAGAGAGAGACGACTTGCAGGTTAGTGACACTGTAGTAAAAGTTCACGCGCCCTGGGTAGCGTTCATGTGAAATGACAGCGATATGATGACGTGCACAACATGGGATTAAAACTAGTTTGCCTTCATTTACTGTATTCTGATTAAAGATCATTGCTGTTGAAGTTTAAAATTGCTTAACGGAGGTATTGGGGTTTGGAGATGTATAAGGGAGACCCAAGTATAGCCTACTGATCCAATATTTCCCAGGATAGGTTTATTTTTTAAAAAGTCAGTGTCTGTAGCCTATACACACATAGAAAATGGGTGTCAAAATTGTACCTTTAGGGGTACAATAGCTTGTCTCTGGGGCACATCTTTGGACGTCTTTGTACCTTTTTTTCTCCTAAAAGGTGCATATTTACCGTAGAGTAGCGTATGCGTACTTACTATTAAACTTTTTGTGGTAAAAAAGGTAGTTACAAAGATATCCATTTAAGGATAGCCTACTGCCCCAGTGACAAGCTGTTGTACTCCTAAAGGTACAATTTGGACAGCCTTTTTTCTCTGTGTAGGAACCTTAAAATCTTTGTTATGCGATTTGTTTTTTATATAAATTAGCCTACTATAGCCTATACCTAGAGTAAAAGTTAATTTAACATTGGGCACGTTGTCATAACCTACTCATACAGCCTATTACAAAATTTTCAGCGACATTTAAACAATTATAACACAAACATTGATTTTTCAAAACCATTCATGGAGCAAGGTAACATAATAACTTATAAAAACATTGTTTTAGCCAACAAATAGCTGTTAGTAAATGGTTTACGTTTATAATATAATTTGAAGCACATGCATCAACATGCTCCGACCTGAAAATAGGCTTATAAATATAGGCTACTACTTATAGGCCTAGTAATGTTTGTACATAGCAACTTCATTTTATAGGCCTACACGAGGAATGGGGAGTTTTGCATCATCTATCTTCCGCTGGCAGTACTTTCAGCATTTAATCTTAGTGCGTTTGTTTAAGTGGAAATTTACTGGCAGACGTGTTAAATATTTTTAGAAACTACTATTTACTTCTGTTGACTTGAACGTCTAGTAATGTCTATGGCTATTCAGAACCTAGACAATGTTTGACCACTAGATGTCAGCCAATGCAACGTGGTGCCTTAGTGGAAAACACTAGTAATCACTTTTCATATTGGAGTTTCACTTTTCTGTATGGTGGCCCATCTGTTTGTTTTATTGGGCAGTAATTAAAAACTCTGCTGTTATTAGATCAAAATCTTTAACAGCTTGTATATTTATCTTGTTTAAGGTTCTTTGTTTATTTGGGCATGTGATCGTGCTGCCATGGGGATGGTGATGAAATGTTGAGGCATTGTTGGCATGCTTATCACGTTTATTCCCATATATGTATTTCAGTGATGTGCTATGTAGGTGGCAGTCATGCGCACAATCTGGCCTGGCTGTTTATACACATGCCAAACAATGAGGAGCCCTTTGAGGCATGACAGTGGAAAGATCAGTGTGGCTCCCAAGAGGGGTATATTTCAGTCTGACTTGAGCCTCTATTAAAAGTTCAACCATGAAAGATATTGTGGCAGATAGCGCTCCACCTTTCAGTTTTGTCCTTCAAAACAAAGCTTATTGTGATAGGCTTTAGACAAATTGAAAATCACTATTTATACACTACCATTGAAAAGTTTGGGGTTTTTAAATATTTTTGAATGAAGTCCCGTATGCTCACTAAAGCTGCATTAATTTGATTATAAATACAGTAAAAACAGCAATATTGTAAAATATTATCAGTTTAAAATGTATTTAATTCCAGCAGTCCAGCCTTCCGTGTCACATGATCCTTCATTCTAATATGATTTGCTGCCAAATAAATATTTCTTATTATCAATGTTGAAAAGAGCTTTGCTGCTCAATATTTTTGTGCAAACCATGATTATTTGATGAATAGCAAGTTCAAAAGATCAGCATTTATTGGAAATATATAAATGCCTTTACTGTCACTGATCATTTTAATGCATCCTTGCTGAATAAAAGTATTAAATTCTTTCAAAAAACAAACACACTTTTGAATGGAAGTGTATCTGAAACAAACATTACAGACCTTTGTTCAAACTTCAATTAAAAGCATGAGTAGTCTTTTTCAAATAATAGCTTATTCTGGACAAAAAACACATATTAAGACAGGAAGAGATTCTTACAGACAGGAAAAGCAGCCAATTACAGTCATTTTTGTTTATTGCTTTTGTGATTATTGTGGTGTAATCTATTTTAGATAAATATATTACGAGTTTATCTAAAATAGATTATACCACAATAATAAGCTAGTGTAGAAAAAAAAAAATGGTTAAAGTCACGTCAGTTTCCGAAAATTCCCCTCCAAAAGTAATAAATACTGATCATTTCACAGACATAACTTTTTCAACCTTACAAAATTTGCCATATATAGTGATTATTTCTTTCTCGAAGTGCTCGCTGTACCAACCTGGTATACCTGGTTACTTTCTAGAAGACTCACACAAATCTTGAAGTTGCATTACAGCCATTCCTTATTTCCTCCAGCGTTTCCCATTTAAGTGCATATCAGAGAATCAGTGGGCTGTCAGTGAGTGTGGCATTCAAGACTAAAGCAGGGCAGCCCACATACTGGGATTTGTTTAGGATTGCACTATGGTTGCAATCCTTTTGTTTCATGATCATAGGCTGGCACACTAAGGCATCATTCAAATCTCCTTACAAGCCATTTGCAAAAGAGCCACTTAAAGGTGCAGTGTGTGAATTTTAGCGGCATCTAGCGGTGAGGTTGTGAATTGCAATCATCCAACGCTCACCCCTCCCTTTCGAAGAACATTGAGGGGGCCGACACAGGACAAAAATGTTGTCGTCCGGGAGAGCTGAGAGTGACTAGCGCTTTGTAGAGAAGTTTGTCCGTTTATGGCTACTGTAGAAACATGACGGAGCAAAATGGCGATTTCACTGTAAGGGGAACCGCGGTAATTGTAGATAGAAATAGCTCATTCTAAGGTAATAAAAACATATTGGTAGGCCTACATTATGTAAGGTCTTTATACAATAGATTCTCAATAGATCCTCATAAATACTATACACTGCACCTTTAAACTAAAGGCAACTGCTATCATGGGCCCACAGGAAAGATGGATTACAACAACTTTTAGCTCTTTTTGCGCACGGTCCAGTCTGTGTTACCATATAAAGTTATGCTTAAAGAAAGGACCAGATTCCTTAAAGCAGAGGAAACTCATAAATGTGATGCAGCTTTGACATTTTCAATGGGAGTTTCAATCAAACCAGAATTCAGAGGAGACAGCAGAAACATTTCGTTGTCTGCCGTCGCTCCCTGCCTGGAGCGAATCGCAAGCACCTGCTGGTTTTATCTGGCATCCGCCCACATTCAGCGGCCCTTCCCAGAAACCCACAGAGTAAATATTATGCCGATAACTTTTCTTTCCATTGGCTGTGTTGATATCTTTGCTCTCTGTACGCCTAAGTTGTGGAGTCAGCATCCCAGACCGGAGTTTCTCAGCCAGGACGTTTTATTGGGAATCAGCTGTCATTCTGACAGGCCTCTCTTGTGGATAATCCTCATCTGACCTGATTGTAGAAGCCACGAAACTGTTTATTTTTGTTTCCATCAAAATGTAGCTATTAATTCATGAAGGTGTACAAATACAGTTACGCTTTCTTGGCAGATGCTCCTGGCTTCTGCCTCAGCTAGTGGAAAAATACACAAATGAAGTACCAAGATGACTGTGAAGTAGCGCTGTCTGTATAACATCCAAAAAAACATCCACTGCGCTGTTAAAAGATCTGAAGTTGAGATTTCTTTCATGCTGTTGCCATTGAGTTCAAACGTGTTGAGACAGCTAGGTTGAATATGGAGCAGTGGCTTCACGTTCTATCTTGGCTAAGGAATAACGTTGCACATGAGTACAAGAGTTGAGGGCCATCTGGAAGCTTTGATCTGCTGACGATGAGGAACTTGGTTTTGCTTCATTATCATTTTTTATGAATGAATTTTTTGTCATCAGAAAAAAAAAAAACATGTCTTATTTATTTAGCAGGGAGAGCAGCGATAACCCCCCTAGGGTAAACAGAACACAACCAACATAAATGTTTTACAGATGTCGTTAATGTTAATTAATGATAACTTAACGCAACAACAAAAATCAAGAGGAATATCAGAAGGCCGAGTCCTGAATGCGGAAGAGAGGAGGAGCTTGGGATGGTGGAGGGTAATTAGCTCCTGAGCAACATGATAAAGCTGCTGATAAAACTGAATGGACCTTATATAGGGATGCTGTGATAGACGTTGTATTACTATAGGTAGACGTGGATCACTGACGTGGGCGCTTGACTGACGTGACCTGCCAGAATTAACGCTACACTTGATTGATTGATTGATTGATTCATTAATTCATGTATAACTTGTCTTTGATGTCTTGCTCTAGAGGCAGTCATATGCAAATGCATTTGCACATGTGACGCCACAGATCCCACAATATCCAAACTAGATGTTTTTGGAGCTTGATTAAATAAATCCTCTGTTTATAATTTGGTGGACATTTTAAAGGTGCACTATGTAACATTTTTGCAGTAAAATATCAAAAAAACACTAGGCCAGTGTTATATATTTTGTTCAGTTGAGTACTTACAATATCCCAAATGTTTCCAACTATTTGTAAATCGTAAGAAAATTGCTATTTTAACCAAGGAACCGGGATGTGTGAGGAAGTCGCCTGTCAATTGCGTCATATCTGCGTCAAACGCTTTACTCTCACTGCAGTGTGCAGCAAGTGTCATAGCAGCCGCCGAGCAAAAGCACAGATTAACGTCATAACTTCATTGTCAACACACTCAGATGTGTCTAATATGATAAACAGAGCTGCGTTACCTCATACTCATGACCGGAAAAGCAGAAGTGCCGCCTGCGACTATACCATAATAAAAGTCCCGCTGCTCACGATGCGTGTTTTGTGCTCTTCTTATTAACAAATCTCTCCAGCGGCCTTGCTCATCTCCCACAACACTCTGTAACACCTATCCCTTTAACCTTAGTTTAGGTATTACATGTAATAAGGGACCAAAAAAACCAATCTTGCTCATGAGTCAAATGTATTAAGCATAATTACATAGAACACACAGAGTTAACATGATACAAATACTTGTTGGTCAACCAGTTAGAAACAGGGAATAGCAAACAGTCCAGCACCCCACATCACAGCCTTTCCTTAGGATCAGTTAGTACCATACGTTTGGCTCAGTCTTTGTTCAGTTGAAGGATAAATTGAGAAAACAGTACTTAAAAAGTCCAAGATGGTTCCACAGCCAAATTCAAATGGAAGAGAGGGCCTCAATGTCTGAAATATAGCTGTGGGTTAACACCAGGTGACAGTCAAACAGTAGATGGAAATCAATTCTCTTAGTTCCATCTTCTCAGTTGTATAATCCACCAAATACTCCATATATGACCAGTACACAAACCCTCTGTAGAAACATTCAAAAAAACAAACCATAACCATATACTACCCACAATGATTGATTAAGAAAGAGAAAAAAAAATACAATTACTTACAGATGAGCTTAGAACTATAAAGTTCCTCAAACAGGGTAAAGACCAAGAGGCTAGCATCTCCATGAAGGTAGAGAATCAACTTCCTATTGTTTCTGCTTCTCTGTTCACTTAAGATGGTAAGCTCTAGCAGTTTTTAACCAGAGCGCCCTCTAATGCTCAGGTGAATAATAGCACTCCTGCACTGAGAAGCTATCAGTAACAGGTAAACTGTTACAACTCTGTCCTGCTCTGCTTCATACTGCAGTAACGTTAATAATCGCATCCATGAACATGATTTCTGCCAGAGTCCTATCCTGAGTCTTTTTCACCGGCTGTGGAAGACCACATGTCCCAAGATTCTGCACTCAAACTTGGCGTCATCAAACTACACCTTTGTTTTGAACAGGCGACCTCTAGTGGACGGAAAAGTTACGTAGTGCACCTTTAAGCTAAAATTTGCAGTGTGTTTTAATTGTACAAAGACCTCATATGCAGTGTTGGAGAAAGTTACTTTTACAAGTAATGCATTACAATATTGTGTTACTCCCTAAATAAGTAACTAATTGCTTTACTTAGATTTTTTTTTCTGTGTAAAGTAATGCGTTTTCTCACGTGGGCTGGGCTTGCTCGTTTGTTTTTAATAACAACCAAAAAAGTTATATTTTTGGAAAATGTAAAGGCCGTTTCACACCAAAAGTGAAATGAATAAGCCCCATGCTGAAAGAAACCTGTGCTGCCATTCTGGGTTGAAGAAGAATAGGATGCAGGATAAGAAAGTTCAACACCCTTACTTCAACAATACTTTTTTTTAAAAATTAAACAAATGTTTATCTAAAGTCATTTTTGCCTGTTAGTATGGTTGAAGTTGATTGTCAAAGGTCAGCAGCAAAGACATTGGTTAATAAAGTGAGATTAAGTACATAAAGTATATTTGAGTCATTTAATATATTTAATTTAAATAATAATATTCTGAGATTGCATTTCACTGTTTTTATTAATTTTATTTAGAATTTTTTTATTTATTAATTTTGACAAGTGAGATGAGTAAATGCCTGCTCACATTTATTCTAAAACTACAATCTCCATCATTTTCACACAGCGCACACAATGCCTCTGCACTTATACTCATGATTTTTCTCAACATGAAGGCAGGAGAGCTGTCCGTCAATAAATGGAAAAAACTGCGTTACTTCTTTGAAAAAGTAACTTTGATATTTTGTTGTAAAAGTAATGCATTACTTCACCAGTTACTTGAAAAAAAGTAATCTGATTACGTAACTCAAGTTACTTAAAATGCGTTACGCCCAACACTGCTCATATGTCATACCATGTCATACCATATCTAAAAAACTTTTGTATTCACTGTCAGAAAATTTTTTGCAAAGATTTTACCTTTAGGGGTACAACAGCTTGTCACTGCTGCATTACCCTTAAATGGACATCTTTGTACCTTTTTACCCCTAAAAGGTTCATTGTAGTACCGTAAGGTACGTATTGCTACTCTAAGGTGCTAACGCGAGGTAAAAAAGGTACAAAGATGTCCTTATAAGGGTACCAGTGACTAGCTGTTGTACCCCTAAAGGTAACATTTGTACTATTTTTTTCATAGAGTGTTCAAGTTATTATTCTTTTTTTTTATTTGGTTTAAAAGATGTATTTTTTTTTACATAGGAATTGTTTATTTTAAACAAATAATATTAGGCCTAATAAGCCTTTACTGCATCCGTTCTAAGGTGCCCCTTCATATGAGAGAGAGAGAGAGAGAGAGAGAGAGAGAGAGAGAGAGAGAGAGAGAGAGAGAGAGAGAGAGAGAGAGAGAGAGAGAGAGAGAGAGAGAGAGAGAGAGAGAGAGAGAGAGAGAGAGAGAGCAAGTGGAATGTGCATTCTTTGGCGAGTGGTGAGGAGGGTCTGTTCTCTCCTCCACTTTTGCATACATTTATTCTGAGAGCTGTCAGACATTCATCCTTGGCTCCAGTTTAGAGATGATGAGAGACTTGGCAGTGGCAAGTTTGGCTCTGAATATTGAGCTAAATCTGGCAAAGCACTCAGTTCTGCATGAAAATGATGTTTGATCTGTTTTCAATAACACATCTTCTCCTACATAAAGCTCAAATATGTTGGAGGAGTGACAATCTAAAGGGCAATCTTGCCCAGTAGTTAATAAAAAAATAAAGTCTGGATTTTTTTATCACTCAAAATAGTAGCCATAGGCGTAGTCACGAAAAACTTGTTCTTGTCCTTGTTCTCGCTCTCTTGAAATAAGCATCTAATAATTGATTTGACTGATCTACACCAGTGCCAGTGCTTCACCAATCAGTCAGTACTTGTGAGTCATTTCCATGCAAAACCATTAAAGATACCATTGTATGCCTATTGCCTATATAAACCAATTAAAGTGACTGAAATTATGATATTATGATAATAATAGCTGATTTTGTTTTTCAGTCTGGCTCATTGTGCTGTAAAATGGGGTCAATGAAGTGCATAGTACACATATTACCACTCATTTCCTCCAAATAAAACAAACTTGTGCCAAAACTGCAGCTGTCATTGACTGAAGGATTACTAAACACAAGCAATAAAATATTTAAAGCAGTTAATCGTTAATCATTTATACCGTGTACATCTCAATGGAATATTATTGTATGCTGGCCTGTTTTACACTCCTGTCCTGAAGTGATTCATGTAGAGTCATTTTATTTGTATCATTGCATTCATTTCTTTTTTAATTAATGTTTAAAATTATGATTTTACTGTGATGTGTATATACACACCGTGTCCCTTTTAATAATACATTTTCATTAATCAGCTGTGTGGTTCAGTGTGGAAAACGAATCACACCATTAGAGTTGGTCCATCACTCAAACTCCTGCTCAGGAAGTTACACCTGTAGTAAAAAGAGCACCTTTGTCCATTATTAGAATAGCAAGTGCGCAAACTGTACCTTGTTTATAAGCTCAAGCTTTGGGTCAACATGTGAGATCATTTTTAATGTAGCGACTCAACCTGTGCAGAATGTCTTAAAACCGTTACAGAGTAGAAAACACGAAAACTTTCCTGTGGTGAGGGGCGTTGGAGTGAGGGATAGGGGTAGTTTGTACATAAATAGCTGCAGGATTGCAGGCGCTGGTTGAATTGCGGTCTTTGTGTGGTTTCTAGTATGGTTAGTGTGTGCCAGTCTGGGAGGGGGCACAGAATGTGTTTAACTTGGTGTCGTGCCCATTCGTACCCTGTTCATGCGTTTATATGGTCGCTCGCAGGAGCGAGAGGCGTATAACACATGCTAACAGTAACTGTATGCTGTTCTCCAGTGCCTTAAGAGCGATGGAGTTTAGTCAACAGAGGGTGGAACTATTTTCAATCTGAAGTGGAATCTATTTTCAGTCTGAAGACTTTGGTTGTTCCATGCAGCAATGGAACAGATGCTCTTGCAAACCTTCCATTCATTCATTTTCATAATTCAAAGAATTATGCAATTTTTCCTTTATTTTTTATTTGCACACATTTTAATTTGATATGCTTTAACATAGCTAAACTGTGAGTGCCTTACATTTTTTATGAATTACATTTGTGTACATAATTTGGAGATAATGAGCATATGAACTATTGTGCCGTGCTGCCTATATTTATAATGCAGAAAAAATGCCCCTCCCCGCGCCTGTGGATCTGTGGCCTCATCTGTGAATGAGAATCCGAAACAAGAACTGGTGGGACGTTGTTCTGCTCCACTTCACAGACGCTGAGTGAAAGTAGAATTTTTAGAATGATGGGACACTCATTTATGAAACTTTATTCAACAGGAAGAACAGCTCGTCCCACACGTCATTACGCTATTTTTACGGCATTGCACATGCACATGCACATGCGCGGTCCAGTTTCGGTTTTCAATCCAATCGTTCCAAGTGTTTACGTGTCCTCTCGATCGGATTAGGAAAGGAATAAACCACCCCTTTCAATTCGATAAAAATTTAATTTGGATCAAGCTCAATCGGATCGGTTAGGGTGTTTACATGAAGGCTTTTCAGTCCGATTGAGCCATAAATCCGTTCACTAATGGATTATTTGGTTGCATGTAAATGTGAGCATTTATCAAATCAGAATTTATGAAATATCAGCTAATGCGGAAAGCGTTAGAGATCGACTGCTCTTCCTTGATTATAATTGATACAACAACTGATTTTTTTTTGTGTGTTTCCGATAATGTAGATGCATATATATATACTTTTTTAAAATTTCTACTTTTAACACAATGATAGCTAAAAGTTTTAAAATAAAAATACAAACAGTTATGTAATAGATCTTTTTCCCATTTCCGTGATTCTTAGAAGCAGAAGTCGTCATAGTTGGGTAAACTGCTATAGCGGTGAACGAGAGACTACATTAATCATATATTTTTGTGTGTTCCCATTTGCTCAAACAGCAAAAGAAAAAGTCCACAATAGTGTTTTCACATCTTTCAAAAAGAGAAAAAATAGAGAGAGAATAGAATAGAATACAGAGAGAGATCTTGGTAATGCAATGGTAATATAATGCTAATACATACTTTTATTGTTATTTATCTCTTTTTTTCTTATTTAAATTTTAACAATGCAAGTGGAGCTAAGAGCTAAGTGTGTTAACATGTTATTAAGGACTCACTTATTTATTTATTTTAGAAATATGTCAGGAAATTCAGGGCAGGTGGTAAGTGCACATTATTATAGCATAAAGAAAGGTCTTTGTGTTTGACCTACAGTTACTATTTTAATGTGTGAAATGGCCTTTTTAGTGTGAATGGCTGTTTCACACGGTGAAGCCCCACTGTGCTCAGAGCAAATAGGGGGTTGGGGATCGAGTTTACCAACAAGACACCCTTTTATAACACCTGCCCCCATTTTAGTCACTTCTGGCTCGTTTAATTGAATATTGCAGAATTTATTATAAATGATTTATCCGTGCACATATTTGCTTTTAATTCATGTGCCCTCGCAATCTTTAATCAAAATAACTTCCCCTCCTTCTTGCAGTGACATCTCTTCTCTTCTCTGATGATGCGTTTACTGGTGCGAGGGCGGGACAACCTGTCACTCACATGAGATCGGCCAACAGCAAACCATAATGATCCAATCAATTCCTCATAGACAACATCAAGTCCCGTCCTACATTTTTTCTTGTTCAAGAAGCCGTTTCACTTGGATATACGTCACAAAAGGGAAGAAAAGACTATCGCAACTTTTAATTTAATGATCTATAAGATCAAACTTTTCTTTCTTTCTCTTTCCCCAACTAACAAACTCTTCCTGTGCAAACTTGGCTCCTGAGTGGGGCTTCACAGCAACAGGCTTGTTCTTTTTGGTCTGGGTGGTTCTCTTAGCCACGCTGTTTTTCTTTTCCCCCTCCCACGGCCCCCTGCTCTCCAGCTTTCTCCACTCGCTCAGTTCACAGGCATTCCTCTGGTATTTATATTTCCCTCCTGAACTGAGCAGCCCTCGCACAGACCTTGAATTCAGCTCAGCCACAAGGCCTGCCCCGTCCGTCCTAGCGTCTCACTGGCTCACCTCTAGCCATGTGACTCAAACAGGGGGCGGGGCATATAGCTGGCTCTCCTCCCAGGTTCTAGAGCTCTACAGACTCACACATCCCACACGTGCTGGTTTGTTGGTGGACAGACGGACCGTTGCGTGACTGTTTCAGGTGTTTGTTTTCAGGGAAGGGGGGTGCAGGACGTTTGACATTGTGTGATCATGTACAGGGAGTTGCCGCGCACAGAGAGCAACGAATGCCTGGGCAACATGACCCCAGAGACGCAGGATATTTACCTGAGGATGGACCACCACAGACGGCGCTCCGGGTACAGGCTGGGCAGGATCATTGCCCGCCAGCAGCTGCTTAAGAGGATAGCGGCAGGTATGACCAGGTGGAACAACATGGCATTAGTTATATAGGATTTTATGAGTCAAAGTCACTGTTTCTAAGGTTTATCTTTACATTGTGCTTGATAACTTTTTGAAAGCCTAAAGACATTTTGATGAGATATTGTCTTTCACTTTCACTGTCTTTCCCAGTTTGTTTCAGTTACTTGGGAATGGTCTCAAACTATGAGTCGGATAGTGTCAGGCCTCAGATTTCGCAAACACATTTCTGTGACTGATTCATCTCTAGTTAGACAGTCAGAAACGAATGAACTTAGTTACATGTAACAATCCCTAGCTTGACCGTTGAACCTTCACTTGACTCATAACCTTATGTAGTTCACTTCTTCTTAGCACTTTATTTACGTTGCATTATATTGAGGCAGAAAAAAAACGTATATTTAGTGAGGACTCTCTTATTTGTCGCCATCACACCTCGGGCTGTTGTCGTCAGCTGAAGACAATGGTGAGCCGTTCAGGGCGTTTGACATCTTAGCCCCTCCCATTTTTGCTTTGTGTTCATCAATGAGATTTTACCTGAGGGGTTTTGCACACATTACAGGGTGATTAAGATCCTCACAGACCATTCACTCTTTTGAAGGGCTGCCCTCACTTAACATATTCTAAAAGACGACACCTTTTTTTCTTTATACTTGTAATTGTCCAATTTCATCTTAGTGACTGTAGGAGACTTAATGACATTCTCAGTTATGTTTTATTTAAGCATCAGCTGAAATGTCTCACCTCAAGTTCCTCTGTAGTGAAAAATAGACACAAATGGGATAATTACTAACATACAGGAATAGTTTAGGGCTTTCAAAATTGTGGTTTTGGTTTTTAATAATTTGATGAGAAATATTTTAGTTCATACTGAAAATTCCAGACATTTGATTGTAGTCTTTGTATCTTGGCTAATCTGAGCACAGTTTGTGAGAGGTTTTTTGGAATCTCTAGAGGACATTTGTGAGATTACCAGATTCTGGTTTTGTAGGAAAAAAACCTGAGAATCAGAGCACTTCAACAAAATCTCAGTTCCCTCTCCTTTCGATCTCATTACATTCTAAGATAAATAACTGAGATATTACAGAGATCTGTAAAAAATCTGTTGTAAATTTAGAGTTCATATTGAAATCTCAGACTTTTATTGCAGGCTTAGATATTTTGGCTAATCTGAGCACAATTTGACACTTTGTTTGCAATTTCATTTGAAACTTTAGAGGAGACATATGTGATAACCAGAGTGTTTTTTTATAGGGAACAAATTGTTAGGAGCAGAATACTTTTAACAAAAGTCTCAGTTTGCTGTCCTTTTAACCTCGTTGTTTTCAAGGAGAAACAATTGAGATATATATTAAAGCAATCTTTGTGAAGTTTCAGAAGAATTTGATCATATGAGTTCATATTGAAATTCATCAGTTCACTCTCTTTAATGTTCTTTCAAGGAGAAACGAATGAGGCATTAAAGAGATCTCATTTGTGACTTGTCTTTCCCGTTTTAATGTCACTTGTGTGGACGTTCTTTAACTGACCTCAGAGTTGTTTCCTAGAATGTTTCACGAGAGTTCTCAGGTTACCTGACGCAGGATGTTCTCTGATGGGAGATGTTCTTAGAAAGCATTCAGATGGGCTGTGATAAGGTGTATGGCAGGGCGTGTTGGGTTTTGTCCTCTTGAAATTGTGTTGTCATCAAGGGTTTCTAGTTTAGGAGGAACACAAGACAGACAACTGCTGTTATTTATTATTTAATACCTCCCTTGCGGTATTATGGGGGTGTCAGATCCTGATGGATCTGCTGCATGTTTGTGGAAAAGGTATAGGACAAATCCATTCCAGGAAGTCCTTGCATTTACAAGTTTTATAGACAATTAACCTATTTATACATTATAGAAAGTTCTTGTTTATGTCAGTTACGTACAACCAATAAAACATCTGATGTATTGTTTGTTTACATAGTAAAGGTTTTTCCTCCTAAAGGATGTTTCCTGTATGTTGGCATATTACTGGAGAGTGTGAGTTCAAACTACTAAGGGGGGTTGGAGGCAAAAGGCTCAAACCACGTAAATTCCACCTACTCTGTTTTGTTGACAGACACCCAAGGGGGGCAAAAAATTGAGGAACAACAAAATAATTTATTTTAAATAATTAAATGCTGCATTGTTAAAGTTGATATTATGGCTTTATATATGGTCAAATACTTGCTTAGATCATTATATTATTAACATTTTACCATAATCAAGCTCAAATGGAGTTACAAGGTTTTTGACCTGCGAATGTCATATGCGGTTTGTCATTTGTTAGAACGGCCGCATCTGTAAATGCATCGTATTATATTTTCATTAGGAATGAACCGATATGACATTTTTGCTCGATTCAAATGTTTATATAATTTTTGAGAGCCTGATTACAAAAACTAAAGTCTCACCATTTAAACCATCATGTCCCAAACACAATTATAATGTTCTCATATTTTCCTTTTTGAAGTGATTTCAATATTTCAATCAATTCGAAAACATCATGGCGAACAGTGCGCATCTGAAGCTGAGGGAAATAACCGGACGCTCTAACAAGGAGGCTAAAGGCTGCAACCTCTAGCGTCTCTTGAGATCAGAGGATTGAGGTTTACTTGCACAGCAACTACTAGCTGGCCTCCGTTACATATATAGATAGATACAAAATTATGGTTTTCTTCAGTACTGAGCTGCTGAGCCGATTATCCACGGTCGGGCCGAACGGTTCTGATTGCATAACCCTTCTTTTCCGTGCCGATCCAGGCCAGCTGGTACGGTTCTGGTTTCCTTTTCCTGGTTACATTGGAATGTAATACAAAAGCGTCAGTCGTTGCCTTGGCAACACAACGGTTTACTGATGAAATTAGATGTAAATATCGACCACATTATGGAGGATGATCAGATATTTTTTTTAATTTGTATTATTTTTTTGTGTTTACAGCGCTCAAATAGAGCGCTTAGGCAGCTACAGAGAAACTGGCAACGGACAAGTGAGCAATCTTGAGTGGCGACACTACACAGATGCTACCAGCACGGTTCAGCATGGTTAGACAACCGTGCCGAGAATTCCGGGTCGAGAACGCTTTGTAATTGTGCCGTACCGTACCCGGCTGAAGTGGAAACACAACTGGAACAGGTCCTTACCATTCTAAGAACCGTTCGGCCCAATGGTGGAAATGCGGCTATTGTAAATACCTTTTATTCATGTGCTATTTTTAAGTACCATACTAGTGTTATTCATTTTTATCACATGACTAAAGAATATGGGAGTTTTAATTTCATTTGTGAAATAAACCTCAGTGGCAAATGCTGATGGAGTTGTGAAGTATGATTGATTTCCACAAAAATTTTCTCTTTTGATTCTGTTAATCAAAACCATTTGTTTTCCATTTTCACTCTGGAAGGTCCTCAAAAGTCCTCATGTGGTATTACACATGCTTTAAAATGTTTTCGTAAAAATGTACAGTACGTATTTAAATATTGATATTTAATATAAATATATATAATTGTGTATCAGCCTTTTTGCTACTGATGTTAAATATATTTGTCTTACACTCAGGAGTCTTGAAATAAAATGAAATGTATCTACCGGTTTTCACTATGTTGGTTGATTTGATAGTGTCTACAAAATCATCCATATTATAAATGTTCAATACATTGCCAGGTATGATACTATAAGAGCTTTTTTTTGGCTTTTTCAAAATAAGTGCTGATTTATATATTTATTTGTTTTTAACTGAGACTTGAGAAATTGTGAAAGACTTGAGTGTGATGATGTAAGTTCTGTTGTTGTGGCAACCGTAGACAGGATGTTGAGCTCTTCTCCCACTCAGATATAGCACTCCAACCTAGAAGACACCATTAGTATCCTTTACGTTGTTTCTTATCTTTAGGACTCTTTCGGAGTTGGCTGTAGTCTCCTTTTTTCTTTTTCGTTTGGTGTTTGAGGAAGCTCTGAAATGAAGCTCTAGATACTTAAGTGATGCTTATAGTAATGGAGCGGCTTTGATTCCTGTGGTGCTCTGGTGCTTTGGGTTCTTTCCTCTTAATAGATGCCCATCTGGACACCAGACACTCCGCACATCTGTTGCAGCTGCACACACAATATTCAAAAATTCCCATCCTAACACATAAACACCCATTCATACATAGAGACGCATACGCATTTTTTCAAAGCATGAAATCAATGAGCTATTCATATCTCTGGAAAAAATGTTTAATGATAGTTTCTGATTTTTCTCCCGAGGTTGAGCTAGCAGATATATCCAAAATAGTTTTATTTGTATGTAATTCGATTGACTAGATGCCAGAAAATAAAATTTGGAAATATTTTTGATTTGCCAATAGCTAATGAGAATGCCAAGGGCTGCTGACAGCAATAAAAATCCATCTCATGACATTAAAACAGACTTAGTCAGTTTGATCAAGTTGGCAGTATAAAAATCTTTACCAGCTGGTTCTCATTAAATTTAAATATCTGGTCTCAAGCCATCAAACGAGCATGTGAGAGGTAGTAAACAACAACGTGTCATCTAAAACTCAACAGAGGTGTACTGTAACCGAGCCTAATTAGTTGTCATACTTAATTTATAGTATCCAGTCAAGGGGTCAGGACTCATGACAAAGGGCTGTGTCATACCTGACCTCTCCCACACAGCTCTTAACTACTCACTAACGCCGGCCTCCCTGTAAAGATCATTACCACACTGTTGTATTGCTGTCACCTCCCATCCTCTCCGAGAGTAATGGTTTGACAACAGCGCTCAGTGAATAGATCTTTGTTTCAGGGGTCACAAGGGTGACAATTTTTAATATGCCATTTAAATATTTTTTTTTTTACGTTTGACATATATTTTTTTATTGTGACCACAGCCTCTGACTGTTTTAATTTATTGATTGGAATTAGGTGATTTAATTTTTATTTTTGCAAGCTATGTGTAAGGCTAAACCACAAAACCAGTCATAAGGGTACATTTTTACGAAATTGTGATTTATACATCATCTGAAAGCTGAAGAAACAAGATTCCCATTAGGGCTGTCAAAATTGCTCAAAAATGACATTCGAATATTCCCTCTAAATAAAGCACGAATATTCGAACTATTCGAACATCTGGTTGCGCATTTTATCAATGACGCGCATTACGTCAATAACAGGACAAATGAATACAAAAGACACATAACTACTTATATAGGTAGTCTATTTAAGTTTAAACATATATGACAACGTATTACCTACACAAAAACAAGTAAATCACTAATGGCTAAAGACCGCAGACCTCACTCTCTCTCGCCCTCACGCTCTCTGCGCATAACGGGTTAAATGAACACACACACATTTTGAGACTGATCAAGAGTTTTGTGCAAGCAATTTAAGGTCGCGACTCTTGTCCCAAATATAGCAGGCTTCATTCAGTGATTGAAACAAATATTAATATAAGTTTTACAGCATATTATTGAACGCTCCGAGCGAGCTGTGCTGTGGTAAACATGGAACTTTTCCTTGACATGAAACGGTAAATAATCAAACCAGTGGAAGCAGTGCATTTATCCTTCATTCATGCGATATCTCTTCAGTCAGTACCTCGGTTCCATTGCTTGACAGAACTCCCTGAAGCCCCATCCACGACACTGATCGCTCTCATGTCCTTACAAATGAACAAAATTAATTTCTCCGTTATGGCCTCTTGTCGTGTTGCAGACAGAGAGCTTGTGGCGGGCGATGCAAAGTAAGGGTGGTCCAGTTTGCACATACAAATTAGTTGCTTATATTTACAAAACGAGCCTACAAAAGCATAAAAAAGCCCGTTTAATAAAGAAAAGTTCACGAAACTAAGTGAAAACTCACTAAAGTGTTTAGTGAAATTAGGAAACATTTAGATATCATAAATTGAGTTGTATAAGTTAACGTTACATTTCTACATACATTTTGTTCTCATGTCACAAGTAATATCAAGGTTTATTTTGATCTGTTTTACATGATTCTTCTGTAGTGTGGTTTTCGGTGAAGTGTACTAAAATAAATATCGTCACCTGTGTACATTAGCCCACTTCTTCTCAACGCTTTTTCCTGATAGTTTATAGAATAATTACTCCGAGTCGCCATCTGTCGTTTCAAAGAAAAGCACAGCGCCGAGCGCGTCAAATATAAACGCCTCGTCCGTTTGAGGAGGAGCGCGCGCAGTCAGTGTGGGCTCGCGCTCTGGAGACAGGCCAAAGTACACAAGGCTTCGGCGCGCTAGCGCGCCCACTCGCAAAGCAGACAGCCACGCCTCTACTACCGCGGGCGTTTTTTCCCCCACATTTTTTGTTTATTCGAATATTAATTTTCACCTTCGAAATTCGTTTTTTAAAAACTATTCGAATATATATTCGAATTTAGAATATTCGTTGACAGCCCTAATTCCCATTGATGTATGGTTTGTTAGGATAGCACACTATAGGGCTCGGGCGCTGCGTTGCATTCTGGGACGTGGCGGCCATGTTGATGGCCTCGCGAATGTAAACATACAGCAAATCGAACGAGGAGAAGCAGAGTTGGGAGAAAGAAAAACTATGTTAAAATCCCGAAAAGGATGTGGAATTTACCGGGATACGTTAAATAGGGAAGCCAGGGACCGGTATATGGACAAAATTGGAACTATTAACGGTTTGGATTCATATGAAATTTGCAGTTCACAAATGGATGGGTTCAGGAGCTGCAGACCATGAAGCCTATGTAACGTTAACCTTTTACCTTGAAGCATTCTGCATCGTTCTGTGTTCTCGGGTTACACTACTTGCAAATAAACACTGAAAAATATCGGATTGTGTGACACTTCTTGCTTTTGCACATTATACGGTTATTGCGATTGTGTGACACTTCTTGCTTTTGCACATTATATTGATTTAAGTATATTTATTTTGAAGATTGTGGGTATGGATGCAACAGACACTTATGGCTGTATTTAATGCACATTTATTTTATTTCAACGCTAGGGCTCATGTTTGTCAGAGCACAACATACATACACAATCTTATAGAAGAATGTCATGTCTTCGTCCTTGCTTGGCAACACCATGTGAATCGGTACTTTATCTGACAAAATAGTGTACTTGTTGCGGACGGTTACAATCACCCTTTCCACGTGAATTCGGAGGTGGGCATTTTTTCTTGTGCTCCCCACATCTCTTGCATCAGCTGACAGCGTTCTTTTGTGAAAGCAGGGATCTTTACCTCGGCACACATAAGTCCCACACTGTCCTTTATGTCAAAGCCGCGATCAGCCAACACCATATCCCCAGGTAACAGTTTGTCTTACAAGCGCGATCCAAGCGAGCCGACGACTCAGTTAATCCATTTTCGAACTTTTTCCCATGGCGATTATGTGATCTAGTGTTACACCCCACAATGCAGCAACGGTTTACCATGGTTTCCAATAATAACGCCAAATTAAGACACACGACTGAGAGGGAGCACGTCTATAAACAGTGCGCAGTAGTCCGAGTAGCAGCAAATGAGGCCATCAACATGGCCGCCACGCAAAGTAATGACGTCATACGCCCGAGCCCTATTTGGCCGAGATACAACTATTTGAAAGTCTGGAATCTGAGGGTGCAAAAAATCTCCTTTAAAGTTGTCCAAATCTATCTATCTATCTATCTATCTATCTATCTATCTATCTATCTATCTGTCTGTCTGTCTGTCTGTCTGTCTGTCTGTCTGTCTGTCTGTCTGTCTGTCTGTCTGTCCGTCCGTCCGTCCGTCCGTCCGTCCGTCCGTATTTTTTTCACCTGGCCATTTCATGCTCTTTCACTGATCGGATAGATATCTGATTTTCTTATCTTCTATCCATCTTCAATCCCCACGCTATATGCAAATTTAAGTTCATGTCATTGTCAACCAATGCCCTCATTTTATTTATCATCAGCTAATTTCAAGATCAAAGACCACATTAGGATAAAGGGTGGTATCTGCACTGGTAAGATTATTTAGTCTCACTACTTTTAATGAAGACGATTGTGTTTTGAGCATCTGCGATAACATGTCATGTAGGCTTATATGGGAATATAGGAGTAAAATTGACGTATGTGGTTTCAACAACCAGATGCCTTTACACTTACATTTACATTTATGCATTTGGCTGACGCTTTTATCCAAAGCGACTTACACTTATTACAGGGACAGTCCCCCTGGAGAAACATTCAGTAAAGTGCCTTGCTCAAGGACACACTAGTGGTGGCAACTGCTGGGATAGAACCAGCAACGTTTTGGGTATCTGCGTATTAGTTCAGGGGTTTAACCCATTAGACCACCATCTCCACACTTGTCCAGTTTCATCTGGAATGCGTCTCAGACCACCTCCTGAAGTGGTTTGAGTGATTGAAATTAAATCTGTTAATATACAAGCACTGTAACAAACAAACTCAACTGACTGGCTTCTCTCCTGTATTATTCCCCTCTCTTCAGATCTCACTGTACACGAATTATGAGCTTCCAGAACTTCTGACTGAGGCTGTGTGTGACCTTCTAATTCAATAAAAAACAGTTTTTCTTAGTCTTATTAAATGCAAACAGTAAGTAGCCTGACAAGCCAGACCCACATCAAGATGTTGGGTCTGGAAACTCACCATTGACAGGGCTCAATCCGAGGGGCGGGATAAACGGTTGTCTTTCAAATTCCCTCTGCACACAATTGGATAGCGCCATGAGCGCCACAACCAACCAGAGCAAAGAAGAAGGTGAAGCCGAGCTAACGTTAGTTGATAGACTTTCGCCGTATATGGTAGGCAATACTTTGAACAAATCTTCTTTTCTTAAGAATGACTTCAGTGCCATTCTTTGTTCTTTTCTCAAAGAAAAGCTTAACTCCAAGTCTTCCAGAGTTGCGGCCAAAGCCGATTCAAAAGACCACTGTTCGCCAGCTTCTTTGTTTACGAGTAGCACGCAGAACCTCCGCAACTCTGCCGTGACGTGCCATCATTATCTTAAGCCCACCCACCGACTCTACACACGCTGTGATTGGCCTGACCAGAGTTTGGTTTTTCCAGCTCTCAGGTCTACCGAGAGTTGCTAGACTACATTCGCGGCAAAATACATTTTCTGCCGCTAGGGTGCGTCTAGATTTCTAGGCTAAACAATAAGTGCAACCATACTCAAATTACTCTCTCAATATTTAAAGTGGAAACAGAGACCAAAACAGAGAACAGAGCTAAGAGGTGGTTACAACTTCACAGCCCAGCATAAGATAAGTTTGATATTTGGAGACTTATCGCACGAATCTTCCGCCATGGTCCTGTCAATCATCACACCTTACTTTCGTCATGTGACCAGTGAACTGTGATTCCTAAAGCTCAGACACAGTCACACACAGTGCAGAGCAGAGCAGACGTTTACAATAGTTTACAATTGAAGCTACCATTTTCCAACTGAATTAAATGGTTTTTATTTCTATTAAAAAAGCAAAACGCTCCTTTTTTGTTTTTTAAACAAAACGGAAAAAAAAGAATTTCGGCTTGATTTTTCGTTTTTCGTTCAGAGGTATAAAAATGAATAAATGGCTTGAATATTCGATTTCTAGACGTGGGCGGGAATTATATGTCCCTTTCTGCTGATTGGTCAGCCGAAGATCAAACTGTTCCGTCATCAGTTTTTCCTCAGTTCTGCACAGCAGAATAATAGTCCTCCGCTGCTACAGCTGTACGGATTCAAATTACCAAAAGATACACAAACCAGCTCGTAATGTAAACAAAGCGTTGGCAAATCTTATGCTAATTTCACCCTCACGCTCCGTCATGGCGATATCACGAGACAGAAATTGTCACATTTCAATCTCGCAAGAACCTAGTATTCATACTTGGTCTTTTCACGATTGGATAGCCATCCAAGCAGATCAAAAAAATTTTTTACTTTCTTGGCTTTAAGAGTGAGCAGGCCATTTGGGATGAGCTTCCACTAGAGCTGCATGATGGGAAGGTTTTGAGAAGCGCAATGGTGGACCTCCATTTTCCCATTGTTTTCTTTTAGGAGTACAAGTGGAGGAGAGGCCCGAGCCACTCGAGCCAAAAGCAGCAAAAGCACTTCACCTTTTTTCTCGCTCTTTCACTGGATAGATATCCCATTCTTTGAAAGCGTAGTGCCACTCAGGATGGCCAAATGTTGGCATGCTTAAGTGGTAGATATCGGATTCGTTGAAATGGTCTTCTCCGAAGAGCTCAATTTCAATGCTGCCCCATCGGGCCCAAAACTCTCTCTGATGAATTCTTTTTAGGGAGATTAATTCTAGCGTATTTCAACAATGACAGTGGCTTGTCCGTTGCTCAAGAGGATCTGATGTGAACGTTTGATCTGGAACATCACCAGATTGTAATATCCTGAGAGTTCAAAACCAAAAGACTCTAAAGAAACCACAAGAAAATGTGTTGATTTCCAGGCTGAGTGCTCATTAGTCAAGGGGACAAATGATTCCCAGAGAACCTAATAAAAAGCTTGTAAAGTAAACAGGCTCCCCAGGTTTTATTCTTAGAAGTGGCTTTGGTCCAGTGTGGATGGAATCCGGTGGGTTTCCCCTTAGAATTTAGTCTCCCTAGAGTTCCTCAGATGTAGAGACGTTCATGGATGTAGACGAGGCATACAGTGAAAATGTGTGTACCGAGGATGGATAAATGTTTCCAGTCGCAAACCATCAGTGGCTGTGATGGCAAACCCATCTATCCCGAAAGTGAATGAGTCCAGTCCTATCATTACAATAAAAAAAATTCCATTACCATTAAAATGATTGAATAATGTATAGTTCATTTTAAATATAGCATACAAGTTTATGAATTATATACAGTACTGTGCAAAAGTCTTAGGAACGTTAGTATTTTCACGCACAAAAAAAATAAAACCATTTTTTGAGTGAAAATACTATGCATTTGGCAGAAAAGCAAGAGTATATTCTACCTGTATATGTATAGCCGCCGACCTATGTATATACCTACAACGAATCACACATTATAATGTTATAAATTGTATGCCACTTAAACTGCTTCCTTATAACTTCTTTACATTATTGTATTTCATAAATGATGGATGCTTTGTGTTGCTGTTGTTAAACCCAGCTCGTGAATGTGTACCTGTACAGCTGGTATGGGTTATCTGTCACATGAGGGTAAATCATTGACAGTCTTCACTAATGTGTACCAGAGTCTGAATGCAGTGACCATGGATGACGTTACATATTAACAGACCATGGGTCGTGACTTTCTCTACATTTCTAAATATAACCCTGGCGCTGACAAAGTCGGAGAGAGAGATTAATAAATCTCCAATGACTGAGAATTATTTAAGTGTTATTCCTGTTCAAGGATAGCATAAAGAATGTGTTTAATGTAGTAAGGTAATCGAGTTATTTTCCCTTTCAGTGAATAGTGCTTTGTTGGCTTTTTCAAATATTCTGCTGGCATGTTTTAATATATGATGGTAATTAAGTTTGACTGCAAGAAGTCATGGAATCGCAGGGCTTGTCTTCTGTCTTTATACACTGGTATAGAGAAAATGTTCTTTTAAACATTTTAAGACTCCCCCCAGTTGCATTAGTGTTTTTAGATGAAGAGAGACCCCTGCTGATACAAATGTGAATTTGCAGTCAAATGCATCATAGATCTCAATGCGTTAGCATTTACAACCATTTATCTATACAGAACTATAAAGCTTATATGGATAGTTTGGCTTTGAAGTGTTTTTTTATTATATATAATATGTAATATATAATAATACAAAAGCCATGTGAACATGATAGCACAATAATATTTTTTTGAAATGCCATATTAACACCATTTTACTTCAATATGCTATTTGTTACCTTGTGATACCATCATTGTACCGGCATGTACATTTTTTATAAGAAGCATTATTCTTTGATATATATAGACACTCTGAGTGAAATGACAGAGTTTGTAGTTTCTTTTAAACCTGCTGTGCAGCAAGAGCAAGACACGTGTGCTGATAATTGCAACATCCTACAGCTGTGAGACATTGGCACGGAAAGCCAAATTGCAGTGTTTTGAGAGTGTTTATACTGTATCACAAAGCAGCGTGAATTACAGGATACACTCTGTGTTCATGACATGGAAAATAGTTGCGAAACGGTATTGATTCTAGGTGCAAAGATTTGACATGTCATTATAATGGTGTCTGAGGTGTTTTTCCACACACTGAACACATATGTACAGGCTGTCATTGTGTTTTGTATAAGTATGCTCAAAACATTTACACATGTCCTGAGGTGGGGAAGAACTAAATAGAGGAAGTGACTGAGAAGCAGATAAATAACACACACACACGACAAAAACTCCTCAAAAAGCAGCACCATCTTTTACTCATTTATTCTGTTTCAAACCTGTATGAGTTTCTGTCTTTCATAGAACATAATAGGCAAAATTGTGAAAAGCTGTCAAGCTTCAAAAAGGGTAATAAAAGATGTCATAGGATAGCTTTGGGTTGGAAAAATACTGATTTTTATGCAGATATATATTGACATATGCCCTACGTCTGTGTCTTGTTCATGAGAGTTCAGGATAAAAGTAGTAATGAATCAACCGAATCAAATGACTCATTGAAAAGATCATACTCTAAAGAATGATTTTGAGACCAGCACACTCTTCAAAATATTTGTATGTTCATCTGCAAAAAGAAAATGGGGCGTGCTTGGAACAACATACGTGTGAATAAATGTTGACCTGATTTTCATTTCAGATGAACTATTACTATACATGAGAGTTCAAGATAGAAGTATTAATGAATCTGAACCAAATCAAACGATTCATTGAAAAAATCACTCTAAAGAATGATTTTGAGACCAGTTCAACCCAAAGCGATTTTCTGTGGTCAAAGTGATCCAGATATTTACCAGATGAGGCTCTTTCACCACATGCACATGCACATCATTTTAAGCTTTCATTCTTTGTTAGGATTCAAACAATGTTGGCTGCATTAGATTCTCATTGATGTCAGTGCTCACAATATCATTATGAATAATGGACGCAATGTAAAAATATCATTAAACATTGATAGTTCTTTGATAGCCTTCATCTATTTTGTGTTTAGTTTAATGGGATTTTGTCATCATTCACTCACCATTATGCCCTTTCAGTTCTGTATTTCTTTCTTTTTTTCTGTGGAACAAAATATTCGTTATTTTGATGTATCACTCTTCAAAATGACTATGTTCTATGGCAAAAAGAAAGTGGAACGTGCTTGGTACGACATGAGGGTGAGTAAATGTTGACCTGATTTTCATTTTGTATGAACTATTATTTTTCGTGAGTGAATTGTTTTGATATTGTCTGGAAGATATATATTTTTCTCCTCCGTTATCCAGACTCGTTCATCTGTCTTGTGATGGCATGATGATTTGCCTGTCTTAACATGGTTTTTGAGGTTCACCCAACAGATCTTCCTGTAAGTCTTTGAATATTTGCTGGCAGAATTCACTGAGCGGTTGACGGCAGCAAGCTTTGATGAACAAATTCTGCTGAAATGCACGTTGATGTTGTTAATTCTCTGAAAAAATATATATAAAAAAATTAAAGAAACAGTGGAGCTCCTGAGATGGCTGTCAAAACACTTTAGCATGTGGGAAAATGGCTGTAGTCCAGCGCCTGGAAGTGTTTATCTGGCACACAGAGAATGTCTGCTAGATGTATTTTTCAGGGAGCTCATATGATTGATTTTTTTTTTTCTTTGCCTTGTTTAGGGGATCTGGTGTCTGGAGGGAAGGTCCTGAGGTATTCTTGTGGTTCAGGTTGAGCTGCCTTTCCTTGTATAGCAGCTCACTTGAGAGGTTTTAATGGAAGACATGTGTGGCGGACAGACATATTGACCCCTGAGGTCAGAAAGTGAACACCTGCTCTATGGCTCTGGGTTATAGTTTCTTAACACTTTTGGCCACAGCTTAGAAAATGTTTTGGTCACTGCCTCCTTTTAACGTTTCAATATATTTTGACTGTCAAGAAACATTAACTGAGCTTTTTGATGAAATAGAAAGGCTGCAAAATTCCTGCACTTTTCCTAAGTCCTAAAAACACCCGCAACCTGTTTACCAAGTGTCACGCTTTACATTCCCCAGATATTTGGTAACATTCAGAGCTTTGAATATTACTCGACGCCAATCCTTATTTAGCCCTCTATTTCGGGGAGCTTAGAGTCACTGCTCTGTGGTTAGGAAAGTTGATAAAGTATGAACATCCCGTCCGGTTTTACTTGAAACTGGAGGATTGTCGGTTTTTGCCATAAAGCCCTGGCATGCTTCATTGCAGTAGCTTTTCGGCTTGCTTCACAGCAGCCGCAACGTCAGAAATGTACTATCAATTTACAGCTATGGGGCCGGTGAATTTAAGACCCGCGATGCAGAGACGTCATGGGCTTATTTGGTATACGGCTACACTATAATCCTCCCATATATTTCCTTTTTTTTTCCTTGTGTGGAGGAACGTTCTGTTGTCTATCATATTTTACACAAATGTGCAGTGTGACAAACAACCCAAAGCGATTTTCCGTGGTCAAAGCGATCCAAATATTTACCAGACGAGGCTCTTCCACCACGTGCAGGACTCCCGAAATGAACGTATCATTTTAAGCTGTCATTCTTTGTTAGGATTCAAACAATGCTGGCTGCATTTAAATTCACATTGATGTCAGTACTCAAAATACCATTGTGAATAATGGACACAATGTAAAAATATCACCAAAAAAATGAGAGTTCTTTGATAGCCTTCATCTATTGTGTGTTTAGTTTTAATCTTAAGGGGATTTTGCCATCATTTACTCACCGTTGTGCCATTTCAAAACTTTTTTTTGTGTTTAAGTATCTGCACACAGTTGTTTCCATAAAAGACACAGTGACCACATATTTTAGCCTCCAAAAATGACACACAAAAAAAACAGCTTATAGTTATTTATTTTTTGTTTGCTTGCTTTTATTTATTCATATGTATTTTTCTTATTTAAATTCTTATTTGTTTGTTTATTTGAGACCAGATATTATTTGAGCTCTGATTCATGGAAGACTTCCAATTTGTGAAATGATTCAAAAGAACGATTTGTTCACTGATTCGGTTCTTGAATTCTGTGTTGATCCGGTTTCAAATTCTCTTTTGTGTTCCTTGGAAAACATGTTTAGAATGACATGGGGTGAGTAAATAATGACAAAATAAAAATTTTGTTGACAAACTGTTCATAAGTGGACCAACAGAACACCAAAACGTATGCTAGGTACATTGAATTGATTCACTATAGTCAAAGATGTTATATTTCTATGGAGAGTGACATCAAATAAAGCCTGGTTGAGGTTTGTGGATGAAAGCGGACAATCAGTGGGTGTCCTTGAATGGATAAGGGGAGTGTTACCACAGCTGTGCCAGTCTTGTTTGAATTCATTTCACAAAAACACGCAGAGTGACTTATGACCCAATGAGCTTTATCAGCAGTCAACAAGTGTTTTTCACTCTCAAAATCAATAAGCTCTCACGGTGTGCCTTTGAAAGTAGACCCGCACTCATGTTTTTTTATTTGTTTTTTTTTTCAGAGGAAAGGGGATGCACGTCCTGATTTTGCAGAGTTAGACCGGTTCCTGGGTCAACATATTTGGTTGATCCTGGAACAACATTCCTGTCCGAAAATTTTATCCTAACCATATCCCTACCCCTAAACCATACGTTCTCTCTAAAATCAGAGGGAAATGATGAATAACACAGATGTAGACTAACCCTGGTTGTAAGCCTAAACATGACAAACATATCCCTCAAATCTGATTGATTGATTGGAATGTTGTTCCAGGATCAACAAAGATGTTGATCGAGATACATGTTGCATTTGGTGAAATCGGGATCTGCGAAAGGGGTTAGCCAAACAGATACTTAGGAAATCAGAAATGGCTCTTTTTGGCTTATAGTATGAGTTGGACGTGCTGCATCAACATCATGCCATGGAGGAAAGTCATAAAAATAATACGAGTACACTAACTGTCTGCGACTTTACATGTATTTGTTTTATTAACCATGATTTGGTGCTAACACGTACCTACTGTTTTTCGTCATTAAAATGAGACCCGTTTAAAACCCACGGCATGGTCGGGAAATGAGTATTACCAGCGTGATGTCCTCCCAAAAAAACCCCAGCTGACATAATCCGTGTTGTTTTTGCCAACCATGAAGGCAGCAGTTCTTCCAAATGTTTTGTCAGAAAGACGAATTTATTACGTCTTATGTGGAGGGCTGCTTTTGTGCGTACTTCCCAGCGATTGTAATTTCCTTTGGCCCCCGGCCCAGCTGTGAACCTCTACCGGCAAAACTCCTGCCATCGAGGAGTGGACGACGTGTGATGTTGTGAGATTACTGAGTGGCACCTCTCTTTAATTCCTGACTATTGTATGTAGGATGTCGCCCAACAGGGGTTCCAGAAGCTCCGGTGCATGTGTTAATTAAAACCTAGGCAGTGAGATAATAGAGGAGTTTTCCCACACCGTTGCCACCATGACCCAGGGCTTTTCCCTGTAAAGCCACGTTTTGCTTCGCCAGCACTCCGAATCTTGGTAATCGGGCTCTCAATAGCTGTTGGCGCTGTCCGTCAGACTAGCATCAAGCTGAGCACAGACAAGCTTTCATTTGATCACACACACACACACACACACACACACACACATGCTTCTTCAATTCACACACTTTCCACGCTGTCACTAGTCCATTAACACTATATCAGGCATCACAGGAGAATTCTGAAAATAATTAACATTTTCGCTGCATCTCAAATTATGTTTGAATTGCATTTAATAGCATTCTGGCAGGTAAATTATGGTGAAAATTGCATTTAAAAAAAGATGAAACAAAAGTCTTGTTAAGGCTAATGATATAGCTAGCATTTTATGCATCATATATTAACAAAATGTAATATTTTCACAATAATGAAAATGTAATTTGATGTAAAAAAAAGGTACAAATATTCAGTTTACAAGAGATATTTAACAGATTCTTTTAATTGTATATACATATATATAAATATATATATATATATCTATATATATACACGCATATCATTTATATATAGTATATGATATATTTATATATAATAGGACAAAAGTTTAAGATAATTGCAATTTTAAACCTATGATAATTTATATTTTTATGATGAACTTCCATATTTTAATAATGAAAGACTAGGTCTGTGGAAAAGGTCAAACTAAATCTATCCATAAAAGGCATTTGAAAAGTGGCCAAATAAATGATAAAACAATGGAAGAAAATGGCAGTGGACTACAACCATCCATAAAAATTGTTTACTTCTTTGCTCATGTCTCATCTCACCTACGGCATCAAGTGAGCTGCCACTGTTACGTCCTCAGAAAAATAGGTACATGACGCTCCTGCATTGGTCAAATGTGTTTACGGATGCTGGGTGAGATGAATCATTACCAGTTTATATGTGTTTTGGTGATGCATGAACGCTTCTTTGACGTCTATAGACTCATCTGACGTAGACACCCATACAGTGAGTGGTGATTTAAAAACCCAGTGTCCCAAAATGTTTGACCGTACATGGCAATCAATCACGTTCCGCTCAACTGCAGACATGTTTATACATTTACTGCCCTTTACGCTATACGCATTGTGTGGTCGTAATATAATCCCCATCTGAACAATAGGCAGATGGTAATCTGAGCCGGATTTATGTCTGTTTTGGTGTGACACACCGCATTACTAGCCAGACAGAGCGTATACAGATTTTGGGCACGTCTGCTTGTCCCCATACTCATCGCGTCTCTTTTCATGCACATGAGCCACATTACCACATGTAAATATTTAGCTCTTGCTCAAGGACATTACTTTTCGATCAGGATGTGGGGTAGTGAAGTACCACTGATGATAAAAGCTTTCGGAAATTGAACACAGGAGCATGAATGTTTGAGCATAAAATGTCATTTTATAACCAGAATAGTGACCAAAAAGTGTTCTTTACCCAGTTGGTCTGTGTATATCTTGACTGATTTTGATACATAGTCTTCCCATTGTCTTATCAGATGTTAGGATGTTTTACCATGACACATCCAGCGCGGAGTTTTCTACAGACAACAGACTCATGTTTGTCTGTCATTTAGTAAGGAAGCCAGTTTCCTCTTACAAGGAAGCTAGTCTATTCTGACACAGTGGAATCAGTAGTCTAAAAAATCATGTGTTTGAGCTCCAAGAGGTGTCTGTCAAACTGTGCCCCCACAGGAGCGTCTGACTCAGCCGGAGTGGAACTTTGATTCTGTGCCATGAATTATCTCCAGGTGTTTTCCAATGAGAGCATCAGGCTTTACAGTAATAGATTGTGAGCTTGTATCACTGCTGTTTTCAGTCACCCAACAGCCCCGTCTGGCTGATTCATAACACACGCTGTGTTTTTGTAGTGTAGTGTCTCACAGTCGTTTCTTGAATTGCTGTTTAATGGTGTTGTTGACTGAAGCCTTTTCAAGATTCAGAGATGCAATGTGTGCAAAAATATTAAGACCGACGTCATGGAGAGCTTGTACTCCGATATCCAAATAAGATTATATAACCAAATAAGATCCCACAGGGTTTATGCATATTTCTGTAGGTGCACTGTATGTTTTATGTATTGGATAAACAAAACAAAATAAACCTTGCAGGATTTTAATTGGATAGACAACCTTATTTGGATGTTATTATTCTACACAATTCTAATTAAATGAAAAGTAAGCACAAAAATGTGTTGTTTTAAATGCTACAAGTGAATATAGGCATCATTATTATAGGCAACAATATTTTTTATAATGAACAAAGTATGTATTTTATTTTATATTTTTCTTAGATTTATTGTAAATGTATTATTGTTATTATTACTACCATTATTGTTGTATTGTTTTAAAGTATACAAAAGTAATATAAATATATATAATGTAAAAATACATTTAAAAAATTTAATTCTTTTGAAATAATTTATTTAAAAATGGAAAATTGTTTAATGTTGTAAATTGAATTGTTTTGTACGTTAACATTATCTACACTGTACACTTTTAAAAATATTTAATGTTTTTAGTATGTTAAATATATATAAACCATACCCGTAAACATAACCGTTATGGTATCTGATATTTTGTATGTATTTAATATAATAAATACTGTTTCGACATTTGTTTGTAATGCATTGCAACTTTGATATTATTAAAACAGCACAATCAGACAACAAAGATGTTCTTTTGAGTTTAGTGGAATGTTTTCTGGCATTCTGTTGGCGACAGTCTTTTGTCTTCTTTCTTTATTGTTTGATCCCACTGCAGAAGCTACAGCCCACGAGGGTCTTCCCATAATGCTTTGCGTCACATTGCTGATGTATGTAATGATCGGTGGGCAGCAAACACTCAGCTGACACTAGATAATGTGGTGAAATGTGTTACATTCTCTTTTGGTTTTCCGTCATCCCAGGGGACATTACAGGAATTTGGATCATTTTGGTTTCCCCCAGTCTGTACTGCTTTCCCAGCAACACTTAAAAACAGAGTTTTCGCAGCGATGACATTGAAGATCCATTTTTGGGTTCCCCAAAGAACCGTCTGTGACAGTTCTTAAAAGAAACATTTCTTAGAGTGAAGAACATATATCTGAATAAAAAAGAGCCTTTTTGTGTAATGGAAAGGTTCCATGAATGTTAAAGATTCTTCTCGGAACTGTAGAGTGAAGAGGGCGACTGTTTCACCCTGCTTGCTTATACTGGAAAATTTCGCCAACTTCAAAGACGCCCCCAAGGCTATAAAACTCAAAGTTAAGGGATGTGAGACATCCTGCAGTCTTAACTACATGAGCTAGATTGTAGGTTTGGGAGACCGATGGGATCAGTGGGGAGGCTGATTACATCATAAGACAGCAAAAAAAAAAAAGTCCCACATTGCCAGTGTCCTGCCACTTGGAGGGCGACCGAAAGGGCAGTGCCAAGATAAGGAGTGAGTTGTGATGGTTTAAGTGGAAGAGAGAAGAAAGCATGAGGAATGGAGGGGGTGAATACTGGAAGGGGGCTCGGACTTTAGAACCAATGAGAGTTGGAGTAAATCAAAGACAGAGGGAGTGAAAAATAAAGGGGAGGGAAAAGGAAGGGAGAGAGAGAGAGAAACACAAAAGCTGAGAAGAGTGAAGCAGAAGAGGAGAGAGTTAGGAGCGCACAGAAAGATGGTTTGGGAAGAAGCAATACTGGTTTAAACTGTTTTTAAATTCTGGCTTAAACAGGACTGTTTTTTTTTCCAGGATGAAAGTCTCTCGTAAGTAAATTTACAACTTTATCAACTTCTTTGCTCTGTTCTTCCACTCTGTTTGATTTATTTGTGGCTCATTTCATACCTTTGTAAGTTGCATGGCTCTTGAATAACTCCCAGAATCCACACATCTGTGAATCTAAACATTGTGACAGATGTCTTGATGCCTACACTGTAAAAAAAAAGATGTAAATAAAGGGCATTGAAGTACTTTCAAGAATAGTCATGTGCCTCAACAAGTAAAGTCATAACATAATGATACCTTTGCAAATCATTAGCTAATGATTAATTAAAGCAGACAACTGGAAGTTGAAATGCCTGGCTTTGACCCATTGTGGTAATTCACACATGAATTTACATTATTAGTTCATATAATATGTTATTAGGGAATTAATACAGTATGACACATTTAACTAATAACAATTTAATGATTACTTAATCTATTAATCATATAGAATGTTCATTAGTTACTGATGCAGTAATCATTAAATAAAGGGTTTAGTTCTTCATGAGTCATACATCAACTCATGTTTATCTGTATATTAGTTAAGCATGAATTAATGCATATTAGTGCACCCGTATTGTAAAGTTTTACTTCTACTGTTACTTGTCATTTCTTTGTAATTATGTCTAAAATCTACCAGCAATTTCAAAATGAAAATGGTTTCAAAATAAATCCCACTCAGTGTATTAAATTCCTAACGGGATTTGTGACAGCTGGCCAGAGTGCCAGCGTGTGCCATGCCTGACCTTGAGGGAAAACCGTATCCCGCCTCCTTTTACATAAGGTTATTCAACGAGGAAAGGAAGCTGTCTATGTTTCTCACATATTTAGCGGCACTCTGCTTTTAGCATTGTGTCAGTGGCGTGCTGTGTTACAAACTTATTGTTGTAGCAGTCATTGTACTCCGCACGCAGTTTGGTCGCATTTAAAAGCGAGAGTTTCCCCCGCTGGTGGCGGGCCAGTAGCTGAGCTCTTTATCCTTCCGATTCCATGAGAAAGGACAATGACGGAAAATAAATCGTAGCTTTCGGGATAGTGTTACGGAATGCTGTGCGACGTGGAATTCCCAGCTTAGGTTTCGGGCTGCTACCGTAGTGTCTGCTGCTGTGGGACGTTGATAAGGATGCCGCTACACTTTCAGTGTTACTGTACAGCACAGGAGGTGCAATGTATTGCCCACAGCACTTCTGGGAATGGACGCTTTGTCACAAAGGAGGTTCCCTCGCCTTCTGTTGAACCAATTGAATGGCGTTCAGTTTTCAGTTACAGGCACTATGGTGACCCCCACATATTGTGGTTGTATAACAGTGATATTTGTTTTTAAACAGATACACATTTTTTTATTAGAGAGTGTTGATTCGTGTTCCTTCCACTATTTTGAACAAAATTAGTTAAATCTTTCAAGGGAATTTGTTTATGAACTTATTTATGACTTTTTTTAGATAGGTTTTTCTATACTCCAATGTTTTATTCAAGAAATGTCATTTAAATTTAGTTGGGATATCCACAGCATTTTAGGTTGTTTTGGTTATTATAGATGTTAAGTAGCAATTGAACTGCAGAGTTTGAGTTCTTCATTTTTTAAATGTTTTTTAAGTTAGAAGGTTCCCTGTATAATTTACATATTTTTAATGCATATATGCAAAATTAGCATTATATATTAAGATCTATTTCAAATAAATCCTTCCTATTTTGTCAAAGAATCCTGGAATCTCAATAATTTCCACAAAAATGTCAAGCAGTACCTTGATTATAATTAATATAAAGAAATGGGTTTTTTTGAGTACCAAATCAGCATATTAAGCCCTGTTTAGACCGAAATTACCTGGAACAATTTGTCCTAGGAACTTTTTTCCCCCAGACCTGTTGCTGTCTGCGTTTCCATTGCGGTCCAAAGTACCGTGAAGATTAGTCCGGTGACATAGGAATGCGTGTGATTTTCCAGTTCCCACTGGATTTCGTCCTCCGCATATAAACTTACTAAATCTTGAACCTCGTCATCTGTCCATCGGTTGTATTTTTTAAACTCCATTGTTGATCCGAATAGCAAACAACTCTTACTGCATGCACCGCAACAGACTTTTAAGTTAAAATAAAATTAAATAAAATCAACCAATCAGCATGTTCAGCATCCAAGTCCCGCCCCCGAAAGTTCCTGAACTTTGAATAAGTAGCCTTCTACCTCACAAGCAGGGATGTTTTGAGGCGGAACTTCATTTAGACCCCGATTCCTGCGGTCGAAACACACAGAGTACAACCCCAAAGTCCCTGGTTCCTGGGGAAAGTACCTGCAGTGGAAACGCAACTTTAGAAAGATTTCTTTAGGATCATGTGACACTGAAAATTCAGCTTTACCATCACAGGAATAAATTACATTGTGCAATATATTACAATAGAAAACAGTTATTTCAAATTGTAGTAATATTTCACAATATTGCCGTTTTTACTGTATTTTTAATCAAATAAATGCAGCCTTGGTAAGCAAAATAATCTTCTTTCAAAAACATAAAATCTTTAGATATTATACAAGTTGTTCATTTTATTTGAGAAATTTTTAAATATCTGCCTCATTGGTCAACCTTGTCTGAGTAGTTTTATCACCAATTCAGTCAACCACTAAGCGGTGTTTGTGTGACATATTTAGGGAGGACCTTGTGTAAATACATTTATACAATCAAATGTTTGTAGTTTAATGTCATGTTGTGGGCTTTTGAACCTCAAGGACATTTTATGGTAATATTTGTCAGTAGCTTTGTTTGTTACATGTATTTACTTCAGTACAGAGTCAAATCCCTCAGAGGTTTCTGCTATAGCTGTGCTGAGTAGCTAATAGCTATAGGCTGAGAGTTTCGTGACTTGCTCATAAAGAAAAATCTTATATCAGTTGACGTCTGCAGCATTTAGTTTTTCCCACAGGAGCTGCTGAAGTGAACAAACTGTATTGTTCGGTAAAGGAGGTGACACAAAAGAAAGGTAATCTTAGTGGGGTGGAGGCAGCGCAGGAATTCTCATCCATGTTACTGTCAATATGATGAATGGAAACCCAGGCGATTCACTCTCTGACGCAGCTACTCCTCTCCGCACTTGGAGGGCGGGCATATGGGCTGCACCCACCCACAGGAGACCCTTTGGGGCGTGATTTGGATTGCCAAGTGGTTTGGCATGAGATTCTTTTTTAAATTGGGCTGTTAAGACTTGTAAGGCGACCTTATTAGAGTCACTCCTGTACTTCTGAATCAGGTGAGAATGATTCAAATGGTCATTAAAGAGATTTTGTATAAGATTCAAGAATCTGTAGAAAAGTTAGATACCAGAATATTTCAAAGATGTTAAGATACATTGATTGATATATTTAACGATTGACGAATTTACTAAACAGGATCTACCTACATTGTCAATGGGTGTCTGTGCATGTGTGTATAATTGTCTGCATTTGTTTAAACTTGCCGGTCTGTGTCTTGATTCCTCCCACGGTTTCTTCTTCATCTTATCTAAACATAAGGAATTCTTAGGAAAATTTTGGGCTTTATTGCTGTGGATTTGTAATGCACTCTTTTTCGAGTGTTTTGTAGTGTAAGTAGTTAAACAGAATGTGACTTTCAGCCATTCTTATATGGTATTAAAGTATGTAGTGCAATAGTAGATGTCTTTTATTATGATTTGTTGACAGTGAACTTGAGTAACTTGATAGCTGGGTGAAATGCGATGAAGTCTTATACAAAGGAAAGTATGCGCTTGTGTTCTTATATTGTTGTGTAAATATCAGATTTAGCTGTTTCAAGCCCAAACACTGACCTAAATTTCTCTCTCTGGCTGACAGTATTACATTTTGTGTATTTTACGCACATTTGGTGAGAGCAGCTTACGAACAGCTTGTGTCACAGATTGTTGTCAGCTTTTTCTCTAATATTTCTCCTAAAACATCTATAAAAATAAAAAGGCGCAATTGAGGCAATCTTCTACACATACAGTAAAAGTATAGATCTGTAAAACTAATGTGGATGGCATAGATCATATTATGCCGCATTTGATGAGAAAAGTTGGAGTTCATATTGAGATCTTTTTATTATTTTGAAATATTGGTTGATCTGAGCGCTTGAGATTATTTGGGGTGTTTTTCTCAAGAGAAAATCATCTCCATTTACTCTCATTGCATCTCCATTTACTCCATTTACTCTCATTATTTACAAGACTTAATTTGTGACTTTTGGTGACACTTTATTTAAGGGTTCAATTATCCCTATTTAGCATGCATATTACTAGGATATTGGCTGTTTAGTCGCTTATAAAGCACATATTAATGCCTTATTCTGCATGACCTTATTCTACATCCCTTAATCCTACCCAATACCTAAACTTAAACGCTACAAAAGAAGAAAAATTTAAAACAGGCTTCAGACATTCTAGTACATTATGTTAACCCTCCATAAGCACTGCGTTAGCTGACGTCTGCTGGGACGTGTCACGTAAAAGTCTTCGGTTATATGAACAGGATCATGATGCCAATATGTAACTGATCTCTTAATCCTGAAGATCTTGAGCTGTCCTCGTTTTATCATGTAGGATTACGAGCAGACTTTACAGGCTCACAGGGCTGTGTGATTATCTTGTAACCTGGCTGGTTCCTGACCTACAAGAATAACCTTGTTCATGCAGTGGCAGGAAGAGAAACATAATTAAATCACACAGAACTGATTATGTTATGTAATATCTCCATACTCTCTCTCTCTCTCTCTCTCTCTCTCTCTCTCTCTCGCTCCCTCCCTCTCTTCCTGTTCAAGAGCACACAAGCTAATCTAAAAATAGTTTTGATGATAACTGTCTATGAAACAATATGTTAGTGGTCTCCTTACACTGTGCCCTTACTAGGATGCAACAAGTTTCCACCGACAAACACACTGCCAGTATATTTAGCTGAACATTATTACATTTCTGTGAATTTTTTGTGAATTTTTTTTTATATTCAATGGAAATATTTCCTTTATGCAAATATTCTTTATGCAAAACTGCTGCATATGGCAACACAATCACCGATTAGCACGTGTTTTATGTTTAACAGTCATGTGGAGATGGAATTTGGACCAATGAGATTTCACGGGATTTCGAGATTTCACTATTCAGTCAACTTGTTGCGGTCACAGCGTTATAATTGCCACTCAGTATATTACATTATACATAATAGGATTAGATTCTGCAATCCCAACTGCTTCAGTCCGATACTTATCTTGAGTGGGTTTTGAGGCATCATCTAGGTTGGGGGATTTCATTGGTGACCACTTAGTGATGTTTCCTCCTATACGACACATCTTCAGCTGTGCACCTTGGCTTCTTTGGGTGTTGTCAGCAGGCCAACCACAGGCCGATCAGACCTGGGTGTGTGTCTTAAGGGGACTAAGTGGTCATTTGATTCCCCACGCTATCTCTTTTCTTCTCAACCACAGCCAGTGACTGCTCCTTTCAGGAACTGTGGCAAGTTCTTTGATGGTCTTCCTCTGGGCCTGTCCTCTAATGCCCATTTCCTTCAGAAGCCTTGCAGTTGAATTAGCAATAAAGCCCCTGCAGCCTACCTCCACTTTACACACCTTCACGGTCCAGCCCCTTTCCTAAATTGTAAATCAACCGGAGGTTTCTCTTCCCTATTTTGAGAGTATCTTAAATGCTGAAATGCACAGGATTGTGGATGTTATGATGCCTGGCTTTGTCATTATGTGGTCATTATGATCTCAAAGTTCATTGCAAACCATGAAACCAGGCCCTGTAATCTTGTTTCTTCTTTGTCTTTATATATTGAACAGATAGACATGCTTTATGAGTCTGACAAGTACAAACATTTTGTGTTGCAGAAATCGAGGCAAAGGAAGCTTGTGACTGGCTACGGGCGGCAGGATTCCCCCAGTACGCCCAGCTCTTTGAAGGTAACACTTCACCACACGAGAACATAAACTTAGAAAACCTCACAAATGTTATCACACCCAACTGTAAAGTTGTTTCGAGGGAGACTGGTACTCTCATTCAGACTTCGAAACAATCGTGTGACATCAGCATGATTTAGGGCAAACACAAGCTTTTAATGTGGGGTTTAGTTTCCGATGTTGTTTGCTACAGACTCGTGTTAATGGCTGCCAGACCTCATGATGTTAAGCTGGTTTTAGCTCATTCATTTCCCCTGTGGTGTGATGTGTAACTTTTTCATACCACCTGAAAAAAAGGTCTCATTTACCTTCTTCATCTGAAATTTTCATCTGAAATGCTGAGAGGTACAGGTCATTGGTCAAACTGGTTCCAGTTAAGAGGTACCACTTGAACATACTAGAGTATGACATCTTCAAAGAGAAAAAGAGGTCATGGGAATAACCTTACCACAAAAACACTGCCTTTTTCACTCGCCCTTGGCGAACGCTTTTGATGTTCGAGTGTTAGTCTTTGAATGAAATTGTGTGAACACTCTATTTTTCTTTTCTTTTTATATTTCTTCTGCATGTGTCAAGACTATGCATCCCAGGTTTTCTGGGATTTTTTATTTTTTACAATGAATATTTACTATCCATTTGAAGTTTTTGTGTATTTCCACATTTGGGTATTTCATTTAAAAATTTAATTATAGATACTAATTTAAACCTGGAAATAAAACATTTGCTCACGGTTTTTGTAGCAAGATTATGCTATTTTAAAGTTTCTTAATTTGGAGGTGTCCTCCAATAGATTTGCATCCAAGGTCAAAAAACACTTTAATTTTCTCATAATATACATTGCACATAACCTAATTTCTCAAAGAGTCTGAAAAGGGTTAATTTGAAGATTCTGTCTCTCTAAACCCCTCCTTTCTGAGAGCCTACTCTGCTCTAATTGGTCAGATGGCCTAGTCTGTTGTGATTGGTCTAACACTTACAGCGCGTGTCTGACACAAATTTCAGCTCTGGAGCTTCCTGAGCACTTGACAGACAGTGATACAAACATGAACGATGGCATTGTTTTTTCTGTATCAATTTCTGTGCAAGTCCTCATCCATTTGAAGTGCATGCAAAGTGGATTTGCAGAGCTGAAAATAGCATCTTTTTGACATGTCCACAACACGAACCAAACTCTTCTAAGCCTCAGCAACAACTACTTTGTCAAAGTAGACGTTGCATTATGGGAAGATTCTATTCTGCACATTTCAGCATTTAAGATTGGTCAAAGTAGACGTTGTTCATGGGCAGCCAATTAAGACCATGGGCTTGCATTATGCAAATTTGTTGCATTGTTACATAGGTATGCAGGAAGTGAGACTGTACAACTTTTTACATTCACAAACAGTTATATTACACACTGTATGAAAGGTAGTAATGGAAAAAAGCATAATAGGGGCACTATTACTATATATATATTTGACATTGATTGAACAAATTTGCTACTTATTATGTAAAAAAAATGGTATCCGATTATACAATCCATTCTTTGTTCATTTTAAATATTAATACTACATTGTCATCTCAATGGCAGACACAAAATCAAAGCGCAGAATAGAATCTTCCCATAATGCATCTCTTTACAAGTGTTGTTTGGGAATTTCCAGCGTTTAAATGCTGGAACACAGTGACTGTCTCTGAATCTGTGTTTTTACTTCTGTGTCGTTCTGCAAAGGCAAAAAATATGATGAAACATTTAATTGTACCAGAGGAATGTTAGTCTGGATCCAGTCACCCTGTTACATAAGTTGGACACCATACTAAGTGGAAGACGTAATGGCTTCTCAAAGCCAAGCTTGGTTTTTTGGGGGCAAACCCTGTCTCACTTTATTAGCATCTGGAAGTCTAAAACAAGTTAGCTACTCTCTTTGCCTTGGCTATCGCTCTGGAAAGAATGTGTTGTCAGGGTTTTTTTTAAGAGTGTGGGCGCCTGAATTCCTCTGTGTTCACTGTGAACATGCAAGATTGGCCTGTTAACGAATCAGAGGGAAATCATTACGGTCCCTGAAAGACATCTGTTTTTTTCTAGCATTTGACTAGAATGAGCTTGATTGTTGAAATGGGATATGCCTGTGTTTCTTTACAGATTCTCAGTTTCCAATTGACATCTCTCCTGTGAAGAAAGACCACGACTTCTTGGACAAAGACCTTGTGGAACCTCTATGCCGGTAAGGACTGTGTACTTCCTAAACAAAAAAGTCCATAGTCAATAAACCATTGAACCTAATGAATAGTGGTGCAATGGATCACAAAACTCACGGTTCGGATCGACTACTGATCATGAGTCACGGATCGGATCATTTTTCGGATCAGAATAAAAGGGGGAGGAGACTATTTTTATTTGCTTTTCATTTATTACATGAAAACTTTTGGTGTTAACATAACCTATATGGTTTATAGGTTAACAAGGAACTTTTGGTGTTAACAAAAATAAAATAAATAAATAACCATTTGAATAAATCAAATTTGACTAAAAACAACCTGAGACGTGAAAATGGGCCTGAGCTATTTTTTTTTTTTTTTTTTAAAGATTAGGATGTCAACATTCTCAGGGAGAGAGTAGACCTCTCACACTTGTCAGCATTGCAATTCTCTTTGTAGGCCTATACACTATTTTATAGATATCATGTTTAAACGCACTACACTTAAACAATGTTTTATTGAATTCATTACTTTGTATTTATATAGCCTAATACCTACTTTAGATGTATATATTACGTTGCTCATGCAAATTGCAAAACAGACAATAGACTATGTTAAAATAACAAACGTTTTAAATAAAAATTTACGCTTTTCTTTCGTTTTTAAATCTTTTTACAACAAATCCTGCAGGTCATAAAGAACTTTGTTTTTCCACCTCCAAGAAAGGACAGGTGCTATCCATTATTTCTTCTTGTTTACTTAAAGGCCGTTTTCCTTGCTTTACTCGAGGTAAAAAGCTGTGTGTTGACTTTGAAACAGTGTAGACTTTGCATTATATGCATCTGTGGTGGAATTACTAGATTTTCGCATCGATACATGTTTGTTTTAATGCGGATGCGCTGTCACTTTAATTCAGCGCCAGCACATCAAAAAATAGACTCAACGTGCGGAAACGATCAGCACAGCTGTATACGCGCTGCTGGAACGCACTGACGGACCGAAGCTGCGTGCAGTGAAAGCTGTATCCGTTAACATGGGTACGGAAAAATACGCACCGCATACGCAAACGGAGTATGTGTGAAACGGGCGTCAGCAGGTGCCATGCTCGATGTATGCGCCACTTTCATACGGCTCTCTCGTGCCACAGTGCCTACATACTGTTAGAGTTTTGTCCACACCCTTCTTCCGTCATCATTATATTTTACGGGGAAGCCAAAATGCTCCCATAATGCTCCCATAATGCTCCGTTTCTTTTTAAAGGAACGAAATCACTTAAAAAGCAATATCGGCAGAAAAACTGTCTTTTAGTCTGCGATCGCTAAACAATTCAGATTAATCCACAAGTAAAAAAAAAAAAAAAGCACAATAAATCCGCGGGTCACGTGCGTGCCGAACCGTGGGTCGTGATCCGTCAACTGCGATCCGTTACACCCCTACTAATGAACTTCTCAATTTCAGAATCTTTAAAAAGGAAAAACATTCTGTACTTTCTGTATTTCTTGGGAAACATGAGTGTAATTTACAAACTTTATTGACTCCGTTATTGCTTTAATCATGACATTATTTTCTCTGCATTACAAGATAAACTACACCGGACTTCAACTCTGGAAAAATGGACTCTTAGGACCTTGTCATCACTCATGACTTTTATGGTGATAAACTAATCGGCAATTACAGGATTTCATTTAGATCTACTCCTACAATATTTCTATTTAAAATATTAATTTTGTAGTGGTTGAGGGTTATAACACTTCACAGACATTGCAATGGCAAATCAATGGCTTTTAAATAGTCATCAGTAGTGACAACAGGTCCTTCTTTTTTATTGTTGTCGTTGTGTGTTTTATAAGTCGTTTTTCTCATGTCAATCTTCTTGTAATGCAGAAGTAAATAATGACATGATTAAAGCAACTACTGACTAAATAAAGTAAATTACACTCATTGTGTTTCCCCAGAAATAAAGTACAGAATGTTCTCAATGAGTTAGCTTTTCCTCTTGTTTAGACACTGAATTTGAGTTCCCAAATTAAGATGAAAAGAGTCCTCCAGTAACTTTGGTTTCCTTGGAGACTACCCCGGTAGGAGAGCATTGGGGGCAAAGGGGGGCGTACTCAAGCTGGTCTACTGTGACTCTAAACAACCCTTAAGCAACTCATCGAAATTCCAAACCTGTTTACTGTTGTATGGGAAACAATGTCTGACATTCCCACCTCTCCCCCTGACTTCTCACTTTTCTACAGCCCCCGGAGGGGAACGGCTCAGTAAACAATTCTAGCATGCCCAGTAAGAGCGCGGAGGAGTTTGTTAGTTGTGGATGTTTGCAAGTGCCAGTGACAAAGCTAACATCTTTAACCTTACTGACACTTTGCTCTCTACATTTTGCAGATAAAAACTTGCTGCTTGATCAGTGGACTAATAACTTGGCATGTTTAATCGATTGTCAGGAAGTCATCAAAGTAGCCCTGTTAACTCTTCATATTTTTACGCCAAATATAGGGTTGTCGTGAAACCAATAATTCAGTGATTCAGTCAATACCAATACTAAAACCACTGAAATTCTTCAAATTTTGATACCACAATAAAAAACTATGTTAATAAAGACTTTGTTTAAATATATTAAATGAAAACAAAGTTAACATTTATGGTGATTCCTTGTCTTATTGCATTGACAATGGCCAATGTCTTTCAGTTTGCTACATTACACATCGACTGTGTTCTGCGATTCATGTTTTATATCTTTAGCATTTGCTGTCATGGCACTCACACAGACCACTGAACAATATAAAGAGTCATAAAATGTCATGATTATTCCATGCATGCTTGAGACACGCAATGTGTTGTCATCTTTTCCACATTATTCGTTTCTTTCCCTTTACAGCATTAACAACTAATAACTCTTCCCCGCACACTTTCAGATCCAGAAAGAGACTTTCTTTTACTTTTTATTGGAAATATTGATATGTTGCGGTGTTGCTTCAAGACCTTTATTGTGAAAGGTTGTAATTTAAACTTGTGCTCTGTGATTCAAAGAGACTAGTTCAAGGAGAAGCTTGAGTCCACAACTTTGTCTAAAGCCCAAAACGCTGCTTTACTTTCTTCCTAAAAGAGTTGTTCATATTTGATGAACCACGCAAATGACTGATAAAGAAAGACCTATTTTCAGGACGTTTTGGGAATGGCATCAAAAAAAGCAAGCTCTAATGGTTTTTGTTCGACCTTTTGAATTTGAGGGTAAAAACAGGCCTCTCAGACCTGGAAGAGTGACTATGTGGCAGGTGGAATCAACACCACATTAGATGCTCTTGAGGGCCATTGAAAACCATGACAACTGCAGCTCGCAAGCTTTCGCCAATTAAACGCAAGCATACATGAGTGAGAGTAGGACATTGGCCAATTATTGTGCCTAATTTAGTTTGCTGCTCACCAGAGCCGAGTGTTGGATAGCAGGGCCATAGATCTTATAGCTTGATTATATTATAAATTATTATTATATTGTGTCCACATTGCTATATGCAATGCAAGATAAAGCCAGTTGGTAGGAAAGGCTTTTTAAATTTCTATAACTTTCTTCCCCCATTTAGGCGACTGAATACGCTGAACAAGTGTGCCTCCATGAAACTTGACGTAAACCTTCCCAAGAAAAAAGTAAGTAATGCATCGTTTCAACATTGGTAGAGTATGTGCATTGTTCTAGCAAATTCATGTAATGGTGGTTTTGCTGCTAGAATTAGGATAACCCATGCCTGTAAAAAGCTATATATATGTATATAATGTTCCACAACTACTACAACCCTTTTTTAAATCACAATAAGATTGATATATGAGAAAGCCACTAGCATTGTCTTGTGTGAATTGATATTTCTGCTTTCTTTCCTAAAGTATAGTATTGTACCACCTAAAGATATTGAATAGAAACTGATATTTTGTGTTATATCATGATGGTTATGTAATCATTTAACAGAGGAAGGAATGTGCCCTTTGAAAACATGAAAAAGCCATTTGAGTGAATCTAAACTGTTACCACTGGGGGTTCTGGATTGTGGAGAAGGAAAAGGGAAAAAAAGAGAGAGTGAAAGAAACAGTTTTCTTAAAGGATTGGGGTGGTATTCAAGTGTTGTGCTTAAATTCTAACCTTGTAAAGGAAAATGTATGCTAATTAAAAAAGAATGACATATTTATTCATTCCCTTGTTGATTTGCAGAGCGAAGACTCAGATGAAGATGACCTCTTTGCCATCAGTGACAAATGGACCTTTGAATGGAGCAGTCGCCGCTGGTCCAGGCTCCAAGACATTGACTGCCTGCTGAGGGGTGTGGAAAACAAGAATTCCGGGGAGAACTCTGCCCTGAGGACAACAACCAGCAGTGAGAGTGTTCTAACAGACGTGAGTGAGCCGGAGGTCTCCTCACTCCACAGCGAGAGCAGCGGTGGAAGTGGAGGTATTCCTGCACACAGCGCGGAAGACTCTGATAGCTCGCGCCGCACCTACTCGGACTCTGCAGCCATGCCAGACCACACATCACTAGGTGTGGCACATCTCTCTTCAGATATTTCGAGCTACAGTTCACTGCCTGTAAAGCACGGCAAGCGAGGACGGACACGAGCTAAGGAGTTCTTACGCCGCATGGAGGCTTTGCAGCTACGGGGAGCAATGGGTGGCGGAGGGAATAGGAGTCTTGTTATAAGTGCCCCAGTTCTCCAACAAGAACCCCAGGCTGTGAAAACTCTCCGTTGTGTGGAGATCATCAATTGTGACGTGCGTCTAGCGGAGCCACCTTCCGGCATGGGGTTGCCATCCCAATCCAGCAGCGAAGGGAGCAGCAGCCAGTCCAGTGGGAGTGCCGTCAGTACGCCAAACCTGAAGGAACGCAACGTCCACCGAGCCAATCACAAGCGGAGCGGAATGTACCTGGAGGACTTGGACGTGTTTTCCAGTCTTGTCCAGGGTAAGCGTGTGGCCGAGCAGAACCGCCGCAATGAGTTCCGGTCTTACGAGGACCTGGTGGTGCATATTCCTAAAGATCACAAACCTGGAACCTTTCCCAAAGCTCTGTCCATTGAGAGTCTTTCACCCTCAATGGCAACCTCCATCAATTGGCACTCGGCAAGCATGGACTTGGATGTCCAACGTCCACCCAGCATCAAAGAACCACGCCCTATCACGCAGTGCTGCACACGAGGCAGTCGGATCAGCATTTACGACAACGTACCTGGCTCACACCTCTATGCAAGCACTGGCGACCTCATAGACTTGGAAAAGGAAGACCTTTTCCCACATTTGGATGATATATTGCGGCATGTTAATGGGCTGCAACAGATTGTGGACCACTGGTCCAAGAATGTACTTCCCAATGGTGAAAATGCAGGGAAGGAGCGAGTTGATCTTATTGGAGAGAGACACAGGGAGCTGCAGTCATCCAGCCAGATCACGCTGGACTTTGAGGGACATTCAGTTCTGGAGGGTCAGGCTACCCTCAGTGATGTAGATAGGGATGGGGTGTCGCTTAATGAAACAGAATCCACAGGAATGAGGGAAAGGAGAGACTCTGGTGTCGGGGCTTCGCTTACCAGACCAAAGCGGTAAGATTCAGAGCTAGCAATGCTATGATATACAGTATGTGTTGCATTCAGAAGTTAATTAGAAATACAAATTGGTTGACTGGTTGGAATTTGGATGTGTGCATGTGTATGTACAACAAAACCTTTATGTAGTAGTTTTAGCATTGTCCAAATGCTGGTTTAGGTGGTTGTTCTCAAAGTCAGCCATTCATTCGTCCTCAGGTTTAAATCCCTAACACGGTTCCCTGCTCTTTGTTTAGCTTGCGATGGCCGAGCTTCCAGATTTCCAACCGCCTCAGCCATTCGGTCGCCTCTCTCCAGATCTCCAGCCAGTCTGCGGCCCAGCTTAGTCTGCTACAGAAATTTTCCTTGCTCCGTCTCACTGCCATTATGGAGAAGTACTCCATGTCCAACAAACATGGCTGGACCTGGTAAGAATCTGTTAAAAATAATCAGATCCTATGGGATTTATGTTACTGTTTTACTGTATTTTAAAGCTTCAGTCTCTAAGTGGTTGTGTTGTGATTAGCTCAGGAGGGAGTACCAGTAAATCCTAACCCATGTGCCCTCTACTGGTCATTATTGTCACAGCAGCCAGCTGTTGATAAAACTGTGATAACTTCTCTGTTTATACAAAGCTTTAATGTTTAACTTGTTTAATTTATTTGTATTGATGACTTTACTACATTTAAAACATGAAATATAAAAAATGCCACTGTGAAATAGGTTATATGGTATAAAAAAAGTTATTCTTTGTCTCTCAGGTCTGTGCCAAAGTTTATGAAGAGGATGAAGGTTCCAGACTATAAAGATAAGAATGTGTTCGGGGTTCCACTTATTGTGCATGTGCAACGCTTCGGTCAGCCTCTGCCTCTTGGCGTGCAGCAGGCTTTGCGCTACCTCAGGAGCCAGTGCCTTGATCAGGTCAGTCAGGCTCATCAAATCAACAATTTTAAGCCCCGTTTCCACCAAAATTACCCGGAACAATTTGTCCCAGGAACTTTTTTCCCCCAGACCTGCTACTGTCTACGTTTCCATCTCGGTCTAAAGTACCGCGAAGATTAGTCTGGTGACGTAGGACTGCGTGCAACTTTCTTGATTTCTTCCTCCGCAAATAAAGCCTGACCCTTGTTGTCGGCCCATTTGTCATATTTTTTATACTCCACTGTTGATTTGAATAGCAAATGACTCTTACTACACGCACCGCAACAGACTTTTAGGTTGAAATAAAATAATGCGTGAGCTCAACCAATCAGCATGTTCAGCGCCCAAGTCCCACCCCTGAAAGTTCCTGAACTTAAAAAAAGTACTACCTTACAAGCAGGGCCGTTTTGAGAGGGAGATCTTTACCTGGAAATTTATTTAGACCACGGTTCCTGTGATCGAAACACACGAGTACCACCCCAAAGTCCCTAGTTCCTGGGGAAAGTTCCCACAGTGGAAACGTGGCTTAACTGTATAAAAATGTAATGGCAACCCGAAAACAGTAATTACATGTAAATGTTATTATTCTTCTAAATGCACATGTACATTATACTGTATGTGCACATTACATTTCCATTATCTTATAAGTCAACTTAATTTCTTTACATTTAATATGTCTAACTTAAAATTGTCTTCTGTTTCCCAGGTGGGTCTTTTTCGCAAGTCGGGAGTGAAGTCTCGTATCCAAGCTCTCAGACAGATGAATGAGAGCTCTCCAGATGACGTCAACTATGAAGACCAGTCTGCGTACGATGTGGCCGACATGGTCAAACAGTTCTTTAGGGATCTGCCTGAGCCACTTCTGACCAGCAAACTGGGTGAAACCTTCCTCCACATTTACCAATGTAAGAAACACTCCATCCCCAAACTCTGACCCAAATCTTCTCCTACATCCATCTCATGCATTCAGGAAGAGAAATACATACTTCCTTTACTCATCTAATCCTCGTTTTCTCTTTAGATGTGCCCAAAGAGCAGCGCTTACAGGCCGTTCAGGCGGCCATCATGCTGATGTCAGATGAAAACAGGGAAGTATTGCAAACGCTGCTCTGCTTCCTGAGCGATGTCACTTCCGTGCAAGAGAATCAAATGACACCCATGAACATCGCAGTGTGTTTGGCACCTTCGCTTTTTCATCTCAACATCCTGAAGAAGGACAATCTTTCACCAAGGTAGCACATATATCTACTATCAATGGTTAGGTTAGGTTAGAAAGCTTATCCCCATAAAGGAGAAACTCATTGCCATCATTTCAACTATACATTACAATTCAACACTACATTCATACACACACACACACACACACACACACACACACACACACACACACACACACACACACACACACACACACACACACACACACACACACACACACACACACACACACACACACAAAAACCAACAACTATTATATTAACTATTTTATATACAATTTTATCTACTATTATATATACAATTTAGTACCATCTAAAAAGAATGTGTTGGTGATGTGTTAAAGCAACACTACATAAAGATACATAATAATGGGTTAATGTATTACTTAATTTAATTATTTTGATTTGAATTATTATTTAATCATTACAAATATTATTACATTGTATTATTTTAAAAAATTGTAATAATAAATAAATATTTAAATATATTTTATAACAAGTTTATTAACTAAATTAACTATTTTCTTGTCTACAGAGCTATGCAGATGCAGAAAAAGTATGCTACAGGGAGGCCAGACCAAAAGGACCTGAATGAAAACCTGGCTGCCACTCAGGGCCTGGCACACATGATCACAGAGTGCAACCGCTTATTTGAGGTGAGACACAAACACACATCTATTTCAAATGAGGATAACTTGACATACTTTCTTTCGATAACCGGAATGTGACAAATCTATTATGCCCACAATGCACTCACAGTCTATGTAAAAATCCCAATTTTTTTATTGGCCTTTTCAATTATCCCTACTGTGGAATACAAATTGTTTTATTTTTTCCATCAGATTCCACATGAAATGGTGACGCAGTCGCGGAACTCTTACGTGGAGGCAGAGCTTCAGGCTCCCACGATTGAGGAGCTCTGCAAGCGGCAACATCAAGAGGAAGAGGGGGAAGATGAAGGCTCCTGGCCTGCGTTCACAGAGGCCAGACTGCAGGGTCTCCTCAAAGAATCACGGGAAAAGGCCAAAGGTTGGGTGTCCTGCCAGAGCACCGGCAACACCGAGCTGTCCTATAAGAAGGTATGAATGGATAATTCAGGCTTTTGCACCACATAACATAAACATTACATAAAACTAATTAATATAGTGCACAAATCAGCGCAAGACGAGGCCGGTATATATAGCCGTCCCTCACATCTGTCCCATGACAGCTTCACAGCATCCCTCCACCCCCTCATTGCCTCATACTTTGCTGGTTCCTATCCCAGTCAAAAAGGGGGAGTACTCTGGGTTCGGGCCAAATTCCGAGCTCAGAGCACGCCAAATAAGCCAACTTTACAATATCTGATTTCCTGTACGTGTGAACTCGTGAATACTAAGTAAAGTGCTTTTGCTTAACTCCAGGTGGGAGATGGGAACCCTTTGCGACGTTGGCGGGTCTCGGTGGAGGTGGAGGCTCCTCCGTCTGTGGTTCTGAACCGTGTTCTTCGGGAACGCCACCTGTGGGACGTGGATCTGATGAATTGGAAAGTGTGCGAGGTCCTGGACAGGCAAACGGAAGTGTTCCAGTATGTCCTCAACTGTATGCCCCCACATCCCAGCAGAGACTTTGTAGTGCTCAGGTGGGTTCCAGACCTGGGAATGTCATATATATTTGTAAAATATTCAAGTCATGGAAAAATCATTCTATAGGGTATGTGTGTTTTTTAGCTTTTGGAAATTTCTGTTCTAACTCCATAACCCGATTTTGTTCCTCTGTTTGCGATTAGACCATTTCAAGGCGCTACATTCCAGAAAAGTTTTCAGTCCAATTATCCAGTAAGCGAATGCATTCAAACAATCAGTCCAAAACAGCACTAATGTAAAGAAAACCAGGCGTATTACATCAGAGATGGCAGAGAGAATTAGAGTTACTCGCGGTCAGTTTTCAGTAAATGATTAAGTCCAGTGTCTGTTTAGCTTTAAAACAATAGCTTTGTTATATTCTGTCATTGTTTCTGAAGAGCGCAAGTGTGAAATACAGACTGAACAGATCGTCAAAACATCCCACCGCTGTATGGCCAGCTGATATGCAAACTACGTTTCTCGGCTGGATAAAGCAAAACATTGTCTTGCTAGTAAAGTTTTGATGGATGCAAATTGTAATCAAGGTAAAGATGATTGCATTGACGTACAGGAGTTGTACAGTAAACACGTGTGAATCGTTATTATTGAACAAACCGTGTATCGCACATTATATTTATGCAAAGGTGTATTTCATTAGATTCACATGGGCCTTGGAAAAGAGTTTCTTGTGCTTTGGCTACTGTAGGTAGTTCCAGTGTAGACAACAACAATGCAATTCACTTCTGCACTTCTGTTTTACTGTGTGAGATCAAACACTCTTCTCACAGCTTTTGCCAGCTCGCTTGGCATTTCTCCTATTCTTTTCTTAGAAAAAAAAATCACTCATCACGAAATGAAAGGTTAAAGTGAAGTATGTTTGTAGGTCTGTATGTTTCAGGGACTTTCCATTCTGTTTGAGTCTCTGTGTTAGCTTGCTATATTTTCACACTTATAATGTTGCTTTTGTAATCCTCTAGTACCATCGTCCTATTTTGTGAAATGAAATACGTTTATTAAGTGGTACATAAGTGGTTCCATTGTTGTTAGCATTATAGGGATAGTTCACCCAACAATTCTGACATTAATTACTCACCCATAAGACTTTCATTCATCTTCTGAACACAAATTAAGATCTTTTTTGTCCCTCCATCGACAGCTATGCAATTGACACTTTGACGCTTTGACGCAACTGGCACTTTGAATTTAGGCTTTTATTCACATATAAACATTCATCTACTCACACATGAGTTGTGGTAAATGGAAGCTCAAGCATGTTCACTTGATGTGTGAGAACCTATGAGGTTCATTCTCATGTTACACAGCACGTTTGAGCTTCAGCAAGAACCAAAGAGGTTCATTCTCATGTTACACAGCATGTTTGATCTTCAACAAGAACCAATGAGGTTTGTTCTTGTGTGTTACGTAGCACGCTTGAGCTTCAGCAAGAACCAATGAGGTTCACAGGGCTCTCAAGTCTCACGCATTGGGCGTGAGACACACGCATTTCAACCCGTTCACACCTTGTATTTCTCACGCAGAGAAATTTCCAGGATAATGCCCACGAAGTTGCGCCGCTATTAGAGGAATCAAGTGAGTTCCACATAGAGTTCAGAAGGCCCTGCCACGCACCAGCCAATCAAATAAAAAATATAGCTACCGAACAGCCAATCAGAAAATAGCATTGCTGTTTCCGGGTAAGATTTAGATATTCCCGCAACAACAACGTTTACAGACTGCCACCTACTGGTGGTTTTGTTTAATGTTTTCTTTCCAACATTTCTTATTTGTATATTCAAAAATATTTAAAACAATCTCATAACATTTTTCAGTGTAAATTATTTAATTTGATTGGCAACAGCCCTACAGTGTCTTATTCTAATTTAATTTATAGATCAAATTTAAGAATATAAAATGAAAGCTGAAGCACAGCCTATATTTAATAAAATTATGGGAAAATGCCCTTTATAAAAGGTAAAAATATCAAAGATATGCAGATTTAAATATTTTTAATATTATTATGCTCTAAGCTGATTGAACACTGGTGAGACTATTGCTTCAGAATAAATTATATTTACAACAGTAAATTCTGGAGAAAAAAAACATCTTTAAAATAGAGAAATGCAAGAATTAATGCACACACACACACAGAAATGTTGAATTAAATAAAAAAAAATATAATTATTTATTTATTTATACAAATTTTTCAGATCAGAACCTCGTCCCCACCTAAACCCCTGCTGGCGTCGCCAAAATCTCACTCTGAACTGAGTTCAAAACTTAAGAGCCCTGGGTTCATTCTTGTGTTACACAGTACGTTTGAGCTTCAGCAAGAACCAATGAGGTTTGTTCTCGTTTGTTAAGCAGCACGTTTGAGCTTCAGCAAGAACCAATAAGGTTCATTCTTGTGTTACGCAGCCGGTTTGATCTTCAACAAGAACCAATGAGGATTGTCCTTGTGTGTTACGCAGCACGTTTGAGCTTCAGCAAGAACCAATGAGGTTTATTCTCATGTTACGCTGCACGTTTGAGATTCAGCAAGAACCAATGAGGTTCATTCTTGTGTTACACAGTACGTTTGAGCTTCTACAAGAACCAATGAGGTTTGTTCTCATTCGTCAAGCAGGTTCGGTTGAGCTTCTGTTTATGTCCACTGATCAGTGTTTAAATGTGAATAAAAGCCTAAATTAAAAAGTCTAAATTATACACTTTGATTACTTTGTTTACTTCAGCAATTGTGTATAAAGTTACAATGTTTGTCCTCAGGTCGTGGAGGACGGATCTGCCGCGGGGCACGTGTTCTCTGGTGTCGGTGTCTATTGAGCATGAGGACTGTCTACCTGTAGGGGGCATCAGAGCTATTGTGATGGAATCCAATTACTTACTGGAGCCTTGTGGCTCTGGCAAGTCTAGACTCACCCACATCTGCAGAGTGGACCTGAAGTGAGTATATATAGCTGGTTGAGTCATACTTTTCATAGTCACAATAATGTTTATACTGTACAAACTGTTTATTCTATACATTTACACTAACCCTACCCCTAAACCTACCAATGAAGGAAAACTAGTGTTGAATTCTTCGACTGTAACTGCTTTGTTTGTAGAAATGAATGCATGTCAGTGTGGTCACATTTTGTGCACTGCTTTTCAGGGGGAGAACTCCGGAGTGGTATAACAAATCATTTGGACATCTTTGCGCCGCCGAAGCCGCTCGTATTCGCAATTCCTTCCAGCCGATCCACACAGAGGGTCCAGAAACAAAAATTTGAGCCGTGCTATCATTCTGGAACCTGAAATCTCAGTTCTGTGACTCTGAATACCCTCAGAACTTTCTGCAGCTCTTTGCCCTCTTGCACAATGGGCAGAGTTGCCTGGCCTGGGTAATAAACCCAAACGGGAATGTCATCAACTTACCAATGTACCTTTAGCTTGTCAATTTTTAATATTATCTTATTGTAACTATTGTTATTTGTATTATAATTAATTATTTTATTCTTTTATATGATCTTATACAATGTATAGGACACCTAAGCTCTTAAATGCTTCTGGGAAGCATATGTTATTTAATTAAATAAAAGAAAGCTATATTTGCACATGCATGCACTGCATGTCCATGTATGTGTTTGTTTTTATTTGTGTATATGTGTGTATCTACACACATCTTGTATAGACTATATATATATATAAATGCTCATGTAGTACGAACATTTTGCATATGTCTGTGATATCTCCTTTTGCGCAGATATCAATGTAATTCACATGGTACAAAATGTTACTCAGTTGTTAGCTGGGGCTACTTTGCTTTCTGTTTCTGTTTTAATGTTTGTCCATGAATGGGTGTAATATTATGGAATTTTTACTTGCTTGTTTTAAAGGATGTACAAAATGACTTGGGTTTGATTTTTTCAGACCTGCTTTCGTAGTACTGGATTACATTAATGACAAAGAGACAATGATTTTTAATTAAACTATGTAAATGAATTAATATTAATTTGTTTACTGTCTTTTTGATGCTTATTTTCTTTGTCCTATCATCTACATGATCATTTATATAATAACAGTTTTTCATAACAACAACACCATACGTATAGCCTAACCCATATACACTCACCTAAAGGATTATTAGGAACACCTGTTCAATTTCTTATTAATGCAATTATCTAATCAACCAATCACATGGCAGTTGCTTCAATGCATTTAGGGGTGTGGTCCTGGTCAAGACAATCTCCTGAACTCCAAACTGAATGTCAGAATGGGAAAGAAAGGTGATTTAAGCAATTTTGAGCGTGGCATGGTTGTTTGTGCCAGACGGGCCGGTCTGAGTATTTCACAATCTGCTCAGTTACTGGGATTTTCACGCACAACCATTTCTAGGGTTTACAAAGAATGGTGTGAAAAGGGAAAAACATCCAGTATGCGGCAGTCCTGTGGGCGAAAATGCCTTGTTGATGCTAGAGGTCAGAGGAGAATGGGCCGACTGATTCAAGCTGATAGAAGAGCAAATTTGACTGAAATAACCACTCGTTACAACCGAGGTATGCAGCAAAGCATTTGTGAAGCCACAACACGCACAACCTTGAGGCGGATGGGCTACAACAGCAGAAGACCCCACCGGGTACCACTCATCTCCACTACAAATAGGAAAAAGAGGCTACAATTTGCAAGCCACCAAAATTGGACAGTTGAAGACTGGAAAAATGTTGCCTGGTCTGAGGAGTCTCGATTTCTGTTGAGACATTCAGATGGTTGAGTCAGAATTTGGCGTAAACAGAATGAGAACATGGATCCATCATGCCTTGTTACCACTGTGCAGGCTGGTGGTGGTGGTGTAATGGTGTGGGGGATGTTTTCTTGGCACACTTTAGGCCCCTTAGTGCCAATTGGGCATCATTTAAATGCCACGGCCTACCTGAGCATTGTTTCTGACCATGTCCATCCCTTTATGACCACCATGTACCCATCCTCTGATGGCTACTTCCAGCAGGATAATGCACCATGTCACAAAGCTCGAATCATTTCAAATTGGTTTCTTGAACATGACAATGAGTTCACTGTACTAAAATGGCCCCCACAGTCACCAGATCTCAACCCAATAGAGCATCTTTGGGATGTGGTGGAACGGGAGCTTCGTGCCCTGGATGTGCATCTCACAAATCTCCATCAACTGCAAGATGCTATCCTATCAATATGGGCCAACATTTCTAAAGAATGCTTTCAGCACCTTGTTGAATCAATGCCACGTAGAATTAAGGCAGTTCTGAAGGCGAAAGGGGGTCAAACACAGTATTAGTATGGTGTTCCTAATAATCCTTTAGGTGAGTGTACACTACACTGTAAACCCGAATAAGTTGGCAAAACTAAAAAAATTGAGGCCCTTGGTTACATACATTTTTAAGAAATGTAAAGTTTAAGTAAGCAGAAATTGCTCTTCAAATAATCATTCAAATCAGTAAGCTAATTCATACATTTAAATTAAAATGATCAACTTTTATCAATATTTTCAGTAGTGGAAACTTGGCTAGCTTTAACTAGCTAATTGAATAAATGCTACCTTGCTAATTGGTAACAACATGCTCCTAGGTGTATATGTCATTCTTCTTTCAGACGAAGAAATTTGAGTTATATTCTATTGAAGTCCTGGCTCTTCCGAGCTTCATATACACCTAGGATGACTTGAAGGTGAGTAAATCATGGGCTAATTTTCATTTTTGTGTGAACTAACCCAATGAGGAATGAATTAAATTTGTACTGCGCAAAGGTGAAGTACTTCTCTTATCCACTAGATGTCAGTGTTTATCTACGACAAACCTTTCCTTCCTTTCAATGACTGCCTGATTTTATTGGTAAATATATACATAACGATTCAAACGCTGCAGATTTTTAAATATCTCAGCTTGTTTACTGATATCAAAATGCTTAAACATAATTTGTTTGAATGTTAAAATGGGAGACAACAATGATACAAACAATTAATTTGAATGCATGTTTACACAATATTGGAGTGTATTGACAACACCAAATAAGCTCTGAACAAAACTTTTTGTTGCTCTAAATAAATTAGCTTTTTTTTTTAAACATCTGAGAGCATTAAAGATGGACACAGACACACTACCTCAAACACATTTACCCTCTCCAGACATCAAACCTCATGGTGTGGTTTCCAGCAGACAGCCAAAGAGAATCAATCCATCAGATGGCCTCTGTCATCTAGTGAACTGTGTGGTTTATATAGCATCAGCCTGACAGAATAAAGCCTTCTCACCACAGTGAGTCAAAATGTTTTTTTGAAATGACATATATAGGATCAATAAGAAGAGATCCACGTCGATCCCATTAAACAAACAAACAAAATGATGGTCATGTTTTTAATCACACGATACATCAGTTTATTCTGTGAAACACAACACCTCATGTTTATTATGCACTGTGTCTGTTCATTCAGCAGGCAATGGATCAAACCAGGTCGAATCTGTCATATTAATTCTAAAAGCTTAATAACATCATTAATGTCACTGTAATGCACTAAGACTTTTTGTCTTTCCTGATCAGCTTCATCTAAATAAAAGATTTAAACCTTGCCTCGTGAGGTTGTGAATGTTATTGCTCACTGTCCAAATACTTAATAATAAAGACCCTTTTGAAATTTTAGTTGTCTTCACATAGGTCTATAATTCAAAACAGTGACCCATACTATGTAAGGTATAATGTAGTCAGCCGGTTCAGACGTGGATAATAGCCTACATATTTTTTAGTTTAAAATATTTTATAAAGTCAATAATAGCTACCACATCAATAACATGAAAGTAGCGCCGGTTGCAGTCAGCGGACTGATATATTGTTGGGTAACGGACAGCGAATATTGTCGCCTTCACGTGCTATCAGAATTATACTCGTTTCCTAGTTTGAAAAACATGAACTCAAGTCAAAATTTGAATGGGATGAGCTCGTAATCACGACTTCAAGTGGGGAGTATGAAAATTCCGATAGCACGTGAAGGCAGCGTTAGTAAGGGATAATCCACAGCTAGCTGGATTTATCCGCTTTGTTTCACGTCGGACGGTTCTTTGCCTCCACGTCGTGCATTCAAATTGTTTAATGCACAGCTAGCCATGATTATCCCGCTTAAAACATGGTCGTTTTCCAGCATCGACAACTTAAAGGATTAGTTCACTTTCAAATAAACTTTTGCTTATAATTTACTCACCCCCTTGTCATCCAAGATATCCATGTCTTTCTGTCTTCAGTCGAAAAGAAATGAAGATTTTTGATGAAAACATTTCAGGATATTTCTCCATATAATGGAAGTCAATAGACCCCAAACGGTTCAAGGTCCAAATGAGAGGTTCAGTACAGCTTCAAAAGGGCTTTAAACCACATCAAACGGTACCAGACGATCAATAAGGGTCTTATCTAGCGAAACGATCGGTAATTTTTTAAAAAATAAATAAAGTTTACGTTTTATAAGCACAAATGCTTGCCTTGCTCTGTTCAGTGATGCGCGCTTGTGACGTCACGTAAAACGCAATTACGTTGAAAAGGTCATGCTAGACGCAGGCGCAAAGACATTTGAATATGTGGATACGGTCCTCCTTCCGCTCATTTGTAAACACTGACTCGGTACTTCCGCCTGCGTCTAGCGTGACCTTTTCAACGTAATTGCGTTTTACCTGACGTCACGAGCGTGCATCACTGAACAGAGCAAAGCGAGCATTTGTGCTTATAAAACTTAAACTTTATTTATTAAAAAAAAAAATTAGGCTACAGATCGTTTCGCTAGATAAGACCCTTATTGATCGTCTGGTACCGTTTGATGTGGTTTAAAGCCCTTTTGAAGCTGTACTGAACCTCTCATTTGGACCTTGAACCGTTTGGGGTCTATTGACTTCCATTATATGGAGAAATATCCTGAAATGTTTTCATCAAAAATCTTCATTTCTTTTCGACTGAAGACAGAAAGACATGGATATCTTGGATGACACGGGGGTGAGTAAATTATAAGCAAAAGTTTATTTGAAAGTGAACTAATCCTTTAAAGCTGTTATTGATGTTTGCAGCGCAATATTTGAATGGAAGGGTTGAGGTATTTTCGTAAATGACGGCTTTACCATTCTGCCCGAAGCAGAGATAAAGTAGTGCTTAAGATAACATTTATTTGAATGAATGAATAATAGTATTTATTTGAATTAATTATCGAAAGAGATGCGCGTCTGTTCAGCGCCTCTGTATTACGAACAATGAATCCTCGTTGCTGAGAAGTATAGTGATTCAGTAGCAAAGCTATTTTATTACTAAAAGTCACGGGGCAGCGTTGATATGTTTCGGTGCTTATGAATGTTTTTGTGTGATCTCCGCTCTCTGTGTGCGAGTGACGCATGTGCGTTTGTGCTTCATTGAAAACAGGTACAGCACATTAATATTGAACGGTGAACTGACTTGGAACTACCGTTGAATTAAACAGTTTTATTGCACACCAGCCAATCAGAATCGAGTATTCAGACAGATCATGGTATAATAAGGGATAATCCACGGCTAGCTGTGCATTAAAAGATTTTAATGCACGACGTGAAGGCAAAGAACTGCCCGATGCGAAGCAGATATTTTTTTATTTTATTTTATAAAATAAAAAAGCGGGATACCGCGACTGACCAATCAGAGCCATTCTATGTGATCATATTTTTTTTTTAAATAAAATGTTATAAAAAAAAAAAAAACTAAATCTATCTATCTATCTATCTTAGAAAAAGCAGAGAAACATGTTGCTGCTGCGCTGCAATTTAAAAATCTACAGTGATTCTGCTGCACCCCATGTTTACCTGTTTGTTTGATCGGTAGGGATCCGTCTATATCTTCCCTTCGACCCATGTAGGTGCAGACAGGACGCACACTGCAGCCTACGGTAGTCTACTGCACATAGAGGGCGTTTTCCCAGCATGAGAAACATTTGATCGGTACACCCAGCTGGGTAATGCAAACCCACATACTACATCACTGAACACAAATCAGAGAGGGAAGCAAGCTCAAGTAGCTACAGTGCGGAGCATCTAGACCAGAGTGTACTGTGAACCTGCCACATGCGTTTGGACTCTTACTGCACAGCCGGTGGATATTTAATCACTATCGGAGATTTTTTTGTCCCTCTTTTAAAGTGGCTCAAAATATATCATCGAACTTGATTTGACTAAAAACACCTCCTGTTCTTGATGACACAGCGGTGTTTTTAAACATCGCGGCTGACAGGATATGGCGAGCGTTCAGCCGGTGGCCACGCCGGGCGACAGAGCACCTCATCCCGGCCACAGGCATCACGGAGCCGCCGCCGCGGGCTCCAGTACCGGTGACATGATGATGATGATGTCTTGCTCCGGCTCGGTGGTACTACCGGGCGGGGTGATAAACCCCTCGGTTCCGATCCGGAATATCAAGACGAAATTCGCAGTGCTCACCGGTCTCATTCAAGTCGGCGAGGTCAGCAATAGAGACATAGTGGAAACAGTGTTGAATCTGGTAAGTGTGACTCTTTGTGGCTGTGTTTCAAACCCTACTCACTACGTAGACAGCATTGCTGCGGCTCTTTGAACGATCCAATGGGCTCTAGATAGGCAGCTTTCCAGGTTTTGCGAACCGACTTTGGGAGTCATAACCCCCTTGAATGAATGATGTTGTGACATTACACACAGATTGTGAGTGTTCGGATGCAGCATTTATTTTGTGCCCTTATGTTCTCATTACAGTCACTGGCATATGGCAAAGTGTCTGTCATACTTATTAACCAAACAGGTGTCCTACTGTAGTCAACATGCAACCTGTGTTACTATCTTGTTTTATACAGTCTATGGTTAGCTACTATCCTACACTGGAGGGAAATAATATTTAAACATCCTTAAAGCAAGGTACAATCTATCTTTTGTTATACTTTCTGTTAACAACTTGGCAATGGTGGAAGAAAAATAAACTTATTTTAAAATGCATTCTCCGAAAACATATCTTGTTTGAAACAAGTTTGCTTCTCAAGTAGGTTACATTTTTCATGTTTCAGTGATGTTCAGACATTTTTACTGGACAATGACATCTAGCAAAAAAATAAATAAAACATAAAATAAAATCAGGACTATTTTCTTTTATTTGTTTAATTTATACATTTTTGGCAGTGTGTTAAGATATGTTTGATATTGAGTTATGTTTTTGACTCATTTAACATGTTCTGCGACAACAACAGCAACAATGTTCAAACATTCTGTAGAGATTGCACAATTCCTTTCCAGCATTCTCAAACTTGTACAAAATAAGAGATAGATTCAAAGTAATGTGTCTCTATTTGAAATGCCAATTTTTTGGAATTTCTGTAAAATGTGTTTTTTCTTTAAAGTTAACTTCCTTTTGTTTTGTTCTTTCATATATCTTTATCATGATAAATATAATATAGTACATGCCACCTGAATATACAGTATATGCCGAACATTGAGAATACTTTGATTTGACTATGTAAAATCTGGCAGGCTGCATGCTAGCTTTATGCACTTCAGTCTTAAGTTAATAGTCTATTTGCTGAGTGTTTGTTAAAATAGGTTTTCATGGAACACACAAGACCTGGACCTGGGTGTTTGGTCAAACATTTCTTATTCTTTAACCGTGGTAGGCTATTACAAAGTTTTTGTACTCGTTGTGATTCTTAGTTAATAGCCCGAGTAATGAGCTGTCAGGCAAACAACACTAACTTGCTGAAGTAGTCTAACCATATTAAGATCCGTCTGCTTGTGATTTTCAGTAAACGTGTTCGATTTGACAATCACAGAGTTCACACAATTTGATGCATTGAACTGAGGAATATAGATTAAGAAACCAGAGGCTTATCCAGCACAGAAAAATCTCAGGATCAGGTGTTTCTTTTGTGACTGCTGTCTGTCTCACACAATGGCAGCTCATGGTGAGTCAAGGAGGCGATGCTGTTGACAGCATCTAGACAACAGGTCTGTTCCTGAGCTCACAGGTGCTCCTGTTTACGGCACGCCAGGGTGCATTTCTGATTTGACAGTGGAGGGAATAATTACTGTCCCTCCCATGGAGACCATTTGCCAAGGGTTCTTCAGCCACCATGCACAAAAACATGTGCATGTTTATTTTCATAAAGAGTGTTTATCAGTCAGTCAGTTGTTTTAGCGAGAGAGAGAGAGAGAGAGAGAGAGAGAGAGAGAGAGTTTTGTATACCTTTGTGGTGTTTTAACAAGTACTCACACCTAGGTTTGTTAAAGGTGTGTAGGTATATATATATATAATATATATATATAGAATTTTTTTTTTTTTTTTAACCTCCTCTTGTGCTATTGCTTTACATTGAGTTAAAGGGATAGTTCACCCAAAAATGTAATTATCCCATAATTTACTCACCCTCAAGTCATCCTAGGTGCATCTTTCAGACGAATACAATCAGAGTTATATTAAAAATATCCTGGCTAATTCAAGCGTTATAGTGGCAGTGAAGGGCTGTCTAAAATGTGAATTTTGCAAAAAAAGCTCATCCATCCATTATAAAAGTAATCCACACGGCTCCAGGGGCTTAATAAATGTCTTCCTGAAGTGAAGCGATGCGTTTATGTAAGACAAAATCGATATTTAAAACTTTATAAAGTAAAATATCTAGCTTCCACCAGACTGCCTTCCGTATTCAAGTGTAACGCCTCTCACAGTTTCCAAACCATTATAAGAAAATATGGACGTAGTGTCCGTGACGTCACCCATAGGATTCTGATGAGCAGTTTGGACGAGATGACCATCTTGGCAGCGCGTCATCGTTCGTCACTCCCGGATAACAGAAAATGAGCAAAAAGGCGGGACGTGGGCGGAGCTGAGGTGACGTGATGACTAACAGACAGCAGATAAGTGGCTATCCACCTGTCACTCAAAGTGGCCACGCCCTTAATTATGCAGAACTTTAATGCTTTATATAATGTAAACGAATGAGTTATAAAAAAATTCACCCCCCTCACAGTTGTCATGAAGGGCAAAATTAGCCATATAGACCAAAACCTCAATTTGTACCAGGCTGTAAACATGTTTTAATCTGCTGTAAAGTTGGGCATTTTAACATGGGGCTCAATGAGATTCTGCTCCCTTTTGGAGCCTGTCCCTAGCAGCCAGTCGATGAATTGCAGTATATGTCACTTCCGTATTGGCTTCAAGAGAAACTGCGGGAGGTTGCCGCTTGTTCCAAATGCGTACGATACGTCTGACATCATACGCCGTGCCAGTAATGTTTTTTCCGAAAGTTGAGTATGGAAGGCGATCTGGCAGAAGCTAGATATTTTACTTTATAATGTGTTAAATATGTTTTTTTGTTTTTTTTTGTTTACAAAAATCCATTGTTTTGCCTCAGAAGGCCTTTATTAACCCCCCCGGAGCCGTGTGGATTACTTTTATAATGGATGGATGGGCTTTTTTTGGGCTTTACATTTTGGGCTGCCATTCACTGCCATTATAAAGCATGGATCAGCCAGGACATTTTTTAATATAACTCCGATTGTATTCCTCTGAAAGAAGAATGTCTTATACACCTAGGATGGCTTGAGGGTGAGTAAATCATGGTGAGTAATTTTCAATTTTGGGTGAACCATACCTTTAAGACAATCCAACAGTGTTTACAAAACTGACAAAAGTGATGTTCTATTATATGAACAAAGGTTAAAGTCGGCATGAAACGAAAGTTGTGACACTCTGTTCTTCCCTATTGTGACATATATCTGAGTAAAGCAGCTTCTTGAACTAGAAATAATGTAGGACTTGATTTTTTCTATTGGGAATCTATTGGATTGTTGGTCGTTTGCTATGGCTGCGATCTCATGTGAATAGCAGGTGGACATATAACTTTTAACATCAACATTGAACTTTTTCTGCAACACTGAAAGACTGGTATTGTTAAGTCTTTTTCATTGTAGTGAGTGACAATTTGAAACTTTTCACTGTTAGATCAGCAGTTTTATCCAAGCCCTCTTTTTTTATTAGTTTATCGTGTTAGAAATGTCACCCTGAGCGATCCAGGCCCAGCTCTCCGGTGTGGCACACTGCTTTAACCCCTACATATCTGAACCTTGATATTTGCAGTCTCATTGCACCTGCTCCAGAGTTTAATTACCGGCCATTCTGTCGCAGCAGGGAGCGAAGAGATTATACTGGGAAAATGTGTTGCCGCACTTGGCAAGTCAGGGCAAAGACATCGTCCTGTGACTCTAAATGACTTTCGATAGTCTCAATGCAACCCTGACGTCTCTTGAGTAACCGAAGTGAGAAGAACAGCACGCCCAGGCAAATCTCACCTTTCTTGATCCGAGAGAGGCGAATTCACAAGTCATGATGTGACTGGCAAAGTGAGTCGTTCCAGAGACAATTTTGAGAAGTGCACAGTCAAATTTTGTAGCGTGAGTTTAGTTACAATCACACCGCCATTGTGTTTTCATTCACACTGCTTTTCTTGTCAGCGTCTCAGAAACACAGTATATGAGAAGAACAGTAGTGTGGCTGCTTTGATGTCTCGATTAAGAATTGATCGCTGGAGTCTCTAGTGTGCAATGACTCAGAGATGTGTAATGGAATTGATCCCGTTTGATTTACTTTCGCCGTTTTGACCGAGGCAGCACTCTCACTCCACTTTATCGTATCGCTAAATCTGATCCAAAGGAATGAAACGGTGGGAAGTTACACCTTGTTTGTCACATTGTACTTTCAGCGTACTTTAAATCTTGTGTATCTGATTCTCAGAGAGACTTTGACAAAGCAACTCCGTCATTCCGGAAGTAAGACGTGTCACAGGCATCCCTCGTGTGTTGGACAGGGCGATGTGTTCGAGCAGGAACAGGAAATAGGGCCATCAGTCAGCCTGGTATAAGATACCTTGGCAGAGCCGGCAAGCCGGACTCAAACTAGCAGAAGGAAACTAGGCACCCAGTGTAAAATCCAAACCCAATATAAATTCCAACTCTATTTTTTTTCTCTTTACAAGGACGCTGCTGTTACCCTTGGGCTGGTTGAGTTAAAGCTCAGACCTGTGTGTGGTGAAACTGTGACTAGTCAGAAACCGAGAACATTAACAATTAAGAAGCTCTTTCAAGGATTTGAACAAACCGCAAAAGAGAATCTGTTCAAAGCTGGATCTAAAAATGCATTTTGTAAAATTCTGTGAACCAAGTCAGAAGGATTCCATATTTTATGAAGGACTTTCAATGAAATAAAAAAATGTGTCTAGAATATCTAGAAAATGTTTCTTCTGATCTTTTCTTGTGAGTGTAGTTTTCAAAGTATGCCTGAGCACTAAATTATAAATTAAAATACATTTACAAATCTTGTTTAGAGAGAGAAACGGATCATAATTGTAAGTTTATGCACAATGTCATTTTAAACCTTTTATTTATATATTAATTTATAAAGTAATTTTGTTGTGCTTTTGTAATATTTATTATTTTTTGCTTTTTTTGAAATATTTCTATTCAGCTTTAATGTTTTTACATTTCAGTTTTAGTTCAGTTTACTTCAACTTAAAGCGATTTTATTTCAGTAAGTTGCCAAAGCAACATTTCTATATTTTTATCTAATATTTGATATTATTTCAATTAATGCAAAGGATTTTTTAAAGTTTTAATTGGGAATATCAATTGCCATGTTGTTGCTATGGTTATCTGAGTGGTTGTTTACAACAAAAATGAAAATTCTGTCATCATTTAGTCGCCCTCATGTCGTTCCAAAAGCTGTTTATGGACAATGAAAGTCAAACAACAGTGGACCCCATTGACTTTCATTGTATGGACAAAACACAAAGACATTCTCTATTCTGTTCTATTCTGTTTGCATTGATAATTGCGCCTGCTTATGCATAGATGGTACCGTACTTACTGTCCAATGTACAAACCGCAAATGGACAATGGAGAATTGGAACATTGGGTTTGTAAATGCATTGTGTCCAGTGTAACCTTTGTTTTTTCCAAGAAAATATCCCTTGGGAAAGAGTTGTACAATAAATGGAGCAGAAAGACAAATATGTGTTGAGAGCATTGTCTATTTCCAGAAGGTCGTTTTTTCCTCTTAGAGATGGAGGCTGTATTCAATCTTTGATGTGGAGATTAGATTTGTTCTGTATTTTGAGCCTGTGCATTCTGTGTGTTCAGCCCACAGCACTATAAGCCTTAGAATAAGTCTTAGAAATATCTCTGAAATGTTTTGCATTTGTTACTAAATTTAACTACATCATTTTATCAGCGAAGGCTTATGGATGGAGAAAGGGAGGGTTTTTATTTCTTCGATCAAAGTGAATCATTCTAGATAACATTATGCTGCTCTTTTTTGCCCCCCCCTAGACTTTTATACTTGTCTACCCACAGCGAGTTAAATTTTTGTTGGGCATAAGTGATAGTTTCTCGACAAATGAACTATGGTCAGCGGCTGCTCAATTTCTGTCAATACTGTGGTTCCACATGGGACATGGTCTTGCCTCAAAAGGTTATTTGATGACCATGCTTACTGTGAATCGCCTTGAAGTTTGAAAGTGAACAGGATTGTGTCCATTAGAGTTGAAGTGATAGTTCATTCAAAAATATAAATAGTCATTATTAACTCACCCTCATCCATTTCCAAACCCACTTGCTGTTATTTTTATCTGTGAAACTAGGGCTGTTCGATTATGGCAAAAAAATCACAATCATTTATTTTGGTCAATATTGAAATCACGATTATTGGTGGGTGAAATGATCAAAGTCGTATTTCATGATATGAGTAAATTTAAATGTCAGTGAAATTTCACAATTATCAATACTTCTGCAAAAATGAATACTAGGTCAATTATTGTAAGTAAACAGTCCTCAAAACAGTTACTGAAGACAAGTAAACATAAAATATGAACAAATAAACTAAATACAAACAGAACAGAACAAAAATATAAATGAAATAGAGTTCTTTAGGTTTTTCAGGAAGATGTACTAACAGTGGTATTCAGATAAGTAATAGCCTACAACAGAAATTGAATAAAATAATCAAGTGTAAAATAACACTGCTGTATACATTAAATATAAACATATCCTTATTTAAAACGTATTAAAAGTTATTCATTCAAGAGCAGTGAGTGATTTTATCTTTGTCTTTTCTTGTTTGATTAACATTAATGACAGCAGTTGTGTGGCTGCTGTCACTTTAAGAGCTGCATGGATCCATTATATACTGTTTCAAAGACACTCTCGCAAATGTTTACATTGACTTAAGACATAACTGACTGTTTTTCCGAGGATACTTACCAAAACGGAATTTGTATGTAGGCTATTTGACAGTTTAGGTGCGTATCTAAAGCCCATATATAGGGCCCTATGAAATCCGTTTTATTTTTTCCCAAATTCCATTTTATTTTTTCCCAAATTCCGTTTTTTCCGTTTTAATTTTTGCTAATTCCTTTTTTTTTCGTTTTAATTTTTGGGAATTCAGTTTTTTTTACCCTTAACTTTTATTTTAGTCGTAAAAAGAGTGTTTTTAATGTTAATATAATAGAACATAAAACATAAAATAGGAATGACCTTAAATTTATTGAGGTAACAAACATCACATTTACTTTTCAGGACAAATACTGCAACATAATACTGCACTCTAAGCACTTCAAGTCACAACTAGATATTAGTGCTGTGAATTGATAATTAAAAAAAAAAAGAATTAATCACATTTTTTTCTGTAATTAATCATGATTAATTGCAATTAAAAACATTGGAGTTTTTTATATTTTGATATTGTAATAATTTCAGTTACTCTCCAAATTAATTTAGAAACAATTTAAAGACAGCATATTTTAAATGTGTTGTAATGGCATCTTTTTATGAATGAAGGCCAGTATCACTGATATTAATGTCTATATGAAACATTGATGACGTTACATTACAGTATAACCGAAAGCTACCAATTTCAACATTTATTAGGCTTTAAAAAAACTTTTAACTTTTAATTTAATTGAACTTAAAACAATCTTTACATAAATCTATTATAATAAATGTTATATTTGCCTGTGGCCTTCCCTCTCAGACATAGTCTACACAGAAATTGAATAAAGTTATCAACACCTTTCTTAACTGCATAAATAATAAGTGAAATATAGATTAATCATCATTAAAGCTACAATCTTCTGTTCCCGTTGTTCTTTGAACATTAATGACAGACATTATCAGTGCTACTGTCACTTTAAGAGCTACCTCAGCCAAACATGATGTGGATAATGCTGCCTTCACGTGCTATCGGAAATTTGATGATTCCGACTTCTGAAGTCGTGATTACGAGCGCATTGCATTCAAGTTTCAAAATGTGAGGGCGTTCATGTGCAATGTTTACCTAGGAAACTTGTATATTACGATAATTCCGAGAGCACGTGAAGGCAACATAAGACGCGCTGACCCGCGCATCTCATTTCCTCTCAAGTTCATTTAAGGCATTATTTCCCATACAGTTCATTAAAGTGCATTAAAAACAAGGCAAAATACAGCAAGCACTCCCTGAGGGAACTGCTCGGCTCGGTACTGAGGGCTTATCGTTGAGTTTCTTAACTTTTTCGCCGACGAAAGCAGAGCCGTGGAGCCGCTTCGCCACACTTTCAGTGTTTTGAAGGAGGAGCTGAAATGACGGGAGGGGTTGTGCTTTCCCAGATTTGCTTCCCCCGGTCTGCATTTCCCCAGACATACGTTCTTCTCCCACACAAAACCGCATTTCATTCCAAATATGTCAAATTCCGGGAAATTCCGCGTTAACAATAGATTCCGCGTTAATATGCCAATTCCGCGATTCCGTCCGCGATTCGGTGATCACGGAAATCATAGGGCCCTACATATACTTTGCGTGTGTTTGTTTCGTCCAAGTGTGCCACATGAGTCCTGAAAAGTGAAGGTGGATGGATGCCGTATAGGTGCAGTATAATAAACCCCGCCCTCTCCATGCAAATTACACACTTCAAATACATTTTTTCCAAAGATGTTTCTGTAATTTTAGGCAGTTTTTATCACGCTGGTGTTAGTTCAAGTGTTTGTTCTTTAATAACTTTGGTGTTAGTTAGTTATTTGATGCTATAAAAACAGGGGTGCGATGTTACGATTGATCGCTGAGATTGACAGCTTCTCTGAGGGAAGTAGAACCCGGGAACTTTAACTTTAATTTCTACATTTCAATAACTGTTTATTTCACAAAAAGTTCAGGGGCGTGTGATTGATTAGGCGGGAGCAGTTTATGGGCTGGACCTTGATATCGGCTCCGCTTCACGCTCACTACTGTGCAGACTCAGGCTCAAGATGTCAGCTCCATATTTGGACCAAATATGGCGGCTTTACTGGCGCCTTTTCTTACTACAATGGAAAAGAGTGAAGGTGCGTTGTCCATCTTTTTTTACAGTCTATGGTTCCAACCCCGTCTCGGAGTGCGTGTACAGGTGGCCGCATATGGAACAGCGTCCCTTTTGTGGCTTAATGCACTTTTAATAACACTGTTTAATATCAATTACATCCAGCAGTTTAGCAAGAGTAGACTGCATTTTACAACACTCACTTATTTGGCCGATTTGGATGTTAAAGGATTAGTTCACTTTTAAATAAACTTTTGCTGATAATTTACTCACCCCCATGTCATCCAAGATGTCCATGTCTTTCTTTCTGCAGTCAAAAAGAAATTAAAGTTTTTGATGAAATATATTTTTCTTCATATAATAGACTTCAATGGGCTCCAAACAGTTCAAGGTCCAAATGACAGTTTCAGTACAGCTTCAAAGGGCTTTAAACGATACCAAACGATAAATAAGGATCTTATCTAGCGAAACGCTCAGTTTCTGTGAGAAACCGAGCAGTATTTATGCAATTATTTCACTTTTTATCAGACGAACATGATAATCTCTGAGCTCCGCCATAACTTCCGCTAAGTGAGGTCAAAATACGAACGTGGTCATAGATATATCGATCGTAGATACCTCATTCTACTGATCAGTGCAGGCGCTAATGAGGCATCTACGTATACATCTATGACCATGCTCGTATTTTGACCTCACTTAGCGGAAGTTATGGCGGAGCTCACAGATGATCACGTTCGTCTGATAAGAGGTAAAATAATAGCATAACTGCTCGGTTTCTCACAGAAACTGATCGTTTCGCTAGATAAGACCCTTATTCATCCTCTGGTATAGTTTGGTATCGTTTAAAGTCCTTTGAAGCTGTACTGAAACTGTCATTTGGACCTTGAACTGTTTGGAGCCCATTGAAGTCCATTATATGGAGAAAAATCCTGGAATATTTTCATAAAAAAAACTTCAATTCTTTTTGACCGCAGAAAGAAAGACATGGACATCTTGGATGACATGGGGGTGAGTAAATTATCAGCAAAAGCTTATTTAAAAGTGAACTAATCCTTTAAGTTGGGCTTAGGATGGAACGAAAGTGCTCCGCTGTTACTGTGAAGGAATGAAAGTGCGCTGGACGGAATGCAGCAGAGGCACAATAATCGTTTTACCTCGATTATCCTGTTTTCATAATCGTTGGTAGACAAAATCGAAATCAAAATATGATTAATTGCACAGCCCTATGTGAAACTTAGTCATTCATTTGAGAGTGAATCATTCAACTCAGTGTTCAGCTCTCAAATAAAAATGGCTCCTAAATGGCACAGGTTTGATGTGATGACAAGAACCCATGGCATCTGATTTCAGTCTTTTTCTCACCCAAAGAAGAAAAAGCGCCTTTTTGTCCTTTGGTCACTATAAACTGTCATTGTGTATGGAAAACAGAGTGCAAAGATTTTTCAAAATTCAAATTTTATAGCAGTATACAGATTTGAAACAAGGGTGAGTAAATAATGACTTTTTTTTGGGTGAACTATGATGAACTCTCTTAAATGATTGCATAACCTCAGCAATAAGCCGACTTTTTCATGAAAATGAGTAATAATGAGCTTGGAGGTTATGCTGTTGCCTCTAATTCCCTTCAACAGTCTGATTCCTATACAAAGCTATTCAGAGGCCTAATCGACAACAAATATCCATCATTTCCGCAGAAGCGAACACAGGAACCCTTAACGAGAGAGAGAGATCTCGCAGTCATGTGCTACAAGACTGAGTCTTGACAATGTGCCTTATCTGGGCTAATTAAGAACGACTCTGTCGTTAATCTCCCTCTGCCGCGAAGTCTGAAATGAAAGCTGTTATACTGATAAAGTGGGAATGTTTCACCCTGTAGGTAGCTTTTATTGCTTGAAAATTGTTAAATTAGGTTAATGCGAACAGAAATCTATTTGTGGTATAATCGTGCTGTCTTTAACAATCACTGCTGCTTTATATCCATGTGGATTTCCTTTACTCAGTCATATGTTAGTGGAATAGAAATAAATGCCATAAAATTAAATGCTAACAACTGGGTATATAAACGGATGTTTCCAATCTCAGAATGTACGTTGATAAAGGCCGATTGTATTTACTGTTCTAGTTGTTTGCTGCACTTCTGCCATATTAATCAAGGCCTGAAAGAGATGACATCCACCTTGACCCTACCATTGTGGAGACAATCTTTTCATTCGTCATTTTCAAAAGAAATATGCCATATGAGCACTTACTCTCAGCACTGGGTCAAAGTTTACAAACCCTGTTGTGGTTTGTCTCTCATTGCTATTGCTTAACCATTGTATTAAACTCCAATGTGTTTCTCACACTGTTTGTACTATGCACTTAAATTTTGCAGCTACATTAAAAAGTGATCAGTTGACTTTACTTTCTAACCCATTGCCTAATGCTTTTTTTTCAATTACGCATTAAGTTTATTTTAAAATTATTAAATAAACTTCATGCATAATTGAAGGTTTCCTCACCTTTTTACGTTTAAAAAAGTGACTGGATTTTGCTAAAAAACAATATTAAATATTACCACATCTTAATAAATTTTTTTAAGCGTTTAGTCCTGCGACTTTCAGTAGACAAACAGGTGAAATGAAGTAGGATTCCGGGCAATACATTCCAGATTGTGTGGATTTCAATTGAAATGACTGGATTTTGCCAAACAACAGCTTTAAAAAATATCTTCACTCAGTAGACAAAACAGGGGTAAAATCCCATTGATGGAGGATTCTGGGCATTATTTAGGGACCAAGATGTCCTTGAGAACTGTGCTTTTTTGACCATGGCGAGTAAGCAACCACCAAGCAATGTCCTAGTAACCAACTAAAACACCTTAGCAGCCGCTTAGTTTATTTCTGCTATTGTGTCCTCATGTGGGACAAATCTTTCTCTGTTCTGCTATCAAATATAAAGTTCTGTTGGTCCTTGATATTGCTACGCGCAGTGCTGAGAGCCACCAAATTCTGATAGTGTTGACCTGCATTTGCTTCAACTCTCCTCGCTGTCCCAGATGAAATATAGGTTTTAAAACTGGAATTCATAAGCTGGCTAGAGCAGCTAATTTTTCAGAGGTCAGACATGCTTACTGCCAGAACGCTGGTAATGAGGTTCTAGGTTTGTTTCTGTCGCCCCACTGCGCTGTGTGCTTGCATGGATTAGCAGCTCCCCTGGCTGCCTATAAAGATGGAATACCTGGGGTAGGCATGAAAACCCCCATCAAAACTCAGTCACCAGGCTTTCATAAGATTTAAAGAGCTGTTTATCTGACTGTGCTAATAGCATATGAACGCAAGTTTATTTGCTTTTCAGTATTCAACTTAATGTCATAGGTAATGATTTAATTTTTGTTTTCTGTTTTTAGTTGCTAATTACATTAGCATAATGTTAGATGATATTAAATGTCTGAAGTGTGTATTTTTTTTCTTATGTTAAATACTTTTGCTAGTGGCAGTTTAATATGCAGAGACGATAAGTAAGCTATTCACAGATTGATTTTACTAACACACACAACAAAGTTGCGTATCCTAACACAGCTGACAGAGCATGATGTCACCGGATTTTAACATTTAACATGAAATCGCGATGTTTAAAAAAAAAAAATGTATATGCAGCTTGTCAGTGAAACAGTTCTGTGATCAGTAGTAAATGCTGGGCCATCTGAAAGCACTTTGAGTTTGAGTCGCTTATAACGTGCATTTGAAAAAGCAACACGTGCCAAACATCTTTCCAAACATGAGAAGCATTTATGAACCTCTTGTCCAACAAAAGATAACATTTAATAACATGTTTGTACTCCAAACTCACTTGATCATGTCAGTTGAGTGTTTGAAAACATCTTGAAGTGAAATGATGTGGCTTCTTACACAGAATAAGGCACACAACATATTATTTCATAGGCTTTATCACTGTATAGAATGCTATGTTGTTTAGCATTGAAGTTTAAATATACTTTATTATCATGAAAAAGGCTGGAAAAACAGATAAACCATATTGTCGTAGTCCTGTGTTTATAAGTCATGTTTAATAAATCAAAGTGTTTCAATCTTCTGTTTGTTCAGCTACAGCTATAGTATGATGCCCATAGGGCAGTGGTCGGCAACTGGCGGCCCGCAGCCAGATTATTTTGATAGCGGCTGGTTCTGAAGTAAATCTGTCATTATAGTGTAACGGAGGCCAGCTAGTGAGAGCTGTGCAGGTAAACTCCCCTGATGCCAAGAAATGCTCTAGTGACAGACACAAGAGGTTGCAGCCTTAAAGCTACACTATGTAACTTTTCCGTCCACTAGAGGTCGCCTGTTCAAAACAAAGGCGTAGTTTGATGACGGCACGTTTGAGCGCAGAATCTCGGGACATGTGGTCTTCACCTCACAGCCGGTGGGAAACAGTCAGGATAGGACTCGAGCAGAAATCATGTTCATGGATGCGATTATTAACATTACTGTAGTCTGAAGTAGAGCAGGAGCGAGTGTTGTGGAGCTGAGCAAGGCCGCAGAAGCGATTGAAGAGCGGGACTGTTATTATGGCATAGTCGCTGGCGGGACTTTTATTATGACACGGTTGCCGTCTTTTCGGTCCTTTTGCTACTTCCTCTTTTCCAGTCATGAGTCTGAGGTAACGCAGCTCTGTTTATCGTATTAGATATATCTGAGTGTGTTGAAAAGGAAGTTATGACGTTCGCTTGGCGGCTGCTATGACACTTGTTCACTCTGCAGTGAGAGTAAAGTGTTTCACTGAATAAAACCGGAGACCGAGGGTGACGCAGATATGACGCAATCGACAGGCGACTCCCTCACACGCATAGCTCACACGTCCCGGTTCCTTGGTTAAAATAGCAAATTTCTCACGATTTACAAATAGTTTAAAACATTTGGGATATTCTAAGTACTCAACTGAACAAAATATATAACACTGGCCTAGTGGTTTCTGGATATTTTACTGCAAAAATCCTACATAGTTCACCTTTAAGCCTCCTTGTTAGAGCATCTGACTCCCATGCGGAAAGACCTAGGTGAGATTACAGCAAAAACCGTCCATTTCAATCCATTTCTCTTTAGTGATTTTGCCTTCAAAAAAAGTACGAGAACGGTTTTGCAGCAATGTGTTGATTTTGGGAGGAATTGAGAGCTTTTAATTTGAAAAGTTCTGAAAGGCATTCAAAAGAGTCTGTGGAATGGATTCACCTCTAAAATAGCCGTCATGAAATGAGTGGTATGAAAAAACGAACAGTGAACCATTGAAACGTTTTCTTATAACGCGGGGCCTCAGCACCTACACGTGAACAATAAAAAATCAAATGCAGCTTCCTTTTTATAAAAAATATAGACAAGACAACCAGCAAAAAAAGGTGCCATGCTTCGTCTCATGGTGCTGTATGGTATTATATTCTTTACAAACAGCGACAACTTCGTTGCAGATAAGACACACCGGCTTTGCATTCACAAAACCAGGTAGGATGAACGCAGTTGTCTTTCCATTCTTCATTGTATGCCCTATTTTTGCAGTCATCTTTCCATTTGATAGTGCCATTTAAATGTTAACATCACTGCACACAATGTAATCGTGTACCTCCAACAGGCAAACAATAAAAAAAAAAATTGTTTACTACACAAGGATGACAAGGAATAATTCTGAGTGTAAAAGTAGGCTACGTCAAATAATTATTACAATAAGTTAGGCTCCATTGTGTAACAAGCAAATTAAAATACACATTTATTATTCACAATATGAAAAGAGGAAATAAAACATTGTTTGCTAAGAGCATGACTCAAACATGTCATTAATGGGCTTATTCAAGTCCTCTTTTATTTTTTGAGTTATTTTTATCCATTCCGCGTCTCAATCCATTCCGCGTGTTTTAGCAAGGCGGCCTGAGTTGCAAGTTGGTGAATGAAGATACTTGCCAGGTTACGTGTCGCTACCGCTTGATTAATTTATCCAATTTTTTAACAGAGTAACAGCTCACTAGAGTAATAGCTCACTACCAGCTACAAAATACGCTGTAACAGGATGTCACAGGCAATTCTACTTGCATTTTTCATCAATTAATTTCTCAAATTATCCCTTGCCTATGTTATGGGCCGCCATCTAATGGCATCTAGTGGCCTGATGATGCCAAATTTACTTGCCGACCCCTGCCATAGGGATTTCCTGGAATGACATGCACAAGAGCGCCCTCTGCCTTTCAGGTGGAGCAGCATTCACTACCACATAGCCGTGTGTCACTGACAAGCGCGCATAATAAAATCACAGCCTTTGCCTAACCACGTACGGTTTAATTTAGATTAATCGTGCAGCCCTAACCAAAATGCATAAAAAGTTTTCAGTGTTTACTTGAAAACAGTGTAGTGTAAACTGCCCCTCAACCAATGACGTTTAGTCGGGGGGTGGGACTACCTGTCTGTCTGACCAGTGCCTGACAGTGCTCAGGAAACCTATTTGAAAATAGTAATAATTTTGCAATCCCTTATTTTATATGCAGTGTTTGCACTACCATTCAAAAGTTTGTGGTCAGTAAGTAAAAAAAGAAAAAAGAATAATACTTTCAACAACAGGACATTAAATTGATGTGTGACAGATTCGAAAATAAATAAATGCTGTCAAATAAATTTCTATCATCTATCTATCTATCTATCTATCTATCTATCTATCTATCTATCTATCTATCTATCTATCTATCTATCTATCTATCTATCTATCTATCTATCTATCTATCTATCTATCTATCTATCTATCTATCTATCTATCTATCTATCTATCTATCTATCTATCTATCTATCTATCTATCTATCTATCTATCTACCTGCTAAATATGTTATTTTTGTTTTTCTTAAACAAAGAAAATATTGTGAGAAAATATTGTCCTTATACTGAAAAGAGCACAGACTAATGATTAATTATTGATTTTCACAGACAAAGATAATTGTGAATGTGCTGATCATTCCATTAACGATTAGCTATATGCCAGGGAGGTAAAGTGTTAACATTTTCCTGAATTAGTCATGTGCTGTCTTCCGTGAACATTATTTATAGGTTAATTTAAAACCAAACTTTTGGGAAGACCCAAAGTAAAGAGCTCACCTTTTAAACTCTTCTCCAAAGCTATATTCCAAACTATTCCAGTCATGAACGAGTGCGGATAGCAGACCATGCAAATGTGACCTTATGGACAGTCGATACACAAGACTAGAGAAGCAGTCAAGGAAATAATGGCTACCCAAGGGTTTGGAAGTGAAACAGCTGTTCAGCTAAATTAAATCTGCTGATTTCATGGTGAAATTTGATGGTTAATGTGAGAGTTGTGCTTTTCATGCATATCTAGTGAGTCCTGTTAACGTCAGACATAAAGTGTAACTGTGTCCAATGCATTAGTCACAGTCCTCTGGCATTGTGTGTAGAGTTCTGGAATGGTACGCACAGGACTGTTGCTTCAGCAAATACATATTTGCCTTTAGAAAACGGGAAATGACACAGCTAATCCGAAAATTCTCTTTTTGATCACAACACATACATGAAGCTTATCACGAATTAGCCAGATTCAAACCTCATCTGTTGCACCCCTGAGTAACGACAGAGTCCTATCCTGATTGGATGGGCTTATTTTTAAAGGACATTTTAGGGGCATCTGGCCTGTTTTTAATCTTACATGAAAAACTGAAGTCTGTGTGACTCACAATGAAAGTAAATGGCTGCAATGGTGATTCATGGGGTAACTGGGCTGCATTTAAAATAAAAAGACAAATGATGAGGTAAAAAGATCTTTCGGAAAAGGACAAATTGGAAGGGTTTTAGAAGCACAAATCTAAGCCTAAGCCATTGAAATGACTAGGATCAATTGTAATTATTGGTCACATCTGAAATTGTTCCCTATATTCGGGGATTTCACCAAAGTGTGCTGTTTAATTTTATATATATATATTTTAGATATAGATAATTTTGGGAAATAATACAAATAATAGGCATTCAAATTCAGTGAGAACCTCATATGACACTTACTGACTGAATAATGCATAGGCCTATATGTGTGCATTTAAGGTTTACAACAAATCATATATATCGAGTTGCCTAGGTAAACATTGCACATGAATGCCCTCACATTTTGAAACTTGAATGCAATGAGCTCGTAATCAAGACTTCAGAAGTCGGAATTATCAAATTTCCAGCAGGCAACATTAGTTCTCCTAGGAAGTTTGTATTTACAAGTTGGAATGTCGTAATTGTGACGTCAGGTGTGTTAAAATCACTTCGGCCTGAGCAAGGTAGTGATTTACTCCTCGATCAAGGTTTTCAACCCTACTTCTACAAAATGATAAATAAAGAATGTGCCTGCGATGTGTTTTTGTGTTTGTATTCAGTTAAAGGGTTAGTTCACCCAAAAATGAAAATTCTGTCATTAATTACTTACCCTCATGTCGTTCGACACCCGTCAGACCTCCGTTCATCTTCAGAACACAAATTAAGATATTTTAGTTGAAATCTGATGGCTCTGAAAGTCCTCCATTGGCACAATGCACGGTTCACTCTCAAGACCCTTAAAAGGTACTAAAGACGTCGTTACAAAGTCCATCTCACTACAGTGGTTCTAAAATAACTTTATGAATCGGCGACAATAGTTTTTGTGCGCAAAAACACCCTAAATAACGACTTACATAGTGATGACGATTTCAAAACAAAGCATCATGAAGCTTCGAAGCGTTATGAATCAGTGAGTCGAATGATGATTCGGATCGCGTGTCAAACCGCCAAACTGCTGAAATTTGGCAATTCAAACCGCTGAATCGACTCAGTGATTCATAACGCTTCGAAGCTTCATGATTCTTTGTTTTGAAATCGTCATCACTATGTAAGTCGTTATTTAGTATTTTTTTGCGCACAAAAACTATTGTCGCCGATTCATAAAGTTATTTTAGAACCACTGTAGTGAGATGGACTTTGTAACGACGTCTTTAGTACCTTTTAAGGTTCTTGAGAGTGAACGTGCCATTGAGCCAATGGAGGACTTTCAGAGCCATCAGATTTCAACTAAAATATCTTAATTTCTGTTCCGAAGATGAACGGAGGTCATACGGGTGTCGAACGACATGAGGGTAAGTAATTATTGACAGAATTTTCATTTTTGGGTGAACTAACCCTTTAATGAAGGTGCTGTAAACTGATTTGTTATATAATCTATCATACCGTATTTTTTACATGCAGATAGTTTTATTGCAGATTTAAAAATGGTACATTTCAACAAATTTTAATAGATACTGTATCAATTGCATCCGCTATGTTTTCTCACTTACACGCCCCCAAACTTCTAAACTTTGGTTTTGCAGACATTCCCACTCGTAATTACAACATTGTGATGGCATTTAACTCAATGAGATCTTTTCAATGTAACTTGAATAGTGTGGTCACATTTACAGCTGCTCAACAAAATATTGTGGGCAAAATCCAGCAATTTCAGTTGGAATCTGTGGAGTCTAACGTGAAGGCAAAAAAAGTTCCACATGCATTTCGCCTGTGTTGAAAATGGGTCTCGCAAATTTGCCACGTTCACCAACAGAAAGAGTTGAAGTGAATAAAATATGAAACAGACCTTTTGGAAGATTGTATTATTTAACTGACCTCATGATATGGAATTGCATTTCTTTTTTCAAAATATTTATGAAAGAACTAAAATAATAAAATCAAATAAGTTCTGAAATAACAATAATAACTAAAATGTTGGTAGAGTTAAACCTGTTGTACCTCATGCAGCACAAGCAGTGTCTTTCTTTCTTTATATACTTATCTATTTGATTTTAAGTGGTGAAATGTTCTTCATAAATCCTAGGTTGTCATTAAGCTAAAGTCCAATACTGAGAAGATGTTTATGGTGTGGGACCAGAGCTTAAAGGGAAGTTAATGCTCCGTGTCTTCCGCTTTCCTCCCCACCGACTCCATCTCTGATCTCACAGAACAGCAGGCACTGAGCAGCGGAGCGCGAGCAGCTCGCGTAAAGCCCCAGACCTCTGGGAGGACCCTGGGCATGTGTGCGCCTATCTCTCGTGCATGCCTCGTCCATGCCCTCCGCAAGACGGAGGATTTAGTGATGATGAAAAGCTGACATTTTTGGAACAATCAGGGATCATTGCGTTGCATCAGCCCTCTGTTTCTAGTCAGCCGGGTTGACAGATAGGGCTGTTCCGGAAGGGCCATATCAGTTGCAGGCACTGGAATCCGTTTATTACCAAAAACGGGTCTTATTTTTTGCTGGAGATGGCTTGAGGGGAAGATTTCACTCTCCGTGTTTTGAGCGCACAGCTTTTGTACTTCACAGGAAGCATTTAAAATTCATGTTGCCCCAGTTTTGCCTCTTGCCGGCAAACGGCACATCAGAAATGAGGCACAATGTCTCCAATCATTGAAATAAAGCTGCTCGTTTTATTTACAGTGCAGTTCACAAGATAAAACACATGGTGTTCGTGAGGGGTTTCCTCCCATGGGCTCATAACCAGATTCTCATTGACAGACCTAAGGCCTGTTTCACAATGAACCCACGTGCAGAAGTATTACTTTTAATGCCTGCAGTAAATTATGAAAATCTATCATCAGCCTACATAAAATAGAATCCCAAAGTGTAGTTTTACTTACTTAATCAAACTTAATCGTGTTTTTGTTATATATAATTTTTTTTAAGTATGCCTGTCCTACATTTGTGGATTGAGAAGCTTGAGAAACAATGAAATATTAAAACCAGGTAATTTCTTTAAAGTATAATATGCTGTTGTTGGTCGTCTGCGTGCTGCCAAAGGTAGGTTGCGAGGTGGAGCCGCTGTGGATTGAACTTGTCGGTTCAGCGTATCCCACAGCTGCTCAATTGAGATCTGGCGAATTTGGAGAGAAGGGCAACACCTTGGCTAGAACTCTAGTTTCTCAAACATCATTAGGAGCACCACTGTCATGAAGGGGTGTGCCTGGTCTGCTACAATGTTTAGGTAGGTGGCACGTGTCAGATTTACGTCCACATGAATGGCTGGGCCGAGGGTTTCTCAGCAGAACATTGCCCAGAGCATCACACTCCCTCCACCGGCTTGTCGTCATCCTACAGTGTATCTTGGTGCATCACTTCCCCAAGTAAATGGCACATGTGTACATGGCCATCCATGTGATGTAAAAGAAAACAGGACTCATTGAACCAGACGACCTTCTTCCACTGCTCCAAGGTCCAGTTCCGACACTCGCATGTTCATTGTAGGAACTTTCAACGGGGGACAGGGATAGGCACTTTGATTGCTCCCTGACTATGCAGCCCCATACACAGCAGAGTGTAATGTACAGTGTGTTGGGACACATTCTTCCCATCCATCCATCATCTTCCGCTTATCCGGGGCCGGGTCGCGGGGGCAACAGTCTAAGCAGAGACGCCCAGACTTCCCTCTCCCTAGCCACTTCCTCCAGCTCCTCCGGGGGAACCCCGAGGCGTTCCCAAGCCAGCCGGGAGACATAATCCCTCCAGCGTGTCCTAGGTCTTCCCCGGGGTCTCCTCCCGGTGGGATGTGCCCGGAACACCTTTCTGGGAAGGCGTCCAGGAGGCATCCGAAATAGATGCCCGAGCCACTTCAGCTGGCTCCTCTCGATGTGGAGGAGCAACGGCTCTTCTCTGAGCTCCTCCCAAGTGACCAAGCTTCTCACCCTAACATTCTTCCCATTACTAATATAAACATTTCAGATGACTTGTGCCACCTTCTGTAGGCTTGGACCAGATGGGATGGCCTTAGTTGCTCTCGTGCATCAATGAGCCTTGGGCATCCAACACACTGTCCCTGGTTTGTGGTTTGTCCCTCCTCTGACCACTGTTGGTAAATTCTCACCACTGCTGACCGAGAGCAACCCACAAGCCGTGCCTTTTCAGAGATACTCTGACCCAGTCGCCTTGCCATAACAATTATGGCCCTTGTCAAATTATGGCCCTTGTCAAAGTCCCTCAGATCTTTATTCCTGCCCATTTTCTCCTGCATCCAACACTTTGTTATGACAACTGATTGTTTGCGTCCATCTGGCTGGTTATTTTAGTTAACAAAGTTTTAAAAATTGGATATATTTCTTACACAAATGCATCACTTCGCTTCAGAAGGCCTTTATTAACTCCCTGGAGCCATGTGGAGTACTTTAATGATGGATGGATGTGCTTTTTTGGGCTTCAAAATCTCGTCCTCCATTCACTGTTATTATAAATCTTAGAAGGCTTTTTTTATATATATATATATAACTCCGATTGTATTTGTCTGTAATAAGAAAGTCATATACTCCTAGGATGGCTTGAGGGTGAATAAATCATGGGGTAATTTTCATTTTTGGGTGAACTATCCCTTTAATATGTGGCCTTGTTAGGAGATGATCAACGCTTGACCATAATGTTTTGGCTCATCAGTGTACATACTCAGAATATTTTATTGTGTATCATTTACATCAGTGCACCACAGAAATGCACACACACGATTCGAGATGTGGTTGAAATGTCAGTGGTGAAATTGTTAGTAGACGAGTTTGTTGAACTCATGAGAGAGTAAAAGTCTGTACTTTGTTCTAAGAGTGTATATTTTCCAAAATGATCCACTGTTGAAGTAACGCCCAAAATATTCTTTGTTTTTGTGTGCTTTGTGAAACAGGACTATATGTCAGTATTTAAATGCAGGCTGCATTTGAATGTCTAAGCACAGCAAGATACAGACCTTACTGCCATATTGTCTCACTTTTTAAGTTCCGAAGTCATATTTCTGCTCCTTTTTTGGGGGGACTTTTAAGAAGTTTGCAAACTCTGAGTCACAGGATTCACAGATTCTTTGGGTAGTCCTAATAAATATATCATGGTGCCATCCCCTTCGTCTCTCTCTCTCATACGTCTCTCTTATGTTCTGTGACTTCGGGGAGGAAGTGATGGTGCATTATCTTCCTGTCTGCCTTTGCAAAAGGGCTGTCTGAATTCCTCAGAGCCTCAGTGGACAAAGGCTAATGCAAAAAGGAGCATCATTTGGATGCTACCTGCATGACGACCGAACGCTCTGTTCGACTGCTCAGAAGACACACATGCCCACACTGACTATGCTATATTTGATGTGTACTTGGCTATATTTATGTGCCTTTGAAGCTCTTTTATGCTGGTGAGTCATCACCCTTGTTGAACTATGTGGGCCCACAGAAGTAATGTTGTGTACATTTACGATCCAAGCAGACAGTATCTCGGCTTCCTTTGCCTTATTTCTAAAATGTTTTAAGCTTTTTTATGCTTGTAGCTCAATCCTATCTCGTTGCATCACAAAAAGAGTCTATGATTTCAAGTTAGTCCTTTACATCTTTTTTTATGAACCAACCTCAGATGGTTTCTTTGCTCTGACATAAAAGAGTGAAATCAAAATGCTCTTTGAAATCTTGGTGATATTAAATCTATCATGATGAATTCTGATTGAACAGTGGAATTAAAATAATAAGATTGGTTTAAATAAAAAATAAAAAAATGTTTCTTTAAACTGTATTTTTTGTTTTGTCCATCTAAGGAAACCAAATTTGGGGGCACTTTTATGTCCCAAATATTAAAGGTTAAAATTAACTGATTTGTATAGGCTACTTACATTTAAATTATACATGAAGTTTATATAATAACAACATTATAATAATAGCTTTTTGATGACATCATTATGTTTCTACTCATTTCTTGAAATATTAACTGAAATATAAACTTGAAGGATTTATTCAAACATACATTTAAGTAAAAATACAATGAATATGCAATATAGAGCATATTTTTTGCCAAATGCTCCTCTTTAGAGTAAATTTTTTTCTAGCTTACTAGCAAGTTTATAGACATTGAATGGCTAATGAGGTAAATTTAACATTATGTCTTTGCTTACAAGCTGTTTTATTGACATCTTTCCGCGGTTGAAACACTTATTGAGTGATTACATGAGACCATACGAATTTGGTAAGTTGTAGCCTGCTGTATCTTTCAACATGCATGTTTATTTCATATTTATGCACAGCAATATGACTAGGGGTGCACCGATCCGATATTAGGATCGGATATCGGCCGCGATACTGACAAAATAGCTGGATCGGGGATCGGAAAAATTAACAGATCCACAAGCCGATCCAGGTGTTTTTTTCCGTCGCAGCAGAACCTACGTCATTCGTCAGCTTCACGTGTGTCGCATGCTAGAAGGGAGCGAGCCAGAGAGTCGGCTGTGTGGAGGAGATATTTCACGCTTGCCACGCCAACTAGTTCGTCGCTGTTTCGAGGGTATTACTGCAAAGTCAGGGTCTTTCCTGCATTGACATTTTTTGACGGCCAAAGCCTAATTTGATGAGTTATTGTGATTTACGAGCGATGTAGAACAGATGCTGCGCTTGTGACTGAGTGACAGAGAGACCGATCTGAGAGCTCCTCCCCCGCGCGCGCTCTCTGGGTCTTCAAAATAATCAGTGTTCGCTCTCCTATTTCACATATTAATCCAAATCAAAAGCTCGGAAGACCGAAACCATGTTGCACGTGACACATTCGGACAATTTTGTCCTTGAATTATCACTGGGTGTGAATTGCGCTCAAAAAACATTGACTCTTCTCTGACCAGCTGACATAAATCATACTTTCAATAAGCGGGAGACAAATTATATCCAGTTATGAAGTGTTTTCTGTGTGTTGACATCTTTCGCGATGTTCTAACAGACGGGATTCGCACACAACGCGTCTGCTAATGTCCGATTCGTGACCTAATGACTCCTTTGAACCGAATCATTTTAACGACTGGCCAGAACAACTGATCTGTCCAACACTGAACTCATGAACTCAGTTTATTAATTTACTCAGAACGCATCTGAAATGAGAACACAAGTGCTTACCCATTTTAGCAAGAGTGGGTAGTAAGAATTATTTTTAATTATCAACAGTATTTCATCTTATTTCTGTTGACAATGTGTAGTAAAATAAATAGGCCTAGCCTACAATCATTTAATCTGGAGTGAGGTGAAACCAGAACAAAGTTATTAGCTAGCTGAAAATTTTTATTAAATTGCATATGGTAGAAAATTAGACTATTTGTTAATTTGTAATGCTACTTTTTAATATTGATATGATTATATACCAAAACAATTATCTGTAGTGTAAAAAATTTTTGGTAACTGTCAGATTACTATTGTATGTTTGACCAATACACTGTTTTTTGTTTCCACTGCTACATTTGATTTATTTAAAGAAGTTTGATTACATTCTATTTTAGATTTGAATGCACAATTGTTTTTTAAATAAATAAGAATTCAACACCTTACATACATCTGTTATTTTGTCTTAGTTATGTTTAGTTAGTAAAGTCTGGTGCCTTTAGTCTCTTCAAGGAAGGTATAAGGTGGAAGATATACAGTTTATTATTAATTCAACAATATATCGGATCGGTATCGGGTATCGACAGATACACAAAGCCCAGGCATCGGTATCGGTATCGGGACTGAAAAAGTCGGATCGGTGCACCCCTAAATATGACACACTATATTTGAGTGCCAAAATGGCATGTATTGCTTGAAAAGTGTAGGAAGCTGAGATAAATATCAATGAACAAAGCTTATTGCAATTTATTGGATAGGAGGCATGCTACAAAGTTTTGTTCACATATCAACTGAAAACAGACCAAAAGATCAATTCCCAGGATTTAACCCTTAAATGCATGAATGTTTCGCCAATCAATATTACAAGTGAAAAAAACACAGTATTTCAAAAGCAGTTGAATGTAGCGTTGTCATACTTGGTATGGCATTTTACATGTAACCATATTCTTGCCAGTGTAATGATATAATCCACATTTGACCAAAATTGAGTTTAAATGGACGTACGTGCATATTTTACAGTAACGGTGGTTGATACGCGTTCTTCCGATCATTAATTAGAATGGCCAAGTCGCGTTTCATATTGACAGAGGAATACGCTCAGTTTATTAAATAGCCTACGTCTTAGTTTATTAAATACGCTTAGTTTATTTAATATTAATTATAAATGTATTAAATGTCTCTTGCAAACTATGAAGGGACAATGAATCAATACACTGACATGGTAATGCTAGACAGATACTTTGTTTGTACAGTCCTACCGTAATTTTGTCACTCCTAGACGTACGTCTGGCGTCAGGGGGGAAACGTTTACCTCGATGAAGGAAAGTCATTGTCTCACCAGGCTATGTTTATTTGGCAATGTATTGCAGAAAAGAAAAGTGAAAATGAAGATGCAACTTCACGAGACCGGCGAGATGCTTCCACAGGGCGGGAGATACGCGCCGTGATTGACAGCTTTGATACCAAATGGATATACGTGAAAATCAGATGACATGATTTCACAACTTTTCATTGGCCATTTAGATATGTGAAGCATACTGTATACGGAAATGAACCTGGACATTCAATCCGTCGAAAAATCTAAAAATCGGCAAAATGGACATACGTGGTTTTCATCGGACAGTGACGATATATCATGGATGGATCTCTACATGTTGTGATAATATATATATATATATATATATATATATATATATATATATATATATATATATATATATATATATATATATATATAATAAAATAGAATAAAATATTAGTGTAACAATTACAGAAGAATAAAATAAAGCATATTTTGTTACCATTTGGGATAATTTTGAGCAGATGTTTTACACCATCATCACTGTCCTCGTCAGAGCTCATTTCCCAGTACATTCAGCATCTGGCTCATATTCGCCATCTCAAACATATTCTCAAAACTATCATTTTCAACATCTTCAAAATCAATATTTTGATTGCTGACAGCTTCTTCAGCAGATCCACCATTAAGTGACAGTGACAGTAATATAAGTTTGTGTTCAGTTCTTGCTCTGCAGTAAATCGCTAAGCCTTTTCAAGTTTTGCTGATGATTCTTCCTATTCTTTTGTTTTCTGCCTGCGATAACTATATGAGTGAAACGTCACTTCATCATTGTGTATCAGACATTGCTACCCTGTCGAATAAAGGTGAATTGCACTTATTCAGTCATCAAAGATTCAATTAGCTCTGTTCCAAAACCTACTGAGTTGCATAAATATGCAAATGCATAATAATTAAGTAGCATAATAACTGAAACAGAACCTCATGTGACTTTGGAATGCTCTTTGTTCCATTGACAGTGATGGCATCATTTAACATTACATTTCATCACTTTAACAACTTTTACCAATCCCCTAAAGTCATTCCATGTCATCACAGGCACCTTGAAGTTATCTTTGGGATGTTTGTTTACGGGGCGATACAGGAATAGGTGTCAGTAGTCTCATTCTCAGGACATCACACTTTACTAGAGCTTGGAATGAATGACTGTTTCTCCGTCTGGGCGTGAATCCATCAACCTACCAGCCCCCTGGAAGCTGTGCAGATGGCCATCGCCATGGAGACCCACATGTTCTTTCGCCAGAAATGCACACGCTCATGTGTGGCACTTTATATGGCGTATGGCACCTTCATGTAGTGTCTTTGTGTGTAATGGGCTTTGTGGCAAGTCGCCCTCATTACATTTGACAGCACGTACTTTAGATTACATGCTTTCAGTTTGACACTTGCACTTGTGCTGCAACACATTGGTGTTGAAGAATTTGTTCAGATATGTAATATGGCCTAGTGTGATTATTACTAACAGTAAAGGCTGTGATTTTCATTTAATAAATATCCAGCTAAGTGAAGAGGTATATTCTGAGCATGTGTGAGGCTCATTAAAGGTGTTTTCAGAGGTCATGTATTGTGAAACGCAACATAAGTACAGAGTGTTATACATTAATATTTTATAAATAATAACTAAATTGCTCCACTGTACAACACGTGGTTAAGACGTCAACTCTGTGAGGTTTTATGTCTGAAAGAATTGACTTGTAAACTGGAGTTGACAGGTGCTCACAAAACTCTTTCTGTAGTGATTTCATTTTTTATTTATTTATTTTGCATATGGGGAATTATTCTAATATTGTTTCATGATTTATTTACATATATATTTGGCCTCAGTTGGACTTTCTACTCCCTCACTTTTTGTCAACTCCCTTAGTATTTAACACAGCCAAATGAAGGTTTCTGTTAATTGTTAAAGAAATACTTTATTATTTTTTTCATTTATTGTGTTAAAATATTAAAACATTAACTGAACTACATATTTCTGATTTAGCTAAGAATATTGATTATAAATCTTTAATATTAAAAAGGAGGGTAGATAATCTAGGAATTTAGGAACTGGATTGTTCATAATAACTCTAACCAACGAAAGAAATGTTCAGATTGTATTTTTCACTTAGCTCCTTTACTGTACTGAAGACTTTTACACTGTTGTTTAATGGATCAAATTTAAAATAACATGCTTTTTAATGAGTCTGACGAAGTTGACACAAATTAAGTTATGAAGTAAATAAATATACATTTAAAATTGAATTTATTTTCCCTTGGATCATTCCCATGGTTCATTAGCTTTGTCTACAATTATGTCAGTTTATAAATAATGTATTGCTAAATAATAAAAACTAACTTTTAAAACATGTTTCAAGAATCAGTGATGTGATATATACTGTATGTATATATATATGTATATATATATATATATATATATTATTCTGCCCTAGTTCAGAGTGAGCAACATCAATGGCTACAGCAAATACTAGCTGTATTTGCATCATTTCAGCTGCAATTTCAGTCTATGTTTGACTGAAACAACTAGAGCTGGTGGCTGTCCAACACCCTCATTCATGTGTTTCTCTGATTGCAGTAGAGTGGTCTGCAGAGTCTTTGTCCCTGCCGCTCCCGGCTCTGTCTGGAGTGATCATGATGTTCTTTAGTCTCCAGCAGCAGCAGGGATCTGTAGTCTGTGTGTGATGCATAGCTCTGCATTATAAGCACTTTCAAGTCACCATGTGCTATACATTGCAAACATATCAGGCACTGCTATTTGATTTTGGAACTGCTGTAAAATTGACAACGTGAATTGGCCCATCACATTAAACAGGTCATAATATGCCCTTGCACAAAAGCTTGATTTTATTTCTAAGGTCTACTAGAGTAGGTTTTCATGCTTGAATGTTCAAAAAACACATTACTTTTTACATATTTTACACTATTTCAGCACCTCTCTTCCCTTCCCAGTGACCTTCTTTTTATTTCCTGTCTCTATGAAGCCCCTCCTTCCGAGAAGCACAATGTGCTCTGATTGGTCGGCTGGACCAGTGCATTGTGATTGGTCAATCGCTTGTTTCTTAAAGGTCACGCCTCTTACAATAACCACAAGTTTCAACCAAACGTGCCGCACACGTCCTGAAAAGTGAAGCCAAAGCGCCTCATTCGCTTTCAGGCGATTGGTCCCAGTATAGGTCATAAACACCGTGGGACATGGGACAAACTAAACAATCAAATTACACTTCAAATAACTTTTTCCCAAGTATGGTTTCTGTCATTGTCGGCAGTTTTAATCAAAAATGGGGTTTTGTAAGAAAAATATCCGTATTTAAAACTTTATAAAGTAAAATATCTAGCTTCCGGCAGACCGCCTTCAATATTCAACTTACGAACAAAGCGTAACTGGCGTGACATATCAAATGTAGCATAAGCGTTTTGAATTGCGAGAGGCGTTACACTTTCTGCGTAAGCTGAATACGGAAGGCAGTCTGGCGGCAGCTAGATATTTTACTTTATAAAGTTTTAAATATGGATATTTTTTACTTCAGAAGGCCTTTATTAACCCCCCGGAGCCGTGTGGAGTATGTTTATTAGGGATGAATGTGCTTTTTTGAGCTTCAAACTCAATGGACACTGTCATTAAAAAGCTTGGAAGCGTCAGGATATTTATTAATATAACTCTGATTGTGTTCATCAGAAAGAATAAGTCATTTACACCTAGGAAGGCTTGAGGGTGAGTAAGTCATGGAGTACATTTTCTTTTTAAAGTGAACTACTCCTTTAACACAACCAAGGCCTTTTTTGTGTATTAAAGGTCCTGTTCTTCGTGATCCCATTTTTCAAACTTTAGTTAGTGTGTAATGTTGCTGTAAGAGCATAAATAATACCTGTAAAATTATAAAGCTCAAAGTTCAATGCCAAGCGAGATATTTTATTTAACAGAAGTTCCCTTTCAAAGCCTACAGCGAACGGCCGGTTTGGACTACATCCCTGTACTTCCTGCTTTAATGACGTCAGTAGAACAGTTTGTCGACTAACCTCCGCCCACAAGAATACGTAAAAAAGGGGGCGTGGTCTTGTTGCTCTCCCACGTGGAGAAGAGGAAGTGTTGCGTTCCTAGAGTGTTTGTCGCCATGTCGTCGAGACGCTGTTATTTTCATCCCGGAGGCAAATCACCTTTGTTTGGCCTTCAGGGACGCTGTACTTTGAGCACATGCATCTCCCCGTTATGGTAAGAGGCGTGACCTTTCCGGGCAACGTGAGCTAAGCTGCTGTCGAATCACAACACGGGAACCGCTGGCACAATCAGAACTCGTTACGTATTTCTACTGAACTACATATACAGGGACTTCATAGAATAAGAAAATCCTCAAGCCGTTTTTTAGGACAGTGAAAACAGCGGTATACAGATAAGTAAATTGTGTGAAAAATACTGTGTTTTTTTACACGTGAAACATGAACACATGTTATATTGCACACTGTAAACACAATCAAAGCTTCAAAAAAACAGGAAAAACGGGACCTTTAATACTTAAATGAGCAATACTGTGATGTGAACGGTCCCGGAAAAAAACTCAAGACTACAATCGAGGCATTTCAGGGAGTTCACAAACAGTGTGCACTGATATAGAGAGAACAACACCCTTTGTAGTGGACTTTGTGCTTTGTAACATTGCAAGTCTTTTTCAAGCCCAAATAGCAACATTACACACTAAAGTGGAAAGTTGAAAATGTAACATAGCATAATAGTCCCTCTTTAAAAACATTTGGACCAATCCTACAGTACATTATTAAATGTTGCCATCTGCCATTTTATCTTTTCTAAGTCTATAGAAGTCCTGCATGTTTGGATGGTTTTGGTCGAATTGTACAAATAAATTAGCCAGTAAAACTTTTTTTGCTAGGTAACAAGAGAATGATTTTGTGCAACATAAAAACAAATTGATGAGGGGAATATTCTTTGTAGGATACAGTTTCTTATCAGAAGTAATATGTAATCACATTCATATATCTGCCTGAGGGACTCTGATAACTCCAGCTTGCCATCTGCTTTATTAGCATGAGTTGTTCTCTTTTAAATTCACTGCAATTTTTGGAAAACAGGGGCTGAAGTATTCAGTGAAGTCCCATCGGGAGTTGTTCTTCAGCGGTACAGCTATATTGAAAGCACTCAGTTGTTTGTTCAAAGTTGTTGTTTGTGCACTGTTAAGAAGATTTGGCACAGAGGGAGATTTTCAATACCCGTCTCACTTTCCACCGATAAATGAGGTTATTGTCTCATTCTTTTATGGGAGGAATGTAATACATAGCAAGCAGATTGAAATTATGACTTGGGTGGAAATCAATTTCTGCTATAACGTTCAGTAAATGCTGGCATGCGTTGCTGGTCCAACAACAGTGTCTGGGGAATGTGATACTTGTGTAGTCCAAAGTCTGCCAAAATCCTCTGACAAAGCATTCTTTTTGAGAGGTGTCAGATCTTTTATATTTGGCTGATTCTTGGGGCAACTTGAAATCTTGAACAAATAAACCTTCAAACTTTTTTAAAACATTTTTTCACACGCCCTACAATAAAGTTATTGTCATGGCCTTGATCTAGTGGATATAATGTTGATGTTTAAAGGGGTGATGAATTGAGAAATCAACTTTCCCTTGAGCCTTTGATATATAGAAGTTAATCGTGATATAAGAATATCCTGTAAGTTTCGGAGCTGAAAACTTCCTTGTTAGTCTTCCTTGTTCCTGGTGAGATGGTGGTCCAGTGGGTTAAACCATGGAACTGATATGCAAGTTCGATCCCAGCGGTCACCACCAGTGTGTCCTTGAGCAAGGTACTTTACTCCATGTTGCTCCAGGGGGATTGTAATAAAGGGCACTGTAAGTCGCTTTGGATAAAAGCGTCTGCCAAATGCATAAATGTAAATGTAGTGTTGCAATCCACACTTGTCCTGGACTCCATTTCCCATAATCCTCCCTGTCCCACACCTGAACTCACACCATTATCATCTCGCCCGCTCTCCCCAGATTCCCTGCACCTGGTCCTCGTCATTTGCACTCCCTTTATATTGGACTCACTTCCCTACACTCTTTGTCCGTTCTTAATGTTATGCTTATTTTGGTTGGTACATTGTGTTTTGTTTTCTGTTTGATTCTCTCATTTAATAAACCTGTCTTTGTTGGAAGTTCAAGTCTACTCATCCCTGCTGCACTACACCAACCCGTAACAGTTAGTCAAAGAAAAGCTTTTATTGACACCAGGCCCAGAAAACTCTCAATCTCAGAATATGTCAACCCTTGACGTCATCATGTGGTGAAACGCTGCCTCAACAGATAAATATGTATGCCTGCTTCTGTAGCCCTGCCCACCGACTCGTGCCTGAGATGATATAGGACTACATGGAGCTAAACCGTGTCAAACTTCTAAGCAATAAACATACCACATAAGCTTCATTCGGATTCCAATATTATGAATGCATGGATGAACTTTATTTTTAATGAATATCCAGCTCACGTGGGGAAGACATTGCCCTTCTTTTTTTTTTTTTTTTACCACGGATTTGTTTGTTAACAAGAGACTGGATTTGCAGACAGAATGAGATTACATGAATGAATGAACACACTAATGTGAGTAAAACATTTTTTTTTATATGTGATAGTATTGCATTGTTACAGATCGTATTGATTATGTGTACGTGTCTAACTGAACATACCTTGGCACGCTGTCAAAGGCTGAAGAATCCTTTATTTGTGGTTTTGTTGGTTCATTGTGATTCGGGATCAGACTCGGACATGTATGGGCCAGTGCTCGCAAAGCCCAACCTCCCGGGGCTATGTGTTTTTCAGACAGGCTACCAAAACGTAAGCCCGGTCTGCCGACAAGCTATCTTAAATAGTGAAATTAAATTCCTTTCTTGATGTGTGTTGTTCACTCTCTTGACTTGATATTTGAAGGGTGTGTGTGTGTGTACTGTTCCCGGTTATATTCACCGATCAGGCGGGTCAAGTAATAAAAAAATAACATTCCAATCAATCGCAGGTGAATGAGAGATGAATCATTGTGTTTCTTTGATAAAGATATTTTGTGAGCCCTGTGGGCGATTCAGTCCGGTTGCCGTTTTCCCCCACACGCTTTCAAAACAATTCCCACATGTACTGACAGGGAAGCTGAAGCTCATTAAATATACAAATCTTATCCGATCCTAGCCGTGGGCGTTTACTTCAAAGTCTTCAGTGTGGCACGCCCATCAAAACCAAGCGTGTCTTGAGAGAGCCTCAAAACCAGGGCAGAAAATAGCCTATTACTTATTCATTATGATGTTTTTGAGTGTAAAAACCATGCAAACATCATAAGTTGACAACAGTATAAAAAAATTGAAAAAGCCAGTTCATGACCCCTTTAATGTGGGTTCATGATGTGGATTCTTGGTATTGTGTGTGATGGGAAAGACATCACTGAAAAAGTTGGAAAAGCCTTTGACTTGCTATCACAGCAAGTCAGCTAGCACACAGTTAACTTTGAACTTGTAAAAAAATATTTATGACTTTAATATTTGATAATATTTGATAGTAATGACACCTACTCTGAGATCATTATGTAAAAATATAAAAAAATGGTGTAGTTTTTATATTTATAACATATGATACAGTTAAGCAACATAACACTAACAAGAGTGTTGTTTTCCTGAATACCATCACGACTGGAAATTACACTGATTTCATAATAAACAATTGATTACAGTTTTTTACGATTGTTTACACACTAAAATTAAAATTTCCACACAATTAGCAAAACTTTACTCCAATGAGCAAAACACCTCCACAGATTTGCACAACATTACACACAATGTCTGCTTCACCCTTTTTGCAAAACATTACACACAGTGATTTGTAAAACTCTACACACATTTTCACACCTTAGACACAGATAAGGATTGTGAGGTTACTTCCTTGTAATTACAAAGCACCGGATTGCCAATTACCACACTAATGAACAAATTGGATAAACACATCTACCAGGTGTGGAAGCACACATGTGCTAATTTGAAAACGCAGCACTCAGGTGTGCTATAAAAGGCAGCAGGTGAGTTCACCTGTCTTCAACAAAAATGGAAGGAGTTAGAAGAAGAAGAAGAGTGAGAATGAGAGGGGGAGCTCAAAGAGGAGATGAAGGAGGTAGAGGTAGAGGTAGAGGTAGAGGAAGAGGAGAAGGAGGTAGAGGAAGAGGCATAGGTAGAGGAGAAGAAGGTAGAGGAAGAGGAGAAGGAGGAAGAGGAAGAGGAAGAGGAGAAGGAGGTAGAGGAGGACACCTAGGTAGAGGAAGAGGTAGAGAAGGACTTGAAGAGGTGATAGAACCTGAACAAAGAAGACGAGGACCAAATTTGACTCGAGAAATCCGTGCAACACTTATTGACCATGTTATCAACCATGGACTGACACTGATGGAAGCTGGACAAAGAGTTCGACCAAATCTCAGCAGAAATACTGTTGCGTCAGTAATTCGGACATTTCATCGACAAAACAGGTAAGCTAACCACACAGTATACATTGAAACTGAAGCTTGTATAATCAATATTGTTTACTGTGACATTTGACAGTATATTTGATTATATATATATATATATATATATAATCTCTTTTTTTTTTACATAGGATTGAGGGTCGAGGACACCAAGGTGGAAGGGGCCCTATGTTTTGTCGTGCACAAGAGGCCGCCATTGTGAACATGGTTTTGGCCAATAATTGTATCAGGCTACGAGAAATCCAAGCCAATATCATCAATGATGACAATATTTTCAATAACATCCAACGAGTCTCTCTGTCAACATTAGGTCGAATCCTGAAGAAAAATCAAATAAACATGAAGCAACTGTATCGGGTACCATTTGACAGAAATTCAGAGAGAGTGAAACATCTGCGCAATGAGTATGTGGAGGTATGCATTGTTCATCTGACTATGGTGTGGTATCATGCACTGCTCATAATGTTCTGTCACAAAAAAAATACTGTACTATAGATATGGAATAGCATCCTATTTTCTTTAATGTGTTTCAGAGAGTCTTGCAAATGGATGCTGCTGAAATTCAACATGAATTTATATATGTGGATGAGGCTGGATTTAACCATGCAAAAACAAGAAGAAGAGGGAGAAATGTAATTGGGCACAGGGCAATCACCAATGTGCCAGGGCAGTGAGGGGGTAACATCACCCTTTGCGCTGCTATCACACAAAATGGGGTCCTCCACCACCATGCAAATCTGGGACCCTATTAGAGCCCGACCGATAAAGGATTTTTAAGGCCGATACCGATACAAATATTTGGTCACTTAAAAATCCGATATTCCGATATATCAGCCGATATATATAAAAAATAAAAAAATAAAATAACAGAAACGCGTAAAAAAACACAAACAGATTTCCCTTATACATCAGTTATTTGTAGTTATTCATGATCCCTCAGCCTCTCTAAAATAATATGATAATGCAGTTTAAAAATAAACTTGTTTGTTTTATTGTTACAACAGAACAGAGGAACATAAAATATATTAAAGTTCTGATAAATAAAATGTATAAAAATACAAACTTAAGATATGAAACTTAAAGTCGTTTGGACGAAAACACAATAGGCTAACAAAAACAAAAAATCAAAGTTACCAGTATTAATAGATGTGGTAAGCTTTATAAATATAACTTTTAGCAAGACTGGAAAAAAAAATATTCAGTTAAGTTCTAGAAGTTCTGATAAATAACAACAACAGCAAAACATAAACTATATACAGTATAAATATGAGCCACCTTATAATTACAATGTCAACTTGCTTATCCCTTTACATGCACTTTTAATTCTATCCATCAAGCTACAACAAACCATTTTCAATCATCATTTGCTGCCTGCCTTCTAAAATCTACTAACGTTACTGATGATGACTCGTGTAATCCATTATTTGACTCGTTAATGCGGCGTCTGAACGAAGTCACGCACTTTCGTTCACTCTTCACGAGCCTAACTTACGATTTACAATGCAGAGACTGGAACTACAAATATACTAGTTATAAATACAGTAATCATTACTTTATTTAGGCAGAATAAGTTTGTTGTGTTTTTCAAGGCGCATTAATGTTAGCGGTCTCCCACTGATAGCCATGGCATTAGCTAGCTTTGTGGTTAGCGTCTATGATAAGTTATAATTTAGAAATATGTATACTTTTTCAAAATAACGGGCAGGGGAGAGATGATACGTCTCATGATGTCAAACTGTCAGACTATTAAAGAAATACATTTTATTCAGTCACATTGTCCGAGGTAAAATAAGTCAGTCAACTGTAACCTAGCGTAATTACCAGCTCTCTTGGCTTACATGTAACAGCAAAACTGGACTTGGCAGTTACAAATTGTGTCATGTTATTTGAGTTAAGAGAACTGATGGGGATGTTCTTTTAACTGTTATTCAATTCAAGCAATGTATGTCTCGTTGCCAACTTACATGCATTTCGCGGATGATCTGTGTTGTGAATGCAGCGCTCAGAGCGCTGAAGCTCAGCATGACTCTGCTGGATCAGCTGGTGGTGTTGCCAGCCGGCACGTTGTAGAGCGCCCTCTGGTGGACAAACTATGAAACGCCAACACTCAATGTGTTTGAGAGGTGTTTCGTCCGGTTTTTTTATTTTTAAAAAAATATTCATTTATCGGCCATCATAAATGCCGATACCGATAGTTTGGAAAAAGCCTAATATCGGCCGATAATATCGGCCCGCCGATATATCGGTCGGGCTCTAGACCCTATAATGCAAATCTGATACTTGCATTTCTTGACCGATTGCATGAGATTGTCACAGCATTACACCAAGTGGACCAGATGTGGTACATTGTCGTTTGGGACAATGTCTCATTTCATCGGGCTGCTCTGGTCCAGAACTGGTTCCATGATCACCCTGATTTTGAAGTTTTATACCTTCCCCCATACTCCCCCTTCCTGAATCCTATAGAATAATTTTTTTCAGCGTGGCGGTGGAAGGTATATGACCTGCGGCCTTATGACTGTTTGCCCCTCATTCAGGCCATGGAACAGGCATGTGATCTTATTGAAGCAGCTTCAGTGCAGGGGTGGATTCATCACACAAGGCGATTCTTCCAACGGTGCCTTGCCAATGAAGACATAGCCTGTGATGTTGATGAAATCTTATGGCCTGATCCAGCCAGACGGAGAGATGGATAGTTGCAGTATTCTTGTTGCTTTGAGTTTTCTTTCATTTCTGTTTACTTTTACTTTACTTTTCTTCAGAGTCAAAGTGTATGTACTGTAATTCATGCAGTAATTTTTATTTGTCTATAGATTTTATTTGTTTACAGTAATTGATATCATTGTTGGTTGATTACTGTAACTTACAATACTGTAAGTATTGAAATAAATACTTGAAATATTCAGTCTGCAGCATCAAGTGTTGTGCAGTGCAGTAAGGTTATAGTAGGCCTACAGTATTTGTCTACATTCTCCTATCTCAAAACAAATCATGAATAATGTTGTGAGTTTCTCACTATTTTTTGTCACCTAAATTATCTCTTACATACAGTAAGAATGTCTGGCTAAAAATCTATTTTTTTTTTTACAAATGTGTTTTTTATTTATCACAGCAGTGTGAAACTGGCTGCAATAGTGTATGATCATTGATGACTGTGTTGGTTAAATGAAAACAAATAGCATTTTCACAATGTTCATGTTTTGACTGAAGTGTGTATGTTTTGACTGAAGTGTGTCATTTTGCAAACAATCTAGGAATTTTGCTAATTGAGTGTGGTGTTTGGATAATTGTGAATATATTTTGACAAAAAGAACTCTGTTTTCAAAATTGCGTGTAAACAATTGAAAAAAACTGTAACATTAAGTCACTTACATTTTAGATGCAATATGGAGTGTTTTTGTTCTATTTCAGCAGCGAAAATAGTTCTAAACAAATAACACAGCAGAACCGTAACCATCTCACAGCAACAACATGTTACTGAATGATTCAGCGTTTGAATGAATCGGTTGAATCAAAGATTCAATTACCTATTCGTAAACGACCGCCTAATTCTTGAATGAATCAGCCGTTTCACTGAATTCAAATGAAGTGAATGACAGATTAACTTGTCCGAAGGACAAGCGTGTGAACCGGCTTAATGTCGAGCCCTGATTTATTATATAATATAATATATAAAAGAATATATAAAATATTGAAACAAGCTTATAAATCATACAGAATGAGATTTTTTAAAATGTAAAAATGCAGAAAGTTTTTATGTGATGGGTAGGGTTAGTGTAAGGGGATAGAACAGGGGATAGAGACAGTTTGTACAGTATAAAAACCATTACTTCTATGGAGAGTCCCCACAAAGATTGTGTGTGTGTGTGTGTGTGTGTGTGTGTGTGTGTGTGTGTGTGTGTGTGTGTGTGTGTGTGTGTGTAAAACATTCTGTTCTAAAGGATAAATTACAATAGCTAAAAAATATAGTGTCTGATTAATTACATATACAGTGCTGGGCAGATTACTTGCAAATTGTAGTCCGGATTACAAGTTACTTGTGGAAAATTTTAGTTAGTAACGTGATTTAGCAGTGCCACACAGCATGACATGTTTTTGTGAATAAAAGATAAAAATGTTAATATGATTGATTTTATTTTTTTGCTTGAGGCTCTGTGTTAGATCTCAACTCGCAGTCCCCGTTTTGAGGGGCATGTTACATTTGTTTGATAATGCATGTTTTTCACTTTGAGAAATGCTCTTTGATGCAAATGTATTCAAATTTTGAAAGTGATTACCATGTCAGCAGGAAGCTGTAGTCTCAATTTACCTGTCATATTTTCTCATTTGAATTCTGTATGCATAGCAAATAAGGCCAAGTTTAGCTGCTCGTATAGACTAAATACGGTGGAGGGTATGGCTTCTTTTCTGCCTGTTTTTGTTAAAGTTAGTTTTGCTAAAGGTTAATGCAATCCGTTCTGTGAATTTTGATGATGTTTATTGGCCCCTGTACAGCCAGGATATATCAATTTTGCAGAGATACAAAGGTATGAAAATGTATAAGAGTGACTCAGACCTAATGTGGCTGAAGGAAATGAAATAAGGCACAGCTGCAGGGGGTTTATTTCAGCAACTGGACAGAGATCAGAAAGGTGACTAAAGATGCCATTACTGTTTATGGCTCATTATTCCAATATGCAAGGAATGGCATAAGATAAAACATCCAGTGACTAATTTCATTTGTAATGCTCTGACTGCTCATTGCTAAACCACAATTCAATTAACCCCCAATTCTGCATTATTGAAGCACTGTGCATCTCCTTTGGTCTGTTTTTAATGAAAAATCAGTTCAATCTATTTAGAATTGTTGAAGAACGTAGTTCTGTCATGACTCTCGGAGTGTTTGGCATGGTAATGGATATGACAACTAAGGATTTGTGTAGCAAATAATTTCATTAACGTTTAAATGGAAATTTTGCAGCTGACTAGTCAACTAGTCTAAACCTTGCCTTGCATTATGACCATTGTATATTAAACTTAAGTGTTCACACAAGTTAGCCATTATAGACATATGTATGCCAATCAAATGAATCAATGAGGAGTGCAAGACCAATAAGTTAAAACCTAATAGCCGATTATAAACAAATGTCTTTAAATAAAAGGTATTCCACATGAGTCAGCACGGTAAGGTAACCACTTGCGTTGTCCGGGTTTAAACGCACTTCTCTTGAATGAAAAGTAGCAGACGAACATAAAAATCGCAAGAAAAGCTTGATGTGCACCGGCAACTATACATTATTTAAGTGTATTCTCTTCGTTAGGATACAGGTGGAGCTGGGGAAGGTGGAGGGTTTCTGAAAACGAGCTGCAACTGCTACAGCAAATACTGACCAAGTATTTGAAGGCTGAGCAGTGAGCTCATTGGCTACTGATACAGCAGGAACCAATCAGCTGTGCCCTATAGAGAATGATGTGATTGCAAGCAGATTGAGTTAAGGACCTATCATCCTGCGCCATCTAGAGTTTCATGACATAACTTTGTATAAATCCGTTTATCAGAGTCCTATTAGATTATGTTGTATTACTCTGAGGCTTCTGTTTTATTCCGTCTGTGGCCTGCCCTTTAATTCAGAGCTTTCGTCCTGCTTTAGTTCTCCCATTGATGCTCAGGCCTGCACATTCTTTTGAGATGAAACATTTTTGGACTTTTGATTGATGACTCTATTTTTGTCACCATTCATTTTCCGAGAAAATGGGTGTCTCCATTGTGTATATATAAACTTTTTTTTTCATGGAAAGCAATGGCAGTTTTATATTTTGTTGCAGTCATACAGATACAGTACGTGATTCTTTGATGCCTAATGCTTTGGCTGTGATTTTATTTATTTTTTTATTGTACAAAAGTAAACAGTGTCCTTAAAATAAAACGATAAAATAACAATAATAAAAAATCTGTAAATTATCATTGTTTTTTTTGTTGTTGTTGTTGTTTTTGCTATTCTAACAATGCTCTGCTATATAATTCGTTTGAAAAAGTTTAAAGTAGTAAAAGTTTTTTCCTTATATATGAACAGACTTTTGGCCTAGTTTTGTATTATAGTAAAAAAGAAAAAAAAAACACTGAGGGATATCAATTATTTAGAATGAAAACAATATAGATGTGGAATGAAACATATCAACAAATCTCGTCTTAAAAATGTGTCATTTCCACAGTTATCTGATATTTTAACAGTTGCATAAACAGGACACTCCCATGAATAAGATAGTATAGGATGGAAAGTAAAATTTAACCACTTTTTGGTATGTATCTGGTATGATCTCTTTTTTTATTTTTTATTTTATTTTTTTATTTTATTTTATTTTACAGAACCATGATTGAAAAACAAATAATGGTGTTTACAGGAATGGCCATTGAAAATCCCGGTTTGCTCAGTGGGAAAGTGGCTTTGCTGTGCTATTAATGAATGGAGAGAGCTGTGCTCCTGTATAGTTACAAGCACAATCAACAGCAGGAAGTGAATTATGGAAGCTTCCTGGTGCTCCACCTTTGTTTTGTCCCTCATCTGTTTCTAAAAAGCTGCTTTTTTTCTAGAAGTAGTGTCCAGGCAACCAGTCCTGATACATGTTACCTGTTAACCTAAGGAAAAAGCAGGACAGACGTCATTAGATTTGGTCCCAGACAAACGTAGTCCAAAGGAATAACTGTAAAGAATGTAAAATGTTCTCTTTGAAAAATGTATTTTCCCTTTTTTGCCTCGCTACTGAGAATTCCATCCTTTTTGTTAAAACATGTTTTCTCTTGTGTCTTCCTCAGTCCTTCTGCTTTAAACACTGAGGTGAGAACATCTTGAAGGATGCAAGATGCACATGTTGCCTTGGCACCACTTACAAGCCAGTTTACAATAACGAGTGGCTTTAACAAGCTGTTCTGCTGCTTTTGAATCTACATGCTATTTTTCCCATGCTTCATTCTATTTTTTATTTTTTTTTTTTGTCTTTCATTGCTTGTACTAACCTGAAGTTTGACAGAGAAGCTGAATCAATTGTTGAGAAAATGCTTTCTAAGGATGTGTTCAAACATGGCCATTTGGTTCAATTGAAACAAACTCTGTTAGTGCAGATAACTTGAATAAAAGTGAACGCTGCCATCCGAACCTTGTTGTGACCAAACAAACCAAACAAGTTTACCAAGACCTCTGAAAAGATGGTTCCTGGTCCTCTTCCAAAGGAACTCTGTTGTTTGACTGAAATATGAATGTAACAAGAACCAAAGACCTCTAAACAAACCAAAAACAGGATGTGATGTCACAAGATGTGACCCTAAAAAGGACAAAATGCTCAAGCACACCTGTTTTTTCTTGCCATAGGAGCTAGGAAAGGCTGAAGCTGATATTTCACTTTATAGAGATCAATGGCATTTATTTAATGCATTTAACAGCACTGATGCCAGTCCCCTTAAATGTTGAAAGGATGCTACTATTCATCTTCTGACAAGTGATTTTTTCATGAATATATGACTTTACCTGAAGAAGGATAGATGCAGGTAATCACACACACACGCTCAGTTCCCTGTCTGTTCGGTGTATGTATGTGTGTGTTGCAGCTGATCAAGCCTTGCCTCAGACACCGAGAGCAGATGACAGAGGCAGCGAATCAGGTTTGTTGTATTAAATCCTTTGCCAATGTTCCTCCAAGTGAAATTTCTTTAGAACAGGACAGGTGACTGCGGTGCTAAAGTTTTACAACATCAAATTGGGATCGGCCCGTGAGATCAGACAAATTTAGTGAACATAGAACATGATTATCGGCCAATACCGATCTTCGGCCGATCAATCAGAGCATCCCTTATATATCCCCTTTACGTACAGAGATACCCCAGATGATTGTTGTTCAACATTCACTGCACTTTAAAACATCACACTCTTACATCTGGACAAACTGAGTATCATTAGAAAGATTAAAGACTCCAGCTTCGATATTTGACCACTGCTTATGATAAAACTAAGGTTGCAGGTTGAGCAGGAGTGCGAAATAATGAATCTGTAATTGTTTTTATATTTTGAAGAGAATATCAACAGTGCTATGGATTATTTGTGTCCACATAGCTTCAGTGCACAGTGTCTGTTAGGGCTCATATTTGGAGAAATATTGATTTATTTTTACGTTTGCAGGATATTTTGTCATACAGAATACAATATTTCAACATCATTATATGACTAAAATGCCCATTAGATCACGGTTGGAAGTTAATACAAATGTTCAGTGGTGGTTTGAAGTGAGTTTTAAGTTATTAATCAAAGTTATATTAATCTTTTAAATTAGCTTGATGCTTATTGTAGCTCTGATGCACCTGTCGCAATTTGTTAAAAGAATTCACATAAGGTCCCAAGAATACTTTTTTTTTTTTTTCAGATATATAGTGGGATCAAAGTGGTGTAGATGTGCAAACCATGTAATGCCAGAATAAAGGCTAATAATGGCTGAATTCAAACAATAGAATAATGATAAAAGAATAATGAAGATTAAGTCTCATGCCGGCAGAGGTGTGAAAGGTTCGTCGAGTGAGAACAATAGAACATGAATGGAGCAGTTCTCCTTGCCAGACATTAGACTGCAGGTTTACAGGACAATACAATATTTTATTAGCGTCGTATCAGTCTTCTCTAAAACTCACATGACATGATCTTAGGAAATGCTTCATAAAAGCCATAGTTTTAGAGATAACATCCCCACATTTGAAATAAAGCATGAGCAGACTTGTGGCTTCACTTTAATTGTGGTTATATGTTATTATACCACATCTACCTAATATTGTTATACTTTTAAAAATATATTCTTAAAATTTTATTTTATTTTACAGTATATACAGTATATCCATATTAATACCAGACTGAGTAAGTCTTGAACTGTAAACTCCCAAGTATTGGCTTTCTAAATATATGTTATTTGTCCATTCAAAATGACTTATGAGCAGCAAACTTTTTGTTTTGGGTATGTCATTTTTGCCCCACTTGCCAAAATAGGGGGTGTGCAGTAAGGGGATATACAAACATCAGCAGCACCAACATTGATCAATTGCAGAATACAAGTATTAATTTATTTCATGAAATTATGGTAGTGTAACTTCCCCAACAGTCATAATTTGGTTTTGTGAGCATTTTCCTAACCAATCACAAAAAGCAATGGGGCCTTTTATCTGACACTTGGCTTTTTATTTTCTGCAGCATTGCATTGGCTAGCCCTGCCCAATTTAAATCTAAGTCCAAGTTTCCAATAATCATCAAATATCTTCTGACTGGCCGAGATTCACATCCCAATGTTTAGTGGGTTTTCACGGTCAGTATGGATAGATTCTGTGTTCTTTTTAAAGAGCCTCCAGAGGCAGCGTTTAGGCAAGCTAAATTGTTATCAAGAAACTGCTGGTGAGAAGCCAAGTTAATTTGGCTGAAAGTAAAGAGGCGTTTCTTTAATTTCCATGTCCTTTTCCTTCCTAAACACCTGGGTGAATGGGGTATGGTTAATTGCAGTGCAGGATCTTAAAGAGATAACTGTTGTGTGTTTGTGCCGAGGGACCGGTGGGGATATATCTACCCTGACAGACGAGTAAGTGAGCAGCATGTTCAAACAGCCTGAGCTTAGTGCCAAGCTCGATGTGTAATGCATTCGGAGTACTTCGGTTCCAACAGGTCCTGGCAATCGTGCTCTCCTCAGACGTGTCTCTGAACAATTGGAAGAAGGCCAAGTTGTTGGGGAAGGGAGGTGCTTCTTCTTGTGGGATTTATAATAATGTAACAGGCTTTTAGCATCAGAAAAGTTTGAGTTCTTTTGTCAATATTGCGTATTAGCTTTCAGAATGAGATGACAAAGCTAACTCAAAAAACTCTTGCTATCGTGCTCACACTCTAATTGTCTTTTTTTCTAACCAGATTTGTGTATGCCTGCCATCCTCTGTACTTATCCCTGGGTCTTTAATGCTTTTACCGCCACGTCCCTGAGTGCTCTCTTTTTAAGTCCTTATGTGTTGTTTGCCTGCTGGGTTATCACAGTAGCCAGTTGTCAGGGATAGGCAGATGCTAACAGGCTGTCTTTTGTTTTGCTCTCCTTTTCTGTCTGTGTGTGCTGCCAGCGCATGGTCCTCTCTCAGTGAGGACTGTTGCAAAGAGTCAGAGAAAGGCAATGGCGGTCGCTGTGAGCAGATGTGTGCAGAGTTATCTGTGCCCGGCAGACACCATGAAAACATCCCTCTATGGTTTTTCTTCATGCATTCTTCGATGGACGCCGCCATAGATCTTGTTGAGAGAGCTTGATGACAGCAAGAGCAGTATATAGACCTTATTCAGAGCAGTGCCATGTGAGGGACAGACTTACCGTGTTTTCAATGGCATCCACTGTAAAAAGCTCATAGATAACTTGCAATTTTCCGGACCTCATGTTGTCATGGATTTTGTTGTCTACTGAAATTTAGAGATATTTTTGCAGTGTTTCGTTGGCAGAACAATCCAAAAACAGCAGAACAATCCTGTTATGCAATTTTAAAGGCTCCTGATTTTGTTTTGGAGGTCTCCTACAACAGGTTTACATGCTTTGAAGGAAAAAAAAAAAAAACACTTTCATTTTCTCATAATATACATTGCACATCACCACATATTTCAATGATTCTCAAATGACTCGATGGATGATTCAGTCTCTCTAAATCCCTCCTTTCCGAGAGCCTACTCTGCTCTTATTGGTCAGATGGCCCAGTCTGTTATGATTGGTCTACCGCTTACATTTCGAAGTGTTTCGAAATGTTTTGAAACAGTGATGACGTAACGAAGCCTTGTTTACTGAAATCACCTGACTTTGGCAGTTTGATACACGCTCCAAACCAATTGACCTATCGGTAAGCCCCGCCCCCCTTAGTTACTGTTGCTAACTCGGACAAACAAACGGAGTTGCTATATCTTACAATGTACAGCTGTCAGTGTGAAAACCTTATCCCAAGATGTTTTTGGACACAGAATGTAACGTATACCCCGTCCGAATGATGGCCAAACTTTACTGATGTTTTATGAAGTTTATTACATCGTTTTTCACTCAAAAAATCATCGTAAGAGCTGAACAAACAAAGCATAAGTGCGCCTTAGCATCTCATTCACAAACTATCTCTCTCTAGCCCTCTCTCCGTAGCATTACCATGCACATACACATTAAATTACTCAAAAACACTCACAGTAAACAGACATATACACAGACCTTATGCCTTTCGCAATTGCTGGTAATAAAGTCAGAATTGTGGGTTATAAAGTCAGAATTGCATAATATAAAGTCAGAATTGCAAGTTATAAACTCGCATTTGCAAGAGTTTTATTCTCTGGCGTAAACAAGCTTCCATAGCTCACTAATAGGTTTCAGACTCATATAGATTATTATAATTAAGAATGAAAATAATTATTTAAAGTCAGGCCCGTTCACAGACATTTTGAGGGGCATGTGCTGAAACTGAAAAAGGGCACCCCAAGGACAACTCTGTCTGTCCATGCACCTACACCTAAAACTTTATTATTAAACACACGTTAGATGCTTTATTTCCACATATTGAATATTTTCTTAATTTTTATTGAAAAAAATGCCTTTTCGAATTTCTATATGATGGGAAAACGGAGTAGAGCGAGTTCGGCAAAAGGCGAATAGGCCTATTTGCACTTAATGTAACGACAACATTACTGTAGTAAAACCATGTAAGTATAGTTACAGGGTTTGTGACCAGCGAATGTGTGCAAATGTGCTTTTTGTCCGTCATCAAGCAACAGCATCACATTACGTTTTCATCAACAGTTACAAAGTTTGTTGTTGCTATGGTGCTCAGTTTTTTCTGTTGTAAAACACATTTGACCAAAATCTCATTTTATAAAAGATAAAATGCTACTGTATGCACAGGCTATTTAAGTGTAGGCTATTGGCTATGACTAGATGGCAAATGCCATCTCTCTCTGGTCTCTCTCTCCGGTCCCACATGTCTCAGACCTCAAATACATAAAATATGAGCCTTTATAGACATAATGTTTCTTGCGTAAAGAAACACTTCTTATTCAAACAACAATCTTTATTTACCCTTGCAAGACTGCGTTCAGCTGCTGTCTGTTGTGCGGCTGCTGCGGAACTTCAGTTAATTTAGTGACGATAGAGGGGGTGGAGTTATGAGGTTTACTGACAGTTTGAGGATCCAACTAGATTTAGTCACAAGCTCTTTTTAATACTCTTTAAAAACAGACAGACGTAAAGGGTGACCTATAGCATTGATTTATTGAATAAGGGGAAAAAACACCAACACCAAAAAAAAGGGCACTTTGGTGTGTAAGGGCAAAAATGGCATGTGCTCTGCACAGGTTGAGCCCTACCTGTGCACGTGCCTGTTTCACGTTGATATTCTTTGCCACTTGACCCTGCTGAAAAGACCAGCATGTTGTTTCCAGTGCAGCAGTTTACAATTGAGCATGGTCTTTCTGATAAAGCCATTAGACCAAGTAAGTCTTTTTGGTAACTTAGTTAAGCAGCCTGGTGAGTGTCAGAATGTCACCAGCATCCAAATCCCAACATATGGAGCATGGCTAGGTGAGGTAGGTGACATGTCGTAGCTGATGGCTATTGTTTTCTTCAGTCAGGAACTGCTGTACTAGGTTCATCCTGACCTGATTTGAGTGGGTTACCATGACTTTGTCACAGAAGAAAAGGGAGATTGAAACTGTGTAGATGCAGAGAGCTGACTATGACTATTCATTTTCCCAGCATGCAACGAACAGGCCCTTTTGAAAGACATAATTGGTTTTAGACTGATTAAGAAGCGACATAAATAGTAAACTTTTTTGCTAGATATGCATTTAATAATTTTGCAGACATGATTATTCCAATCTGACTTACAAATTAAGAACAATTTCTTAACAATTTCTTAATTTTTTTTCTAACAATATTTATTTAATATTATTTATATATTTAATATTTTTAGGTTGCTTATATATCTTGTTATTATTTTATTGTATATATATATATATATATATATATATATATATATATATATATATATATATATATATATATATATATACAATATATATATATATATATGTATATGTGTGTATATATATATATATATATATATATATATATATATATATATATATATATATATATATATATATATATATATATATATATATATATATATATATATATATATATATATATATATATATATATATATATATATATATATATATATATATATATATATATATAATAAATCTATGTATAGTGGTTAAAATGGAAAGAATAAAACAAATTGCTGTTGTCGTACATATATATAGCAATTTGTTTTATTCTTTCCATTTTAACCACTATACATAGATTTATTAATTTATTTATATGTGACCCTGGTCCACAAACCAGGGTCTTCTATTTTATTTTTATCTGAAAGCTGAATAAATCAGATTCCCATTGATGTATGGTTTGTAAGGATAGGACAGTATTTGGCAGAGATATAACTATTTGAAAATCTGGAATCTGAGGGTGCAAAAAATTCGAAATATTGAGAAGATCGTCTTTAAAGTTTTCCAAATGAAGTCCTTTGCAACACATATTACTACTAATAAAACATTTTTGATATATTAACCGGTAGGAAATTTACAAAATAACTTCATGGAACATGATCTTTACTTAATATCCTAATGATTTTTGGCATTAAAATAATTTTTTTTTACCCACATTTGCCACAAATATACCTGTGTGACTTATGACTGGTTTTGTGGTCCAGGGTCACATATTATTATAAAATATATATTATACATAGTAGTTAAAATTGAAAAAGAAAAGAAAAAAAGCCAGCTGACAAATGTCAGGTCTGGGTAAAAAAAAATCTGAATTTCAATTAAAATATTAAGAATAAAAAAAAAATATTAAGTCAGCTTTATGCAGCTTTATTATGTTTCAGAATATAATATCCTTCTAAAAAGTTATACTTTTTCTTTGAAAGTCATTTAATCTTTGTTCTGATATATCAGTAAAGTTCTAAAAAAAAAGTTTAAGATGTTGTGAGCAATCTTTTTAAAGTTATGAGCAAATATTTAGTTTTTACCTCATTTTCTCAAGTGAAACAATATTGATGATTTTCATAACTTTAGTGAAAGTTCATGTATGGGGGCTGTTTTCACAGCAACTGCTTTTCATGTTTCAATTTTTTTATTCAGTATTTTTGCATCATAATGAGGTTTTCTCATCAGAACACTGAATCAGTCAGATAAAGTGTTTGTGGGATCATTTTCTGTCTGATTATACGAAGCCATATAATTATCTTCCACCATAATTGGGGTTCTCAGAGCATTATCAGGAAGCTGCTGTGCCCTTTTTTTGTCTCAGAATGTAATAAGTTGACCCTCGTTATATTCTTTGAAGAACATGAAGGTTTGCTGTTTTGTTAGTGGAGCTGATAACCGCTTTTGAAAGCATATTCAGTGTCTCGTTTCTTTTGTTACATCTGTCAGTCTCTGTACTATTTTAATGTGGTTGTATGGCCTCTATGCATTTTCTTTTTAAATCTGAATGCATCCATCATGGCCAAAATATGCCATCAAAAAGTATGCTTAACGACGCAACTAAAAATGAAAATGGTCAGGACAGAATTTTAATTTTAATTCTGTAAAATCCACCTTTGCAGAGCATAAATGGAAAATCTAACATTGCAGGATCGATTTCTTTGGGGAAATAAACCCACGAGCCTAATTCTTTTTTTGAGTCCAGGTTCAAGCAGAATTTAAATAGGAAATAGGAAAGTCTCAAAAGAGCATTTTCCATTTCTTGAAATTGAAATGGGTTTTAGATGGAACCAATCTTTATTCTGGCCTGTAGCACATGCGAGAAACCTGCTTCTCAAATAGAAGAATAGGAGCTGTAAATTGCAGCAATTTTCCATACTTTAGGAAGCACTCAACTATCACTGTACTAATGCTCTGTGCATTAAGATATTAATTTAGAAAAGAAGCATTGTGATGCTTGAATGCTTGACGTTGAACATCCTTTTGAGGTTTCATTGTGCGTGGCATGTTCAGGTAACTAGAAAGAGGAGAACCTTGACAAGTTTGCTAGATTAGGCCTGACAAGAGTTGTTGATGCAAATAATTACACCGTTGATCAAATAAACCAGTAATGGAGCCATCAATCACATTTTCAGGAAGTGTGTCATTTCCAGACAGTTCAGCTGTCATCCATCCATTTCTTAAATGGAAGAGCTCGCTTTTGATGAATTGTTACATTTCACAGATGTTTTCAGATCCTACTCCGGCTCACTTGCTCTGGTGTAATTGTTTCAAATGTTTTATAAAACCAATTATATATCATTTTTAATCATTTGCACAGCTGTCACAATAACATATATTGGTAATGCAATTGGACATGAATCTTGACAGAGGCCTGTCATTGGTGAGGTTTTGTGAGATTGTCTTGTGGACAGTATAAGTGCATGTGCATGTCGGTGCAAGTCTGAGCAAACCTTGCCTTTCACTTGTTCTCTGGTGGGGACATGACAAGCCACTGTGAAGGAGAAGAGACCATATGTGGAGAGAGCTTACATTACCTGCATCTCTAAATGAGATTACTTTTCCATTAGCCCAGCGCTTTGTCCTTGATTGATGGAGGATGGCATTACGAAGGATGACAGAATTTGATTAGAATTTCGTGCTAGTATCGCAATCCTAAAAATCGTATAATTTTTTAATCAGAAAACTACATTTGGAAATGCTGCCAGAGATTCACGGAGAAATTGTACAAATAAATACATACTTTTTCAGATATCCATGCAAATCTGCATAGTCAAATATTAACATTATTGCAAACTACAGGGAGTGCAGAATTATTAGGCACGTTGATTTTCTGATCATATTTTTTTTCCAGGCACATTTGACCAATTCCAAACCACAGTAATCCTAATAACTACTATTGATTTAGTATTTAATAATGTATAAGTGATATATAATTGTTCATGAAGGCTGGAAATGAAAATCACCTTATATTCAGGTGTGCAGAATTATTAGGCATGTTTTCTTTTACAGATAAATTGAGCCAAAAAAGAGATTTAACTCAGACTGAAAAGTCAAAAAGTATTAAATGCCCATGAGAAGGATGCAATACTAATGCAATACTAGACATTGCAGTTAAGGCGTGACCATTGGACAGTGAAATGCTCGTTGGGTCAGCAGGGTCAGACAAAAACATGTGGCGGAGAAAAGACACCTATTAACCGCAAAAGAATTAAGAATTAAGGTGAAGAATTAAGGGTGAAACCATCAGGAACCCTTTAGTCTCCAGCGCCACCATTTTCCAAAGCTGCAACCTACCTGGAGTCTCCAGAAGTGCAAGGTGTCAGGATCTCAGAGACTTCAGTTAGGTAAAGAATCCTAAAAAATGACCCCCACTAAATAAGAATCATAAGCTGAAGTGTTGTAAAATACATGAAGAAGGTTTTTTTATTGGCTTTATGGACAGATAGGTTGAGAGTGACTCTTGAAGGACCAGCACCACATCCTCTAGTACCACTGTTTGAAGAATTCATCTTCCAGAATCTGGCAGTACGTTTTGGGAGTTCATTTTTAGTCCATCTCTGCAAAACGGACTTCAGGATGGACTAAAATGAACTCCCAAAACGTACTGCCAGATTCTGGAAGATGAATTCTTCAAACAGTGGTACTAGAGGATGTGGTGCTGGTCCTTCAAGAGTCATTCTCAACCTATAAAACCTATAAAGCCTATAAAAAAGCAGGCTTCATGTATTTTACAACACTTCAGCTTGTGATTCTTATTTAGTGGGGGTCATTTTTTAGGATTCTTTACCTAACGGAAGTCTCTGAGATCCTGACACCTTGCACTTCTGGAGACTCCAGGTAGGTTGCAGCTCTGGAAAATGGTGGTGCTGGAGACTAAAGGGTTCCTGATGGTTTCACCCTTAATTCTTCACCTTAATTCTTAATTCTTTTGCAGTTAACAGGTGTCTTTTCTTCACCACCTGTTTTTGTCAGATCCTGCTGACCCAACGAGCATTTCACTGTCCAATGGGCATGCCTTAACTGCAATGTCTAGTATTGCATTAGTATTGCATCCTTCTCATGGGCATTTAATACTTTTTGACTTTTCAGTCTGAGTTAAATCTCTTTTTTGGCTCAATTTATCTGTAAAAGAAAACTTGCCTAATAATTCTGCACACCTGAATATAAGGTGATTTTCATTTCCAGCCTTCATGAACAATTATATATCAATTATACATTATTAAATACTAAATCAATAGTAGTTATTAGGATTACTGTGGTTTGGAATTGGTCAAATGTGCCTGGAAAAAAAATATGATCAGAAAATCAACGTGCCTAATAATTCTGCACTCCCTGTATTGCATTAAGATCTCAAGTATTAGCTCTGTTCTAAAACCTTAAGAACTGCACTCTTAAAAATAACATTTCTTTATAGGCATCTGTGGTTTCAGACAAGAACCTTTAACATTCATGGAAACTTTCCATTACACAAAAGGTTCTTTATAGTAGATAAAGGTTCTTTAGATTAGATTCTTCACACTATATACACTTAAAAATAAATGATGTTTTATTAACAAGGTTCGGGAGAAGCATGTTCAGATAATTGACACAAGTGGAGAGCACTCAGCTAATCAACAATAAGAGGTATCTATATGCAGCAGCCTTACTACCTCCGTTCGTTGACAGTCTATCAGCATCCCTCCATCACCCCTTCTTCACACTTTTAGTTCTAACCACTTACAAACATGGGGGGTACTCTGGGTTCAGGCCAAATTCCGCGCTCAAAGCCCTCCCTCCGGACAGTACGCCAAATACGCATTTAAATTTACTCTCTATAAATTATATGTAAGTGTGAACTCGTGAAAGGTTCTTTATTGGCATCTGTTCCATGAAGAACTTTTAACATCCATGCACTCTTAAAATAAACATTTTAATAATCTATAAAAAACCTTTTGTGCAATGGAAAGATTCAACACTCTTAAAAATAAAGGTTCTTTATTGATGGTTCCATGAAGAAACCTTTTACATCCATGGACATTTTCCATAGCACAAAATATTCTTTATAGTGGAAAAAGGTCCTTTAGGTTTAGAATTTTTTTTAGGTTCTAGTTTTTTTAATGTACTTCACATTAAGAAAAATGGTTCTTTTAAGAACTGTTCACTAAAAGGTTCTTTGAGAAACCAAAAATGGGTTATATGGCATCAATGCGAAAACTCCCTTTTTGGAACCTTTATTTTTAAGAGTGGGGTTAGTTTACTTACAAATTAAAATGTTGTCATAATTTACTCACCCTCATGTTGTTCCAAACCCGTAAAACTTTCGTTCATCTTCGCAACACAAATTAAGATATTTTTAATAAAATAAGAGTGATTTATGTCCCTCTGTTGACAGCTATGCAAACTGAAACGTTGACTCAAAAAAAAAGTAATGAAGAGAATGTAAAACTAATCCATATGAATCAAGCGGTTTAGTACAAATTGTCTGAAGAAACACAAATCGCTTTATATGATGATACGATTTAATTTATGCATTTATTCACGTATAAACATTGATCAGCAGCGTTGTGCAAGTTACTTCACAACTGTAATACATTATAGATTACTTGTTACTGTTATTTAAAAGTAATTCGTTACCTTACAATATTACTGTTTCAGAATTGTAATGCGTCACATTACTCCTGTATTACTTTTGAGTTACTTTCACCAAAATAACTTATAAAGAAGTAGAACTTAACATTCTAAAATGCATAATGTAGCTACTACAGAGCATTTTACATCCAGAGGCGAAATGATGCAGCATAATGACTGTGGGCTATCCAGGCTAATAACAATATAGCATATATCTGGCAAAGTGAAGGCTGCAGACAATGCAAGAAAGGATGACAGACAGAATCACAAAGTCTGTATATGGTAGAGGTTGATTATCTGGCAATATCTGGGAATAGCTTTGGTCTATTCATATTAGACACAACAGAACTGTAAACTCTAATGCCATGGCAAGACGCACATTTGTTCTTTTCTTATTGTTGTAATTATTTTATCCTCTTTGAATTCAAGAGGTTCACTGCACAACACAAAAACATCATGCACAAAGTGCAAGAGATGTGTTTTAAATTGCTAGTGCTATTTCGCCACGCCGATAGTTCTTTCGGTTTTAGACAAAGGTTGCATTTGACTATTACGTTCTTCTTGTTCTTAAATCTTACACACTCGAAGTAAGCGCATACGTCCATCTTGCGAATGTAGTCATCTTCTGCCATCTTCATCCATTAAGTCTTGTTTACTTTCGTTTGTCTCTGCAGCGCGAGCCTCCGCTGACTGTGCGCGCGCCTCATTCATTTGGGGATGTGTTTACTCGACGCGCTCGCCGGCGTTGTCCTATTCTTTGAAACGACAGAGCATTTAAGTCTTCTTTATTTACAAACTTGGACACCTCACACGGCTATTGACTTACCACAAACAGGTTATAACTTACTTGCATTTTTCAATCGTTAATGTCTCGTGGTCTTGCTGTTTTTTGTTTGTTTGTTTTTTTCCCCGTTTTTTTTTTTAAATTAAATTTTGGGCTAAAAGTGTGTTGTAACGCATACATTACTAAACATGTACAGAGTAAAAAATTACTGAAAATTTATTATTAACGCCTTACACTACTGAGTTACAATAAAACATAATATGTTACTGTAATGCATTACTTTTGTAACGCATTACTCCCAATACTGTTGATCAGTGAACATAAAGCTCAAACAGGCTTGATGCATGAGAACAAACCTCATTGGTTCTTGCTGAAGCTCAAACGTGCTGCGTAACACGAGAATGAACCTCATTGGTTCTTGCTGAAGCTCAAACGCGCTGCGTAACCGAAGAATGAATCTTATTGGTTCTTGCTGAAGCTCAAACGTGCTGAGTAACATGAGAATGAACCTCATTGGTTCTTGCTGAAGCTCAAACGTGCTGCGTAACACAAGTATGAACCTCATTGGTTCTCGCAGGTCATGAGGAGCGTGCCTCAGCTTCTGTTTACCATATCTGATGTGTGCATTGATGAATGTTTATATGTGAATAAAAGCCTAAATTAAATCTGTTAATCATTTAAAACAATTGTGTGTCTTCAAAAAAGCTGGACTAAACCACTCAATTCTTATGCAAGAGTTTTACGATCTCTTATTATGAACTTTTTGAAGCATGAAAGTGGTGGTTGCGTAGACTGTCAATGGAGCGACAGAAATCTCTCAGATTTTATAAAAAATATCTTAATTTGTGTTACAAAGATGAATGAAAGTCTTACGAGTTTAAAACGACAAGAGGGTGAGTAAATGACAGAATTTTCATTTGTGGGTGAACTAACTATTTAAGATCTGTTCGCTGAAATATTCTTTGGGTAACCCAAAATGGTTCTTCTATGGCTTTGCTGTGAAAACCACCTTTTGGAACCTTTATTTTTTAAGAGAGTGTGATGGAACATCATAAATTGACTCGTTTGAAATGCTCCACATGGGCAGCGACTTGTGTATCACACAGCTAGTTTTCCACACAGGAGATGTGACTCCCTATTGATTTCAGTAGAGTTTAAAGTTATATTTGAGTTTGATGTTAGCATGTATTGCCTTCTGTGAGAAGGATGTGTTGCCTTTAAATTTGGCTATACCTTTTATTCCCTAAATTTCCCATGTGTATGTGGCTCGCTAGCTTTTAAAACAGTGCACATGTGTGTGAATGTGTTTGGCACATTCAAATGCGTGATGGCAGCTGTTTTCTGTTACCTGCATATGTGATGAGTGATGTGTGCACGCCTGACAGGTTGAACAGGTAGTGGGGCAGAGGTAATTTCTCAGTCAAGGTCACAGCGGACAGAACGCTGGGATGATGGACAGAAGGCCTGAGGTGTGTGTGGTGTCCTGGGGAAGCATTAGCTGAGGGGACAGGTGTCAAATGATTTTTTACAGAATGGTACAGAACCAAAATAAACAACTCTTGATGTTCTCCCTAAAAACTCCAACTTAGAGTGGAAAAAAATGCCTCAACCTATATTTTTGCAAAACTCTTAACTCCCAACAACCTATACATACAATTTGCTGCAGTTTTCAGCTAAAATGAACACGAGGCAGTAAAACGGCAACAACTTTTATTCCTTTTTCACACAAATTATGATTACAGGGGCAGGTTTTTACAGGGGCGTGTATTTTAAACATGAAAATAAAGACATTGTCATGCTGTACCTTGCACAATATGATCTCAAAACACATTTAAAATAGTGCATGATTTGCAAACGTCAAAATGTACTACAGTAGTTTGCATCACATTGCGGCTCAATATGTATGGCTTTTCTGACATAGTAAACTTGCTCAGTAGCTCACCATGTGATGTGCTCGGGTGTCCTGTGAAACACAAGTCAATATAAAACAGCTCAAAGACTTGTAGAAGCGAGTTCAAATTATAGTACAGTATTTAAAAGAACCAATTTTATAGTGTGAAGAACATTACAACTTTACTTATAACTTTTTGTGTAATAGAAAAGTTCCATGGATGGTAAATGTTCATCATGCAACCATAGATACAAAGAACCTTTATTATTTTATTTTATAATTTTTTATTTTAATAACTAAATATATTTGTATTCGTTTTAAAATGCAGTTTTGCTTCAAAGGTATAGTTGTAGTTTTAAGATTCTAACAATACATTTTTGTGTGATTTCTAAATGGAGCTTAGACCTCAAGGGAAGGTACCTGTCAAGTTGCAATACACTTTTTAGTTATTTATTGCTAATAAATGTCAGTCGTAATAATGGGTGGGCATAAATCGACTAATGGAGTAAAGCGGTTTTATGTCAAAGGTCCAGTAAACATGATTTAAATTACATTTTCCCCCCATTAACTTCAGCTTGAATGTGCTTTAATATACAATGCTGTCTGTAATTAATAAAACAAGCCAGATGTTGATGAATACTGATGATCACAATTAACAGTACAGTGGCATACTAACACCTCAGTGGTATATAGCATCATTTTCCAAAAAATATAAGTATTATTGTTAACAGTCAGCATTTTAATTGTGTAAAGATAATGAACCCAGTAAATGATCATTATTTGTATTTATTTCCTTGCCCGACTGTTTCCATTTAATTATGGTGCCCTGGGACAAGCTCCAAAAATAATAATAAATAAATAAATAGATAAACAATCACCATGAAAGTGGTTCATATGAGTTGTATTCTCAGTATTCTGAAGCCACATAATAGCTTTGTGTGAGAAAATGACCTACATTTAAGTTAATAGTCCTCTCCACTATAGCTCTCCAGCAAAATGAAACCAAACTATAATATCAGGGCGAACGATTCCTTTAAATTAGCAGGCTAGTCACACATTGAGTGCTTCATATTAACATTCAGCTCTTTTACAGAAGAAAACATACAAACATATATAAATCCTTTACAGGTTTGACATTATGAACCGTCAAATTCATCCCTCAAAGAAAAGCATATAATGGATTTCTGCTTTAGATTTGCCTCACCTTGTGTTAGCTCACAGCTGCTCAGTGGGCTATAAGTGCTAAAGCTGTTCCTGGTATAATGAGCTTAAGGAGATAATTATTTCTTTCAGTCGACTGACAGGGAGCATGACAGACATTTAAATGAGATGCAGCCGAGCAGGATGGAGAGATGAAAGCGCAGAAGAATGTCAGGAAGCGGCGTCTGTCTTCGCCTGCTGAGAACCAGCAGTACATGGATGTTCGGAGCCTGAGCATCTCTCATAGGGTGGTCTCAGTCAGCGGAGGTCGTTAATGTCTCCCCCCTTGTATTTTAGGGTATAAGATTGCTCTGAAGTAAGCTGGAAGTGAGTGACTGCCATGCATAAACATTATTCTCTCAAATGTTGCTTAGATATTATGGTAGCCCAGTTTGTGCTGAAAACAGTGTAATTACACTTTTGCCATTAATATGTTTTTAAGCAACTGAAAAAAGCACAAATATCAGAGCATGTCAAAACTTCTAAAGGGCCCCAAAAGAGCTCAGACTCCTAGGGGTTAAAGGTGTAGTTCACCCAAAAATGACAACAGTTACTCACTGTCATGTCAATCACCCAAAGACACTCATTTCCACCACTAATATGATACTTTAATGGTGCTTTTCTGTCCTTTTTGAAGTTTTAACAGCCCAAGTTCCCATTCATTGTAATTGTATTGACCAACTTAGTCTTTAGAATTTTTGCTTCTGTATTCAGCTTAAGAATGAAGTACAGGTTCAGAACATCATGAGTAAATGATGACAGACTTCAGGTCTTTTTAGGTGAACTATCCCTTTAAGAAGGACATTTAACCTGTACTGTCAGTCACTTTTAGCCACACTTTGGCTTTCTCCCACTTAAGTCATGAGGAAACCATTGTTGTGCTCACTGGACTGTAAACAGTTCTTTCCTCTCACAGATTTCCACTGATAGTCCCTACTCCTGAATGAACAGATCTTGTAACAAGAAATTGAGTATGCCCAAAAATTTAAATAATTTCTTTGTCTCTAGTGGATAGTCTTAGTCAGTAATGCTTGTTTTCTACACAGTTATCACGTGGCTTCAGACGATTTTAAATATAGTGCACAAGCCATATGGACTCATTTTATGGTACTTTTTTGCCCTTTTTAATCTTGACGTTCATTGCGGTGTTGACATTTAGCAAAATCTCTACGCATGATCTATCTGTATCATCTTTATAAATCTGTATCAGTTGTCCGCCATTATTTTAGGGGTCATGAACTGAATTTTTTATTTTATTTCATAATGTTTCCTGAGGTGCACTTAAATGTTAATATGATTTTTACATAAAAAACTGTCATAATTTAGAATTAAATGGCTATTTCACACCCTGATTTTAACCCTCTGATTTGAAAGCTGCTGTGATTGGCTGACATCTTTGCATATGAAATATTACATGTGGAACCCTCTCGTAAACTTTTACTATTACAACTATCGAAATTAAAAAATCTTGAAAATTGTTGATTATTGCATTATATTTAGATGTATTCCCATCGCATGGAAGGTTGCATTGATGAGCAGATGATCGTGTGAACGCAGTGATCTCTGCCCTCTCACAAAATGCTTTCACCATAACTAACAATGCAAACACGATGTAAATACAGTAAGAGATTTCAGATTCATTGTGGAGTTTAAGGGCGCTTTCACATCTACCTTGTTTGGTCCGGATTTTCGGACTTTTCAGTTTGGTCCGAATCAAAATTGCAGGTGTGAAACCTCCCCCGTACCACGGTCCGGACCAAACAGACGAAATTTGGTCAGACGAAAAGAGGTAGTCTCGGTCCGGATCAAACTGAACAAAGGTTTGGTTTGTTTGTAGTGTGAAAGTATTTTCTGTATGGTTCGGACCTTCAGACCATTTACAGGAAGTTCCTGGTTATGTTTAAATATTATAATGTTATTTTTAAATTTCATCTAGGCTACATTGATTATGAAAAGTGAAAAGATGCGCAAAATGTCAGAAGACAGAAGGTCAGAAATGATTTTGAAAGAAATTTTGCATGATTTTGCTTAGAAAGTCTTTCTTTAATGTGAATTTTGTTTTGTATAAATTGTATCTTAATTTTAATCAACGTTTAATCAGATAATTGCCCGGATTTAATAAATAAGAAGCAAATAGTCTATAGCAGACAATAATCGCGGGTCTGGAGTGCATCTCAAATAAACCGAAACTCAGCAGGCTACTTGTCTCACAAACATGAGAAATATGTGTATTTAAAGCTTGAAATGTCCACTTTTAAACGTAACGAAAAGAAAATAGTCAAGCAATGCACACTGTTTAATAGTGGCAACGATATGCGTCCGTTCATTCATTCTTGTCAAAGATGCTGACGTCAGACGCACATCCGTTTACAAACCAATCAATGTCCAGATGCAGCCCACATAGATGATGACGAGTGGACGTGTGGAGTGTGTCATGTAAAGTTCTTTAGTCTGCTCGCATAATTGCAATGTGAAACCAAACCAAAACTAACCGAATGTATAAAATGTAACAAAACGTGAACTTCGGCTCGGACCTTGGTTCGGACTTTCAGGTGTGAAAAAGCCCTAAGAGCGTCACTATAAAAAACATTTTGGCAAGTGTCCATCGACAGCTTCAGCCATTATAAAGAGACCGTCCTTTGATGTTAAAATACTAGGATTATTCATTATGAATTAAACTCATTAATGGTTTAAAAATGAAATATGTTACTTACAGTTTGAGGGGGCCTTGCTGGTTCCAGAACAGTTGGCACAGCCTGATTTTGAGAAAACGTTTTTGGGCAAAGCCAGTATCGTATTTTGACTTGTACTCAAAACAGTCGCAGGTAAAATGTACGGTACAAACACGCAAGTCAGCACTGACGTAGGACGTTTGTTAAACATAAACTGAATCCAGTTTTCTCTGACATTGGGATTATTCGGCTGCTTATGCAAAGATGATGTTTTTCCACAGCCAGGAACAGCACAATGTCTGTGTGGCATCGCATAATCTTTTTATTATCACAATCTTATCGTAAACAACTACTTTAGATCGACTCGCTGCTCATCGACTGAACACCAGTGGGCGGGGACAACGGTGTGATTATGTAAAAGTAGGCTTTGTTGTCTTGCTCCAGAGGCAGTCGTATGCAAATGATTGTGCCCCTGTGACATCACATGCCACCTCGGATCCAAACGAAGCTTTTTTACAGCTTGATTATATAAATGCTTCTTTATTGATGATGAGGACGTTTAGAGTTATGGAACTTGCAGGATGTATTAATGATACAAATACCTCTTATATGCCAAAAGATCAAGGGAAATTTGATTTCTCATGTCATGACCCCTTTAAAGGGATAGTCATCATTTACACACCCTCAAGTAGTTTCAGTCATGTATACATGTCTTTGTTCTGAGGAAGATATTTGTAAGAATGTTTGCAACCAAGCAGATCTCAGTCCCCATTGACTACCCTAGTATTTTTTTCCCTTTATTGTGATAGTCAATGGGGGCAGAGGTCTGTTTTCTATTTTAAAATGTAATTTATTCCTGTGATGGAAAGTAAAATTTTCAGCAGCTATTACTATGGTTTCAGTGTCCCATAATACTTGAGAAATCATTCTTATATACTGATTTGGTGCTCAAGAAACATTTCTTATTATTGTTAATGTTGAAAACAGAGCAATATAATTTTTACTTTTGGTCATATCAGTCATAACGCATACAAATAATACTCAGCTTCTCATTATCTGCCATCATTTTAATATTTGTGCTTTCCTAAAAACATCTCTTTTGTGCTGTAATAAAAAAAAAAAAACTAAATATGTTTTTTGGGTGAATGACAAAATAAGAGCATATCAGGTCATTTTCAAAAATGCCATTTGGAAAGCATAAATAGCAAAAATAATCACTATTACCAAATGCGACAAGCTTTTGTTTGGTTTCAATAACATGCATCTCAATTTTTGTAGTATTGATTGAACCATCCGTGGTGATGATAAAAGATTCTGTTCAGCGATTTGAACCGCTTTATTACTTTTCCCAGAGTCAATCAATCGTCTGAAATCATTTTTCACTTTCATGGTAGTACAATTTAACGGAAATGAAAGATCATTGATTCCACATTATTTCTAAATACATGCTGACACAATAGCTGTGTCTCTCTGAATTTTCCAAATTGTAATTCTAAATGATTGGTAAAGGATACCTCGTTCCTTTTTGCTATGAACTTAAGACTTTCCAAATCCTTCCAAACTGGAACAAAAATCAAAACCTATTTCTGAAACTTGAAGAATATCTCTTAAGAACGGTGAGAAAATGGAATGAACCCTCCCGTCTCTTGCTGTTCATCTGCTGTTGGTGAAGCGTGCAGTGCAATACTCTTGATGAGGCCTGTAAGTAGAGATGACATCAAAGATAAGTGGGATTATATAGGCTTTACGGCACTGCGCGCCACTGGCTTGGATCTGCGAAGGATGAAGTGGAGGCTTGGAGGAGACAGCCAGATCTCCCAACGGGGACGGGCAACATTTGTGTAGACTATGAGTAACTGAGCAGTTTTGGATACTTGACTAGGTAGCGAAGGGTTCTTGGTTTGAATCCGAATGAGTCAATGCCCTTGGGCACGTTGAGTGTCTTTAATACCTGCTCCCACTGCGCTGCGGTTGTATGTCACTTGGATAAGAGCGTCTGCTAATTGGCAGCTGCCGAAAACTTGGAACTGAAAGGATCAAGGCACTGCTTCAAAGGCATAGGTTTGGTTTTATCATTCGTTGGGACACTTTAAAAATAACACAAATACATAATTCTGCAGTCTTCAATTACTAAAAGGGTTATTTTCCAAGATCTAACACCCATGTGTATCAACTGAGAAACTGAAATGTAAAAGTAGCTGAATGTTGCTGAAATTCCCATCAGTTTTATTTGACATGTCTTTTTTATATTTCGAATTGGCTTTTATTTTTATATTTTTAGTTTTGAACAGAAAATGTTACATGTTAATATCTTAATTTTTTTAGTGCTGTCAAATCGATCCATCTAGATAAATCTCAGTTTGTAAATATATAATGTGTGTTTGTGTATGTTTATGCACACATACACACACACACATACATACATACATACATACATACACAGAATATATTTACAAACTTTTATGTTGATCGATTTGACAGCACTAATATATATATATATATATATATATATTTGTAGTTTTTAAAAAAAATATATAATGCTATTTATGGTGTGAGGACCATATTGTAATTGCTCGGCCTATCATTCTTCTCTGAAATGAATCACATTTTTGTGGGCCTAAACATGGTCGAAAACTCATGAAACTTTGCACACGGATCAGAAGTGGTGAAAATTTACATCTGATATGGGTTTCAGAATTAAGTGTGGCAAAATGGCTCGATAATGCCCCCTACAAAATTTCAATTGAGCGCCGTTCGCGCTACATTTCATGTACCAGTATGACATTTGGTAGACACATGTAACAGCCCAATACCTACAAAAAAGTCCCCGGCAGCAAAATCTGAAAACCCAACAGGAAGTCAGATATTTTCTATTGTCTCTGCAAAATTTCCAGATGTACGAACTCCTAGAGATTTAATCAGATCAACATCATATTTGGGCAGTCTAATCTAAAGGCCTTTGCGATGTTAAATTGCTAAGATCTTGAGCTTTCCCTGGAGGGCGTGTCCGTGGCGGCCTCACAAATTTTGATGTTTCGCCATGAAACAGGAAGTTGTTGTAACTCGGGCATGATAGCGGTGTCCCAATTCAAGGGCTTCAATTCCTACAAAGTGCACGGCCTTCAATGGACACTTGAGACTTGTTTACAGTGGAAGGTATAGCTGATTGCGTCACCGCGGTGCAACAAAGGCTGTCCTAATTCAAAGGTCCTTCGAAGGCTCCTTCATATATGGCCTGCAAATTAGTCCTTTTCCCATGAAATGAAGGATACATTAGATGGATGCTTCGCAGCCTTGCCTACCGCAGAATTCATTGCGTGCCGCGACGTCAGATCTCTTTAAGAGAAATTGCCAGATTACACTTTTAAATGTAAGTATTGGGTTTCAATTTACTCCAGTAATCTAATGTATCTAATGATAAAAATGAAAAAATGCTAATAAGGTTCAAACGTTGACTAATATGTTACCAACATGCGATTTTATAGTTTATACTCTACATAAATGGGCCGAGGTGAACAGCTTTAGTGGTTTTGTTTTTAGGCAGTTGAATATAACTTTTAAAAAGTCCAGTATAAACGTTACTGCCGCTCTTCAACAGCAGCTGTCACAGTTGCTAAACATTCCAAATGACATTCCAAATAATGTAACAAAATACATTTACTCTGTATTTGAGTATAAAAGTACTTTAGATTTTTATTCAACTTCATCTCAGAGGCAAATATTGTAGTTTTATGAAAAACGTCTCGGTTACGTATGGTAACCCTCGTTCCCTGAAGGAGGGAACGGAGACGTACGTCGGACGTACCGACGAATTGGGATCACTTCTGGGAGCCCCTATCAGCTTCGAGCTATCTAGAACCGGCCAATGAACAATTGGCGTGCGAGATTTGCATCTCGCGCTCCGCCCCGCGCCGCGGGTATAAACAGGAAGCGAGAGCGAATGCACGCTGTTTTTCACTGAGGAGCCACACGTAGTGGCTCGACCTGCAGTGATGGTACAGCAACTGTGGCGACGGGACGTACGTCTCCGTTCCCTCCTTCAGGGAACGAGGGTTACCATACGTAACCGAGACGTTCCCATTCAGTCGGTCACGTTCAACGTACGTCGGACGTACCGACGAATTGGGATCCCCTATGGAAAACGCCATAGTTACTACCACTTCCAGCGCCCAGCGATGAGCCCCACGGACCCCGATCTGATGCGGGCGGGTAGGTTCACGCAGGGAGAGTCCAAGCTGCTGTTCCGCAAGACCCATTCAGCTGACTGTATTGGATAACGCTGGGAAAGCGTGCCTGTGAGGGCAGCTGCGGAAGCCACATCATGCCCAGAGGGAGTTAACATGTGGAGAATACACGTATGGGCTGGCCGTGGGCAGCACAACATACGGAAGTCCCAGGGGTGGCCCCGGCCAATTAGGAGGGAGACAACACGTACCTGGGATGGCAGAGGAACTCTGCCGAGGGAAAGACACGGGCTCGCCGTAGGGAGCCGTACCGTGGAAGAATACACATATGGGACCGCCGTGGGGGTCACTACATACGGAACCCAGCCTAACACAAGTTCCACCAATGAATACGAGTGTTAGACCTGGCGTCGAACGCTCCGCCACGTCCGACTGCCGCGGGTTGCGGAGGACTCAACAGGGTTCGCCGTTCCGGGGAACTCGACTGGAGCAGAATAAGCGCACGCATCCGTCTACCATTGGGGAGGGAATGCCGCAGCAAGCCGACACTAGAACAGGCATTTCGGTGTTACTGACTATGGGAAGTGAGCACACAGGAAGATACCGGCTCTACACGGAGGCTATAGAATCTAGCGAACGTGTTAGGTGTCGCCCAGCCCGCAGCTCTACAAATATCTGTCAGCGAGGCGCCACGAGCCAGCGCCCAGGAAGAGGCAACACCCCTAGTGGAGTGGGCTCTTAACCCGAGCGGGCAGGGCACATCTTGGGACTGATAAGCCAAGACGATGGCATCCACTATCCAGTGGGCCATCCTCTGCTTGGAGACAGCCTTTCCCTTCTGCTGTCCTCCGTAACAGACGAAGAGCTGCTCTGAGGTCCTGAAGCTTTGCGTTCTGTCCACGTAAGTCCGGAGAGCACGGACGGGACAGAGAAAAGCTAGGGCTGGGTCTGCCTCCTCCGAAGGCAGCGCTTGCAGGCTCACCACTTGGTCCCGGAAGGGAGTAGCGGGAACCTTGGGCACGTATCCAGGCCGGGGTCTCATGATCACATGAGAGTTACCGGGCCCGAATTCCAGGCACGATTCGTCGACCGAAAATGCCTGCAGGTCCCCAACCCTCTTGATGGAGGCCAACGCAATCAGGAGTATAGTCTTTAATGACAGGATTTTCAACTCAGCTGACTGCAGAGGCTCAAAGGGTTCTCTCTGTAGTGCAGTAAGCACCAGAGCTAAGTCCCAAGAGGGTATAGAGGGAGGACGAGGCGGATTTAATCTCCTCGCTCCCCTAAGGAACCTGACGATCAGATCGTGCTTACCTAGAGATTTCCCATCTACGAGCTCATGATTAGCGGCGATAGCGGCGACATAGACCTTGAGGGTGGAGGGAGACAGCCTTCGCTCCAACCCATCCTGTAGAAAGGTAAGCACAGATGCGATCGAACATCTTCGGGGGTCTTCTCGGCGAGAAGAGCACCAATCGATGAACAGGTTCCACTTCAACGCATAGAGGCGCCTCGTAGAGGGGGCTCTAGCGGAAGTGATGGTGTCAACTACCGCTTGCGGTAGGTCACCTAGAACTTCCGCGTCCCGTCCAGGGACCAGACATGGAGTTTCCAGAGGTCTGGACGCGGGTGCCATAGGGTGCCCCGTCTCTGAGTCAGGAGGTCCTGCCTCAGAGGAATGGGCCAGGGAGGTGCTGTCGCAAGGAGCACTAGTTCCAGGAACCAAGTCCGGTTGGGCCAATACGGAGCGACCAACAGGACCTGCTCCTCATCCTCCCTGACTTTGCACAGTGTCTGCGCAAGAAGGCTCACTGGGGGAAACGCATACTTGCGTTCTTCCCGGGGCCAGCTGTGGGCCAGGGCATTCCGACCCAAGGGTCCCCTCGGTCAAGGAATAAAACCACTGACAGTGGGTCGTCTCTGGGGAGGCAAACAGGTCTACCTGTGCGGCCCCGAAACGACTCCAGATCAGCTGGACCGCCTGGGGATGGAGTCGCCATTCTCCCGGAAGTACCTGCTGACGTGACAGCTCGTCGGCCGCACGATTGAGCAGGCCCGGAATGTGAATAGCACGAAGCGACCTCAGATGCTTCTCACTCCATAAGAGGAGATGGCGGGCGAGTTGCGACATGCGACGGGAGCGTAGACCACCCTGTTTGTTGATGTACGCTACGGCCGCAGTGTTGTCCGTCCGGACCAGAACGTGCTTGCCTCTGAGCGGCACTTTGAAGCGGCTGAGTGCAAGACGAACTGCTAACAACTCGAGGCAATTGATATGCCCTTGCAGCTGAGGCCCCGTCCACAGGCCCGAAGCTGCAAGCCCGTTGTACGTGGCACCCTAACCCGTGGATGAGGCATCCGTGGAGACAACGGAGTGCCTGGACACTTGTTCTAGGGGGACTCCCGCCTGGAGAAACAAAGGGTCCGACCACGGGCCGAAGGTTTGGCGGCACCTCGGAGTCACTTGGACGCGGAGGGAACCGCTGTGCCACGCCCATCTCGGGACTCGATCGTGTAGCCAGCGTTGAAGCGGTCTCATACGAAGCAATCCGAGCGGCGTTACTGCAGCTGCGGATGCCATATGCCCCAGGAGCCTCTGAAAATGTTTCAGTGGAACCGCTGTCCTGCCTTTGAACGAATTCAGGCAGTTCAACACCGACTGGACGCGCTCCTCGGTGAGGCGCGCAGTCATGGCGACCGAGTCTATCTCCATACCGAGAAAAGAGATCCTCTGCGTGGGGCAGAGTTTGCTCTTCTCCCAGTTGACCCGAAGTCCCAACTGGCTGAGGTGACTGAGCACCTTGTCCCTGTGTTCGCACAACTGCCCTCGCGACTGGGCAAGAATCAGCCAGTCGTCGAGGTAGTTGAGGATGCGAACACCATGCTCTCTCATGGGAGCAATGGCCGCCTCCGCAACCTTCGTAAAGACGCGGGGCGAGAGGGACAGGCCGAAGGGTAAGACGCGGTACTGACATGCCCGTCCCTCGAACGCGAAGCGCAGAAAGGGCCGGTCGAGGGGAAACGAGAATGAAAGTACGCGTCCTTCAGGTCGATCGCTGCAAACCAATCTTGGGGACGGACGCACCTGAAGATGTGCTACTGCGTTAGCATTCTGAACGGCAGCCTATGAAGGGACCGGTTCAAGAATCGCAGGTCCAAGACCGGCCATAACCCGCCGCCTTTCTTGGGTACAATGAAGTACGGGCTGTAGAACCCGGACCTCATATCGGCTGGAGGGACCGGCTCCATCGCGTCCTTCGCCAGTAGGACTGCGATCTCCGCCCGGAGCACGGGGGCGCTCTCCTTCGCTACTGGGAAGTGAACGCCCCCAAACTTAGGGGGGCGCCTGGGGAACTGAATCGCATAGCCGAGTCTGATGGTACGGCCCCGAGACGGGCTGGGAAGCTCTAGCCAGGCTTCCAGACACCAAGCAAGGGGATTAACCACAGACGTACCCGCAGCGGGGCAGCGACGCGGAATGCAGGGATCCGACTCGGACGGCATGGAGCGGCCCGAAGTGGGATCTGAGTGTGCTGTGCAACACTTACCTGCGTCCGCGGAGGGGGCGTGCGAGTGTGGGGAGGCCGCTTGAGTGCGTTCCCACAGCCGGCGCCCCCTGCTGGCGAAGGGAGAGGCGTCTGAGGGTGGCGAGGCATGGGAGCGTCGACCACCGCCAAGCGCGCTCCCAAATGAAGGAGGGGCTGAGCGTGGCAAGGCTTTGTGGCGTTGCGCACGGTCTGCCTCACCTCCTTCCTCAGCGGGGAACAAGAGTGGCGAGGCATAGCGTCGCGCACTGTTGTCCACGCACCGCTGAGAAGAGGGGAATGAGAGTGGCGAGGCTTTGTAGCGTCACACACTGCCATTCTCGCCCTCTTGTGGGGAGGGGAATGAAAGCGGCGAGGCTCTGTAGCGTCACACGCTGCCATTCCTGAACTCCCGAGACCCCGAGGTATTGGAACTGCTCTTTTTTTTTTTTTTTTTTTGGTACCACTGGCTGTTTTTAACATCAGTGGCGGAACAGAATTACTAATGGTTTTCCACCCGGCCCTCCTCCGGGGAAGAACAGTTCCAGACCAAATCCGGGTCAATTGTGTTTCTGGACCAGGGTGGACATCGTCTAGCCAAGGGCCAGCGCTGTGCGCAGCTCAACCTCAGCTCAGAACTACCCTCGTGCACTAAGCAGGGCGGTGGCCTGCCAGTGGCACTGCCACCCCACCGATGAGGGTAGTGAGAGAGAGGAAAACTTTATACAGATTATGGCCCTATTGGTGTTCCATATTTTGGCACCAATAGTTCCACAATGTCAAAGCCCTCCAATGCACATCCGAAAAAAGGCAAGGGGCAGGCAAGGCGATTTACGCGTTGCACTATGCCTCAGCCATCCGGGAAAGCATGGCTGTCAAGTATGAATCTGATTCAGCACGAGCGCCCACTATTACGGTGGGAATCTCAGCATCATCTTCATTTTCAACACATAACAGCCCTCTCTCCGATGCAGCGATTGACATCTGTCCTCTGCTAGAGCCCCAAATGAAATGCTAGGTCCCCTTTCAAGGACCAGCAATCCCATCTGTAAGCTACCAGCAGACACGTGAGACAGTGGGCGTGGCCGTGAGACGGCACACGGCGCGCTGATCACTCAAGCCCTTATGAAAAAGGCAAGACGAACAGCGCGCCGACGTGGCCATGCTCTCGTGAGAGAGCATAGACCACCCACGAACACAGTCTCAACATGCTTGCGATGCGATAGAGGAGTGAGGGGCCCACAGAGATGTACGCGGCGGGGAAATCTCACTGTAATCCTCAGGCCACCCAGGCTTATCAGCCAAAATAGTCCCCCCTCTGGTGCACCAGAAAAGAGACTAGATCGGGGTATAAGCGAAGGGACTCAACCCCGTTTGAGGCATCATAGTCTCGACCGCGCATCGGAGGCGCCGAGTGACGCGCGCAGAGTTGCCGTGGCAACCCGCGCTGTCACCCGGCAGCCAGACGGCACACGGCGCGCTGAACACTCAAACCGTCACGCGGAAGGTGAGATGACCAGCGCGTCGACGTGATCCCGTTCCCCTGGGAGAACATGGATCACCCACGACACAGTCTCAACATGTTTATGCGAGAGGGATCGTGGCCGTCAGGACAGGAAACAACCGCATCCAGAAACGCACGGGTGGAATGCCATCTTGAAAAAGACGCAGCGTCACCCGTGTACTCTTTTGTGAGGAAACGCTCTGTGCTGAAGCACTCAGGGGGAAACGCGACAGCGCACGGGATTGTAGTGCAGCCCGTGCCTGTACTCAATACAGGAAAACGCCCAAACCAGACCAACAGAAATTTGTTGCTGTGAAAACAGCAGTTTTCTCTGTAGCGCAGAGGCAGCTGATGAGTCTTCCGCGGTCCCGCTGGAATGTGCCGTCTCTCCAACACGCGTTTCTCCTCTTCTCCGGTTCTTTCAAACTCTTTAATGTCTTGCTGATAGCAGCGAACTCAATTTGAGTCGTCTTCATCTGCCGTGTGGCTCCGAAGTGAATGACAGCGTGCATTCGCTCTCGCTTCCTGTTTATACCCGCGGCGCGGGGCGGAGCGCGAGATGCAAATCCCGCACGCCAATTGTTCATTGGCCGGTTCTAGATAGCTCGAAGCTGATAGGGGCTCCCAGAAGTGATCCCAATTCGTCGGTACGTCCGACGTACGTCGAACGTGACCGACTGAATGGGAACTTACTTTTTACACATGGATATTAGATTTTGATATTAGTAATTGTTTAAAAAAATATGAACATTATATGATGGAATCTAAAAATAAAATACACAAAAAATATGTCTTGTAGATAAGAGATAGGCAACGTTGGTCCTGGAGGGCCGCTGTCCTGCAGAGTTCAGCTTATAGAACAGTTATGCATGTTAAAATATTTTATGGTTTGATTTGAGGATGAGAGTTAATTTAATTTATTCTTCCCTGTTTCTGAAAACATCTTAGCGACATGGCTGCCGTCGACCTAGTCAGCACTGCAAACCTGTTGGTAGAGAGTGGAAATATGTCCCGCTAACAGAGGCTTTACCAGGGTCTCTATTGTGCAGACCATCCAGGGTCTCCCTGCCCAGCTCAATAAAAGTCTACATAAAAAGTTATTTCCATCTGTTTTATGTACTGTTAGTTAAAAAAATTGTTTTCCTCATCTTAAACTTATCTTGTAAATAGTTGTAAAAATATATTGTAAATACAATTTTTTTGTACAAATTATTTGACATGACATGACAATTATTTTCATTTACAAATTATAACTTGCATAACGAAAATAATGTGTAGAACAATAATGTTTTAGTTTACAAATTTTAATTTACAATACCAAAATTTGAGTTCTCTACTAATCTCTCAAGAAGAGAAAACAATCTGTCCATGCTCTCTTCTGTCTCTCGCTGAAACGTCCTCCCTAAGTATCTCGATCGTTTCCTCTTGGCTGGTTCTGGCTCCTCCTCATCTTGGTCATCCACTGCTGAACTCGGCCCTGGTGTGTCCTCAGGGATGGGGGCAATGAGGACAGGGGGTTATTAGAATGCCTGTCCCAACACCTCATCCATGAGGACAAATCATGGCCAAGTTTTCCACTCCCTCACCTGTCCCAGAACACTTGCAATCCTAAAGGCAGAGAAAATAAACATGCCTGTTAACAACAAACACAACATCACAATACATTTAAGCAAAAATGTGTCTATTAACTTGCATAATTTGTATTTTTGTCCCATTTTATTACCTGCAAGGCAGGGGTGCAATCTTAAGAAAATTTTAAAATATGATGCAGCAGTACATACATACAAAATACTCCAGAAATCAGATTTCTGGATACTCAAATTTGGTTAAAACATTTGTAGACAGGAATAAATTACATTTTAAAATAGAAAACAGACCTCTGCCCCCATTGACTATCACAATAAAGGGAAAAAAATACTAGGGTAGTCAATGGGGACTGAGATTTGAGCTTTGTATACGATGAGGGCTCTAATACACGAGAACCTAGTGGAAATACTACAAATGGGTCGGGACCTCCAATCCACACTGAGTTTTTCGGCCCGCTAAATAAATACTCATTTGCTGCCCACATTTTAATAAAGCTCTCTGCTACTTGCTCCATAAAACAAAACAAAATATTACTTCAGATCACCTAACGAATGAAGCCGTGCAGTGGTAACGCAGGGGTCAAGTTCACGTTTTAAGAAATAAAGACCCCTGGCTTTTAACACTTGTTTTGTTGGTTATTTCAGTAAATTAAAACACAATACTTACATTTATAAGTGTATTCCTCGGCCGTGGGATAGGCTAGGCTGCAAAATATCCGTTCTATCCTTCGTGGGCCGGGGAGAAGGACGGTAGGTAGGGTTGACAGGTCTTTGCAACAAAAGTAGCCCAAAACGATTTTCCAATGCGATTTTCTCCATCGAGCAGCCGAATTCTCTGGATTTGTGAGGGTGTTTGAGAGTTGAAATCGTACTTACGGGGGTGGAAATCAACCCGTATGTAACATAATGTTTACCCGTGGAAACAGCTTAAAGGGGTGGTAAACCACGATTTCACTATTCTAACTTTAGCTAGCGTGTAATGTTGCTGCTTGAGCATAAACAACATCTGCAAAGTTACAACGTTCAAAGTTTAAAGCAAAGGGAGATATTTGCTTTTAAAGAAATCAATTTCTAAGGACTACAGCAAACGGCCAGTAGGCTACTACAGACATTCCTCCAGGGTTGCTGACATCACCAGCCCCAATATTTACATAAACCCCTCCTCCGAGAATATTAAATAAGGGGGGGTGGGGCCATTTTGTATTGCTGCGTTGTGGTGGTTAGTAGGCTGGAGTGGTGTTGCTGCAATGCCGACAAAACGCTGTTATTTTCATCCGGATTGCAGGTCTGGTGTACTTGCTTTGTTCAGCCTTCCTAGGGACAGGGGTGCGTTGCAGTGCGTTTAACATACAGCATATTATATGCATGTGTGTATGAGACAGAGGGGAACAGGTCGCAGATATATGCTGCCCATCATAAATCAAAGCACAATACAGACAGGGGTCAGAGGAGAAGACTGGAAAATGTGACATAATGGACAATATTCGTCTGTATTTGCAATTCAAGAGCCGCGGTTCAGCTGCGCTAGACAAACACTGCCAGTGTGAATCCACAACGGGCGCGCGCGGCTCCTGCTGACATTTCACGGAGGAAAGCTTCCACAATCTTCGCGAGTTCAATGCAGGATTTGCACAACCTCAGCTGCGCGAGATAAACATGGCCAGTGTGTTGATGCACGACGTGCGTGGCTCCCGCTGCACATTTCACGGAGGAAAGCTTTCACAATCTTCGCGAATTCAATGCAGGATTTGCACAACGGCTTGTCCTGAAAGATGGATTTAAAAACGAGCTGTTTACAGGCCACAACCTGTAAGTCTGATTTATTTTTCATCGATGTGTTTTCCTGTAATAGGTTAATTGTACGTTGTGGCAAGGAATTAAACAGATGACAACACTGTTCTGCAAACCAGTCTGTTAAATGCTCATTCATACTTAACGTTATCCGACGAACACCTAACGTTACAAACACCTAACGTTAAAATCTCAACAGCGAACTTGGCATTAGTGTAAATGATTCTTTGATTAGAGCTTTTATGTATTGTTTATCTACAGGCATGCTAAACATGGTTCTGTGTAGGGCTGCTCGATTATGGAAAAAATCATAATCACGATTATTTTGGTCAATATTGAAATCACGATTATGTAACACGATTATTTCACATGACTTTGGGAATGTGTTGTATTTATTAAAAATACACCTTTCAACAATTCAATTGAAATTGTAACATTTGTTGTACTTTTTGAACTATTAAAATAAATAATATAACATATATTCAAATCAAAGTATAAAAGTATTCACGTAAAAATGATAACCACAAATAAATAAGATCAACAATATGGTTCGGCTAGATATGCTTTTCAGGTACGTCTAACATTAGTTTTCAGGTACAGAAATGTATCAAATGTAAATAACATTGCATATTTGAGTGCATAAATTAAAGATGAATCCTATTAAACTTACAAAAGCTATTCAATCCGGATCGGATATGCGTCGTCTTTATCGACTGTATAAAGTTCACTTAAGGCATATACAGACTATGTCTGCTAGGATACTCATCAAGATGGACATGTTGACATACGTTTTGTGTGAGTTTGTCCGTTCAAGAGCAAGACTTAAAAGAGAACTCAATATTTGCGCGCTGTGAGACGTGTGCGCGCTCTCGGATGAGCACACAGAGACACATTTTCTCACTGCGCGCGGCTTCTCATTCACGTCTTCTGGCTCTACACCCGGGTGATGACGGTGAAAACGACTGGTCATATTCAAACATACGGCAGCACTCGCATGCATTGAACAAAGTTTACAAAGAGAGAATTATTTGAGAAATATGAGGGAAAAAAAGGACGTTTACACGGCACCCCTGCTCTCGTCAATTTTTGTTTCTTTATTAGATTGTCATAGGTCACTCTGTGTTTAATTTTCAAGTGGTTAAACAAATTCGTGGTGTTCCCTTGCGTTGCAGCCACTACCATGTAGAAAATCTTGCACGTAGCATGTTTATGCTCGTCGTCTGATTCCTCGAAGCCAAACTGTCCCAGACAACGGAGTTGGTTTTGCCTTTTTTGCTCACCAAACGCTGCTGTAACTGCCCTCCTTCTGCCATCTTTACTCGCGCCGAGTTTTTAAATTCCAGCTGATGATATGCACACGAGACTCACGAACTGAGAGAGATTGTGGCTTCGGGAGGGCGGATGAGCGCGTGCGCGTTTCATTCAGAACGCAAGACAAAATAAGAGTGTTCTTGCAAAACTGAACATGGCAAAATAATCGTTTTTTCTCGATTGTACTATTTTGGTGATCGTTGGGAGGCAAAATCGAAATCGAAATTCGATTAATTGCACAGCCCTAGTTCTGTGTTTGATTTGGCTACTAGTAAAGCCAATGTTTAGTGTTCGTTTTGGGTTAATAGTTCTTGCGACAGATATTTGGCTATAATCATTCTAAAAATACAAAAGTAACTGTGCCATTCAGTAGCGATCACTATAGATCCGCAGCCTTTACTCTTGAGGACTGAACAGGTTGAACAGGTTATGCTCGATCATCTTCACTAAAATGTTCTGGGTCTGATTCGGGCTCAGATTGGTATGGTTTTATTGACGCCATTGTTTCTAATACTGACCAAAGCACAGTCTACCGGTAAAGGTAAGGGGCGTGGCGTTTCCGACAAACGTGCACTGCGGTTAGCGAATCAGAACACACTGGGCCAGCTAACAAATCTTAGCCCACTGCGTATTTTTGAGGGACTGTCTTCATAGAATTCGGAAACCATCAGACCGTTTTTACAAGGAGGGACAGAGCAGTTTAGAATAAAGGTCAAATATATGAAAAATAATGCAATTTTTTAAAAACAAAGCATGAACACATGTTACAGTGCACCCCACAAACACAGTCAAGCCTTCAAAAGAATGTGTTTTACCACCCCTTTAAAAGTAGCCCAACTCGGCGGGAAACTCGTGGACTTGGGAACACTTATGGCAGGCTGCATTCCTAGGCCCCTTCGAATTGGGACAGCCTTTGTCGCACTGCGGTAACGCAATAAGCCTTCAAATGCAGCCTTTGAAGGATGCAGCCCTTAAATTGGGACACATCTACATTGTCCAATCTGAAGTACAAAACTTGCTAGAAACACATTCAATCATGCAACACTTGGCTAAGTGCTAATGTATGCGATTAACGCCACGAAACAGCATACAATGTCCAATCTGCTCTAAACTTCACATGTTTGATAATAGTCCGGACCTGAAGACATCTACATGCCAATATTCAGTTATAGCCAAAGCGCCACCTGCTGGCATCAGGAAGTGTGGCACATCAAAATGACCTTTCTTTTTTTCTCCAAATTTTAGGTACTTAACCCTTAAATGCATGACTGTTTCGCCAAACATTCTTACATATTCGGGTCTTAAGCGACCCGGATCTTGGATAGATCTATACCGGTCACGCTAATATATAAAACTCCTGATATTAGAGCAACAATTACAGAAGAATAAAATAAAACATATTTCGTTACCTTTTGGAGCTTGGAAGGGTTCAGTTTGAGCAGATTTTTATACCATTGAGTTTTATACCATCACCACTGTCCTCGTCAGAACTCATTTCCCAGTACATTCTGCATCTGGATCATATTCGCAATCTCACGCATATTCTCAAAACTCATTTTCAATGTCTTGAAAATAAATATTTTGATCACTGACAGCTTCCTTCAGCAGATCCATCATGAAGTGACAGTGACAGTAATATTTGAATGTGTTCAGTACTTCATGTGTTCATGTGTAGCCATTTCAAGTTTTTCAGATTATAGCTAATTATTATTGTTTCGTTTTCAGTCTGCAGTAAGTATCATTGTGTATCAGACATTGCCACCTTGTGGAATAAAGGTGAATTGCAGTTTTCATCATTATAGATTTATTTATTATGGTGTAGAAAAAAAAAAAGTGCAATCTTACACACCTCGGGTCGTTAGCGACCCTATACAATTTTGACAAAAAACTAGTGGTAAAACAGGCATTCAATTATAATTTTTTCTTTTTTTCTTGTTATATTGTTTAAAATGGATTGATTGAGGAATACTAAGAAGGTTGATGTCTAACTTTAAAAAAATGAATGAGGAGGAGGGTAGTGAATGACGTCTCGGGTCGCTAAAGACCCGAGGTATGCATTTAAGGGTTAAATGCATGTCACCCACTATGCCTGGTTTTCCTGAAGCCACCGGGTGGTGGTGGTCCCGGGTGCGAGGGCCCTTTCATCACAGCTTTAATTAGGGGCCAAGCACCGAAGGTGCGGGCACCTATTGAAATCGTTAGATTTCTTCTTCTTATTATTCCGCCATTGAAGTCTATGGCAGCCCATAGAACCGCTTGCGGGAAAGTTGTGAAATTTGGCACACAGATAGAGGACAGGCCCAGCATTAATAACACCAATTTTGGAATCTCTAAAACAATCCTTCTAGCGCCACCACCTATGCCCAAAGTTTGACTAATATTTTTGCTAATAACTTTTGAACCGTAATGGCTAGAAACAAAATTCTTTTTTTCTCTGATTCCTTGGCTCAATATGACGTAATTTTAATTCATAATAATTTTCCCGCCATTTTTAATTATCCGAAAAACCTACTTTTGCGAACTCCTCCTAGGCCGTTGCTCCAATTTGCACGAAAATTGAACCAGATCATCTTCAGACTCTGCTGACAAAACCGTATTAGACTCAAGATGATTAGTCGAACTGTTATTGAATAGCGCTCAAATTAAATCGACAAAGTGCCCACAAAAATGAACTTGAACAAACTTGGTGTGTGTTATGCCAACCATGACTTGAGGCTTCCGGCAGCGTTTCGGCGCAGTGCCATCTAGTGGTCCAGGGCGTTGGCCATTTTTAGTTTTGTCAGAAAGTGCTATGTTTTACAAACGCATTGACGTATCGTTACGAAACTCGGTGTGTGTCTTCGTTATTGGCAAGGCATCATTTCCTTTAGTTAGTTTTTCAACTAATATATATACATTTTATTTAGCATTTCAGTTGACAGAAATGTTTTTAATATTTTCAGTTAACGATAATCCTGATTCCCATTATAAAAAATAAAATAAAAAAATTATGTAATTCCAATAAACTGTTTTGATTTGATATCATGAGACAAAAAGTTACTTTTAGCTTGGTTTCAGAATGCACATTTCCAAATCAGTGACATCAGATCATACTCTTTGCTCTATGTAAGTAACCAAACAAATGTCGCCATAGCTGATCTGTCGTTGTTAAAACATTGGGTTAATTTCACGAATGCACTTGAGTATTCACTTTTAGACTTGTTTGATTTTTAGGGGTATCTGGCATTCTGGGATTCTGGGATGTAAACTCAGATCCTCCGTGTTGGCTCAGGCTGTTTGTTTAGATTGAGTACTTTGATAAACTAGCTGCTAAGGCAGAGTGGGATTTGCCGATACTAGCACCGCACAGCATTCTCTGTGATACTGATGTGACTGCTCTTGTCGAAGATACTGACCCTGGTTTCGATCTGTTTGGAGGTCGCTGCTTTTGAGTTACAGGTAGATGTTCCCCCAGGTTTGTCACAGATGCAGGACATTTGAGTGTCACTGTAATAGCTGGTCTTCCTCACAGATAGACAGTAAACATAGATCCTCTCCTTGTTCTTGCATTGAGGCATGGTAAAAATCTAGTTTTCCTTGGAGAAGCACAAAACTGGAGAGAATGGACCTTGACCGTGCCAATAAAATACTGAATGAATGTGACTAATTGATACTAATGTAGATCATTTTTTGATTAGCTTAAGTACTTCATGACAATTCTTAATTGAACAGTCTGTCAACAATTAGCAGGAGCTTTTTGAGACACTTACCACTTTGGCAGTAAGTTTCAATATGTGTAATATTATTAGTGTGTTTGTTGTTTAAGAAGCATCTCCATCATTTCTAGGTTCGTCATCACCTTCTACAAGACCTTTAAATAATCTTCATCCTAATAGTTTTCATAATTTGCTCAAAATAATTTTCTCAGTAAATTATATATATATATATATATATATATATATATATATATATATATATATATATATATATATATATATATATATATATATATATATATATATATATATATATATATATATATACATATTAAACACTATGTAGTTTTTCACAAGATTTTGTACTGGTTTTGTACTGGTAATTCTGCTTAGATAAAATTATAATATTTTATTGTAAAATAATCTTCATCCTAATATTTTTCAAAATTTTCTCATAATTATTTTCTCAGCACCCAAATTAAAACCAATTTACAATGTTTATACCTTACTTTATTTGCTTTTTTATTTAATTATCAGTTTATTTATTAAAATATTTTTTCCCCTATTTTATTTTATGTATATAAAAACAGTATATGTATATGGAAAAAAAAATGTTATATATATATATAAAAAAAATTTTCAAATCTCTATGATCATATTCATTACTATGGTACTTCCATAAGTAGTGTACCTAACATACATAATTATGACACTACTGCATCTGCATATTAAACAATATGTAGCTTTGCACAAGGTGTAAATTTTGTACTGGTTAGCTTGGTCCACTAGACAGTCTAATTCTGCAAATCTTTAAAATTGATAATACTTTATTATATGGTTCACCAGTGCCTAATTTTTGTAGCGCCTTTGACGTCAAAGCTCAGAATAGCCAGGTTTTGTGTTCTTGTGGTGCCATCAGCCAATCAGAGTTATCATGATCATTATTTTTCTACTCTAGAGTGAGTAATCACATGGCATTTATGGATCAGGGCATGGTAAAATCACATTCTAATGATATATGGTGGAATTCTGTTCCATTCCCTTTTTTAGCACCTAGGCAGAAACTGTAATAAACTGCATTCCTAGTGTAGAAGCTTTGCAGTTCGTAAACACAGGTGTGTAAAGGCCATACTGACTGTGCTGAAAGACAACTACGTCGTATGTGTGTGTACTGCAGGGCCACTCTCCACTTCACCAGCGTGTGTGACCTGCATACTAACGCCGCCTCATACCTGCTATATAGTGTGTCGCAGTGGCACTGAGGGACTCTGAATCCAGCCAGTCGTATGCTGAGAAACGATTTACACACTTACTCAGTCACTGTTTGTTCCTTCTTTCCCCCACTCTCTCCATTACTTCCCACACACACACACACAATGTGTTTGTCTGCATTGCAGTGGGCTTCTGGTAAACCTCATGGGGATTCTTTGGTTTTTAGCCACCTATTGCAGCCTACATTTGTTATGCGTGGGTGTGTGTGCTGGAGACTAGTGGTTAAAGAGCTAGTGCAATCCATGAACTATCACCGCTGAGCAAAACACTAAACCCCAGGTTGCTCCATTGGGATTGGCCCCAGCAGTGTAAGACGGTTTTGATAAGAACATCAGCTAAACGAGAACATAAAAGGATAGTTCACCCAAAAATGAGCAATCTGTCATTGTTTACTCAATCCTGTGCGGGAAAACATTTTTATTTTGAAGAAACTTCATGTAGCTTTTTTTTTATAGTAATGTATTTTTTTGTCCTCTTGGAGCTTGATTACCATGAATTGTTGTAAGGAAAAGAGCTGATTAAAAAGAAAATTGTCATCATTTAATAACCCTCATGTTATTTCATGACCGTATGACTTTCTTTTTATGTGAGATACAAAAGGAGCTATTTTGTGTGCTTTCTTTTTTTCCCCTGCCTGCTCTTTGTTCAGTGCAGTAGAAGTGAATGAGGGCGGTTGAGTCCCAAAAATGACACACTCAAAAATCATTAAAAAACCAAGCAGTCCATGTGACTCGCAAATTCATGAAACGAGAGGGCTTAAGTTTAAGTGTATAATTTCAGCAGCACCAAATGGGATTGCAAAAATAATTCATATTTCCAAAAGGTTTTCGATAACACTTCTACTTTCTTCTTCCGTTCTGCCCCTGCATATATTGTTTCATGAATGGCTCTTGTTTAACATAATATAGATGCATTTTACTTCCAAAGATTATACATGTTTACAGTAATTTTATTTTATAGCAAAATATAGATATTATATATTATAATATATATATATTTATATGTGTGTCTGTGTGTGTGTGTGTGTGTGTGTGTGTCAGTGTGTGTGTGTGTGTGTGTTGTTTGGAGGACATATTTTTTTTGCTTTTGATCAAAATACACTAAACAAAATTATAAACGCAACACTTTTGTTTTTGCCCCCATTTTTCATGAACTGAACTCAAAGATCTAAGACTTTTTCTACACTCTAAAAAATGCTGGGTTAAAAATAACCCAAGTTGGGTTGAAAATGGACTAACCCAGCAAATGGGTTGTTTTAACCCAGCATTTGGGTTGATTTAAGCAAACATTTAACCCAACCGCTGGGTTAAAACAACCCAAAATGCTAGGTTAAAACTACCCAGTCACTGGGTTAGTCCATTTTCAACCCAACTTGGGTTATTTTTAACCCAGCATTTTTTAGAGTGATGTACACAAAAGCCTATTTCTCTCAAATATTGTTCACAAATGTGTCTAAATCTGTGTTAGTGAGCACTTCTCCTTTGCCGATATAATCTATCCAGCTGGCAGGTGTGGCATATCAAGATGCTGATTAGACAGCATGATAACTGCACAGGTGTGCCTTAGGCTGGCCACAATAAAATGCCACTCTAAAATGTGCAGTCTTACTGTATTGGGGCCGAAAACCAGTCGGTATGTGGTGTGACCACCATTTGCCTCACGCAGTGCAACACATCTCCTTCGCATAGAGTTGATACTTGAGCTGTTCAGTGCAGGACTATATATTCTCTGACATTAGATTAACTAATGTTGCCGTTGACCTGGTGTCCCACGTCTGTCCTCAGAACCTCTCAGTTTGGCCACAAGCCAGTCATCCATGTGCTCCACATTCCTGTGACTAATTTAATTGGCCTCAGAACTCCGAACTTAATAAGGTTAATGCATTGTGACAACTGTGAAAAGACTTAATTAGCCATTAGAAATTGAAAGGTATTTGACATCCGTCATAAAAAACTGACGAGTCTTGATCCTGGGTCATTCTGCAATTTGAACTATAAGCGAAGAAAATAGAGCTGCATAAAATTGAGGGCACATATACATTCCATTATAAATAAATATTATCATCATTCTTGCAGCATGTTTCCATTGTTTTAGAGCAATTTTCATTGTAAAAAAATAATTTTGTTTAATATCTGTATCTTTATTTTAGCTACAATGAATGCACATACCATAAAGCAGTTGGGTCCCATAATGCAATGCACTATGCCGGCTACCTTCATGTCATCAGCCATACTGATAAAGTGAATGTGACTGGCCTAGCCTAAAGCAGTCTCTCTCTCTGAGACTCTACACACACACCCGCACTATCTCTTGTCAAGCTGACTGCCTCTCGGTGAACATATGCTAATGTCTGGAGCTGTGTCATATTGGAGCACTCGCTCGTTTCCTCGCACAGCCAGCTTCCCATCTCACGTGCCATTTAGATGTCCCTTCTCTTCCACACAGGAGCTGTTCATTTCTGATCTCCACAGATGGCTTCAGAGCTCTTTAACCTTTCCATTACAGCCACCAAAAAACCTTTTTGATATGAGCGAATTTATAACTAAACGTTTTTTTTTCTTCTGGAGATTGAGAGAATAGTTCCTAGCCATATCGGTCTAGAAAATCGCAACTTTTCATTTTCCGTCTGTCTTAGTACACGATGTAACTACACAGATCACAACATGTAAATAGGAAAATGTTGGCGTTATTTTGTCACTTATTGAGCAGTAGGCTAGCTGGAGCCATTGACCTCCAGTCTTTGTGCTAAGCTAGGCTAGCGGTGGCACGCACGGAAATGAGAATGGTATGTATGGACTTATCTAACTCTGGGGGATACGATGAATAAGCTAAAGTCCCAAAAAGTCGGCGTGTTCCTTTAAGGTTAAAGTGTATTTTTTTCAGCAGCACCAAATGGGATTGCAGAAATAATTCATATTTCCAAAGAGGTTTCCCTAGTACTTATACCTCTTCCATGATTCTGCCTCTGCAAATATTTTTTCACAAATATTATTCCCTGCTCTATTGCTGTTTAATTTTCTCCTGCATGCCCACTTGCCACAAGAGCTGTCTGATACACGGTTTAGTGGTTACTGGCCAGCGTGCATTATGGACAGAGGAGTCTCAAACAGAACAGGGATCACAATTTAAAATATAAGATTTGGCTGAATGGCAGTAGTCAGTCTTTCCCGCTGACAGTTTGCCATTGTTTTACTTTGCAACCTAATTTTAACCGGTGTTATTGATAGAAGACATCAACAAATGCCAAGCTCTTAAAAACTCATTCTGTACGGCAAACAAACTCAGTTTGGACTGAAATTCGTTTAACATAAGTATGCACCTCTCTCCTGTTCTCTCTCGCCACGGAATGTTAGACCTGGAGACGTGCCATAGAAAGAAAAGTTTGTGGTCAGCAGTTTTTGTGAAAATTTGAAAGAAAGGGTATTCCTTTTCATGAAACAATCCTCCCACGATTCCAGCTTCTATGTATTGACAGGTGTTCCTATAAGCAGTGCCCACATATTTCCATAAAGACAATAGAATAATGTTTGCTTACCATGCATTTTTAATAGGTCTATATATAGAGTATATACACCAATGAGCAAATACATAAAGACCACCTGCCTAATATGCTGTTGGTCCTCCATATGATGCCAAAAACAGCGCTGTCCTGTGGTATCTGGCACCAAGACATTAGCAGCAAATCCTGTTGCGAGGTGGATTGAACTCGTTGGTCCAGCACATCCCACAGATGCTCAATTGAATTGAGAAATTTGGGGAATTTGGAGGCACACCTTGAACTCTTCATCATATTCCTCAGACCATTCCTAAACAATGTGTGCAGGGTCACTTCCACCAGGGTACACCATTGTCATGAAGGAGTGTACCAGGTCTGAAGCAATGGTTAGGTAGGTTGCATGTGTCAAATTTACATTCATATGAATGGCTGGACCCAGGGTTTCTCAGGAGAACATTATGTATCTTGGTGCATCACTTCCCCAGGTAAACGGCACACACATACACAGCCATCCGTGTGATGCAAAAGAAAATGGGACTCATCGGACCAGGCGACCTTCTTTCAATGCTCCAAGGTCTAGTTCAGACACTCGCATGCCCACTGTAGGTGCTTTCAGCGGTGGACAGGGGTCATCAAATGCACTTTGATTGATCTGCGGCTATGCCGCCCCATACACAGCAGTGTGATGCACAGTGTGTTGTGACACATTCTTCCCACAGCCATCATTAAATTTTTTGTGTGACTTGTGCCACAGTAGACCTTCTGTTGGTTCGGACTAGCCTTTGTTCCCCTTGTGCATCGATGAGCCTTGAGCATCCAACACCCTGGCGCTGGTTTGTGATTTGTCCCTCCACCTAAATTCTCACCACTGCTGACCGGTAGCAACCCACAAGCTATGTCGTTTTTTATGAAAGACAAAAGACAGACCTAATGCAATTAGACCTACTGTAACTAGTAGGTTACTGTAACACCAAGGTTGTTAATTGAGAGTGTATGTGTTTTTTAAAGTCAACAATTTGCATTATTTCAATGTATTTAAAAAAAAAATTATTACACCTTTGTTTATTATAATTAATTCTATTTCTATTTTACTTGTATCTTTTTTATAAGTATACTATATAACTATAAGTATAATATATATATATATATATATATATATATATATATATATATATATATATATATATATATATATATATATATATATATATATATATATATATATATATATATATAAAAATATATATATATAAAAAAAAAAAAAAAAAAAAAAATATATATATATATATATATATATATATATATATATATATATATATATATATATATATATATATATATATATATATATATATATATACACATAATTTTATTAGACTTCATTTAAGGCTGTATTTATTTTATCAAAAAATGCAGGAAAACTTTAAAGGGTTAGTTCACCCAAAAATGAAAATTTTGTCATTAATTACTTACCCTCATGTCGTTCGACACCCGTAAGACCTCTGTTCATCTTCGGAACACAAATGAAGATATTTTAGTTGAAATCTGATGGCTCAGAAAGGCCTCCATTGGCACAATGCACGTTACACTCTCAAGACCCATAAAAGGTACTAAAGACATCGTTAAAAAATGCATAACACTACAGTGGTTCTAAAATAACTTTATGAATCGGCAAGAATAGTTTTTGTGCGCAAAAAAAACATAAATAACGACTTATATAGTGATGACGATTTCAAAACGGCCTCATGAAGCTTCAAAGCGTTATGAATCAGTGAGTCGAATGAGCAGTTTGGATCGCCAAATTTCAGCAGTTTGGCGGTTTGACACGCGATCCGAATCATGATTCGACTCACTGATTCATAACGCTTGGAAGCTTCATGAGGCCGTGTTTCACTATATCACTATATAAGACGTTATTTAGGGTTTTTTGCGCACAAAAACTATTCTCGCCGATTTATAAAGTTATTGTAGAACCACTGTAGTGAGATGGACTTTGTAACGACGTCTTTAGTACCTTTTAAGGGTCTTGAGAGTGAACCGTGCCATTGTGCCAATGGAGGACTTTCAGAGCCATCAGATTTCAACTAAAATATCTTCATTTGTGTTCTGAAGATGAACGGAGGTCTTACAGGTGTCGAACGAGATGAGGGTAAGTAATTAATGACAGAATTTTCATTTTTGACTGAACTAACCCTTTAATATATTTTAAATGTAATTTATTATATGATATATACATATATTTAAATGTTACCCCCAATTTTTTTACTCGACAGTGTCTGAAGATAAACAGCAGTGTTTTTTGCTGCCTCATAAAATGTTGAGATTTAGACCCCTACCAATCATGTTTTCAAGTCTTTTCTCAGTGTGATTATGATTCCAAACTAGCTCTACAGAGCCTACAGAAGGTCCCCATGCAGTCTGCGAGTGCCCTTCAGTGGCTAGGGGTAAATTCAAGCAGCAAACAGCAAATGGGGTAAATAGAGTGCATGTGGTGCATTGATTTGACTGGGATTTGCAGCCATTGGCACTGAAGTAGACTGCAGGTTTCTGGAGCTGTCCGTAGTGCTGAAGTCTGTCAGCTGAAGAGCTCCTCCAGGTGTCTGCCTTCTCTTTTATCAGCCATATCAAATGGAAAAGCGTTGCAATATTCTCTCTAGGTAACAGTTGAGGCTACGGTCCGGTTTCACCTCAAACGAGCACCTTAGCAGCGATGCTTTGTCGAATACAATCTGCTGATTTATTTATTGTTTGTGTCTATGTTGTGTGTTTGCTTCTTGGCTTCTACGCAGAGCTTGACATGATAAATAGATGGACAGAAAGAGTTATGGTACATCATAAATCATTCATAATCAGACCATCCCGTTCCAATCTTGGTTTTATTTTTATTCTGGAAGCTCTGGATTTGTGGAGACATTTTTATGTCCGTGACACTTTCCCTCCGTAGCCTCGGTCACACATTTGTCTCTCAGTATAAAATGTCTTTGACCTTTGTGAAGGTGTCCGTTAGCTCCTTGTCATCCCGCTCTTCAGATAATTACACGTCTCTTAAAGTGAGAGCACATATCCACAAATTCACCTTGACGTTTCACCTCTTTTTCCACGGAGAGAACCTCCTCTTCCCCCGCATGCCAGGAACTTTTTTCCCCCATCATCCTTCCTTCCTTCCTTCCTTCCTTCCTTTACTTCCTCCTGCATTGTTATTCACGACATGACATGTACCTGCTCTCTTCCTCTCTGATAAAACAGAAACGGCCCCATGGTGCCACAGAGAGCTCGGCACATGTGAGATAATTTGCTGTTTGATCAAAATAATTGCGCCGTCGGAACCGTCTCGGAGAGCCACTTCATTGCCGTTCGATGGATAGCGGAGGAATATAGAAACCTTATGGAGCAGATCGACACCCCAATGTGCAGAGGGGTGGTAGAATGTGGGTGTACGGATATTGTTTGATGAAATAAGATAAATGAGGTGATTGTGGTTGATCTAGGTTGTGTTCTGCAGAGATGTTGTTGTTGTTGTTGTCTGACACTGAATTATTCAATTCAATTCACATTTATTTGTATAGCGCTTTTCACAATACATATCGTTTCAAAGCAGCTTCACAGAAAATGCATGCGTCTACATCTGTCTGTCGTTCTGTTGTTCTATCTATCATTCTGTTGCTCTATCTTTCGTTCTGTCGTTCTATCTATCTGTTGTTCCATCTATAGTTCTGTTGTTCTATTTATTTGTCATTCTGTTGTTCTATCTATAGTTCTGTCATTCTATCTATCGTTCTGTCATTCTATCGTTCTGTCATTCTATCTATCTGTTGTTTTATCCATCGTTCTGTCGTTCTCTTTATCGTTCTCCCATTCTATCTATCTGTCGTTCTATCTATCGTTCTGTTATTCTATTGTTCTTTCATTCTATCTGTCTGTTGTTCTATCTATCGTTCTGTCATTCTATCTATCTGTTGTTCTATCTATCATTCTGCCGTTCTATCTTTGTCATTCTATCTGTCGTTCTCCCATTCTATCTATCTGTCGTTCTATCTATCATTCTGTTGTTCTCTCTTTCATTCTGTCGTTCTATCTATCTGTCGTTCTATCTATCGTTCTGTTATTCTATTGTTCTTTCATTCTATCTGTCTGTTGTTCTATCTATCGTTCTGTCATTCTATCTATCTGTTGTTCTATCTATCGTTCTGTCATTCTATCTCTCGTTCTGTTGTTCTATCTATCGTTCTGCCATTCTATCTACCTGTTGTTTTATCTATCGTTCTGTGGTTCTCTCTATCGTTCTCCCATTCTTTCTATCTGTCGTTCTATCTATCATTCTGTTGTTCTCTCTTTCATTCTGTCGCTCTATCTATATATGTCGTTATGTTGTTCTATCAATCATTCTATCTATCTATCTATCTATCTATCTATCTATCTATCTATCTATCTATCTATCTATCTATCTATCTATCTATCTATCTATCTATCTATCTATCTATCTATCTATCTATCTATCTATCTATCTATCTATCTATCTATCTATCTATCTATCTATCTATCTATCGTTCTATCTATCGTTCTATCGTTCTATCTATCGTTCTATCGTTCTATCTATCGTTCTATCGTTCTATCTATCGTTCTATCTATCGTTCTATCTATCTATCTATTGTTCTATCTATTGTTCTATCTATCGTTCTATCTATCGTTCTATCTATCGTTTTATCTTTCTATCATTCTGTCGTTCTGTCGTTCTATCTATCTGTCGTTCTGTCTATCATTCTGTTGTTCTGTCTTTCATTATGTCGCTCTATCTATCTATCCTTCTGTCATTCCATCTATCTGCTGTTCTATCTATCGTTCTTCCATTCTATCTCTGTTATTCTATCTATCATTTTGTTCTATCTTTCATTCTGCCACTCTAACTGCCGTTCTGTTGTTCTATCTATCTATCTATCTATCTATCTATCTATCTATCTATCTATCTATCTATCTATCTATCTATCTATCTATCTATCTATCTATCTATCTATCTATCTATCTATCTATCTATCTATCTATCTATCTATCTATCTATCTATCTATCTATCTATCGTTCTATCGTTCTATCGTTCTATCGTTCTATCTATCGTTCTATCGTTCTATCTATCGTTCTATCGTTCTATCTATCGTTCTATCTATCGTTCTATCTATCTATCTATTGTTCTATCTATTGTTCTATCTATCGTTCTATCTATCGTTCTATCTATCGTTTTATCTTTCTATCATTCTGTCGTTCTGTCGTTCTATCTATCTGTCGTTCTGTCTATCATTCTGTTGTTCTGTCTTTCATTATGTCGCTCTATCTATCTATCCTTCTGTCATTCCATCTATCTGCTGTTCTATCTATAGTTCTGCCGTTCTATCTATCGTTCAGTTGTTCTGTCTATCGTTCTGTCTTTATGTTGTTCTATATATCGTTCTGTTCTTCTATCGTTCTGTCATTCTATCTATCTGTCGTTCTGTTGTTTTATCTATCGTTCTGCCATTCTATCTATCTGTCGTTCTATCTATCATTCTGTTTAATCTATCCATCCATCCATCCATCCATCCATCCATCCATCCATCCATCCATCCATCCATCCATCCAATCCATCCATCCATCCATCCATCCTTCCAACTATCCTCCATCTATCATCCATCCATCAGCCTATAGTTTCCATTTTGGTGAAATACCGCTGCTCTGTCTCTTCTCTCTTATTATTTCCACCAATATTTACTCTTTGGCTTTAGTGGCTTTTTTGTCTTTTGCCTTTCCCTTTCTGCGGCCAACTGTTTGAGACTGAATTTGTGTGCTTGTGCAGGTCTGTGATTACAGCACCACACAGAATTACTTCATGCATACGTTTTAATCTATCTCAACAAACAACTTCATAAAAGTGTGCGGTCTCACACATTCATATCATGCTGAGTTTCTTTATGAAAAGCAGTCAAGCTGTAATAATGCTTAGGCTAATGTGTTCAGCTCTAAGCAGGATAGGAAATGCAAACCACAAGATTTCATGTGCAGGACCTGATGACTGGTCACAAATGAAGAGCGATGAGTCAGAAAGCACTCAATTTAAACGTATGTGCTGTCAGCAGTGGAATCATTGAAGGATTTGAAGATAACACATTCAAAGGAAAGCGCTTTGTGAATCTTCGCACAAAGACACGTCTGCTTTCATGAATTTATTTTATTGAGCAGTATTACTGACTGGTGACATCACAGGCTCTTTTGTGAACTTGCTTTGTGAGCAATCACTTCAAAACTATGATTTTTTGTTTTCATTTCTGATGCTTTCATTTAGTCAAAAGGGCCATATTGTATAATTTTGTATATTTTGTACAAAACACTTTTAATTTCAGGTTTCATGACTGTTTTGCTGTTATATCATAACTGTAAGACTATTAGTCTATATGTAAATGATGGTAATTAAAATCTTTGTGAATTTTAAGCAAATATTGTGCAAAATAATTGTTAATTTCCTTGATGAAGCCATATCAATCGATCACTAATATGTAGGCAGTCTAGAAAAATGTTGACTAGGTTTTCTCAAAACATTTGATCAATGTTTGCACAGTAAATAAACATGATAGGACATCACTTTTCCACCACATAAATAATGTTTCCTTTGAAATGTGAAACAGATTCCCAAGTGCTTTCTTACGGCTGAGTTACATCAACCATCCCCGCTAGAACTCCATCAGGACGCTTCATAGAGCTGCTCTGACAGTTAGCTCAACGTCATGAGCTCAGAGGACCTGATGTGTGACACGCAGAGAACTAACCAGAATGAATGGGGCAGAGGGAACAATAAACTAATTTGTGTATCTGATCTCTTCCTTCCTCATCTGTCTTTTCCCTTGACCTTTATCGTTGTGACATTTTGACAGTTCAAAGGTAGAAAAGAGAGGAAATGCTGCAGGCAGAATTCTCCCATCTGAGTCTTTTCTCCAGAGAGCTTGTGTCACGGAGCTCATGAGAACGTCTTGCAATGTGCTTTACAGTGTGTGCTACTCTCATTCTTTCTTTTCCAATTTGTTTTCTCATGATCAGGCCCTCCATGGCAAATGGATCAAAAACTATTCATCTGTTAATGGAGTTTTGACGTCCTTTATACAACTTAACAATGGAATACCGTTCCGTCATTAATGAATAACTACACACGACTAAATGTACATTCTTATAACTAGTATCACTGATTGTATAATGTTGATACTATTTGCTTTTGACGCTCTGTCGCATTGCTTGTGTCCTTTGTAGAGAGGGTGTTATTGATCATGATGCTTGGGATCTGTGAATGATCATAAACCTGAGTTTATCCTGATTCACTGATCCTGATGGAAATACAAAGAAGCCTCAATCTCCAATAATCTTTTGCAAAATGAGGGCTGAATCCGAAATCGCCCCCTATACCGTCAAGTAGGGCATTTGAGGGGACAGCCATTTGTAGTGGTGTCCGAATTTGCAAATCTCATTTTATTTATTTTGTGAATTTGGTTGATTTTTTATGAAACTCTTTACATGTATTTATGAAACTCAATTGATTTATTTGGAATAATGCAACGATTCTAACTTTTTTGGTCATTTTTATTGTCTAAATGTATGGAAATATCCTTTTGTTTTCCATTCAACCGCATAGTGACCCGGGACCTCATTCACTACCCTCCTCCTCATTCTTTTTTTAAAGTTAGACATCAACCTTCTTAGTATTCCTCAATCAATTGATTATAAACAATTATAAAATAATCCCTGTTTTCCCATTAATTTTTTTGTAAAAATTGTATAGGGTCGCTAACGACCCGAGGTGTGTAGCAGTGCAAGTTTATTTTTTTCTGCACAACAATAATTGTATCTTTGAAGACTGAATAAGTGCAATTCACCTTTATTCCACAAGGTGGCAATGTCTGATACACAATGATGAAGTGACGTTTCACTCATAGTTACTGCAGGCAGAAAACAAAAGAATAGGAAGAATCATCAGCAAAACATGAAATGGCTCAGCGATTTACTGCCCAGCAAGAACTGAACACAATATAATATTACTGTCACTGTCACTTAATGGTGGATCTGCTGAAGAAGCTGTCAGCAATCAAAATATTGATTTTGAAGATGTTGAAAATGATAGTTTTGAGAAAGTGAGAGTTTGAGATGGCGAATATGAGCCAGATGCTGAATGTACTGGGAAATGAGCTCTGACGAGGACAGTGATGATGGTGTAAAACATCTGCTCAAAAGGTAACAAAATATGCTTTATTTTATTCTTCTGTGATTGTTACTCAGGCAAGTTTTATATTATTGCGACAGGTAGAGATCCATCCGCGTTAGATATAGATCCGGGTTGCGAAAGACCTGAATATTTAACAATGATTGGCGAAACATTCATGCATTTAAGGGTTAAAAAAAACAAAAAAAAAGTATTAGTACAGTATAAGATTTTTTACCTATCCCTTTCATTGTCGCAGGAACACTAAAAAAAATCATAAATGTGTTTAGCCTGAGCTGAGGAGTGAAAATGAATATCATGGCCTCAATCTATCTGCAAATGAATCAGCTGATAAGCAATTTCACAGGCACAGTCAGCATTTACACACCTATAAAGAGTCATTAAAAAGGACTACTATATTATAAAGATTGCCCATTAAGCAGCATTAAGTATGCCAGATCGGTAACCAATATGCATCTGCATGTATAATATATCAGAGATAGGTTCATGAAATGTTCATACGAGTCCATGACTGTTAACTTAACAGCTTTGACCATATAGCCTATGAAATGATCCACTCAAGAGCTGATATCCTCAAGCCTGGCAATGCAGACGTGACTGGAGCGAGGAGTTTATGATTAGCAAACACAACGATCAGAGGTGCTTTAATCAGATCCTGCTATGTCACTCTCCCGTAGGAGTGCAAAATCACAAATGAACCCTTTTAATATCTCAATTGTTTCAGTGATGCTAAATGGAGAGCAAATTGACTCTCTTGATTTGTAGATTTCTCTCCTCTAGAGTTTCAGAAGAGATCTCATTAATGTTTCAAAATGTGACAAGATACCAAATGACCTGCGCTATTATATCAACTGTAATTTATACTATAAGTCAACAATTGTCTCAAAAATTAGGAATATATGGCATTTTTAAATAAAATAAAAGCTATGAAAGAACATCTGTCATCTGCGCTTCCAATCCACCACTTTCTGACTAGTTGGGGTTCAGAGATTCTCGGTTGCCATGGTTATCGGTAGCAAAAATCTGACTTTAGCCATTTTTTTTCCCACTGTACACTTTTGTAGGCTATGAACACAGTGGAAATAAACAGCACTGATGTCCTATTTACTGAGAGTTATGGTGAGAGAAGGAAGCATGTAGCGATGGAGATCTCTCCAGGGAAGAGCAGGTGCTCTATCTGTTTTATCATGTATACATTTGTCAAGCAGGATTCCAGGAAACTTCTGTCTTCGCCTGGTTTGAGGTGATAAAAGCGAAAGCGTAAACAGTGCTGGCTGGTTGAATTTTTGCATGCCTGAAGCCACTGTTTGATCAAATCTGGTGAAGAATAACTCTCCAGGAACGAGCAAACCTTACCAGTATGTTACCTTAAAGGCTGACATGCTGGTTCGCGTCTTCAGTATGAAATAAATGAAAAAAATAGTCAGCAGTATTCATCTGAGGTTGATGAAAACATGTCTGCTTTTGTGTTTTGAACATTGTTATACCTGTAAGCTAAGCGAGAAATTAATTGCGGGTAGGGTAAAAATGAACATTATTTTAAATTATGTTAAAATTAGGGTAACATTTGTTTTATCTTTCTTGATATTCAGGGCTCTATCATACACCCAGCGCAATGTGGCGCCAGGCGTGACCCAAGTGTTTTTCCCTAGTTTCAGCCTGATGCAGTTATCATTTTCATGTCCTGGGCCACAATGTTTAACCCTCTGGTGCTCTTCGGTCATTTCAGACCGGAAAATTTTCTGATTTGAAATGTTAAAAATCACAGCTTCATCGGAATGATATGAAACTTGGTGACTTTTCTAGCATTAGGTATGTACACACAAAAAAATTGGGGTCATGATTCGAGCATGCTAATTGGTCGTAAAAAAAAAAGTAGCGTTCATTGTCTTCGGTCATAAATGACCGACCATAGGAAATGAATGGGAAATCTGCAAAAACACAAAAATTCACAGAATTTGTGCGTGTACAATCTACAAATCGGCCACAATGCTGAAAAAAAGTACACAGCAGTAAAGGGGTGACACTCTAAAACATCAAGAATGTGATATTGACACATTCACTCACGCACACACGCACACTTATACACACACACACACACACACGCACACGCACACCTATGAAAAACTGAACCTATGAACCACATTTGGAATTTTGAAATCACAGCTTCATCAGAATGATATGAAACTTGGTGACTTTTCTAGCATTAGGTATGTGAACACACAAAAAAATTGAGGGCATGATTTGAGCATGCTAAGTGGTCGTAAAAAAATTACTCCCACTTGTGCTCTTCGGTCAAAAATGACAACATAGGAAATGAATGGGAAATTTGCAAAAACACAAATTCACAGAAAAAAATCTATATTTATAACAAAATAAAAATATATACAACTTTATAATAAATAGTTTCTGAGATTTTTTTAAATATATATTCAAATCCATCAAAAAAAATAATTAAATGTGTTCAAAACAGAACTAGGGAATTCTCCATAGAGACATCTAGTGATTACACCCATGGTTGCATGATTTCTTAAATAATTTCAAAAGAGGGTGCTAATCTGCCTTAATAAAATTATTTTGAAGGCCTAGTCTCTATTTTAACCGGAAATACTGCAATAATAATAATAATAATAATAAAAAAAAATGTTGAATAATTTTCAATGGCAAAAATAGACCATAATTATTGCATAAATATTAAAAAATACCATCAAATCATCTCAAAATACAAAATTAAAAAGAAAAAATATTATTGAAGAAAAATAAATTGCATTGGTTTTACTGGGGTGGAGGAAGATACATTTTTAGGTGTCCGGTCACTTATGACCGGGAAGACAACCAATGCAACCCCTAAACAAAGAGCACCAGAGGGTTAAATAGCAAATGCATTTGCGCCCATTTGTGCAGTCATGGGCATACTGGTCTGAAAACGAAGTGTGTTCAGGCCCATTGTTGGTGCATTGCTATTTTGAGGCAACTGAAATGGACTGCGCCATTGACCAACTGAAACCTTTTCTAAAGTCAATGGCCCAATATTTTTTATTTAAAGAGTGTGTTAGAAATATGTAGATATATATGTGGGTTCACAACTTACGTACACTGCTTATTACACACACAGGGATGCGCAGCAGCAAACAAACATTTTTAAATATGAAAGAATTCTCCTTTCTGGAGAAGTGTTTAGTCTGTCTGCCCGCAAATTCCGCCATGGTTTATTGCACGTTACGCCAAGAACGTGTAAAATTCTCCCCACCATAGAGAAAACAATATGACATACAAGAACATAAAAATGACAGTAAAAATACATAAATATTAAAATAATTGTATTTTGTAATCTGTATATTGTTGATGAATTGTCATGACGTCCCCAGATAACAGATATTTCACAAGCTTTACGAAAAAGTTAAAAAAGTACTTCATGCTAAGTTAAATGTTAAAAAATATGTTTTAGCTTATCAGATCAGAGACAAGTTATGCTTGCGAATGCGATGCTATCAACAAAAGCTCTACAACTTCCATTGAGTCTGGAAGCCTAACAATCTGCAGTGTGTAGACTTTAAATGACATACTGCATGTTTGTGAGTACATGTTTTTGAGCCAATGCATGATTTGCATGCCATTTGAATGTTTTCACCATGCCAAATGCTACTTTTGAAGTGTCTGGGTATGTTGTCACGGCAACTGCTTTTTTGTACAGACAAGCTAGCCATTATTATATATTAGTGGTTTATGGCACTAACATTCTAGCATGTATTTCTGGTGAAATTAGTTGATTGCCACATTGTAAAAAGCTGTAAGGTACTACAAGTATTTCTGAATGGCTAAAATTGCAAGTACCTGTTTTCTCAGTTATTTATATAAAAGAACAATTTATATATAAAAAGAGTTTTCCTTGTTTAAAAAATGGAATGCCAAAATTGATCCTTTTCAAAAAAGTGTTACATTTTTGTTACATTTTCTGAAAGAAAGAGTTTAAGGACAAATTGATGTGTGTGATTTGTCGTTTAAGTAGGGATCAAGTTGATTGGCTGAAATATTGGTATTTTTAGCAGCTGTTTATGCCTGCTCAGAAAAGTTGCTTTTTTAAAGCATAATTTGTATATTTTCCATAATCATCTGTTTTTTTTTTCTTACATCTCACTATTACAGTCTTGGTTGCACTTTATGTGGCCATTAATTCAGCATTTACCAAATGTGCACCACCTCCCTGTAACAATGTCCTTTATATGAGTTTTCTTAAAAGTTTGATCAGTTAAGCGAAGCTCATAAAACTCAAATGTTGACTCATAAATGTCTTGACTATAATGTTTTATTACCTTTCACTGTCCCCCTTCATTTTTTGCTTTGAGTGCCAAATCAGCGGATTCTGTATTGAGCGGTTCTTACTTCCATTCCTCCCTAGAGAAATGGAATCGACAAACTAACACTTCTTATTGCCATTGTGTTTAAACCTTTTTCAAAGAGTTATTAATTCCATATGTGAGCATCTACTTTGGGTGGAATCATAGCGTACATTTTTGAAAGAAATTACTACTTTTATACAACACGCGTGCCATTAAATGAATCAAAAGTGACATTAAAGATACATTTATGATATAAAAGATTTGTATTTTCAAATAAATGCTATCCCTTTGAACTTTCTATTAATCAAAGAATCCTGAAAAAAATGTATTCACAAAAATATTAAGCAGTTGTTTTCAATATTGATAATAAGACGAAATGTTTCTTGAGCAACAAATCATCATATTAGAATGATTTCTGAAGGACCATGTGACACTGAAGACTGGAGTAATTCAGCTTTGCCATCACAGGATTAAATTACAATTAAAATATATAAAAAATGAAAAACAGTTCTTTTAAATTGCAATAATATTTACTATTTTTACTGTATTTTTGATCAAATAAATGCAGTCTTGGTAAGCAAAAGAGACTTCTTTCAAATACAGGAACGTAGTTATTTGTAACTTTTGACCAGTGGTTTATATATAAAATACTTTTCATTAATCGTGATAATTTTGTGTTCAACAGTTCAGTATTTAAATGTAGATTTGGGTTCACATTTGAGGATGTGCAAGCACGAATTACCCTAATATTTACACTCATGCCAAATGGTTGTTTCATTAAAATATTTCAATTAGCGTCCGTCCAGGCATTTTAGTGTTTTGAGCTGTTGTGACTCTCAATCGGTAATCTAGACACTGAAATTCAATGCAAATTAACAGAGATTAACTGTTCACTGTGAGCGATTCCCGTTTGGCCTGAGAGGGAGTGCTTTCTTTTACCATGAGTGTCTAATCTTTGATTTTTATGCCTCCATTTACCTCTTGTCGCACAATGGATGCAAATTACTTCTGGGATCTAAGCATGCAATTAAACACCTCACTTCAGATTGTGACGAGCTCTGTGATTAAAGAAGAGGGTGTGTGTGAATGGGCAGGCCTTGCCTGGCAACACGCTAACAGTTTTGCACTGGTTATAACTTAGCAAAAGTGATATTGAATGATATGTTTTACAGTTTAGTGATTAACAGAAAACAAGAACTGCAGTGTTTATTTAAGAAAAATATTATTTTATATCTTGTTAAAAGTAATTTTAAGTTAAAAAAACGGACACAACCTCTTGGCTGGTGTTAGAAAAAGCAACTGTCCTCAACACAGCATGCCGTGCACACACTGAAGGAAATATCCCATTTGTTTTTAAAGAAAAAGCTGTGCTGCAGTGGATATATTTTTTTACTTGTTCAGAAGATTGATTTTAGCCATTAAAAGCGAATTAGTTTTTTATGATTCTGTACTTGATTCTGTGACTACAATTCTGTGTAATGTAGGAAAAAACCTCTAGTGTCTCATTGATATGCTGGTACACTTCACTGCGTTTTCTTTAAAACAGAACAAAATCTATGCAAGTCTTATTAGAGCAGTGAGACTGCCCATTGTAAAGCAAATTAAGTTTGATCAAAACAGACTGGGCTAAATTCATGATAATTTCTAAATGGATGTGCTGTGTATTTTATGTTGATCTTTTTATATTTCAAATAAATTAAAGGGGATAGTTTACCCAAAAATGAAAATTAGCCCATGATTTGCTCACCCTCAAGTCATCCTAGGTGTATATGACATTCTTCTTTCAGACGAATACAATCAGAGTTATTTCAAATAATGCCCTGGCTAATTCAAGCTTTTATAATGGCAGTGAGGTCCAGTGGGTTAAACCATGGAACTGATATGCAGAAGGTTGCTGGTTCGATCCCAGCGGTCACCACCAGTGTTGAGCAAGGCACTTTACTCCAAGTTGCTCCAGGGGGATTGTCCCTGTAATAAGGGCACTGTAAGTCGCTTTGGATAAAAGCGTCTGCCAAATGCATAAATATACATATATAATAAAGGATCACGTTCAGATAATTGACACATTGGAGGGCACTCAGCTAACCAACAATAGAGGTATATATACGCAGCAGTCTTACCTCCGTTTGTTGACAGTTATCAGCATCCCTCCACCCCTTCTTCTAACCACACTTACATACAAATTCCGAGCTTGAAGCCCTCCCCCTGGACAGCATGCCAAATTCACATTTAAATTTATTCTTTATAAATGATATGTAAGTGTGAACTTGTCGTACGCGCGTTCACGAGAGACTGCCGTTCCAGTGTATATGACGTAGGACGCACCGGTGAGAATATGCTAGTTCTCGCGAGAACCTAGGTTTGTTTTGCTCTCTGCGTTCGTCACTGAAACTTACGCTACGCCTGCGTCCTACGTCATACACTAGAACGTGAACGTCTCTCGTGAAATTGCGTACGGCAGTTAGCGGAAGTTAGAGATTGCAGTTTGTAAAGTTTTAAATATGGATATTTTTCTTACACAAACGCATCGCTTCGCTTCAGATGAATCTTTATTAACCCCCTGGAGCACTTTTATGATGGGTAGATGCACTTTTATGGACTTCAAAACAGCCACTGCCATTATAAAGCTTGGATTAGCCAGGGCATTATATTGTATTCGTCTGAAAGAAGGATGTCATATACACCTAGGGTGACTTGAGTGTGAGTAAATCATGGGCTAATTTTCATTTTTGGGTGAACTATCCCTTTAAGTGGTCACATAAAGTAAAAGTTTAACATTTAAAATCAAGCCGATACAGTAGATTTTGTCAGGGCTGTCAAACTTTCCAATTTTATTTTAATTTTTTTTGTAATCCCCTCAGCATAAAACTTTTAAATAAGCAAAACTGTTATTGGTGTGCCTCAGGGTTCAGCTTTGGGCCAGATGTGTTTTCAGCTGAGACTTCAGAGAAACATTTTTTTTTCTGTTCACTCTTCATACTAATTAGTTTTTAGGAAGCAGACACATGCTGCATACCTTCCTGCTATAATAATACATTTAGTCTGGCATTAAAGCAGGACCTTGTTCTATTGTCTTTGGTGAATAAAAACTCATTTGCTCCATTGTTGTACAGCAGATAGTATGAGTTTGTGTGTCGTCTGCCGGCTACTTCTCACAATAATGCTTTTAAAGTGTTTGTTGGAGGTTTCCTTTTATCATATGCATGTTTAACGTGGATATCTGTCTTTTTTGCTATTATGATTGATTTAACATGCTGTGCATTGCTGTGCTCTATAATTGTTGCTGCTGTCTTCTTCACTGTCAATCATTGCACACATTAGGATGTTATAAAAGGCTGAGAAAGCTGACTGATGGAAGCTTTCATAAATGAAATGCCTGTCTTTTTTTTTTTCAGCGATGAGACACTGTTTATCGCTTCCTCCACTGCCTCTCGTCATTCTGTTTCGGTCCGTTAGTTAGAGAGTACAGCTCTCACACATCCATGCAAACCACTCCTCAAATAAAGGCTGCAAAAATAATGTGTGGTTGTCATGACGCCCATCAGCTGTTCAGTTCAGAAATGAATACAGTAGACAGAAGACTGTCAGTCAAATCAAAGCAGCAGGACAATTACATAGATAGCTCATTTAAGTAGCGTATCTGAGCTGGTTTTGTTTCAGGACTTAGAACATTGACAGTTTTGGTTTCTAAATATTTCTTGAATTTGAATGGTTTCATGCTCTTGGAAGCCAGGAATTCACCTTACAAAACATATGTTTATCATCCTTTAAGTGAACCCATACTTAATTTTTTATATTTTTACATTTTTTTATTTTATAATAAAATAAATAATATTTTTTACTTTTAACATATTCATATTCATGCTTTTGTGTGTAAGGGCATGTCATGCATCCTGTCCATGTTATCGTTGCTTGCTTGAAATAACAGATACATTTGTGGCATAATATTGAGTTTAATTAAAGGTACAATATGTAAGATTTTTAGATGAAAATATTCTAAAACCACTAGAACAATGTTAAATATTTTGTTGACTTGTGTACTTACATTATCCCAAATGTTTCCAACAATGTTTAAATCCACAGAAATCAGTTGTTTTAACCAGTGTTACAGACCATGTCCTTGCGTCATAACCATAGAAACCACAAACAAATAAAAGACACTATATATATTCTGTGTTTTATTAGACAAGTGAGCAACTGTTTGAGCAAACTGATCATTGTTATACATTTTAACGCGTTTAGTCGTATTGTTTGAATCGCTTGTTTTCTTGATTTAGACGTGTTTTACCACGTCTCAGAGATAACGCTATTTTGGCTAACATAGCATAATCAGAGAGAGCTTTATCCATCATACATTTTAAAATTCATTTAGCAACACTTTAGTCATCCAGCTTTTATTAATATGATATTCTAATATCGATCTAGCTTACCATCTCTCTCATAGCAGCCACTGAGCGAACTCAGAGTAACTTTATAGTAAAGTAACTTCATAACATAACTTTCAACACACTCAAATCTATTTAATATGATTGTTTTAACCTTGTAAAACAGCGCTGCGTTACCCCACATACGCAACGAAAACAGTGGAAGCAGTCAACTGCAGCATGAGCATAACAAAAACGTCAAGACAGTTGTTTCGCGCAGGTCTCTCTCATAGCATTCGCTCCCACGGCCATTAATAGGACTTTAATACATTCCCTCATCCATGAACATGATTTCTGCCCGGGTCCGTCGGATTCCTTTCCATCGGCTGTGGAGGTGAAGCTCCCATGATTCGATGCTCATTCACAGCGTCATCAAGCTACGCCTTTCTTTTGAACAAGCTACCTCTAGCGGCGAAAATTACATATTGTGCCTTTAAAAGGACTTACTTATAAGCTGACAAAAATTGGGGATGTTTGTGCCATTTTATTATTTGAATTTAGTATATTTTGCTTCTCTTGCTGCAGAGTAACTCTGTGACACATTTTTGTTGAGAACCAAATATCTAAGGGATCTGAGGCGCGACAAGAGTTAATTCCTGCCTGCCTACAAGAATACCCAACAAGTTAGCCTGAGTTGTTGACTCTGGATAATGTTGTAAAATAAGCCACAAGAAGCAGGGGTCTATTTTCCACATGTGTGCATCGCTGCTCTCTGAAGAATGTGCCTGAAGTTTTCCCATGTGACCGAGACAAATCTTGAAATCTTCAATTTCATGCTTGCTTAGTCCTTGGAACACAATTATTGATTGGCGTTTATAATTCCGTAAGGATGATTGTTATGACCGGAAGAGGGCTGGGAGGATATTGTTGTTGAAACATCTGCTTTTTTAAAGTCTATGCAACTTTTTATTTAATCAATACATGCAACTTAAATGAGTTAATACATCAATTTTTTTTTCTTGTTTTTGTCTCACCCTTATTCACTATGGTAAGCTTAATTTAAGTGTTTTTTATTTTAGACCTATTGGGATGTATTCAACTATATTACTGATCTGCCTGCATTGACTCCATTGTATGAGAACTGAGCTGGACGATGACATCATTGTTTTCTCCAGAGCTGTTGTATAGAATTAATAACTAATGATTTTACAACAAAAATGAATCAACACTGAACTTACGTAAGTTGGACAATGACACTGTTTTCTGTGTTGCATTATTCACCTGTTTATCACTGCTTTGAAACAATATGTGTTGTAAAAAGTGCTATATAAATATAGGTGGCTTGACCTGACTGCATCTTGTATCCATATAGAGAAAAGTTGCTCAGGCTACTTTTAAGCGTATATGGTGTGAGAGTGGCATAGGTTAGTTGTCACAATGAGCGAGAAAGGTTGACATGGAGCAGCTAAATCTCCAGGGAATCACCCGTTTAAAAAAATAAAAAGGAGAGGAGAGTCTGTTGGCAAAAAGAGAATGCGACAGAGCTCGTAGTAAAACTAGAATCAACATTAGCATGGCTTTTCGGACATGGCAAGAACTGAGGGATTTGAAATGTAAAAGTGACGCAAAGATGGCGTTTAAAGGTGAGTTAGGAATTTATTGAAGAGATAATTTGCCATATGCAGAGTTGAATATTAGACTGCTGTCACTTTATGCACGGATCCAATATTCCGTTTCTCAACTATTTAACGTTCCAAAACTGACTGTGTTGAAACCTTTATAGTAGGAAGTTGCCATATGGCAACAATTCATTTCTACAAATTGTTTTGTGTTTCAAGAAAAAAAATAGAATATGCACTTTAATTGGGAATTAAAAGTGCAGGCCTTAAAGTAGCCAATGATGAGCTGTTTTTAAGTCAAATGACATTTGAATGTCCCTCCAAAACTCTCTTTTCCCCTGTCACCCTCACACGGAAGACACCTATTAACCTCATTTCCCCACTCAGATTTTTTATACATAGTAGTATGAATAATATAATTGCGGTAATTTATTTATTTGAAGTACTATACACTCAAAAATGCTGGGTTAAAAACAACCCAAGTTGGGTTGAAAATGGACAAACCCAGCAATTTAAGCAAACATTTAACCCAACCGCTGGGTTAAAACAACCCAATTGCTGGGTTAGTCCATTTTCAACCCAACTTGGGTTGTTTTTAACCCAGCATTTTTTAGAAGTGTAGTATATTTGTATTTATGTTTAAATAACAAAACCATTTCTTCTTTTCAGAAAATTAATAAAATAATATTTTATGGAAAGGTCAATAGGAAGAGTGCAGAGTTAGCGCTTCCATGTGATGAGAGTGAGGATGAGTTAGCCAGATTATAGGGAAGGATAGGGATTAGTGATATATCGGGCCGATATGTACGTGTATCGGCATCGGCCGATACAAGGCTGCTTGTATCGGCCGATACAAACATTTTTTTCCCTGCATTATTTACAGACAGGCGTCCACAGGCAGCTCTCACCATCTTCAAACTGTCTTGCTCTTCCTCCCTCGCGCATATTAATCAAAATCAATTGAGAATTGACACGATGGTAAAAGGTCGAAAGACTGAAGTTTCACGTGGAGCATTGGGAGATTTTTTCCTGAATTACCACTGGTGTTGCTCTACAAGAGATTCAGTTAAGTGCACCTACACTCTAAAAAATGATGGGTTAAAAATAACCCAAGTTGGCTTGAAAATGGACTAACCCATCAATTGGGTTGTTTTAAGCAAACATTTAACCCAACCGCTGGGTCAAAACAACCCAATTGCTGGGTTAGTCCATATTCAACCCAACTTGGGTTATTTTTAACCCAGCATTTTTTAGAGTGTAACCATTAAATGACTAGGTGGTAAATAGTTTTAAAATTAAGTATAGTACAGTCAGTGTGCACTTTATTATGCTGCTTGCTTGTTGATACTGTGTGCAATAGTGTAATTATTTTATTTATGCTTAAATATTTATTTTCACCACTGAACTCTTTTTTCTTGTTCTACCTCACCTGTTTTTACTATTTGTTAAATATAGTTTTTTTTTTTTAGTTCAATAAATGTTCCTTTTTTAAATTGTACATTTTAAATTGTTATCATCATGATCATTGTGTCATTTTTATGTTGTAAATTAAGGGAGCAAAAGCATTATCGGCTTCAAATATCGGCTCAAGAAAATCGGCAGCCCGTATCGGTCATCGGCTAAGGCTGATGAAAAAAAATCGGCATCGGCACTAAAAAAAATCCATATCGGTCGATCCCTAATAGGGATCTACTTATTGTTGGTTTATATGCATTAAAGTAGAAAAGAAAATCATAATTGTAAAGAAAAATTACTTTTTTGACCATTTTCTATTGTGGGCAACATTTCCCTAAGTACCCCCCCAAAATTTGTATGATTTAAGTTATTTCATGCAATAACAACGTTTTAAAAAAATTCTATGATTAGAACATAATGCATATTATAGAGGGTTAACTGAATACATTCATTTTGTGTGTGTTTGACCGTTTAAGCACAGTAAGCGCTTTTTTGAAGCTGTTTGGGAGACAGCTTTATGTGCACTCATAAGTGGGCACTTATGATCAGTGGTGTGCACTCTTTTGGTGTGAGCACGAAATTAGTAAAATGATGTGCAATACAAGCACTATTTAACCAGAGGCGGGTGTGTGTCGCTTCGCCGTCGGAGAGAAGAGAGCAAGAACGTGCAGATGAGGTTATTGCCTGCACTATTGGCTACAAAGCGGACCAGCTCGGAATCGGAAAGACGTGAGACTGATCGGCCGGTCACCAGTCCGGGCCGATCATGTGGAAAAAGGGCTGATTCCAGTCCCTGGCTGGTTGATCTGTGCATCTCTAAGCACAACCAAAATAAAGTTCTTCTGCAAAATACATGCAGTTTTGTTTTTTTAATTGCAAGAGGGCCAAATGTTGTATAGTCCACTGTTATGCTATTTGTTGTCACAATTGGTTCATTTGCGTTTGTCTGAGTCAGTCTGACGTCAAACAGACACTGAAAACTCTAGTATTAAAGAACAATGTCTTGTTACTTATGATTCTAATCTATTCCATGGTCCTTTTCCCTTCTGTTTTTTTCTCTCCCCTTATTTTTAACCCTCCCTTCTGCTCCAGCTGGTTGGTGGTGAGTTTGACCTGGAGATGAACTTCATCATCCAGGATGCAGAGGCCATCATCTGCATGTTGGAGCTGCTGGAACACTGTGAAGTCACGTGTCAGGCGGAAATCTGGAGCATGTTCACCGCCATACTGCGCAAGAGTGTCCGAAACCTGCAGACCAGCACTGAGGTTGGCCTCATTCAAAGGCTATTGCTCAAAATGAGCTCTGTGGATGACATGATCGCAGGTGAGTGGGCTCGACCTGACCCCAGAGTGTTAGAATGGACCTCTTGTAAAACCCATTTCTTTCTATTTTCCTGAAGCTCTATAAGTGGTTCAGCTCTGAAATGAAAGACGTGCAAAAAAATGTTGGAGAAGGTGGATTTTGCAGATTATCGCTGAAAAATTACTTAAAGTTCAGTCTGTTCCTTGAAAGGGAAACATTTTTATAGCTTCCAAAGACTTAAATAATGCCATATGAACTACTTTGATGGTGTTTTGGAACTGGGATCACTATTAAAGGGAAAGTTCTGACATAATTTACTTACCCTCATCTGAGTGATTAATGACAATTTATTTAGGTCAGCTATTTATATAAGTTGAACATTGTGTCACTCCAAAAGTACCGCAAACAAGCATGGTGATCATCATTGGATTCAATTGCAAGTTTGCTTAATTTATTAAAAAGGAATGTGTATTTTAGTTTGAGATTTGAGATCAAGCTGTGTCATTGCAAAATCAGATTTACTTTAAACTTCAGTACATTGCATATTAAACGGAGCTTGTTGTTTATGTATCATAAAAGGTCAGCCATACTCTTAAATCGGCTTTGTAAGATATGAGCAATGTCTTGTAGATTTCTTAGACGTCCGAGAGCGATGCGAATCGCTATGAGTGAAAGAAATGTGGATTACACTGCCATCTTCTCAGCAGTGGAATTCATCATAGGCATGAAGAAGAAACAGGGAGAAAAATCTCATTAGTTGCACCCTCTCGTAATGAGATTGAGTGGCAGTTTAGAGCAATATTACATTTTAGTTGCTGTTTATGAAAGAATAATAATGTTTTTTGATTAATTCCGTCTATAATTCATGGCCAACATCTTCTGCATTAATGCCATTTTTCACAATCAGAATCTTTTAAGAGGCAGAGGCGGTGAATTGCCTCATGGAAGGTTTCAGCAGCAATCTTGTTGAAACTCAAAATTAAAGTGTAAAATGGCATTAATTAACATAAATTCTCATGTTGAGTGTTTAACCTGAAACGAAAGCGCTAAGTCAACTGTAGGTTTTTTTTTTTCCTTTATGGCAAAGCTTAATTTTCAACATCCATTACTCTGATTTTCAGTGTCACATTATATTTCAGGTATATGTTGATGTGGTGCTTAAGAAAAAATTATATGAACTGCGCATTGTGAAAAATGGCATTTAATGTATGCATATAGAGGAAGATGTTGCCCATAAATTACAGAAGGAATAAATTATAAAAAAACAAACGTTCTTCTTCATTCATAAATGCCATATATATATATATATATATATATATATATATATATATATATATATATATATATATATATATATATATATATATATATATATATATATATATATATATATATATATATATATATATATATATATATATATATATATATATATATATATATATATATATATATATATTCTCTTTCGAATGGAAACCTTGTCTATCCTTGCCAGGATAACGGTACTTGCCTGACCTCATTGTGCCAAGTGTAAAGTTTCATTGGTTAAATATTTTTAAAACCCAGAGACAGACGTAAAGGGTTAGTAGTAATGATTTATTTAAAAAAACAAAATGGAGATTCGTCTGACAGTGACGATATATAGTTATTATAAAAATGTGAAGTTTACTACACTACATTCGTAGTGTTCCAACCTTTTCCTGCTTGAATATCCAGTTTTATTCCAAAATATGCAATTTTATGGAAGTAAAATTGGTTATTGCGACTTTAATCTGTATTTAACCTGGAACATTTCATTAAAGAAGAGCTAGCTCCATTTGTGAAGTTATTAAACGTAATTTCTGGAGGAGTACGCCCATCTAATCTTCCAATTAATACCAAGGTATAAAACCAGCAGCTTACCTCTTCCCATTTTTAGTTCCTGCAGCATCCCTCCTCCTCCCCTGCTCCTCCTTTTGTACAATTTTGCCTGTTATAGGGGGGCAATCGGAGCTTGGGTAGAATATCCTCTCCGAGCCCCTCTATAGCAGACAGCAAGCCAAATCTGTTTACCACTTTCACTAAGATTATATGGGCACACAAACTCGTGAATAAGCATTTAAAAGTCTGACTGCCTAGTATGTACATTCCATTTAATCACTCTATTTATTTAATACTTTTTAAAACAATTAATTTAATACTTTTTATGTTTAACTAAATGACAGTATTTTGACCAATGGAAGTTCAAGGGCTTGCCGGCTTATGCTACCAGATGCAGGACAGGTGCTGGGGGTTCTTATTGATCCACCTGCACGTCTTACTGTGAAATTGTTACTTTGCACCGTGTTATAATACAATGTCTTGCATCCCCGGAGAATCCTACTGTTTACATCCACACTGTGCCCACTTCAGTAATCCAGAGCTAATGTCTTTTTGTCTTTCTGTTTTTTTTTCCCCCATGATGAACAGACTTGCTGGTGGATATGCTGGGAGTTCTGGCCAGCTACAGTATCACCGTCAAAGAACTCAAATTGCTCTTCAGCATGCTGAGAGGAGAAGGGGGATTGTGGGTAAGCCACTGAAAATGAGTGAAAATTCATGTAGGGCTCTGGGGCTCCAAGGGGTTTTTAGCTTCACCTCTTTTGGAGATCGTTTTGGAGCCTTTTTAGACCTCTGGAGCAATCAACCGCAGAGCAGATCAGGCCTGCCCAGGTATCGATTCACCGTTCTCTCGAGTGAGGGATATTGACAGAACATCAACTGCTGGCGGACGCCACAGTGAGGATGTTGTCACAATAGCTTTACGTTTTTAGATAGAGTGAAGTACCCCTTCTGGAGAAAAAAGTGAGACTTGTGGGAGGACTTAGGCTTTAATTAGACAATTAGTTACGAGTCACGGAAATAAAATGTTTTGATCAGCAGGGTTTTCATAAGCTTGCCAAAAACAGGTGAGAATGACAGATTGGATCGAAGTTCTTAAATCAAAACTGATTTAGTGAGGCAAAAACATAACATTTCAAATTGAGCATTTCAGAAGTTCTTGCTGAGAAGGTCCTGTGGGAGTTTAGTTATTGTGATTTTCTTTATCCTTAAGTCGCTTATCTTACCTCTCACGTACTTCTGTCTTCCACAGCCAAGACATGCAGTCAAACTGCTCTCGGTTCTCACTCAAATGGCACAGAGACACGGACCCGACACTTTCTTCAACTTCCCTGGCCGGAGTGCAGCTGTGAGTGACCCTGCCTTTTTTCCTATAATGCACATTTTGCATTTTTTTAACGCACATTTCATTTGTCGTAAAATTAATGAAATGCTGTTTTTAAACTGTTATTGTCACGATATTGATGATAACTAACAAAATAATATAAAAACAAAATGTAGCAGTCAGTAAGATAAAAACAAAGTATCTTATCTTCACAAAAATGTATTTATTTAAGTCAGTAAATACAGCAATATTGCGAAATTATTACAATTTAAAATAACTACTGTCTATTTTAATATATGTTAAATGTCATTTATTTCTGTGATGGCAAAGCTGAATTTTCAGCTTCACACTCAGGGTCACATGATCTTTCAGAAATCATTCTAATATGCTGATTTTCTGCTCAAGAAATATTTCCTTTATTATTATCAACATTATTATCAGATGTGCTCCTTAATATTTTTGTGGAAACGCTGATAAATTTTTTTCAGGATTCTTTGATGAATATAAAGGGTTTATTAAAAGGTTTTTCATTTATTTTTAATGTTTTTTTGTAACTGTGAAAATCTTCACTCTCAGTTTTGATCAATTTAATACGTTCTTGATGCATAAAAGTATTCATTTATTTATAAAAAAAACAACAACAATAATTTATTTGCAAACAAAAATGCCTAGCAAGACTCCGAGACATTTTTTTTATTTCTTTTTTTCTGCCAGGCAATTGCGTTACCTCCTATTGCCAAATGGCCTTATCAGAACGGCTTCACTCTCAACACCTGGTTTCGCATGGATCCTTTGAACAACATCAATGTGGACAAAGACAAGCCCTACCTTTACTGGTGACTACATTCACAGCCTACATACGCTTTCATGTGGTTATATTTAACTTTGTCAACTCTTAGATAAAACTTGCTTAGCAGAAAAGAAAATGACCTTCAGGGCCTGCTTCTGTAAGTACATTAAACTGAGTGGCCTTGTTTTAGCGTTTAACACAGAGAAGGAGAGAGAGAGAGAGTTATGGCTGCTTTGCCACTTATATAATGAGCTTTGTTTGAAGATTTTGTTTTCTGATAATGTGGTGGATTATGCAAGCATAAAAGGGAATTAGGTCAGATTCTGCTGATTAAACCAATAGGTGTTTGAACCCTGGGCAGAATGTTCTGGAATCACTGGAAAATCTCTGCAGAGGGACACCGGGGTGGAAATAGACATTAATTTGGGCTTTTAATGTCAGCCAGGCAAAAAGAACATCCTATGTAGAGACTTGTGGGTAATTAGAGCTCAGATCAATAGCACAGACGCGTGTTTATTGGCCAGGGTTCCAAGAGCGAGGGAAAAGGGTCCTCAAGGGAGAAGGAGTGGGTGCATTTTGAGAGAGAGAAAGAAGGACAACATCCATTTTTGATCAGCCTTGGACTTTTTTTTCTCTCCAAGATATTTTTAGGCATTTGCCTCTTATATTAGAACAATTGCTTTAAAACAAATCATTTTAAAGAAAACATTTTTCACATGTTCTTGAGTTCAGAATATACCAATTCATCCATACATTATGTAGATCCAGGAACTGAGAAACTGCCCCAGGCTTTGTGAGGAGGTTACAAAACAGTGTTGTTGAAATCTGCCATGCTAATAATGCTATCTACCGTTCCTAAGCGCTGGATTTGAGAGTGAGCACTCTGTCCCGCTTGCTGTTGTGCTGCCAGATCTGTAGCCTGGAGCTGGCAAGCGCAGGACTGCTCACACAAACTCTGAGTTCAATTTGTGCGTGACACAGATTCGGAATAAAAGGAGATGTTCGCAAAGGAACAGAGTATTGATTCACGCTGAGAATCCCTCTTTTTCTCTGCTCTTGAAGATACTAAAACGATCTCTTGTGCTGTTAGTTTTCTTGTATGTGACGGTTTATAGCCCTATTGTAGGGAACAGAGAACACAAAACTGTCTTTGACATTTTGAAATGCAGACAGATATCGTTAGTCTCTGTTTTGGAACAGGAAACTAGCCAATGCATATCAGGACACCTACACACCCTGTTGAAAACATAGTAGAGCAGCCTAAGCGCTTTCCTTGTTTCCAAGTCAGGTCAAACTGCTCTGTTGGCTGGTTTTAGAAGGGTTTTAGACACATGTAGATCAACGCATCCAGGCTAGGAGGCCAATTTAAACCACCTAAGACCAGCAAAACTATCTTTTTGGTCCAATAGAAAGATGGGATTTTCCCTACCCCACTGAACAAGAACATCTTAAACTAGCATAAGATGGTTGTAGCTGGTCTTAGATAGACTAGTCAGAAAGCCGCTTTCTTGACCAGCTGAAAAGTGCCCATCAAAATTCCTATATAAACCCAGGCTAATACACCAATTAAAACCATTAAATCAAATGTAAGCTAGTTATTTAAAAAAAAAAAAAAAAAATTGATGCAGGGTTGCATCAACATTTTTTTTTTTAACTAGCTTACATTTAATTTTCTGGTTTTAATTGGTGTTTTAGCCTGGGTTTATATAGGAACCATCATAGCATGCATAAACCAACCTAAGGGGGTTTGCTGGTCATAATTGGCCAGGGCTAAGCTAGAATTGACAAATTTAGATGGTCTTACTGTGGATGTTGTAAACCAACTGAAGTCTGACCAGTGGGAAACAAGCGATACCATATGTAAGCAAATGCATATGTAAAATAACACGATTATCAACATTAAAGGGTTAGTTCCCCCAAAAATGAAAATTCTGTCATTAATTACTTACCCTCATGTTGTTCGACACCTGTAAGACCTCCTTCATCTTCGGAACACAAATGAAGATATTTTAGTTGAAATCTGATGGCTCAGAAAGGCCTCCATTGGTACAATGCACTGTACACTCTCAAGACCCATAAAAGGTGCTAAAGACGTCGTTACAAAGTCCATCTCACTACAGTGGTTCTACAATAACTTTATGGAGTAACGAGAATAGTTTTTGTGCGCAAAAAAACCCCTAAATAACGACTTATATAGTGATGACCGGTTTCAAAACAAGGCATCATGAAGCTTCGAAGCGTTATGAATCAGTGAGTCGATTCAGCGGTTTGGATCGCCAAAGACACGTAATTTCAGCAGTTTGGCGGTTTGAAACGCGATCCGAATCATGATTCGACTCGCTGATTCATAATGCTTCAAAGCTTCGTTATGCAATGTTTTGAAATCGGTCATCACTATATAAGTCGTTATTTAGGGTTTTTTGCGCACAAAAACTATTCTCGTCGCTTCATAAAGTTATTGTAGGACCACTGTAGTGAGATGGACTTTGTAATGATGTTTTTAGTACCTTTTATGGGTCTTGAGAGTGTAAAGTGCATTGTGCCAATGGAGGCCTTTCTGAGCCATCGGATTTCAACTAAAATATCTTAATTTGTGTTCTGAAGATGAACGGAGGTCTTACGGGTGTCGAACGACATGAGGGTATGTAATTAATGCCAGAATTTTCATTTTTGGGTGAACTAACCCTTTAAAGTGTTGATGGACTTGATTTACTCCTATGTTTTACTCGATCTATGTTTTGATCACCATTCTGAATATGATCTGGATGTAGACGCGATTTTCTCAACTTTTTGCTCAAAATATTTTTTAATGAAACTTACCCACATTCAAGTGTTGATAAAAAAAGAATGGATGAAGCTAGAATAAAAAAAAAAAAAGTTTTTTTTGTTTAAAAGCAGAGGCTCTGGTTTGCTATATATATATATTGCAAAGTCATACAGCAAAATATTCTGGGGGCCATGAAACTTTTGTGAAAATGATCAAAAATGCTGAAGGTGGCTGGCAACTTTTTCCAAAACATTAGTGGGGAAAGAGTTTAGAAAATATATATTTAGCAAATACATCACCTTAAAGTGTTTTGTAATACCAAATGCGTATTTATTGATTTTCCAATTTCAGTTTCCGCACGAGCAAAGGCATCGGCTACTCTGCACACTTTGTGGGTAACTGCTTGATTGTGACATCACTGAAGTCGAAAGGAAAGGGCTTCCAGCACTGCGTGAAATATGACTTTCAGCCCCGCAAGGTAAGCTTTCATTTCCAGCTTTGATTTTCTCTCTCTCTCTCTCTCTCTCTCTCTCTCTCTCTCTCTCTCTCTCTCTCTCTCTCTCTCTCTCTCTCTCTCTCTCTCTCTCTCTCTCTCTCTCTCTCTCCTACTAGCATCTGTAGTAATCTACTGATTGTGTTGTGAAGGAGTAAGAATTGAGTGGATGCACTTGTACATTTTTTTGCTGTGATGCTCAGTGAAAATCACGAAGCTCTGCTGGAGGATGGATGATTCAGTTAACTGGGCTAAATATGCTGTTTACAAACTGTTACTGAACCCCAGGACATGAGATAACCGAGGCCATTTTCTGTATTTGTTTTTGTTTTGTTGAATCGAAGGGAAATCTCTTGGAAATCACTGCACAGCTGCTGCAGTTCTGAAACATCTGTCTAATAAATGATTTCCTTGTTTCTACTCAATATTTAATGCTCTTAGCTGGTGTAATCTTTATAAATGTTAATAACTCTGACTTGCTCTTTTGAGCCTTAGCGGAAAAGGCTCGTCGAGGTTCTTTCCTAAAATCAAATCTTACAGTTCAGTCGTACAGTCATGGGAACAAGTTTGCATATTGTGTGAAACTGTGCACTAGATGATGATTTATTAAATGTGAAATAAATTAAAATAAATAAATAGTATGAGAATTTTACGTCTAAATAGATACATTTAAATAGCACATTTACCTTTATCTGTTTACAGAAAAAGGGCAAACACATTAATATTTTCATTTTCAGCTGATGTACAGATACGCTGTTATGATTCAGACCTCTTGTGGTCCAATAGTGATAAGACAACAGTTTAATCACAGTTTGGAGAAATGCATTTTTTGTAGCTCATTTTATCAACTGTTATGCACATGTAATGAACTGTTTAATTCCTCTGATCTCCAGTGGTTTTATTTCTTTTTTTTTTTTCTTCCTAATAATGGGATTTTTGATTTAGTGACTTAATATAAGCGATAACAGGCTGTGCAGTAACTCTCTTAGTGCATTTAGATGTGGTCTTGTTTTGAGGATAAAAAAAGCAGATAAATTGCAACGACAGAATGGCAATAGAACATTATCGTAGTTCATGCATATATGTATTTTTCAAAATGTAGCTAAAAGGATATGTTTTAAACATGAACTGGTATGAAAGAGAAAATGATGATTAAAAACAGCTCTGTTAGATGTTACGTTGCTTCGAAAATATACAACCAAACCAACAGAACACACAGAACATGTCGCTCCGGCGTCACTCCAGTGTGTGTTGGAAACACTGCACCATATCGGGACTCTTTCGTTTGGTGGCACATTGACAGAAATGAAATCTGTAATGACCCTTGTCTCCTGCTAAGGAAACCTGCTTTTACTCTGATTTCCTCTCTGCCTCTGTCTGCTTCCTCTACTCTCTTCTCCTCTCACTCAAGATCTGATGTATTATTTATATCTAAATGCAAATTTTTACTGCATTAGACCTTCTGCCTGCTGCCCATGAAAATGGTTTTGGGTTGAATTTTGGGCTTCCATTGCCAGGAAAGAAAAATACAGCTAAAACCCTTTAAAATATATATATATATATATTTTGTCCATCTGAAATTCTATCATTTCTCTGTTTTAAGAGCCTTACTTCTAAGAAATTGCAGCATTTGGCTTTTATATGAATTAGTTTGCTATCAAGAAGTATTGTTGTAATTTTTGTATCTTCCTCAATTACTGTATCAGTATCTTTGCAATAACCAAGTAACACTGATAATTCATTGACAATGTGAATTAACACTAGAAAAGGGATCATTTTAATTTCATGCTGATAGTATCACAATACATTATTATTATGATTATTATTGTTATTATTATTATTTATACAAATGTATGTCCTGATGCTTCAACTATATGCAGAATTAATTGTACTCTCCACAACCCTGTCAGAACAGACCCTCAACTGGTTTTTAGATTGTGTCCCACCAGTTGAGAACCATTGAGACTTGCATCGTTTAAATAGACAATTCCTTCCTCATGTACTGCTATGTACTAATATGTTTTTTTCTTTTTCTAGTGGTACATGATCAGCATCGTTCACATCTACAACCGCTGGAGAAACAGTGAGATTCGCTGCTACGTCAATGGACAGCTCGTCTCCTACGGTGACATGGCTTGGCACGTCAACACCAACGACGTAAGACCACTTTGCTATCGCCCTCTCTGTTTGTAGCTGCCGGATGTTTTCTCAGAGTACCATGTGTGCACAGTGTGAAATTAAATGATAAAAGATGTATTGATTTACCACAGTTTCAGAATAAATAATGACATTTATTGCTGCCAGCACATCAAGCCTATCATGTAGTTTAACCTATACAGCAGTGTGTGCTCTGCAAAAATGTTTTTCTTAATTAGCATTTTACTGTATGTCTTTTTGATGGTGATTAATGTTTTTTGCAATATGATGAAAACGGGACACTTTAATGTAGAAAAGATAAAGGTTGTCTGTTTGGAAACATTAGAATTTTGGAAAAGTTTGGAAACATTAGATTTTTTTTATGGTACTGAAAGAAGTCTCTTCTGCTCATCAAGGCTGTATTTATTTGATCAAATATACAGCAAAAACAGTAATATTGTGAAATATCATCAGAATTTAAAATAACTGTTTTCTGTTTTAATATGTGTTATCCCATATATATATACATATACTTTTATTCAGCAAGTATGCATTAAAATGACCAAAAGAGACAGTAAAGACATTTATATTGTTACAAAATATTTATTTTTACCTTTCATTAAAGAATCCAGACACAAATGTATCACGGTTTCCACAAAAAATATTAAGCATGCAAAAATGGTTTTCAACATTGAAAAAAAACAAAAAAAAAAACATTATTAATAGTTGAGCACTAATAATAATTGAGCACACGATCAGCATTTTATTTGAGTGAAGGATCATATGACACTGAGGACTGGAGTAATGATGCTGACAATTCAGCTTTGACATCACAGGAATAAATTGCATTTTAAATTATATTAAAACAGAAAACCGATATGGCTTGTAATATTATTTCACAATATTACTGTTTTACTGTATTTTTTATCAAATAAATACAGCCTTAAAGGTGCACTATGTAACTTTTCCGTCCACTAGAGTTTGCCTGTTCAAAACAAAGGCATAGTTTGATGACGCCACGTTTGAGTGCAGAACCTTGGGACATGTGGTCTTCACCTCACAGCCGGTGGAAAAGAATCGGTATAGGACTCAGGCAGAAATCATGTTCATGGATGTGATTTATTAACGTTACTGTAGTCTGAAGCAGAGCAGGACCGAGTGTTGTGGAGCTGAGCAAGGCCGCTGGAGCGATTGTTAATGAGAAGAGCGGCGGGACTTTTATTATTGTATGACGCAATCGACAGGTGCCTCCCTCACACGTCCCGATTCCTTGGTTAAAATAGAAATTTCTCACGATTTACAAATAGTTGGAAACATTTGGGATATTGTAAGTACTCAACTGAACAAAATATATAATACTGGCCTAGTGGTTTTTGGATATTTTACTCAAATATTTTTTTTTTACATAGTGCACCTTTAATGTTTCCAAACTTTTGACAGGTACTGTATGTGTGTGTGTGTGTGTGTGTATATCATAAATATCCAGCTTTTCAACAGAGAACCTTGCCAGCTGAAGCTTAATATAAGACATTATCTTGGGTATTCAGTGATTAGATTAAAATTCACAGACCTTTGCTTTGCCTCTGTTTTGCTGTACCTCACTGAAAGCAATGTAAGATAATTAAAAGGTTGGACCAGCAGTGCTTAACCTCAGATCTCATGGGTGCTGATTTTGATTAAACTAATAGGCAGGTTTCAGCACAGAATAACATCTCTGTAAATGCTACATCTCAATTACATTGTGAACCATTAGTTGCCTGGTATGGACTTTGCATACTGACATCCACTATATTTCCACTCCAGCTCTTTATATTTTCCATACTATCCACTTTTGAGAGATTGCTACTAAGAAATTCAAGCTGTTCTCTTGTGCTTATCACAGAGCTATGACAAATGTTTCCTCGGCTCATCTGAGACGGCAGACGCCAACCGAGTGTTCTGCGGACAGCTCGGAGCCATCTATGTGTTCAGTGAAGCGCTAAACCCTGCACAGATATTTGCCATCCATCAACTAGGCCCAGGATACAAGGTATGTATCAGATTTGCCAATGTGCGTTATACCCCAACGCTTCACAGCCACCATTGATCCTCAAGAGATGTTATTCCTCTGTCTGTGACATTTGGTTATTGATTGATGTGCGTTCCAAGTTCCAACATGATTTCACCACCCAGAGGAAACAACCACAGTTTTGAGATCTAAATCTCAGCTGATTTCAAGCTGGCCATTATTGTCCAGCTATGTTACAAAAAAGCTGGATTTTCCAGCAAGGAAAATGATGTGAGAAATGCTGCATTTACATATTTACTTATTACCAAACATTTGTTTGATGAGCCTTACACTTTTTGTTGTCATGCATTATTGCTTTTACACTGACGACAGCAAAGTTTCTTGGTTTTGCTTCCTAATGAAGTCTTCCGTTGATGAAGTCTGCCTCCGGATAGTTTATAGTCTTTCTTTCCCTTTCATGTCTCTGACCTTTTGTCGCTAATTCTCAAGGTGCTTTTGAAGCGTTTTAGCATTTAATTGCATCCATGGGGTAAACAGAGCAGGTTACTGTGGATTTTGTATCCTTATTAAATATGAAGCTCTGTCCTATTAGTAATTGGGACTCGCAGCAGTTTTTCAGTCTCATTGTGCAAAGTCTAATTTTCTCTGAAGCACCAGGCTTTGATTAGTGACTCATTATCTCAAACAATAAACCACATGCATGGAAAGGATAGCATATGTATCCCAAAAAGGACATTACACTGGTTCGAAGCCATTGTTTCTGAGGGATGAGCTTTTCCTAATTTAATTTCAAAATCTGACACCGACTCAATTGTCTTTGCTCCATTACAGCAGTGCTTTACTTATGAGCTGTGTAATCTAAAAGGGCAAATAAGTTAATAACTGCTAAAACCCTTCCTAACAATATATTTATTTATGTTTTTAAACTACCTGCTAGACATTTGCACTGGTTTTTCTCTAATCAGTGTGGGCTGGTCATTTCCCTTATTAATTGAGCTTCTAGACCTCTGATTCCCGCTGCCCCAGACGTCGTCATGACGGACAGGTTGGCAGAAATAATGAGCAGTCTGCTTCAGGGAGAAAGCAATTACCCACCCAAGATAAACCTGTGAATGGAGTCTCTTGAAATCTGAAAAGGGTTTGTATATTTCAATGGAGTACCAGCTATCAGACTACCTGACAGCTCTTCTGGCTGATCTGTTGAATCTACCTTGTCTAGGAATAGGGCAAAGGCCTTCAGAGTTTATGTAGCAAGGCTAAACCACAGGGCCTGGCCCCCATTTGATGAAAAGCATGATAAAATGGGTTTTTAATTGTGATGGATCCACTGTGGGCATTACCTTCTGAAACTGTGTTTGTGGAGAGAATGACAAAAAAAATCACAGTTTTATATTAGCGCCTGCACACTGGACAAATATTAAAATAAATGCACCCTTGCCTGTCAGAAAATAAGAGAAAGTCATTTTTTCTATATTCCTTTTTTAAAGGAGCAAAACAAGTATTTTTTTTTGTTTTTTTTTGTAAAATCATTGGGTCTCATCCACTAATGATTGTGTGGATTATTGTGTTTTTGTACACATAGGAGAACTTCTCACGAAAGATTTCCACCTAATTTATAACACGTGCGTACGCATATGAATTTGTTCTTAATTTCGCTCTAAGTATTCTAAATGAGTGCCCGCATACACAAGGTTAGTCATTTGCATAAGACATGCCCAAACCATCTCCATATAAAGGCTTTCCGCACAACCTTTCCTTTTACAGCCTTTCGTCACTCTCGTCAATCATATGTCACACTTTGCAGATGCGCTCTCGCCAGATCCCTGAGAAAAAACAGTTCAAACACAATAAATAGCTTTTATACAGACAGAGATTACAGACTTTTCATCAGCTAGCTGAACATACGCTATATCTGCATTATTCAGAGAAACCTCACAACTGAAGCTATAACTCAGCTTTTGTTGTAACTAAGCCCCTTGAACGACCCATTGTGGAATGTGCCTATCTTAGATCTGCAGAAGTAGATCAGCACCTACATTGCAATGTATTGTCATCATTGCAACTTTGGCCCTGCTCACTGGCTTGTTTGTAAGATGACGAGGAGAGAAGAGCGATACAGGACTAAAAATAAAATTACCTTCCAAAGGATCCTAATGCTTTTCACTTACACAGATACACACAGGAGAATTTAAAAGCAGGCGCTTTCAGCGGGTCCATCTATCAGTGGATATATCAGGGATCCGCTGATAGATGCCTGCGTTCAAAGCGCTTTAAGCGCTCTGTGAAGAGCGTCAAAGATGTCTATTTACAACATGTTTTTGAAGCATTGATCATTGTAGCTAATCACAGACATGTACACTATATTGTCAAAAGTTTTGGGATGCCTGCCTTTACATGCACATGAGCTTTAATGACATCCTATTCTTAATCCGTAGGGTTTAATATGGAGTTGGCCCACCTTTTGCAGCAATAACAGCTTCAGCTCTTCTGGGAAAGCTTTCCACAAGGTTTAGGAGTGTGTTTATGGGAAAATATGACCATTCTTCTAGAAGCGCATTTGTGAGTTCAGGCACTGATGTTGGACGAGAAGGCCTGGCTCGCAGTCTTCGCTCTAATTCATCCCAAAGGTGTTCTATCAGGTTGAGGTCAGGACTCAGTGCAGGCCAGTCAAGTTCCTCCACACCAAACTCGCTCATCCATGTCTTTATGGACCTTGCTTTGTGCACTGGTGCGCAAGTCATGTAGGAACAGGAAGGGGCCATCCCCAAAATGTTCCCACAAAGTTGGGAGCATGAAATTGTCCAAAATGTCTTTGTAATGCTGAAGCATTAAGAGTTCCATTCACTGGAAGGGGCCAACCCCAACCCTGAAAAACAACCCCACACAAAACATCACACTTGGCACAATGCAGTCAGGCAAGTACCGTTCTCCTGGCAACTGCCAAACCCAGACTCGTCCATCAGATTTGCAGAAAGAGAAGTGTGATTGGTCACTCCAGAGAACACGTCTCCGCTGCTCTAGAGTTCAGTGGCGGTGTGCTTTACACTACTGCATCCGACGCTTTGCATTTTACTTGGTGATGTAAGGCTTGGATGCAGCTGCTCGGCCATGGAAACCCATTCCATTGAAGCTCCCTACGCATTGTTCTTGAGCTAATCTGAAGGCCACACGAAGTTCGGAAGACTGTAGCTATTGACTCTGCAGAAAGTTGGCGACTTCTGCGCACTGTGCGCCTCAGCATGTGCTGACCCCGCTCTGTGATTTTACGTGGCCTACCACTTCATGGCTGAGTTGTTGTTCCCAATTGCTTCCACTTTGTTATAATACCACTAACGGTTGACCGTGGAATATTTAATAGTGAGGAAATTTCACGAATGCACGGTGGCAATTTATCACAGTACCACGCTTGAATTCACTGAGCTCCTGAGAGCGACCCATTCTTTCACAGATGTTTGTAGAAGCGTCTGCATATCTAGGTGCTTGATTTTATACACCTGGGGCCATGTAAGGGATTGGAACACCTGAATTCAATGATTTGGAGTGGTGTCCCAATACTTTTGGCAATATAGTGTATGTTGAGCATGTGAACACAATGTCCAATCAGAGGTGTTTAAAATGCTAGTGGGAAATGGTTGTATTGTCACATTTTTAAAAAAAAACGACTTGGTTCCTAAGTCAGTACCCATGACAACAGTACTTTAAATAGTATTTTTCCCCCCTATTTGCTACCCTTTAGTGACTTTGGCTTCCTGCCCTCAACAACCACTGACACCATTATTTGTTCTGTTGACTGTAATGTTTTGGCTCCCTTAGGTCCTTATAGCCTTCTTAGCCTTTTAGCAGAGTACCTGCCCGGATGCGTAGAAACAGTGGGCTGTGGCAGGCTGTAAACTCATGGTCTTCAGTGATTTATGTGACTGATCTGAAGATGACCCGGTTACCGTCTTGTTGCAGCTGCCTACAAACACTGAGCTCCAGTCAGACCCATTTACTTGAGGTCTTGTCTTAAATGCCTTATAAACATGTTTGGTCTCAGATTAGCTTCAGCTTGGAAGAATATATTTGTATGTTTTGGGATCATTAAATTTGATCTTATCTTATTAAAATTTTAACTTATGCTCATCAAGGTAAAAAACAGTAATGTTGTTATCCCATTTCTCCAGGAATTTTAATCTCTGTGCAGTGGTGTGGAATCTTGGAAAACGAATAGATTTTCTCTTGGAATATCTATCTATCATCTATCTATCTATCTATCTATCTATCTATCTATCTATCTATCTATCTATCTATCTATCTATCTATCTATCTATCTATCTATCTATCTATCTATCTATCTATCTATCTATCTGTCTGTCTGTCTGTCTGTCTGTCTGTCTGTCTGTCTGTCTGTCTGTCTGTCTGTCTGTCTGTCTGTCTGTCTGTCTGTCTGTCTGTCTGTCTGTCTGTCTGTCTGTCTGTCTGTCTGTCTGTCTGTCTGTCTGTCTGTCTGTCTGTCTGTCTGTCTGTCTGTCTGTCTGTCTGTCTGTCTATCTATCTATCTATCTATCTATCTATATTCAGAAATCAATTTGATATGCTGATTTGCTGCTCATTTCTTATTATTATCGTCATTCATTATTATTATGATGATGACTTTGATGATGATATTATATATCTATGTTCTGTCGACATCTTTCATGGAAGACAGATGCTCAGTTGCTACTGCAGAGTCTCACTATGAGAGAACATGTGAGCATGACATCATCAGTTTCTGTCAGAAGTGTATTAGACGTTACGTCAGCGTCCTGTCAGATACATTTTTCTCTGAGGCAGTGCTTTCAACTTTTTTGCACACTGTCGCCAGTGCTGTGATCTTAACGTGCTGTGATCTTTATTTTACCAGTCAATCTGATCAATTTTGCGATTTCTTTTATGCTGCATCATATGTTTGCAGCAGAAACCTGACCAGCAACAGGTGACATTTATGCTATCTCAGTTCAGCAGAGTAAACCGAACAACATTCATCTTTTCAGGTCAAAATAAGCATACAGATCATCAAATCTGTAATATGTTTAGTTTTACTGTCTGTTTTCTTCATTTTGAACAGAATAAAGATAACAGTAAAGATTACATAAGCTGAACAGATTTGTACTGTATTCATTTGCTCACAGATCGTGAAAGGAAAACTACGGAAAAATGTACTTTATCAGGTTTATTGCCTTAGAAACTGTATCCGCAAGGTAATAATCTATTTAACGACAACGAGTTAATTACAAACACCCTCCTATCTTTAAATAGACACTGGTGCACAGTTAGTACATGGATAATGAAATATGAAAACAAAGGGCCAAGTAGTTTGTTTCTGAATGCAGTTGTTAACATCTCCTTTTTTAATCATCGTTTGATGCCGGATAGTTTTACATGAGATTAGTTTTTAAAAAAAATCTAGATGATATTTACTGAAATAATTAATTAATTGATTGCAAAGAGATCATGTAACTAAATGTAGTGCACTACAACTATTTGAACTATAGCAATAGTATTCATATACAGTATATACTCCACCGTATGCAGTCCGTAATGCACTAGCATTCGATTTTGAACGTAGCCCATGTTTTTTATGTGTATCTGTAGGGAAGAGAAAGTTTACTTCCCTTGAGTGTGCATAGAATGATATCCAGACATGCTGATGATAAGTGCATAGATGTATATACTGCATATACATTATGCAAGTGTCGTCAAGCACATGTCTGCTGATAAAAGAAAGCTGTTTTTCTAAAAATGCCTGGTTATGCTCACTGCACGTTAATACAGTTAGCACACGTCTGGAGCAGGTCACATCTGGATGACATCATCACCTGGGATGTGCTGCAGGTGTTGGGCTGCAGGCCTTTTGATTTGACAGCACACGAAACAACCTCATGAATGATAATTCGGCTGGGGGATTCCCACATCGCCCCTACTTCATCTTCATGATTATTTCATGTCACCAAGCTCATTTATTATTCATCGCGCTCCCACGAATTTGGATAAGATTTAATCACTGCATAAAAAGAAATCTTCTCCTTTTCATGGTAGGAATAGTAAATCCTTTAATAAGCACATGGAATAATATTATTTACATAGATGTACTGTTAAATACACATTGTGATATTTTTATTTCACTCATTAATTCATTCTCTCACCTTGTCCAACATGTCTCACTTTGTTAGACACCTTTTAGAGGTGAATATCTGAGCTTTCTGTATTGGTCTAGACTTCTCTTTATTCATTTCTCTCTTCTTTTTTTTTTTTACCTCCCTAGAGCACCTTTAAATTTAAATCGGAAAGCGACATCCATCTGGCTGACCACCATAAACAAGTGTTGTACGATGGAAAATTAGCAAACAGCATCTCATTCACGTACAACGCCAAAGCCACAGATGCTCAGCTCTGCCTGGAGTCCTCGCCCAGAGAAAACCCGTCCATATTTGTGCATTCGCCTCACGCTCTGATGCTACAGGTACTGTAAATGTCTACTTAACACTTTAAGACTGTGTTCTACTCTCTTAATCCTTAAAACAACCGAATAACGGTTAGTAATGTCACTAAATGTTAATCAGATGCTGCGTTGTTTAGCTAACACCATGAGATAATGTCAGTGTTTGCCATTCAATGTTAATTGTTTGGAGGAACAGATTTCTGCAGAGATTAGTCAGTTGTTAATGTGAGTCGGTACTTTCAAGGGAAGGATTGCTTGTTTCTAATTAACTTTAGTCAGATGTATTTGCAATCTGTTATCAAATATATTTTTGTTCACAAAAGTGTGACCCAAATGGTCTAAAATTACCCCCTTAGGTCAGTGTATTTGGTCAGTGTGTCCTTTTAGGTCATCATCAGGTTACATTATCATTGGCTGTCAATGGGGTGTTATTGTACTGTTTGTGGCATATTTGTTATCAGGTATAAAGGTCAGGGCCCGTATTCAGGAAAAATCTTGAGCAAAGAGTAGCTCCTAGTTACACAATTCTAAGAAAATTCTTAGAAAGGTGGCCGTTTCCTCTTAAAATTAAAGAAAAATCCTAGTAAAGAAGAAAGTAATTCAGAAAGCATCTTAACCCTTAAAAGAGGTCTTAAGGTCCAAAATTGTTAGGAGTACGGACGAGGACTTTTAAGAGGCTTAAAGGGCTAGTTCACCCAAAAATAAAAATTTTGTCATTAATTTCTTACCCTCATGTTGTTTGACACCCGTAAGGCCTCCGTTCATCTTCGGAACACAAATTAAGATATTTTTGTTGAAATCCGATGGCTCAGAAAGGCCTCCGTTGGCAGCAATGTATTTTGCACTCACAAGACCCATAAAAGGTACCAAAGACGTTGTTACAAAGTCCATCTCACTACAGTGGTTCTACAATAATTTTATGAAGCGACGAGAATAGTTTTTGTGTGCAAAAAAATAACGACTTTATTCAACAAGTGCTTGTCTTCCATCTAGGCCTAAGACGTGAACTCACGAAGCACCAAGACGCATGTGCGAGAATAGAGCCGGCGTTCTGACACATGACCCGGAAGCGAGGAGCTTTGTTTACAAGCAGAGGAAGATGCGCCGTATCTAAGCTGTTGAATTCTACATTGATTGTGCTTTAGGTCTTGGCGTAGTGGTCAAAATGGGGCTAAAGTGTGCATTTCCTGGATGCCCGAACGCCGGCGCTACGTTATATTCTCGCGCATGCGTCGTGGTGCTTCGTGAGTTCACGTCTGATGCCTTGACGGCACTTGTTGAGTAAGAGCATGTTGAATAAAGTCGTTATTTCGGGGGTTTTTTGCGCACAAAAACTATTCTCGTCGCTTCATAAAATTATTGTAGAACCACTGTAGTGAGATGGACTTTGTAACGACGTCTTTAGTACCTTTTATGAGTGCAAAATACATTGCTGCCAATGGAGGCCTTTCTGAGCCATCGGATTTCAACTAAAAATCAAAAATGAATATCTCAATTTGTGTTCAGAAGATGAACAAAGGTTTTACGGGTGTCGAATGACATGAGGGTAATCATCAGACTAAAACCGTTACACACAGAAATGTAAAAAATGTACACAAAAAACGAATTATAAGATAAATCACAATGAAGTCTGTTACACGTTGATTATGTTGATGGAAGTTAGCATATTTTCAGGTGCTGCATAATATCATTGCGCTGCTGCACTCATGGTATGGCAGTAAAATTCCTTGATCATTATGCAGGAATGATATTATAGTTCCTAGTCATATTTGTCTAGAAAATCACAACTTTTAATTTTCCGTCGGTCTTAGTACACAATTTAACTATACACATCACAACATGTCAATAGGAAAATGTTGGCGTTATTTTGACAATTATTGAGCAGTAGGCTAGCTGGAGCCATTTACCTCCAGTCTTTGTGCTAAGCTAGGCTAGCGGTGGGTGCGTCAGACAGAGTTATGGCACGCACGGAGATGAGAATGGTATGTATGGACTTATCTAACTCTGGGGGATATGGGGAATATGATAAAGTCCCAAAAAGTTGGCGTGTTCCTTTAAGAATACGGGCCCTGGTCTCAAAGACAGTATCTTGGTTTAAGATTCTTTGAAGGTCGACACGCTAACATCGCTGCTGAAGAACTGTGCTACAGTACTGCCTTCAATAAATTCTTCTCCCCAAAAGAACTCTGGTCAAGCTTACTTATTTTATTTATTAGATAAATCTAATACATTGGCAAGCCACCCAAACAACCGCTCGACCAAATATAGAGAAATCGAACACAACAATGGCAAATAAGTTAATTACTGAATGCATTGATCACTATTTTTTTTTTTTCCTTCTGTTTCTATAAGGATGTTAAGGCCATCGTTACGCACTCCATTCATAGTGCCATTCACTCCATTGGTGGCATCCAGGTGCTGTTTCCTCTCTTTGCACAGCTGGATTTCCTTCAGCACAATGAAAGCCAGGTGGAAACCACAGTGTGGTAAGTAATATTAAATCCACCAGAATAATATTTTTTTTTTTTACGGAATGAATACTTTTATTCAGCAAGGATGCTTTAAATTGATCAAAAGTGACAGTAAAGACACTTATAATGTTACAAAATAATTATATTCATCAAAGAATAAAAAAAAATATATTGTTTCCAAAAAAATATTGAACAGCACAACTTTTTTAAACTTTAAACATGTAATAATAATTGAAGAGTTCAGACGCAAAAGCCACTAAAAGCCACCTCTGTCAAAAATTAGATAATGATATTGAGGGAATGCTCTCCGCACATGGTATACGTTCATCAAATGCTTTCACTTAAAATCTGCTAAATCCCAGCATCAGCCCATTCAGAAATACCAGTTCGTTATTCTCTTTGTCATCAGAAGTCCACCGAAACCAATCAGAAGATGCAAATCGAATTATATGATTTCAAGATTAATGACAGTGTGCGTATGAGCTGGCTTTCAACTGCCAAGCTGCAAGATTTTATAATATTTGTCCATCGTTACAATTGCAATGACGGGATTTCGCATCTGGGATGCAATGACTTGGGATTTTTACTAGCAAGTAAAATACCAAGTCTGGAATTTGGAACGCATTAGAAATCCCTGACGCAACTCAGCTTCTGCTTTCCAATTCCCAGGCGCAACTCAGCTACCACGTTCCAAATTCCCAACGCAACTTAGCTACTGCGTTCCAAATCCCACGCCCTCATCTAAATCTCCTAGCACATCAGCCTGGTACACCTGCAAAACACCCATAGTATGAAGGCATGCTGAGGGGACTGAGAGGAAAGATAGCTCATAAGCGTCACAGATCCGATTGAGGGCAAAATCAATCGGCCGTGCAGCCCTGGTGGCCACGGAGAAGCCTTTTTGCCTAAATCTTAGCTCTGTCAAAGAAAAAAATAAGAGTTTTCTGATGGACGCCCCACTATCCCCCCTGGCCTCTTTGGCGACGCTGTCACCACAGTCGTTGAGAGGTTCCAGGAGGCTAATAAACAGGCGGCGGCGTTCCAGAAGCTCCTCCCCTGTCGCTCTCAAATCTCCGGGGCTGCTGAGCGGGAGCAGTCCCAGACATCAAAAGCCAGTTCCTCATATTGAGCTGTACAAAAAGAGAGGGTTGCTACCTGAAAACACCCGCCCCACAGAGAGCAGGGGAGGGGCAGGGTAAGCGCTCTCAACCGCAGTCTTCAAGGGGTCGGACGGATCTGAGGACCGTCCTAATCGCCAAGAAGGCTGCAGGGAAGAGGTCCTGACATCCAAAATGTCAGGCCTCTGAGAGCAGTCCCTCCCAGAGAGAAGTGGCCAACGCCTCAGCATACAGTGCCCATTTCTCTTCGGTGCCCTCAGGGGACCGTTCTGCCAACCCTGCCACCTCGTGTGTTTCAGGGCGCAGCGGTCTCCAGCAAGCACTTAGCTCAGTGTCCGCCCGGAAACGTAGCGGCACTGGGAGGCTTGCTTCCTCTGAGGAGGGTGTCAGAGCTGCCAGTTCGTTTGTTCCCTGCCGGTGTGCCGCTTTAGGGCACCAAATTGGTGGTTGAATGGTTCCCCTAGTAGAATTTCTGGCAGCATCTCAATGGGTCCTGCGCATAGTCAAAAAGGGTTACACAATTCAGTTTGGGTCTCTCCAATGGTGGACCCAGAGCAGGCACTGGTCATGGAACAGGAGGAAAAACTTTGTTGGTGAAGGGAGCCATAGAACGTGTACTTCCTCCCAACAGGGAAACCGGGTTTTACAGTTGGTATTTTATCATTCCAAAGAAGGATGGAGGGATCCATTTTGGATGTGCAGGTTCTGAATCAGTCCTTTATGCAGTTAAAATTCACAATGTTAACCTTGAGACAGATTTTGCCACAAATTAGATCCGAGGATTGGTTCGTCACAATAGATCTCAAGGATGCGTATTTCCATAAATCCATCCTTCCACAACACAGGAAGTTCTTGAGGTTTGCTTTCGGGAGCGAAGCATACCAATATCGGGTTCTTCCATTCGGCCTATCTCTATCATCCCGCACTTTTACCAAATGCATGGATGCAGCTCTCGTACCACTACATCTGCAAGGCATTCACATTCTGAACTATATCCAGGGGTTTGGTGATTTGAGGGCCCCAAGCGAAATACAGGAATGGGGCCCTATGCAATTGCACATTTACAACCTTGAGGTTCCTTTCACTGTTGTGATGATTGCTGCTGCACAACCTTGTCCCATAGCTGTGTCCAATTTTTATTTTATTTTTCATGTACATTATAAATAATTGTTTTCATCATGTTGTAGATCCCTTGTTCACGTGTAAACAGGTTATAACAGTATTAGAGTAGTGGACACTAGGTGGTCATTTGTGGTAATTTTCACTGCACAATTGTTTACACAACACAAGGCTTTCTAATTCTAAAATGTAAAAAAAAAATTCTCCACAAATTTTAATTAAACTGAAAAAAAAATATTACACGCATAAGAATTAATTTCAACCAAAAATGAAGTGTGCCTGTGTGGAAAGTAACTGGGCATGTGTCATCTACTTGGGTCCTTCACAGAAATGAGTGTGCGCCATTTAAGATGATAAATATATAATACGCTCTGTTGCTCCGTATTTAATTATAACTTCAGATACATGATATTTTTTTATTTGAAAGGCCTTATGAAATCTGTTTTATTTTTTCCAAATTACATAAAAAAAAATTCCAGATTCCTTTTTTTCCTTTAAAATTTTTCTGGATTCTTTAGGCTATAGGCTTTATAGTTTCCTGGTTCATGACGTCACCCGCCTCTGATCACACTATTGACGTCTAATCACGCAGAACGTTCCCAAAGCGTCAATGACGCAGTGCTCATTCCCTCTTCAGGTAACCAAGGTTACAGTTGTAACTAAGCATTTTGCAGCAAAAGTGACGTTTTTGAAAATAAGGCATTTCAATAACTGACTAATAACCATTTCATTGCCATTAAAGTGAAATTACTGAACCTAAACATAGGAGCCTGATAAAAAAAATGCTCACTTAAAAGAAAATATGTCAGACGGACTCTTCAAATGTTTCTTGAGCACAAAATCAGCATATTAGAATGATTTCTGAAGGATCATGTGACACTGAAAACAGAACATAATGATCCTTCTATTACAGGATTAAATTACATTTTAAATTACATTTTTACTGTGTATTCAATCAAGTAAATGCAGCCTTGATGAGCACAAGAGACTTCTTTCAAAAGCATTGAAAAATCTTATTGAATGTTAGTGTATAATAACAATTATTTTCATGATAAGGCCAATAACCAGCAAATGGCAGATATTCAAAATCTATTTAGTCAACAACAACAACATTACAACAGCCATCACAACATTATAATGTACAGTATGAAATTAAAGATTACATTTAAAGGTGTTATTAAATATTAGCGTTTTTAAAGATTACGTTTAAGTGAGCTTTAGATAATGACAAAGGTAATCTAAATGTAAAAATAGAAGAAAATGAGCATGCACAATTAAATATCCAATATTGGCCGATACAGATACATGAAAAAAAAAAAAAATCTTAACAATCAAACAATAGCATCAAGTGCAGAATGTTCTTGCCATTATTTCAATTAATATTTGGTTTCACCTTGATTCTTAAACAGAGATTACCCAATAGTTATGTCATGCATGTACCCAATATGTAATGAGATGTTTTCATGCAGTTCAACTCTCCTGGCCTTCCTGATGGAGCTTCTCAAGAGCTCAGTGGCAATGCAAGAGCAGATGCTTGGCGGGAAGGGTTTCCTGGTGATTGGGTACCTCCTGGAAAAGGTGATGTGATTGTTTTCTTTTGTTTTTCATTTTCCAACATATAATTTAGGTTGGTTAAAGCTGAAGTCTGCAATTTTTGTGCTGTTAGCGGCACCAAACGAAATTACAAAAATAACGGTTTCCAAGGAGGTTTCCCCAAACCATTGTTCAGACAAAATGGAAGTTCCTTTGGTTAGTCCAGTGCAGATTGTAGCAGATTTTTACAAAAAATAAATATACATTAGCTGATCAACTTACAGTGCTCGTTCCTCCAATCTGGCAACCAGCGTGAGCGTGGAGTCTGGGCAGGGGAAACAACTCTCTCCAATATTTTGAATTTGGACTGCAATGCCCTTCTTTTCACCTGCTAGCTATTACTATTATATACTGCATCTTTAAACTACAAAACCCCAAGGAATTTTAATGCGTAATTGACAAATTGTGCTTTTTCTCAATGCATAAAGCTCACAATGAATTGCTCTTTTCTTTAAATGGTCATATGAGTATTAAGATTCGCTCTTTCAGAAGGAGTTGTCATGACCTCGATTGACTCAAGCTTTTATAAGCACGAGCTGAATAAAAAAACACGCACACAATTCACTTGCTAGGACAGAGGAGAAACGGCGCATTACGGTTGATGAATGACAAATGCACACTTCAGCATTTCCTCAGCGAATACCGGTTCACCGGTGCTATTATATTTTTCCTTGTCCATGCGTTTATTGCGATGACATACAAATTATCCCTGTGTCATTATTCTTTTTTTTCCTCTCTCTATCTTTACTTATTCATAGCTGTCCTTATTTCATAGTCTCAATGTAGCCTTGGCTCCATCTAAAGTTGGCGCTTGAGTAAAAGCCTCACTTTGTCATTTAACAGCAGCAGCTGTAAATCTGAGCTAGACGGCACCTGAATGATCCCACTGCCTGACGTCCCATCCTCACGTAGCCGGCCATCTGTTTGTGTCTCGTTTATACTCACTCCTGTCTCACACCACGCACCTGTCTGGACCTCAGGTGCCAGCTGAGACTAATAACTCAGAAAATCTCTACAAAGTCCTTGTTTAGCTGCAAAGTCAAACTATGGCTTCCAGTTTAAGATGTTGGTTTGTTCGTTTATTTAACAATCAGTGGTTGGTTTGGTAATCTAACAAAATATCTCAATTGTTTCTCAGTCATCGCGGGTGCATATCACCAGGGCTGTTCTGGAGCAGTTCCTGTCTTTCGCCAAATACCTGGATGGCCTTACACACGGTGCACCTCTACTCAAACAACTCTGTGACCATATCCTGTTCAATGCGGCTATTTGGATCCACATACCCGCAAAGGTGAGCAAGGTCATGTCTTTTCCAGAAGATACTCGGATACATCCCCATGAAACATGACAGCAATTAGGAGCATCTGAGTACACTGTGATGGCCACCGGTGTCACGGAGATATTAGTGACCTGGTCAGCTGAACACACGGTGATATTTACTGAAGTTACCATAAGGCAGAGCGTTAACTTTCAAGTGTTCACATCAGAACAACAAATTAAAGTCAACTTGCACTGCATCTGAAAAAAAAAAATTCTCAGTTGACGTAACAGATTTCTCTGATTTTTTTAACCCTTCTTCTCCACTTGTATTATTACAATTCAAGAATCTCATCCTTAAGGGCATAGTTTTGGTTTGAACATTGAGGAGCTGAAGTATGTTCACGTTTAGCGGGTGCATGCTTCCTTGTGAGGTTTATTTGTTTTCTGTTTGTTTGTTTATTTATTTATTTATGGCAAAATTGTATTTTGTGGTATTATCCACATGCAAAGTTGGTTGATAACATAACTGCAATAAAGTAATAGCCTAGTTATCAATTACTTGTTTGCATAGGATATATCTAAGATGTGTGTGTGTGTGTGTGTGGGGGGGGGGGGGGGGGGGGGGTGTACTCGCTTGTTTTGGTTATTGAGGGGGTTACCTCCCCCTATACCCACCCCCACCCCCCACAAACTATGCCCCTGCTAATTAAAAAAAATATATATTAAATACTTTCTAATTGAATACACTTTAATGAAAGAAAAAAAAAATCATATTGACTTTAATACCTATCTCTCTTGTTAATGAGTTGCATCTATAAAGCAGATTCACTTTTCCTTTCCTTTTTCATCATCTTTTTTTTGTTGTTGTTGACAGTAACAATTTCACAGTCTGTCACCTCATTCACCTTGTCACCTGCAAAAATGTCACAGCTTTGAAGAAAAGTGATATTTTTCTTTAAAAAAATATATTTACAAAATGATTGTCACAGATGGTTGGTAAATTTAGAGTGAAGTTCAAACTGAAAAAGGAAAATTTGACCCTGCTTTATGACCCATAAAGGAGAGGATGAGTCGTTTCTAAAAGAGGCAAGATTCTGTGCTGCTAATATGTATTGCTCACTTCAGTTTCTGCACCGCTGCTGACTGTCATGAATAAATAAAGGAGGTACGAAACACAAACAGGATCAAAACAAAGACCTTTGTTCACTGGATGCTTGCCATGGCTCCAAAAGGAGAGATATAGTGGGAGTTCTCTCTCTCTCTCTCTCTCTCTAAAGATCAACAGTGGGGAAGGAAGGATGGATTGAAGAGGGCAGAGGGAAAAGAAAATGAGCTAAAATTAAAAAGAAAGGAAAGGAGACAAATGGATAGATCAATGATGGAATAAAGAAAGAAACAAAGAAAGAAACAAAGAAGAAATATAAGAATTGGCGGGAAGGCAGGCGGGAAGAAATACAGAAAATGATAAAAGAAAGGAAGTAATGGAAGGAAATAAAAAAGTTAAATTAACCAGATAAAAGAAAGGGGAAAAGAAAGAAAAATGAAATAAGCGAGGAAGATAAGAAAAAAAAATCAAGCCATTATTTATATAGCGCTTTTTACAATACAGTTTGTTTCAAAGCAGCTTTACAGTGATAACAGGAAAATGATGCAACAAAGTTTCGGCTGTACAACTGCTCTGGAGAGAACAGTGATGTCATCTAGCTCAGTTCAATTCTCATACAATGCTGTCAATGCAGGCGGATCATAGTTGAATATTTTGTGTCCCCAACTAAGCAAGCCAAAAGCCAAAGGTGACAGAGGCGATGGTGGCAAGGAACCAAAACTTCATCAGGTGCCAGGATGGAGAAAAAACCTTGGTAGAAACCAGGCTCAGTCAGGGGGCCAGTTCTCCTCTGGTCAACGAACGAACAATGCATTATTATGATTCAGGCAGCATTACAAGTCAGAGGTCATATTAGATCGGAACATTCAGAATATGTGTCCAGTTCCATTTGGTTGAAGACCAGAGTCATCACGCCAGAGATGGGTTTGTTGAGTTATCGTGTCGATGAGGCCTTCAAAGGACAGAGTCTAGTTGACGCAATCTCTGCAGACCCTTCAGGGCTGTGTTGATCGTGTCTAGGTGCAGGTCTACCATCTGATCTGGATACGGCACGGATCCGGCTGACTACAGTAAACCTTTGGATGAACAGAGAGACTAATATTAGTGTAGATAGATTCCATTCATCTTATGATGTTAACGAGTACATTGGGTGTTATAGGAAGTGTTACCGGTTTCGACTGACTTCGTTAATGCAGCCCAACAATCATTTAACTGATTTGAATAATAGAAATTGATAATGTTATATGCGTATGCCATAGTAAAGAGATGTGTTTTTAGTCTTGAAAACACCGAACAATGCTAGGAAGACTGTTCCAGAGTTTAGGGGGAAAAGGATCTACCACCAGCAGTTGATTTTGATATTCTAGTTTTTATCAACTGGCCAGAGTTTTGAGACCGCAATAGATGTGAAGGAGTATAATGCGTTAAGATTTCGCTCAAGTACTGGGGAGCCAAACCACCTAGTGCTTTGTAAGTAATAAGCAAGATTTTAAAGTTTATACGATGTTTAACGGGGAGCCAGTGCAGTGTTGACAGAACCGGGCTAATATGGTCATACTTCCTGGTTCTAGTAAGAACTCGAGCTGCTGTGTTTTGGACCAGCTGGAGTTTGTTTATTAAGCGAGCAGGGCAACCACCCAGTTGAGCATTACAATAATCTATAGCCTTGAGGTCATGAACGCATTAACTTATTGTTCAGCATTTTGCATTGAGAGCATACACTCACCTAAAGGATTATTAGGAACACCATACTAATACTGTGTTTGACCCCCTTTCGCCTTCAGAACTGCCTTAATTCTACGTGGCATTGATTCAACAAGGTGCTGAAAGCATTCTTTAGAAATGTTGGCCCATATTGATAGGATAGCATCTTGCAGTTGATGGAGATTTGTGGGATGCACATCCAGGGCACGAAGCTCCCATTCCACCACATCCCAAAGATGCTCTATTGGGTTGAGATCTGGTGACTGTGGGGCCATTTTAGTACAGTGAACTCATTGTCAAGTTCAAGAAACCAATTTGAAATGATTCGAGCTTTGTGACATGGTGCATTATCCTGCTGGAAGTAGGTAGCCATCAGAGGATGGGTACATGGTGGTCATAAAGGGATGGACATGGTCAGAAACAATGCTCAGGTAGGCCGTGGCATTTAAACGATGCCCAATTGGCACTAAGGGGCCTAAAGTGTGCCAAGAAAACATCCCCCACACCATTACACCACCACCACCAGCCTGCACAGTGGTAACAAGGCATGATGGATTCATGTTCTCATTCTGTTTACACCAAATTCTGACTCTACCATCTGAATGTCTCAACAGAAATCGAGACTCATCAGACCAGGCAACATTTTTCCAGTCTTCAACTGTCCAATTTTAGTGAGCTTGTGCAAATTGTACCCTCTTTTTCCTATTTGTAGTGGAGATGAGATGTACCCGGTGGGGTCTTCTGCTGTTGTAGCCCATCTGCCTCAAGGTTGTGCGTTGGCTTCACAAATGCTTTGCTGCATACCTCGGTTGTAACGAGTTATTTCAGTCAAAGTTGCTCTTCTATCAGCTTGAATCAGTCGGCCCATGCTCCTCTGACCTCTAGCATCAACAAGGCATTTTCCCCACAGGACTGCCGCATACTGGATGTTTTCCCTTTTCCCACCATTCTTTGTAAACCCTAGAAATGGTTGTGCGTGAAAATCCCAGTAACTGAGCAAATAGTGAAATACTCCGACCGGCCCGTCTGGCACTAACAACCATGCCACGCTCAAAATTGCTTAAAGGGTAACTAAACCCTAAACCAACTTTTTTTAGTTAATGATCTGTAATACTGGGGCTTTATTAATGCTGTTCATTGATTCGAGTAAATGTTTTGACATTTAAGTATAAAGTGTTTTAATTCTATAAAATATGGTGTAAAACCGCCAAAGTGCTGCCCTCTTAAGGTTGAACGTTGGCTACTGCAGTTGAATTTTCCTATTGGACGTTGTGGTACATCGTGACGTAGGATTGTACTTCCAACGGCTCACTATCCGCGCCCCTAGCACGAGCTCACCACGCCCTCAGAAATGTTTCCCCCAATCACATGATGAGAACGGCTTCACTCCAGTATGAACTGTCATGTTACATGAAGTAGAAACATTATGAATGAAACTGACATGACACTTGCTTTAACATTGTATTGAAGAAAATGCGGTTAAATAATGCAGTTGTCAGTACACGTCAGGCTTTTCTTGCGATATTATTGCCGCCCGTCATGTGTACAGATAAGTTTCATACATGAGACGCGCTTTCAAACCCTGATACGCAAGTGGTTGCCGCGGACGCGGTGACGAATAACAATACTGTAACGTGCTGACGTATATAGTCTAACTTATTTGAGGAAATCTGTTTATAATAGGCTTTTAGGTCTGAACTTATTGGTCCTGTGCTGCTGCGCTGATTCAGTTACGTTAATTTGAATGAAAATACATCTGATCTATTTTTAGTGGCATTTAGTATAAGGATTTGACTGTTCATAGATTAGGTCGGTTCTCTTGCGCTGCTGCTTCACTAGCATCGTCGGCATCGGGAGTTAACGCAGTTTGAGCCAGCGGCTCGCATTGATAAGGCTCTGGGTCTGTGTCTGACTCTACAGACAATTCACCCTCCTTCAATTCAGGTGAAGGTAGGAGAATGACCGCTCTGTTGCAAAGCTGGCGTCACTCTAGTCATTCTCCATCTCTGCGATTCGCGAGTCTGACAGCTGTCAATCAATCCGTCACCGCGGGTCTCAGGTGCACGGTTCGTTCCCTCTGTCTCCGCTGGGCTCTGCTCACTTTTCCAGCCTTTTTCAAAATTTGCCAGTGGGTGGAGTTAAGCTCTGAGCAGGGGTTTAGTTACCCTTTAAATCAGCTTTCTTTCCCATTCTGACATTCAGTTTGGAGTTCAGGAGATTGTCTTGACCAAGACCACACCCCTAAATGCATTGAAGCAACTGTCATGTGATTGGTTGATTAGATAATTGCATTAATGAGAAATTGAACAGGTGTTCCTAATAATCCTTTTGGTGAGTATGTCATAATTTAGATATATTTTTAAGATGGATGAATGCGGTTTTATAGATGCTAGAAACATGGCGAAAGAAATAAAGAAAGAAAGGGACAGAGGGAGTAGAAAGTGAGCTAAAATAAAAAAATAGAAGGGGCAGAAAGGAGAAAAATGGATAGATCAATAAAAATTAAAAGGAAATAAAGAAATACATGGAAGCAGAGAGAATGAAGCAAAACAATAAAGGGAGGTAGAAAGGTAAATGGAAAGATGGATAAAGGAAGGAACAAGTTTTTAAAAATAAAGACAATGAAAGAAAGAAGAAGGATGGGAAAAAATGGGGAGGACAAGAAAAAAGAGAAGAATGAAGATGAAAAATGGATGGAAAGAAATAAGAAAGAAAAAGATTAAAACGGATAACAATAGGAAAGGAGGAAAGTAAACATGGCTGGATTAATGGAAAAAGAAAGCAAAGACTGAAGGACTGAGAAAATTGAAATTGAAACAAAACAGCAGGAGTCATGAAAAGGAAATGGAGGAAGTGAAAAAAAGAGACAGAAAAACCAAGATGCAGAGAGTCAGGAGAGGGAGAGTGAGGAGAGAGTTCAGGATAATGAACGGAGTTGCACAAGCTCAACCTCTCAGAAGCAGCAGCGGCAGCAACAACATGCTCTCCTCAGGCCAGAAGAGTTCATGGACTTGCATCATGTTTTTTTATCCTCCCTCCGCTACATCCCATCATCCCTGCCTGGCCTTGCTGCAGAGCCCAGTCTGCCTGCATGAGTGGCCTGTAATTGGATGAGTTATGTACTTTCATCAGCATTTTTTGTCCTCCAAGGTTCTCCTTCAGCACTGTCACTAGTGAGGCCTGACCTACTGCTCACAAACAAACCACTGTACCTTTTGACATTCGGCTTTACCTAAAAATATTCACCGTATGGTTTTGCTGCAGCCTTATCAGTGCCAGAGCCGTAGCTCCCGTGGAAATCAAACAAGAACAGAATTATAATGAGGGATCTTGGGATGCCGTTTAGAAACAACAGAAGGATGATGTAAAGTAATCATCAGAGTTTTGTATTCTTACTCAAGGCAGCTGCAACCTTTTGTAATCAATGTATCTGTGTTTGTGTTTTTGTATTGTTCAGGTGCAGCTCTCGCTGTACACTTACCTTTCGGCAGAGTTCATTGGCACAGCAACCATCTACAACACCATCCGTCGTGTGGGGACCGTGCTGCAGATCATGCACATACTCAAGTACTATTACTGGGCTGTGAATCCTGCCCACACCAGCGGGATCACACCCAAAGGCCTGGGTCTGTACACAAACACACACACACACACACACACACACACACACACACACACACACACACACACACACACACACACACACACACACACACACACACACACACACAGGTTTCTTCTGCAATCTAAGTGAGGACATTCCATAGGCTTAAGGATTTTTATACTGTACAAACTGTACATTCTATCCCCTTACACTACCCCTACCCCTAAATCTACCCATCACAGGAAACATTCATTTTTAAAATTTACGGTAAAAATAAATTAACCAGAAATTAACCGTAAAAAATACAGTAGCAACATTTTAGGTTTTCCACAAGCAGAGAAAGTTGATACTAATATATAGAAGGTGCACAGTGTCATTCACACAAACACTAAACACCACCATGGTAACACATGACATTAAAAAATGCAATAAACATTAATTTAACAACATTAGATGTAACATAAAACCCTAATGTACATAATGTACAAAAAAAATAAAAATAAGAAGAAAATACATCCAATTTGAAGTATCACACAACGAATTCTGGGAATGTCAATTTACGTTTTTTCACTGTAAATTATACAGTGACTTAATCTTTTTAGACATAAATCAAAATGACATAAATCAGGGTTTTAGACTACATTTTGCTAACAGAGTTGCAAACATGGCAATTTTTTTTAGGAAATCAATATAAAATAAAGCACCCTAGTGGAGACACCAGCATCAAATTCACACTGGTTTAATAAACAGCCTGCGGTTTCTGAGAGTGCATTTTAATATAGCTCAACACTGTCACCTGCAATCCATCTCAGTCAGACTTACACTTTGTCTAAAAGTGTCTGTATGGCTCCACTGCTGTCACCTCCTGATGAATAGCAGTACTTTTGAATATACCTAGCTTTGTAACTACCCATACGTTTCCCTGAAATTTGGTACAATTTCTCTTTCCTACCCATTCAAACATTTTTTAAACACGAGGTAGAAAAGAGCACAGTAGAGTAATAACCCACATTGTGAGACACTAGAACTAGCTGTGTGGACTGAATGTGTGGCAGCTCACAACTTGCCTTTCATGGTTGAAAATATGCTTTTCTTTTCACCCCCCCCCCCCCCCCCCCCCAATCTTTTAATAGATCATGACTGTTAACTGTACTATACATTTTTTTCTATTCTTCTGTCTAATAACACACTTTCAGGTACACACTTCTCTAATATAATTGTGCTCAATTATTCCTGTTATTCTGCTCCTGAAACGTCAGGTGATATTTTGGTTTCTGTATATGAATTTGCATTAAACAAAGAGTTAAGATCTGTAGATTAGTGGTTAGCACCAATTATTTTATATAGTCTGGATACACAGCTACTTTTGAACATACAGTGTTCATTTTTTCGCAGTTTTAATGCCATAAGTTTTGTTTTTTCAGAAAAATATGGGACTCACTTTATATTAGGTGGCCTTAACTACTATGTACTAACATTTTAATAAATCATTTGATACAGTGCACTTATTGTGTACATACATGTTTTTACATTGGTAATTACACTGTTGACACTTCCCACTCCTAACCCTACCCTTAAACTTACCCACACCACCACACCTGTCCCTAACTTTACCTGTATCCCACCTCAATATCAGCAAAGGTGTTTTGCAATACAATATGATCACAATAAACACATTGTAATATTTTTTTATGTAAGTATATAGTAGTTAAGGCCACCTAATATAAAGTGGGGCCAAAATAGGTTTTAAATTTAGTAAATATTTCATCATGTCATATTCATTTTTATTGTGACTAAACTGCATCTAATTTTAGTCGACAAATACATTTTTTGTCAACCTTAGTTAAACCAAATTTTGATGTTAATAATAATAATAATTTTGATGACGTTTTAGTGCATTGTTGCTAAAACAGTGTATTCACAATTGTTTTTCTGACATTCTAATGTAGAGTATATACAGCAGTTCATGTTGTGTGTAAATATTTCATTAATCTAATATACACTAATGAGGCAAAACATTATGACCAGGCGAAGCCTGGTGAAGTGAAAATCTCAACAAGGCCACATATTAAGGTCTGGGTAGATTAGATTGTAAACAAACAATCAGTTCTCATAATCAAGGTGTTAGATGCAGGAGAAATGTATTGTTGGATGCAATAAATTGTTTTGGCAAGGCTTGTGGGTTGCTCTTGGTCAGCAGTGGTGAAAATTTACCAACTGTGGTCAGAGGAGGGACAAACCACAAACCAGCGACAGGGTGTTGGATGCCTAAGGCTCATCGATGCACAAGAGGAACAAAGGCTAGTCCGAGCCAGCAGAAGGTCTGCTGTGGCACAAGTCACACAAAATGTTAATGATGGCTATGGGAAGAATGTGTCACAACACACTGTGCATCACACTCTGACCCCTGTCCACCGTCAAGTGTCGGAACTTGGAGCAGTGGAAGAAGTTTGCCTGGTTCGATGTGTCCCATTTTATTTTACATCACATGGATGGCCGTGTACATGTGAGCCATTTACTTTGGGAAGTGATGCACCAGGATGCACTGTGGGATGACATGCTGGAGGGAGTGTGATGCTCTGGGCAATGTTCTGCTGAGAAACCCTGGGCCCAGCCATTCATGTGGACGTAAATGTGACACATGCAACCTATACATTGTTACAGACCAGGTACACCCCTTCATGACAATGGTGTTCCCTAGTGGAAGTGACCTCTTCCAGTAGGATAATGCACTCTGCCACACTGCACACGTTGTTTAGGAATGGTCTGAGGAATATGATGAAGAGTTTAAGGTGTGCCTCCAAATTCCCCAAATTCCTCAATCCAATTGAGCATCTGTGGGATGTGCTGGACCAACAAGTTCGATCCACCTCACAACCTACAGGATTTGCTGCTAATGTCTTGGTGCCAGATAGGGGTCTTCAGAGTCCATGCCTCGGCGGGTCGGCACTGTTTTGGCCGCACATGTAGGACCAACAGCATATTAGACAGATGGTCATAATGTTTTGGCTCATAGGTATATATATATAGGATGCATTTAGATGAGTTGATTAACTTGCTAGCAAAGTCTGAAGCACCGTTTGTTAATTCATAGTCAACAATACTGACTATTTTGTTAATTAATTAATTATCACGGTAATATTTTTTTTTTAAAAAGTCACGGTAATACCAAATCTTCACAGACTGTCATGATTTGCTTCTCCACACTTTTTCTATATATTTTATTAGAAAGCATGATGTTTTTTCTCAAAGCTGTAAATGGTTAAGCCTGTGGTTTATCTTAGTAGTAGCGGACTGGATTACTGATTTTGCTGAAGCTTTTTTTTGCGTTGTTGACCTAAGAGCCTTGTTTCGATTACACACACAAACAGATTCAGATCTCTGCTGTTGGCTGGTGTGGGGGTGGAGCGCGAGTGGAGATGAATTGGTCGCGCCAATTGTGTTTTGTTTTGAAAGGCACAATCTCACTTTTTTTTATTCCTATTGGTCAGTGGCAGTGCTGTTTTTGAGACTGCCAGGCACTGGAAAGACCCTTGCAGCAATTAAAATAGTCTCATGCTGGACGTGGAAGCCAAGTAGTACATCTCTCTTTCAGACAGAGTGTTTCATGTGGAAGTTAATAATGTTATGTGAATAACATGAGTTTTTGTACCTGAATCATTCTTTTGTTTTACCCTGAAAAGAATGTTCTGGGTAAGTTAATGTAAATGAATCTCTGTCAACATCTTCATCTTCTTCCGTTCTTGAGTCTATGGCAGCCCATAGAACCGCATACTGGAAAGTGGCATACAGATAGAGGACCGTCTGAACTAACACCATAGCAAATTTGGAGTCAATAATTCAATCCCTCTAGTGCCACCAACTGTCCAAAGTTGCATTCACGTTTATGTTACGTACGGGAAACAACATTTTTCCTCTGATTCCTTGGCTCAAGATGTGATTGCACCCTACGACGTCATTTTCCGTTTGCAGCATTTAGTTAGCATAACTTTTTTTAACTCCTCATAGGCCATTCTCCTCACCAGATCATCTTCAAATCATGCCGACAAAAAGTTATGGAATCTTCAAACCATTCTCTAATAACGCGCAAACAAATTAGATGAAGAGCACGCTAAAATATCTATATATATATAAAATATCTATAAAATATAAATATCTGAGAGGCTATATCTCTGCATCGCTCTATCGTATTCTGACCAAACTTGGGCTGTGTCCGAAATCGCTCGCCTATACCCTTAAATATAGCACTATTTGAGAGGACAGCCATTTGTAGTGGTGTCAACCATAGTGGACATTGCACTCATTCAATCCCACAACGCACTAATGAGTGTACAACTGATATATGCTAAATGATGATAAATGATTTCCTGCGTCTCGCCAGGAGATGGCGCCCGCAGCTAAATCAATCATCCATATATTTTTCAAGCCGCACTGATACAGCGTAATATCATACAGTTGTAAATTCCTTTTAAATTGACTATTAAATTGCTTAATTACGGTTTATACATTCTAGTTTCCATGACAGAGTTCAAGATAAATCTTTTCATTACTACTGGAGCTGCCAGTTTGCCACGTTTCAAATGATTATTAAACAGCGAGCACAAAGTATGCTAAAGAGGCAGCCCTTCCAGCGCACTCAGTGTCCGAATTTACTCACTCGTTTTCATTCACTTCAAGTGGACTATATTCGTGGAGTAATGTATGGAATAGTGGGAATGAGGGTATAGGGGGGGGATTTCGAACACAGCATTGGTGTGTGTTATGACAACCATGACCTGAGGCGACCAGCATTGTTTCGGCACAGTGCCACCTAGTGGTCAGGAGAAATGAAACATTTACATTTTTGCTTGTAACTTCTGAACAGTTTGGCCAAAATCACAAACAGTATCAGTATTTGTGATATCAAATTTGTTTGTTCTGTGACTTAGATAATTAAAGCATTTTTCTTCAGGCTCACATAAAACAGCACAGAATCGTTTCAGATTGTGATAAAAACTAAAAGAATATCTAAAGAACGTAATGCGTTGTACACACATACACACACAAGTGTAGAAGATGAAGGACTGTTATTTGAAAAGCAGCAGGTGCTGAGATTACTACTTCATCATGAACCTCCAAACCTCTGCAACACACAAAGAAGCACTCAAACACGTTTCGCAGTCACACCAGGTGAAGAGGCCCTAGAGGAGCTCTCCTAAAGTATGTAGAAGAATTTGTCTCTGGCTTGCCAAGTAGGTAATTCTGTGTGGCGGTCTGCATTGATTTATTCTTCATTTGTCAAACGCTGCAGTCTTTTTTGTCTTTTTCCACAAAGGGATGGGTTATAGAGAAAGCAGTATAACATAATGAAGTGTTCAATTACTGCAACAAAGAGTTCTGTTTTACAATGGAGCAACATCAGCTAACCACAAACCTTTCTCTCACACACTCTCTCTATCTCTCTAAAAGCAAGCAAGACTTCACAAATTAAAGTCATGCATCACTCCTGGCCATTGTTTTCAATAGCGCAGACTGTCTTTTCTCACCAGTGTCTTGAGAGACATAGAAAGACTCCCTCAAGAAACATCAGACACACAAGCGAAAAGTCCTGTTGTGCATAACTTTAGCTCTTGCATTTAAAGTGGCAGTAACAAAACCTCAGTACTCAAGACAGTGATATAGATGTCTGTGGATGGGTGTCTGTGCCATTAAATTGATTCTGTTTTTGTTCATGTAGCTAGTTATAACAAGTTGACAGGTTTACCTAACTGAGCCAATTCACTACACGTAATGTTACGCAATAGATAGTGAGCCAGGGTCCTTACTGTCCTTACCAGTGCCCAAATTTGTGTACACGATATACTGGTTCACGACCTAGGAAGCTATAGGGCCCTATCATACGCCCGGCGCAGCAAGTATTTTTTGCTAGTTTCAGCCCGACACAGTTAATATTTTTCATGTCCAGCGCCACGTTGTTTAAATAGCAAATCCACTCGCGACCATCTGTTCGCCCATGTGCGTGCCTGTCTGAAAACAAGGTGTGTTCAGGCGCGTTCTTGGCACATTCCTATTTTGAGGCAACTGAAATCGACTGCGCCATTGACCAACTAAAACAGTATTTTTTTGTGTTATTTTAAGGGCGCGTTAGTTTATTAGCCTTATTACACACACAGGGATGTGCAGCAGCACATAAACATTTTTATATATTAAAGGTCCCGTTTTTCCTGTTTTTTTTAAGCTTTGATTGTGTTTACAGTGTGCAATATAACGTGTTCATGTTTAGCGTGTAAAAAAACACTGTATTTTTCACACAATTTACTTATCTGTATACCGCTGTTTTCACTGTCCTAAAAACGGCTTGAGGATTTCCTTATTCTATGAAGTCCCTCCTTCAGAAATACGTAACGAGTTCTGATTGTGCCAGCGGTTCCCATGTTGTGATTCGACAGCAGCTTAGCGCACGTTGCCCGGAAAGGTCACGCCTCTTACCATAACGGGGAGATGCATGTGCTCAAAGTACAGTGTCCCTGAAGGCCAAACAAAGGTGATTTGACTCCGGGATGAAAATAACAGCATCTCGACGACATGGCGACAAGCACACTACAAACGCAACCGAACGCAACACTTCCTCTTCTCCACGTGGGAGAGCAACAAGACCACGCCCCCTTTTTTACGTATTCTTGTGGCCGGAGGTTAGTCGACAAACTGTTCTACTGACGTCATTAAAGCAGGAAGCACAGGGATGTAGTCCAAACCGGCCGTTCGCTGTAGGCTTTGAAAGGGAACTTCTGTTAAATAAAATATCTCACTTGGCATTGAACTTTGAGCTTTATAATTTTACAGGTATTATTTATGCTCTAACAGCAACATTACACATTAACTAAAGTTTGAAAAATGGGATCACGAAGAACAGTAAAAGGATTCCTCTCTGGAGAAGCGTTCAGTCTTTCTGCTCACAAATTCCACTTTGTAAATAGTGAATCCGCCATGGTGCAAGTGCAACTGGCTTTTAAAGGGAATTGGAGATGAGACTCTGATTGGTTTATTGAACGTTGTGCCTAAAACACACCCATGACTCAATAAGAGACTAGGTACAACCCTTTTGGACCATGCGCCTGGCGGGCCGAACGTTTTTTTCCGTCGTTAAACTAGCAAAAGTGGATCCAGACGCGCCCTAAGTGCACCTGCACCATGCACTCTAGACCATGAGCTCAGATCGTTAAAATAGGGCGCTCATTAATATGCACTATAGCACCCCTTGTGGCAGTCCTAGGAAATGCAAAACTCATCTGTGTTGTATTATGAATGCATTTGGACACATTTGTGACAGCATTTAAGTTCATGTACTTGTGGAGAGTCGGTTTTTGTGTGTAAATGCTCGAGCACACACACAGTTAATGACCTTTGTTAATGTTTAGCCGGTCAAAACCCAAGTCCAGTTCTGCTGTGTGAAAGCTTTTGTGTTAAACTCCAGGGGCTGAATAAATTCTTATTTTGGCTTCATTTTCCCATTTTCCTGGCTTCAGAAGATAAGGCATAGTATGACTCCAGACCCAATTACAGTGTATTTGCTGTGGCCTGCATTAATACTTACACCCTCTGAAGGGATCGTTTTTACTTTTCACTTCTGTATATGTCCCACTGATCCATTTTGATAAGGAGCTTCCACATATACTGCTGTTTGGGATGATCTTAAGGATAGTGCACTGCGTATGGAGACTGGGAGAGTACATATGCATTGATTATCTGTTTGACACCATGCCAGATTCATTACTCTTTGCAAATAAGAGACAGTGTTTGCAGTGAGTGTTCATATTCACAATCAATTAAATGGTACAGGAAGAAGTGTTATTAAGTAAAAGCGATATCAGTCATTCTATTGATCTGTTTAGTTTGGTTTGAATCATGAATTTGATCTTCTAATGAGATCCAGTAGACAGGCAAAATAATGAAAAAAAAAATGTTCCCCCAATTTAGAGATAAACCAATCTACGCCCATTTCCCCCAAAGTCTCTTAGATTGCAGATTTAGGTGTTTACTAATGAAATTAACATTAGTTTTAATACTGTAATGGCTGTTCAGATTAATGTGGGCTGGGGAATAATTTATTTTGTTTAGATTTTTGGGGTTCTCTTTTAGAGAGACAGATGATCGAATATTTAGAAAAAAATGCACACTAATCAGTCATCGTATTGACCGGGTAGATAACGTCCCATGATCCCAGTTTAAAAAGTGCTTTCTCTACATTGAAGGAAGGACTAAGACAATGGGCAATCAATTGCAGACTCTTAAACTAAACTAGATGATCTGTTTCATAAAAGCAATGCTAATCTCATCAATAAAATGACTGATGAAAATGTTAAAGGTTTTTTCGTCATTGATTACAAATACAATGCAACAACGATTTCTTATGACAATAACTAAAACTCGGTTGAGCTGAAAGAGCTGAACACTGGTAAACTGAGCTAAATAACTATCTGTGTGTTGAGCTCACTCAAATGCATCTTATGCAAATGTGAAAACACTGTTACAGCATGCACACTACTTGCAAAATTGTAAATAGTCTCTAAAACTTAAAACAATAATAACAGTCTATAAAAGCATAGAGAATCCACAATACACTAACTAACTAAAAAGTAGCTAATAAATCAGTATACTTATTATGTGACAAATAATTGTAACATATAGATCCACTGGAGGCAAATGTTCAGAACCCATGTGCAGCATTTATTTATCCAAACATAAATTCTAACATAACTCAAAACTTGGCAAAACAACAAACAAAACTTGGCTTGACAATAAACTTGGCTTGATTAAACATAACAGACTTGAGAACACTCACCACCAACGGGTACAACGTTAATAACAGACCAAGACACATGGCAAACATGAGGGCTTAAATACACACACTAAATGACAAGACAAGTGACACCTGTGAACAGTGATTAAACAATGAACCAATGACAGGACAAGACACAAGATTACATGAGGGCATGGGAGTCACATGACAATGAAACATGACAAAACCAGGAAACTGAAAGGACAAGACAAACTAGAAACATGACAGTAAACTTGATGAACTAAACACATGAAACATGAACCAACACCAAAACACCATGTGACAGATCCCCCCCTCTATGGGCGGCCCCTGACGCCCAAACACCAACACATCAATAACCTAACAAAGAGTCTTAACAAAAAGTCTTGGGGGGCGGTCTTGGGGGAGGGATGGTGGGCCAGGCCCGTGCAGGGGCACCGGACCCAGACATGACCTGGACGGGCCTGGGAGCGTGGGCGGACCTGGACCCTGTGGCATGGGCGGACCCTGTGGCGTGGGCGGACCAGGACCCTGTGGCGTGGGCGGACCTGGACCCTGTGGCGTGGGCGGACCTGGACCCTGTGGCGTGGGCGGACCTGGACCCTGTGGCGTGGGCGGACCTGGACCCTGTGGCGTGGGCGGACCTGGACCCTGTGGCGTGAGCGGACCCTGTGGCGTGAGCGGACCTGGACCCTGTGGCGTGGGCGGACCTGGACCCTGTGGCGTGAGTGGACCCTGTGGCGTGAGCGGACCTGGACCCTGTGGCGTGGGCGGACCCTGTGGCGTGGGCGGACCCTGTGGCGTGGGCGGACCCTGTGGCGTGGGCGGACCTGGACCCTGTGGCGTGGGCGGACCCTGTGGCGTGGGCGGACCTGGACCCTGTGGCGTGGGCGGACCCTGTGGCGTGGGCGGACCAGGACCCTGTGGCGTGGGCGGACCCTGTGGCGTGGGCGGACCAGGACCCTCAGGCGTGAAAGGACCTGGACCCTCAGGCGTGGGTGGCCATGGCGGCAACGGCAGTTCATCAGGCCATGACGGTAACTGCAGTTCATCAGGCCATGGCGGTAATGGCGGTTCAGGGACCCACAGAGGCGTGGCCTTCATGGCCTCCATGTACCCCCTGCCCCCCCCAAAAATTCTCTTGGGCGGGACAGCGGGGCCGTGGGCTGGAGCCTGGACGGGGCCGTGGGCTGGAGCCTGGACGGGGCCGTGGGCTGGAGCCTGGACGGGGCCGTGGGCTGGAGCCTGGACGGGGCCGTGGGCTGGAGCCTGGACGGGGCCGTGGGCTGGAGCCTGGACGGGGCCGTGGGCTGGAGCCTGGACGGGGCCGTGGGCTGGAGCCGGGACGGGGCCGTGGGCTGGAGCCGGGACGGGGCCGTGGGCTGGAGCCGGGACGGGGCCGTGGGCTGGAGCCGGGACGGGGCCGTGGGCTGGAGCCGGGACGGGGACGTGGGCTGGAGCCGGGACGGGGACGTGGGCTGGAGCCGGGACGGGGACGTGGGCTGGAGCCGGGACGGGGACGTGGGCTGGAGCCGGGACGGGGACGTGGGCTGGAGCCGGGACGGGGACGTGGGCTGGAGCCGGGACGGGGACGTGGGCTGGAGCCGGGACGGGGACGTGGGCTGGAGCCTGGACGTGGGCTGGAGCCTGGACGTGGGCTGGAGCCTGGACGTGGGCTGGAGCCTGGACGTGGGCTGGAGCCTGGACGTGGGCTGGAGCCTGGACGTGGGCTGGAGCCTGGACGTGGGCTGGAGCATGGACGTGGGCTGGGCTCACTGGGGTGGAGAGTACTGTGGGAACGTGGAGCTCCTCATCCACCGTTCCCACAGTAAAAGATGAGCCACTCAACTGAAGTGCATAGTCAATATATCCAGCTAGAGTTCCTGGAGAATTGCTCTCTGGCATCAAATACCTTAAAAGGTCATTAAGTCCATTTAAGAAAATACCCTTGAGGGCAACATCATTAAAGTTCACCTGGTAGCACAGTCCACAAAACTCCTCCACATAGTTCTCTATGGCTTGGTTTCCCTGGCGTAGATGAAGCAAGGATACAACTGCTGGGTCCATTTTGTAGGTCTGTTATTCTGTAACATATAGATCCACTGGAGGCAAATGTTCAGAACCCATGTGCAGCATTTATTTATCCAAACATAAATTCTAACATAACTCAAAACTTGGCAAAACAACAAACAAAACTTGGCTTGACAATAAACTTGGCTTGATTAAACATAACAGACTTGAGAACACTCACCACCAACGGGTACAACGTTAATAACAGACCAAGACACATGGCAAACATGAGGGCTTAAATACACACACTAAATGACAAGACAAGTGACACCTGTGAACAGTGATTAAACAATGAACCAATGACAGGACAAGACACAAGATTACATGAGGGCATGGGAGTCACATGACAATGAAACATGACAAAACCAGGAAACTGAAAGGACAAGACAAACTAGAAACATGACAGTAAACTTGATGAACTAAACACATGAAACATGAACCAACACCAAAACACCATGTGACAATAATACTTTTATTCATATATTATTTTAGGAGCTTTTTTGGATGTTTTGAATGTGTGTTTTGCTAATCTTACCTGTCTAATACATTTTTAAATGAATACATGTTATACAGTATTACAATTTTTTATGTGTTTATTTGAAAGTTTGTTGTATTATAGGTATGTTTTTTTGTTGTTGTTGGTCATTTTGCATATAGTTGTCCGCTTAACAACTGGAAAAAATGAACAGAATTTTGACAAAATTTAAAGCACACTTTTGTCGAAAGACAGAGACTATGATTAAGACTATGGATAAAGATGGATAAAAAATAAAAAATACTTTTTCTGATTTTTTTATTGCAATTACGTGATAAACCCGCAATTCAGATTTTTTCCTCAGAATTGTGATATCAACTTGCAATTCTGACTCACAATTGCATGTTATAAAGTCAGAATTGTGATATATAAACCAAAAAAAAGTACCCCCCCCCCCAAGAATTGGACTTTAAAACGCGCTATAAACTCTAACTTTATTTCTCACAATTGCGAGTTTATATCATGCAATTCTGAGAAAACACAAGTCAGTTGTGAGATCATTTTTATTCTGTGGTGGAAACAAGCTTCCATAGAAAAAATAACTTGCAGGGAAGTTGTTTTATTTAATTTATCATTTAATGTGTTTATCCAATGAATGTTGGAATTATTTAATATTCCCTTTAATATTCAATGAATGTTTAGCAGGATTTTATCATGGTTAACTGGTCTGCCTCCATTTATTCAGAAATATGTGGTGAGATTAAAAACTGGAGATGCTGATCTGTTTTTGGAAATGGATCTGTAAATGGATAAACTGGTCCAGTTGCTTATTATGCTTTACAATTCTTGATGAATGAAATCTTTAAAGAAAAGTGTCACTTTTTAAAAAAAAAAGCTGGTCGCTGATGTCATATGAATAGAGAAATAGACATCTTAAATGAAGCAGAGTTGATCATTTCAGACAGTGTAGTAACAAATGACTGGTGGTGATCAGACCTCCTGAGATGAATCTGTGAATATGACAGCTAATCAATTTGTTCTTCTTTTTATGCTCAGACCATTCCCAGTAAAACAGCAAATGAAAATCTGTCACACACACACACACACGCACACACACACACACTAAAAGTACTAAAAAGAAGCTCTAGATGGATGAGGGTGAATGTCATGTTACCCAGTACGTTTCTGGATCAAAATTCCAATAAACCAATCAGATTTAAAGGACAAGTTAACAGTTTATGTCAAGTTTAGGCTTACAATCAGGGTTAGGTGCTTCAACATCAGAGTTATTCACCATAATTTCCCTCTGGTTTTAGGGATCAGTTACAAAATATGTTGATCCAGAAACATGCCTGTCTTAGAAAAATCAGGGTGACCAAGGATTAGAAATTAGTGCAGATATTACTGAAATGAACTGTGGCCTGTTGAGCTCTAGCTGTCTTGCCGTCTGGTGTTAGAGCTCTCTTATCTTCTGAGAGCTCTGACCTCTGTAATGCTCTTCTCGGCTGGCAGAAGCCACTGTCCGTGCCACGATTCTCCACTGACTGAGAGCGAGACACTCTTTGACACTCTCACTATGATTTTAATGCCAGTATCTGTGAAACATTGAACATGACATTTTTGAGATGTAGTGCGGTTTGTTGTAACAATTCCTCTGTGACTCCTGTGTTGGCAGACGGTCCTCGGCCTTTGCAGAAAGAGATCACCTCCCTCAGAGCCTTCATGCTGCTGTTCCTCAAACAGCTCATACTGAAGGTAAGCATCATTTCATGTATTCACATGTAGCATACACAAACAAATTACATGACATCCATCCCCTATCATACCATCCTTGAATGTGTATTATAGTTTAACTGTGGTTTTTGTTGCAAGACCATAGTGTTGTGTAACAGTTTAGGACCCAGGACCAGTAGTGAAAAATGAAGACCAAGAGTCAGGAGTGCAATTAGATAAAGAAAAATGTACTGAAGAAAAGTTTGCAGTTTCATCAGCAGGAGTTCATAGGCCGCGCTCCCTCTACCTTCTTTTTTTCGTACATACAATTTCTCAACAGTTATACTCTGTTCAAGGTCTAGCCACGTCATTACTGCAAGTTGAATGATTCTGATTGGCTAATAGAAAATAGACAGTCATGGTAAATTTCCACACATTGTCAGATTCAAGTGTCCATAGATCACTTGTTGAACACAGAATACTGCGCACATACACAGCTACACAGTTTCTCCAAGGTTGGAGTTGATCGAGCTCCAGTTCTAACCAGAAAGTTTCCCAAAACATACTGATAACATGTGCTTTCTGCCAGAATACTAGATTTAAAGGAACACGGCACTATTTTTGAAAATAGGCTCATTTTCCAACTCCCCATGAGTTGAGTTTTTGAATCCATTCAGTCGATCTCCAGGTCTGGTGGTAGCACTTTTAGCATAGCTTAACATAGATGATTGAATCTGATTAGACCGACGGAACATAAAAAGTTGTGATTTTCAAGGCCAATATGGCTAGGAACTATACTCCTTTCCTACTCCTTTCCTACTATACTACATTCCTGCGTAATAATCAGTGAACTTTGCTGCTGTACCATGGGTGCAGCAGGCACATTGATCCTTTCGTTCCTTGTTTTTCGTCGGTATTCCGTGAAACATGATGGTAGAGTACACCTTTGACTTACTATCACAGCCCTTTACAACGCACAGGACCATGGCTAATCGCACAGGTAAATCAACTACCTAATTATAAAGTGCTACTGCCAGAAGCGGAGATCGGCTGATAGTAATGGGAAGTTCGGATCATTTTACTGACTCTTATTTTTGAATCTTGTTCATCAAAATGAACTAATCTTTTTTCGAGTCATTTAATTCATTTTGTTCATTTCATCAGAATATAATTAAAATGTTACATGTTAATAGCCAAATTCCCCAACACATTAAAATGTTACATATAATGGCCAAATCCCCCAACACATGAACTTACGCGATGTTGATCACATTTAGAATAAGAAAAAAATTCAATGCAAGGACAAGGCCAAGGCCAAATAATGAGAAACAGAAACAATTAATTTATTGCTTATCTGGGTCTTCATTCAGACCATGCAGACGGTTTACCTCATCTCCTGATCTGAGTTGTTCGTTCATCCTGTGACATCCCCATAAACTGAGCTATACCATCTGTAGTACCGGATACAGAATTTATTAGTTCACGTCTCGAGTCTTCGGGTTTGAGTCATTCGTTTTTTTGTCATGTATCGGTAACTATGCTGATATTAGGTATCTTTGCTTTATCAAAGTGATTTGCCCCATCATACGGATACAGTTTGTTTAAAGCACTACTCTTTATTATTACCACGTTATGGAAAATAACCATCTTGACAGAAATTCAAAACAATATATAAATTGCAAGAAATAATAAAGCTACAATTTGAGACCAGAAACGCATCATGTAACTGTAAGGGTTCAAAAAAACTGACTACGTCTACTTCTTGTTTGTAAGGAAGCTTGGGAATTATTAACTAATTCTGTATCAAAATACTGCTCTCACGTCACGTGACAAAAGAAAGAGACTCAGAAGAGTCAGAACCGAAGACTCGAGAGGGGAACTAATCATTTATGGGGATGTCACGGGATGAACGAACGAACGACTCGAACCCAAAGACTCAAGGCGTGAACTAATCAATTCTGTTTCCTGTACAGAACATATGGGCTATTGCGCATGCGCCGTAAACACAAAATGAACGAATCACTCTCTGAGACAGTTCGTTGTTCCAGAGATTTGTTCAAAATGAACTAACTGTTCATGACCGACCCATCACTATCAGCTGAATGGATTCTAAAACAGTAAAACTCAACTGTTTAACTCTATAGGGGAGTTGGAAAATGAGCCTATTTTCAAAAATAGTGGCGTGTTCCTTTAATACAGTTTAGTAAAATCATGGAAAATGTTAACAAGATGATATCCTAATTTGTGCACTCATGCATGTCAACATGAAACATTTTTATAAAAATAAATCATAGTAAATTCCATTATGTTTTTATTGTTTTCATTATACTGTATATATAATTATGTAAACAATTAAAAATAACCAATTTACAGGACCTTAGATGTAAACGTTCCCTTATACACTTTTTCTGAAGTCAATTTTATTTTTCGTTTTTGTGCCTGTATTGATTTATCAAAGTATAGAGAACAACAGCTCTAGGGCTGTTGCTTTGGCAGGTTTTCGCTCTCATTCACCAGCCCCAGCTGTTTACAATTTTCTAACAGGACCGTAGGAAAAAGTGTACACTTGTTCAGACCAGTGCTAACATATCAAGAAATCTGTCAGGTGGCCAAGGCACAAGCAAACAACAATTAGCTCTCAAGCTGCCTGTGCTCTCGTGTGCATTCTGCATTCATCAGCACCACTCCAACCAGACAGTTCATGCTGCTTTCCTAATAATAAGAGACAGCTTGTAAAAGTCATGACTCAAATTCACTGTGAACATTAATTTCAGCAAACACAAGCACTGCATTTTAACTCATTGTTATTTTTTTTTCTTTCTATTTATATTTCATAGTTTGTCAGCATGATGATGGAAGTAGCGGCTTATAAGTGCACGAGCGTTTAACAACAGCATATTTCAAATATTCAAAAGTAGCACCGCTCAGCATTTTGTTGTCATTTTTTTATTCATCAGGACCGAGGTGTTAAAGAAGATGAGCTTCAAAGTATTCTCAACTACCTGCTGACCATGCATGAGGTGGGTCTTCACCATATTACAGTATTCATACATATATCTGACAAATTTCTGTTTTAGAAGATTTCCTATTCTTTCATGGTCTGGCTATCACCAGACCAAGCTCAATCTTTTAAGTGAGCTTGACGTTGTACCATCTCTAAAGTTACATACAACATTAATATACACATTTCTAACTTCAATAGTATTTGAAGAGAATGACTTAGTCATAAAACCAACTGTAAAGTGTTCATCTAAGTGTCAGGTATGATGTACATCTTTTACATTTTTGATGTTTAATAGAATAAACTTTCAAATCACATGAAAATATGGATATGTATTTCACTAGGCTACTGTATGGGCTCATACACAACATATGCTAGATTTAAATATGTCATAGCTGATGTAACACTGAATATTGCTTGAGAATTAATTTGTATTTACACCAAAAAATACAACTAGCCACAGTGGCTGGTGAGTAAAAAAGTTAATGTCAAGCCTATATTATTGGCATTTTGTCAGGAGAACATAAAGTATACATACACTGAAATTATCAGCAAACAACAATATGTCTTTGCCATAAAAAAACCCCAACCCTTAACCACCCCCACACATCGGAGGGAAAGAGGGGAAAAAAGGTAAAATAAAATATATTAAATAAATAACGATAGAAAAAGACACAATTGGCAAAGTTGCACTCCATTTAAGGAGAATATTTATTCTGGCTAATAGAGTATGAAAAGCAACCAACTGAACGATAGAGCTAGAGGAACCGGTATTTGGTAGTCGTCAACGTATTGGGGCTGAGTTCAACATTAAATGCTTTTCCCAGTGCATCAAATATATTGGACCAAAAGGTTAACAATCGAGGGCACGACCAGAACATGTGTACATGATCTGCCGGAGCTTGTCCACATTGATTACAAGCATCATTCTTGTCAGGAGAAAAAGGTGATAATTGGGCATTTTGTCAAATGAGCTCTGTAAAGCACCTTGCATTTTATCAGACCATGCTTGGCGCAAATTGATGAAGAGTGTAATCAAATTTAAGATTATGAGCATTGGTCGTCTGAAATGGAAATAGAAAGGTCTTGTTCCTAAGTCTCCTTCAAATGCACAGATCAGCGATCAAAGTACTAATTATTTTATAAATGACTGAGATAAGATGTTTATCCTAGGGTTTAAGATTTAAAAAAAGTTGTCCAATTGGATTCTGGGGGACGATTTGGGAAATGCGGGGAACAATTTCTGCACAAAATGTCTGATCTGAAAAAATCGACATAGGTGACTATTGGGTAACTTCAAATTGTTGGACAGAGATAAAAAGGATGAAAACACCCCTTCTTCATACAAAGTCCTTAACTGAGAGTAAACCATTACATGCCCACATCCGATATGCAGAGTTTGAACTAGATGTTGAGAAAGCATAGTTATTAAGAATGGGCATATGTATAGAAGCTCTATGTTGTCTAAAAGACTTTCTAAACTAATCCAAATTTTAAGTGAATTCGAAACAACTGGATTTGATGTGATTTTGCTGATTATCAAAGGAATCTGAGAAGTAATAACAGAACGTAAATCATATTTAGTTTAGTAATTTAGTATCGTATTTAGTCGGCATGGACCCAGGGCGGGTAATCTTTGGGTAAGCGTGGGTTATTCCAATATAAAATCTTACTAATGTACTTACACGCCCATAAATAATGCTGAAAATTTGGAAGAGAAAGGCCACCTTTTGACTATGGTTGTTGAAGAATAGATTTCTTAACCTGCAGTGGTTTGTTTCCCCAAAGAAATTGCCGTTTCATGCTGTCCAAGTTTTTAAAGAAAGATCTAGTGATGAAAATCAGAATGTGCTGAAAAAGATAAAATAATCTATGCAGACATTATATAGGGATGTTGTATCTGGTCTTATCTGGTCAACCTGCACGTGAATTACTTCCTGCAGGTCAGAGGTGATCCCAAATGTAAAGAAGCTGCAGGCTCTCTGGGAGCTCAATAAGATCCTGGCCCACCACTCCTGGCTGACTCGCCAAATTGTGGTAGATTTTCCCCTACTATCCTGACTCAGGTTTACCTTGGGTGTCTCCATTCGACACCCGTGTGTCTACAATTGACACTTAACAATATGTATACTCTAGCAATACGTCTACAGTCGACAACCGGCTTTGACGTCTCACCCCTTTTTGAACACTCTCACTCAGGAATAAGATCTCAAGTGCATCACTAAAAACTATCACTTGAGAATAGAAGTAAGATCTCTAGTGTCTAGCCTGCTGTGCAGCAGTAATCAAACAGAGTCCAGACATTGCCTTCGAATATGCTTTAATCATGGCTGGAGGACCTCAGACCAATTTCAGAGAGAATCCCACCAGCAAAAATAATACAACAGTTTTTATAGAAGAGACGTCTGGCAAAGGTGACATGATTCATTACATCATTCTCTTACAATATGATTGGTTCTTCATATGTATAATTCAGCAAACCCTTCTGTTACTAGGTAAAAAAATAAAGCTGGATTTCTTGAATACTTTGTTACTCAAAGTCATGAGTTTATATATTTAGATATCTGTCTAGCTTAATTTACCCTTTTGGTTTATTCAGTTATGATTCAGACACACACTGTAGAACCCTGCATTTCTGCCCGAATTTTCACGTCATACCTCAAACGCGGGCCGGGCTTTGGGCCTTTTTCCTTCATTTTGTATTTTAGACATTCATTAATTAAAAGAAACAATGAGATGTGCTGCGCTGGTGGAAACAACATGAGACCATGATACTGCGACTGTCAAGATGGCTCGCACAGTGTTTAGAGTACGGCGCGGGACTGGCACTATGCAACACATAACCGCAAATGAGTAAAGCAAGCCAACACCCAAACTGACGCAAGTGAAACTGAAAATAGGCTACGCCTTAGATGCTCAAAAACACAATCATCTTCATTAAAACGAATGAGACTAAATGCTCTTACCAGTGCTTAGGTCGCTCTTTCTCATATTGCCGTCTTTGATCTTGAAATGAGCTGATGAATATAAGGCAGCTCATATCTGTTTCTTTCGTTGACGTGAACTCCGTTAAATGTGCATATAGCACGGGTCGGGAATTGAAGATCAGATTTATATTCATTTTGTAGAGAGGTGTAAGGTAAGACAAACAGCATGTTTTTTTATTTATTATTTGTTTCGATTGTGTAGCCCGTTTCAGTTGCAGCCTGCCTCAGCTTGTCAAAAATGTCTTTTTTAGGCTAAACGTTTAAACTAACATTGTGATGCTTGAAATGATTTATATCTATGGATTTTATTATAAGCAAGACAAGTCCAGTGTTGATTTGAGAGGCTAAATTGATCAAACATGCGGTTAAAGGGATAGTTCACCCAAAAATGAAACTTCTGTCATCATTTACTCACCCTCAAGTTGTTCCAAACCTGTATGAGTTTCTTTGTTTTGCTGAACACAAAACAAGATATTCGGAAGAATGTTTGTAACCAAGCAGATAGAGCAACCATTTACTACCATATTAGGGAAAAAAATACTATGGTAGTCAATGGTTGCTCTATCTGCTTGGTTACAAACATTCTTCCGAATATCTTATTTTGTGTTCAGCAGAACAAAGAAACTCATACAGGTTTGGAACAACTTGAGGGTGAGTAAATGATGATAGAAGTTTTATTTTTGGGTGAACTATCCCTTTAACTCACTGTCGGCCGCTTGGTAATTAGGCCTACTTTAAAAAACAAAAACTTTAATTTAACAAACTAAAAAATACTTTAAAAATGTTTCTATATTAACTTAATAAAGAAACAAAACTATATATAACTACTTTGACATTAAACACAAAACTTAACTATTTTAATGGCTGCAACAATGTGTAATAGGGAGGATAAAAAATAGAAAAAAATACACGGGCTTCAGTCGGACTCAGGACGAAAATTTTGATAAGCTGTCAGACACGGGCCGGGCTAGGGTTGGGCTAGGGCCTAGATTTGAGGCCTGTGCAGGGCTCTAACACACTCACTTTGGCTCAAGAGTTAGGGACACTTAGGTTTCAAAAGCATATAAATGTTAATCCTGCAAGAAAAATAAATGTTAGTTATGATTAATTAAAAATTACATCACCTTGTCATGTCCAGTAAGATATTTTAAAATAAATTAATACTTTTATTTTGCAAGGACACATTATATCGATCATGTTAAAAAGTGACTGTAAAGACATTTAAAAATAAATGTTGTTCTTTTTAGAAAAGTCATATTAAAGAATGATTAGGGCTGCACAAATTTTAACTGGTACCATGTGCTTTGGGTTTGAAATCAAATTTAAAACAGGGTTGCATTCTTTGCTGATTTTCAACCCGCTTTGTATTGTTACAATGTCGGTAGCATATGTAAATGAACAATGCTTACTCGTCACCATGTTACCTGGACATTAAATTCACATTTATTTGTCACCAAAGGTCTGCCAGATGATGCAAAACGCATCAAAATGTGCACTTTTGACAGCCCCAGGGCTTTCGTGAAAACTTCAGATTATACTTCCGCATTTTTGTCACCCACAGATAGTCAGATCGACAGAGGGTTATTAACAGAGAGTTATTGTAAGGGTAGGTTTATCGCTAAAAATGTTATCATACTTAAACAGCATTATGGTAAAAATGGAACACTATGGCAACAGCTTTCGTACCTGTTTTGCTTCGGAGGGTTGGGCAGAACTGTCAGAACGGCAGTTTCTTTCAGTTTTTCCCCTCTGTTTGGCCTAAAACACTGTGTTTGTGAAACACTGTGTCGGTGAAGTACCCCTTTTAAATGCAGGATGTGTGTTTACTCAATTTTTACTCAATTCAGGATGAGAACCTCCATGATGTTCTTCAGCTGCTTGTGGCCCTCATGTCTGAGCACCCTGCCTCTATGATTCCTGCATTTGACCAGAGGAACGGCATCCGGTAAGAAGCCTCGTACTCCACACAGAGTCAAATTTCATTATATTTCATCTTGTCTCCCATGATGGAGTTGATACAATCATGAATTATTCACAAGACTCGACATAGGAATTGCAATGATATTTTCATATTTATACATTTTTTTCTGACAAGCGGGATAAAGCTCACATCCTGCATGTCAAGCTAATGAAATATAGATGGATTTGATAAAGTTTGGGTTTGGCTCAAAATAACTGATATGACTTTGATGAACAGCTTCATGGTGGTTTACACAATGCCATTTCCTCTCGAGTATTACTTATTATTGTCTGCTAAATTTATATTTTTTTTATAATCTGCCACTTGATGCATTGAAAGAATGAAGTGTTTGGCACTTTCCCACTGGTTCCTGTTTTAACATAATATTTAGTAAATTGATTCATAATAATTCTCTTTTTAGTTTTAATTTCACTTCATTTCTTTCCAGGGTGGTGTACAAACTTCTGGCTTCCAAGAGTGAAAGTATTCGAGTTCAGGCTCTGAAAGTGCTGGCATATTTTCTCAAACACTTAGGCCACAAGTGAGTACATCCATTCTACTCTTTTCCAGAGTCACTTCCACATACAAAGTATTCCAAGAGTCATTATCTTTTCTCAAGTGAATCCGACAAGGTGAAATTTGTGGTTACATAAGGACAGAGTCCTCAAAACAGAGTTCTTTGGATTATTTGAAGTATTCTCTAGATGGCTCCAGGGCTTTTTTAAAGAAAGGTACCTATAGTGAGATTCTCTACACATAAGCCTCCTCTTTTAAGTAATGCGTGGTTGGGTACCTGTATGTTGATATTTGTGAGTGTGTATCTATGTAGGGATGTAAAATGTATTTTTATATTATAGTTATAGTATATATATATATACAGTATATGAATCATAATTTGTAATGACTATTTTGAATATTAAAATTTTGGTAACACTTTATTTTAGGGTCCAATTCTCACTATTAACTAGTTGCTTATTACCTTGAATATTACTAGGATATTGGCTGATTATTAGTACTTATAAAGCACATATTAATGCCTTATTCTGCATGACCTTATTTATCCCTTAATCCTACCTAAATACCTAAACTTAAACGCTACAAAAACTACATTACTATCTATTAATAAGCAGTAAATTGGGAGTTTATTGAGGCAAGAGTCGTAGTTAACAGTGAATATGTGTTCCCCATACTAAAGTGTTGTCAAAATTTCCATTAATTAAATTCTTATTTAATTAGAAACTTGAAAGATGGAAACCAAAAGATACAACTATTCTAAAAAAAAAATTATTTAGTCTCGCGTCAGTGTAAAAAAAACCCTGTCACATTATGTAAAAACTCAAAAGTCTCTAAACTGATGCTCGGGATTTGAATCGAATGAGCCACAGAGCTGATAAACGATGAACGTGACCTCCTGTCATTTGTGTTAAAGTAGCAAATTGTGACAACTCGATTCTCTGTACTTTTGCATTACATAATCCGTCCTTGTTGCCCTTACATGTAAATAATGTAAAGCATTCCTTGCCACTGATAGTAATGCAAGTATATGTGCTGCGGTACTGAACACTAACAAAATTATAAAGGCCATCCAAGATGTTTTTAGAACTTTACAAGCCCACTGACATTTGCAGAATTGTACAGCAGTTAGCCTAGAGTGCACATAAAACCCACATTTGCTTTTTGTCATCATTAGCTTATCCATCGTTGAGTGGTTACCATGCTGCATGCTCACAGGCACTTTAAAACATACTTGGTTCCTGGTTGTCATTTTACTGTACAGTCCCCATTTGTCTGCACTTGCTGTTGGGCAGGACTGCATTTAGGGGGCTTAGCATCCTGGCAGTACCTCAGCATGATGTGCTGCTGGGTACTTTGTGATTGTGAAAGTCACAGCTCTTCCAGTAAGAGAGTGCAGAGGTGGTTGCTTTGTTATTCTGTGCGGTAAACTGAAGGTACATGACATCATGCAAAAGGTGCCAAGCTCAGTCGCTATCAAGGCCTGTTCCTGCTAGCTTGACATTAGCTGTGAGATGTATGAAAGCCGGCATTTCAACTGCAGTATTTTTTTCTTTGTGTGTGTGTGTGTGTGTGTGTGTGTGTTTTGTCACAGGAGGAAGGTGGAAATAATGCACACAAACAGTCTCTTCACACTTCTTGGGGAACGACTGATGTTGCACTCCAACACACTGTCGATAACTACATACAACACACTATACGAGGTAAATTAAAACAGATTGTTCTGTTCTGGATGTAGATTGGTCCATACAGTATTACAGTTGTGCTAAAATATGCTATTTAATATTTTTTTTTAAAAAACAACTGTGTAAAACTTAATTTGATTTAAAAGATATATAAATAATTCTAAACAAATATAAAAATATGAATATGTAAAATATCTTATATTGACCAAGGCTGCATTTATTTAATTAAAAATAAAGCAATATTGTGATTATTATGATTTTAAATGTTTTCTATTTTAATATATTTTTACTTGTAATTTATTCATGTGAATTTTCAGCGTCATTACAGTCTTCAGAGTAACATGATCCTTCAGAAATCGTTCTAATATGCTGATTTAATGCTCAAGTTGCATTTATTATTTGTTGAAAACACCTGTGATGCTTAATAGTTTAGTGGAAATGGTGATACTTTTTTCCGGGCTCTTGAAGAATACAAAGCACAAAAGGGCATTTCCCTCTGTGTTTCTTTAGTTAACTAATAGTTCCATTGTATATCCACTACACAACATATTTGAGTAGAGTTTTCGGTTCAGTTTTTTTAAGCCATCTTTATAATGGATGCTTAATCTGTTCTAATAATGTTTCAGAGTAATTAACATTCATAAATCTCATTTTATCCATTTCCTGTCTAGATTTTGACAGAGCAGGTTTGCACACAGGTCGTCCACAAGCCTCATGCTGAGCCCGACTCTACTGTGAAGATCCAGAACCCAAGTAATTCTTTCTGTCAGCCCATTTATTCTTTTTGTGGTCTGGTTCTAATACATTTACTGTAATATACGGAAGTGAAAAGTTTGCTAGCGAATGATTAAACATTTGCTTCTACACATAGACTTCAGCCAGAGATGCCATTCTCATTTGTGTCAATTGTGCAAGCTCATTGGTTCGCATCTGTGTCAATCAGACAAAACTCCTCTTTGATTGGCTGAGTGATTAATGCATGTTCTTCTATTGGTTGTTCTCAGTGATTCTTAAGGTGGTGGCCACACTGCTGAAGAACTCCACGGCCAGCGCAGAACTGATGGAGGTGCGGCGTCTCTTCCTCTCTGACATGATCAAGCTCTTCAGTAACAGCCGTGAAAACAGACGGTGAGGGTCTCTTCCGTTTTTGCCCCATCCCCCATGACAGCAATTAACTGCCTAGTGAACAGATCAGAATTAGAGCAGGAAAAAGTGACGTTCTCTCTTGTTGTTTTGTTTAATGGGCACCCCTGTGACGCTAAATAATCCTCAGAATTCTCACTGTGTTTCTCTCACAGCAGATGTTTCAGTGACACATGCGAATCCACACCATTTTCACTGCTGTCCTATGGCTGTTGGTTTTCTTTTTCTTCTCTCGAAAGCCGTATGCAGCGTGCTCCTCTGTGCAATCACAAGTCTGGCAGTCAATCAGTCGACCAGTGTGTGCTGAAATCTCAATTGGCTGTTATTATTACTTTTCATCATCTCCATCATTAAGTTCTACAGTGAGCCAATCAGAACTGAAGGGAAGAAGCTTTTTAGACTTGATGAAGCCATTACGTCTCCAAAGTGCTTTCCTAAAACGTCTGTAAACAGTGGCTGCTAACTAGACCAGATATTGGTCTTCGCTATTAATGGAGTAGTTAATCTAAAAATAAAATCGTGAAATTATTTACTCGTCCCCATGTTTTCTCCATGCGACTTTCTTTCTTCTGTGAAATGAAAAAGGAATTATGAAGACTTTGCTGCTGTCACGGTCACAGCCATAACACAAAATAAGGTCAGTGCAAAAGGCTCGGTCCAATAGGGGAATTTATTTAAGGCCAATAAAGGCTTCGATATACTTCAAGCGAATTCGAAACGCAGTTCGAAGCGAAGTTCGAAGAAAATTTTGTTCCGGCTGCTAAACACCTTCGTACTACCATTGGTCCATGACGAACGTAATATTTCAGTTACCTCAAAATAGCAACGCGCCAACAATGCGCCTGAATATACCTCATTTTCAGAACAGCACACCCATGGGCACACAAATAAAAATGGTGCAGGACGTGAAAATGATAACTGTGTCAGGCTGAAACTAGCAAAAAACACTTGTCACACCTTGCGCTGCATTGCGTTGGGTGTATGATAGGGCCCAGTGAGTCAAGAACCAGAACCAGTTAAATTCTTAAACAGACAGAGCTTCATTTACAAGTCAAGTCAAGTCAACTTTATTTATATAGCGCTTTTAACAATGTAGATTGTTTCAAAGCAGCTTTACAGTGTTAAACAGGAAAATAATGCAGCATAATTTTATTCAGCTGTATAGCCATTCTGGAAAAAACGCTGATGTCATCAGTTCATTTCAATTATCATACAGTGACAGTGTGGGCTTTAGATCAATAATTAGATCAGTAATTTAGTTTAAATGGTTAATTTAGTTTATTAATTAGATTTATTTCAATGTTTAGTTGAAACGTTTCCCCAACTGAGCACGCCAAGCCAGAGGCAACAGTGGCAAGGAAACCAAAACCCCATTAGGTGACCTAATGGAGAAAAATAAACCTTGGGAGAAACCAGGCTCAGTCGGGGTGCCAGTTCTCCTCTGGCCATTACAAATAGCTTTAAAAGCCTGCATAGATTATAGAGACAATTGGTGCCGAATGTTTCTACTTACGATGCTTTAGGATCAGTTTTGTGAACTTGTTTGGCTGATTTATTGAAAAGAATTGACTCAAAAGAACAATTTGCTCACAAACTGGACGTTTTTGCACATGAACCAAAGAAAACCATTGCAAATGTCCAAATTGTTTGTAAAAAACAAATTAAACATCGATCTGGTGACTTCTGTATGCTTTGAATATAATGCAGAATTAGTATGGGCCACTTTTATTATCCTTTTTGTAGTTTGACCAATCTTCAAAAATGCTTATTTTGTGTTCGACTGAAGAAAGATGGTTGGGTGAGTAAATTATGACAATTTTCATTTCAGGATGAACTAATCCTGTAGCATTGGTTTATACGCCATAGTTTAACTTTTGCTAGCCGATAGGGATGGGTTAGAAATTAAATCATCCTTACCACAATCTTACAACCCGGAGTGTTTTCAGCAAAAGGAACAAGCTTAATTCATTCCGCCTCAGCCAAAGATCCATTTATTATGCCACAATGCACTGAGAAAAAAAATGACGATGGATAACACAAAGTGCTTCAGGTGTTATTCAAATAGCTGCCAGTCATTCTTAGTGTTACCTCGCAGATCTGAAGTGTAATGGAAGTTGGGGCTGAAATTGCTTTGTGTTACTTGTCGGTTTGTGAATTAGGTTCCACCTTTGAGTGTCGTTTGAGGATGTTAAAAAAGATGTTTGCGGAGGAGAGAAGGGTTTAACACAAGTGACTGCCGCAAGCTTAATCCATCTCATTTCTTGTGTGACAGGTGTCTGCTGCAGTGTTCCGTTTGGCAGGACTGGATGTTCTCTCTCGGCTACATTAACCCTAAGAACTCAGAGGAGCAGAAGATCACTGAGATGGTTTACAACATCTTCCGGATTCTTCTCTACCACGCCATCAAGCATGAGTGGGGCGGCTGGCGTGTGTGGGTGGATACGCTCTCCATAGCCCACTCCAAAGTAAATAGACTACATAAATACCTCTATTTTTTAATTGAATTCGAATTGAGGTAGCAAACAGGATGCAGAATTTAAATTTAAATGTAATGAAGTATTATTAAAATTCATATATCTGTTGTTTTAAAATAGAAAAGCAAAGTTAGTCAAGGCAAACTTTAAATGTGGGCTTGATAAAACCTTATTTGAGAGGATAGATAGATTAGGTTCAAGAAGCCTAAATTTGTCCCTACTATTTGTTTGCCAGGTGACATATGAAGCTCACAAGGAATATTTAGCCAAAATGTATGAGGAATACCAGCGACAGGAAGAAGAGAACATAAAGAAAGGAAAGAAGGGGCTTGTCAGCACCATTTCGGGGCTTTCTGCCCAAGCTTCCGCCATCAAAGGCACTCTAGAGCTGGACCCAGATTCCCAAACCCAGACTCCAGAGAGTGAAGCGGATGAACCAGAGACGACAGATCCCGGACGGAACCTCTTGTCTGAATCTAAGAGTTTGAATGAGGAGAACCCAGCATCAGGTGTCCATGTGGAAGTTCATGACCTGCTTGTAGATATCAAAGCTGAGAAGGTTGAGGCCACAGAGGTGAAGATGGACGACATGGACCTCCTGCCTGTCACAGAAAATGGTGGCTTGGTGGAAGTGGACTCTCTCCTGGATAACGTCTACTCGGCTGTGGTGGAGAAGCTGAACAGTAGCGTAAACAGCGTGCTGGTACCCACAGCGAGCCTTGAAGACAAAAGCTCAGGTCCTCTCATCACCCTGGCTGACGAAAAAGATGCCATTTCCAGCAACAACACCTTCCTCTTTGGCACAATGGCAACCAGCTCGGGGGAAAACCTCCTGCCTGAAATGGGACCATCTGAACCGCTTCCGCTTTCAGGAGTGGAACCTCAGGTCCACACCAGCACTAGCGCAGACCTCGGGCTTTTGGCTCTCATGACCAAGAGCTCGAAAGAGTTGGATGCCAACCCAATGGCTTTGGAGGATGACAGCTTTAAGATGCAGTCTACTTTGAGTGGTTTCAACGTCTCTGAAGGGGAAAGCCTGTCTAAATGCCCTGGGCAGATCGAGACGGTGGCAGTAGAGCTGGAGCCAGGGGTTTCTGGGGTAAAGAGCACTGCAGATGTTACCAGCACCACGTCAGACACTGAGAAATCAGATGATGGCAAAGATAAAGAGATTAAGAAGATTCAGACTACTACTACGACACAGGTAACTATGGGTGTTGGTACTGATGAACTGTATACACTAACTTTTAAAATAATATATATATGTTGTGACCCTGGACCACAAAACCATAAGGGTCTTCTTTTTTTTTTTTTTGAGATTTATACATCATCTGAAAGCTGGAAAAAAAAGCTATCCATTGATGTATTTGTAAGGACGGGACACCATTTGGCAGAGATACAACTATTTGAAAATCTGGAATCTGAGGGTGCCAAAAATTCAAAATATTGAGAAAATCGCCTATAAAGTTGTCCAAATGAAGTCCTTAGCAACGCATATTACTAAAATATTAAATTTTTGATATATTTACTGTAGTACATTTACAAAATATCTTCATGGGAACATGATCTTTACTTAATATCCTAATGATTTTTAGGATATATATTATATTTCTTTATTTATTTTTTAAATATATACTTTTTCAAGTATGAATGCATTAAATGCATAAAATCTTGAATAAATGTTGTTCTTTTGAACTTTCTATTCATCAAATAATTACATTAAAAATAATATATATATACACTATATTTTCAAAAGTTTTGGGACGTCTGCCTTTACATGCACATGAACGTTAATGACTTCCCATTCTTAATCCGTAGGGTTTAATATGGAGTTGGCCCACCCTTTGCAGCAATAACAGCTTCAACTATTTTGGGAAGGCTTTCCACAAGGTTTAGGAGTGTGTTTATGGGAATTTATGACCATTCTTCTAGGAGCACATTTGTGAGGTCAGGCACTGATGTTGGACGAGAAGGCCTGGCTCGCAGTCTTCGCTCTAATTCATCCCAAAGGTGTTCAATCGGGTTGAGGTCAGGACTCTGTGCTGGCCAGTCAAGTTCCTCCACACCAAACTCGCTTATCCATGTCTTTATGGACCTCGCTTTGTGCACTGGTGCGCAGTCATGTTGGAACAGGAACGGGCCATCCCCAAACTGTTCCCACAAAGTTGGGAGCATGAAATTGTCCAAAATGTCTTGGTATGCTGAAGCATTAAGAGTTCCTTTCACTAGAACTAAGGGGCCAAGCCCAACCCCTGAAAAACAAGGCTTGGACGAGCTGCTCGGCCATGAAAACCCATTCCATGAAGCTCTCTACACACTGTTCTTGAGCTAATCTGAAGGCCACACAAAGTTTGGAGGTCAGAAAGTTGAATATATGTTAAAATACCACTAACAGTTGACCGTCTACTATTTAGTAGTGAGGAAATTATGAATCATGTGACACTGAAGACTGGAGTAATGCTGAAAATTCAGCTTTACCATTACATGAATAAATTACATTAAAATATATATTAACATAATAATAATAACATTTTACAATATTACTGTTTTTACTGATTTTACTTAATCAAATAAATGCAGCCTTGGTGAGCATTAGAGACTTCTTTCAAAAACATCTAACTTTTGAACAGTAGTGTACAGGGCTTGACAATAACACTCGCCAACCCACCGAATGCAGGTGGATTTCAGCAGTGGTGTGTAACGCAGTGGTGTGTAGCGCAGTTACTCCAACTAGCCACTTTGGCAGGTTGTATTGTATATATAATACAGGCCTATACGTTTTTCAATTGTAGTCTTTAAAAAGGCGTCTGAAATAATAAACTAAGTGCAATGTAGTGTTTATAAAAATATTGATATCAATACTGAAACGCTTTCAATACTAATTTTCAAATATTGTTGCTGTTACCAGGTTTGAATTTCAGCATGGGATTGTGTGTATTGTGCATAATGTTACTCATTCTTAGCAGATTTTGTGCTCGCACCCAAATACCTGCTGTCACTTTAAGACCTGATGCACCTTTTTCTTTCTTAACTTTTCTGTTTATGTTCACTTAAAACATACTGACTGTGTTTGCATAAATACTCGCCAAGACCATTTTATGTACCCTTTTTTTTTACTTTATTGAGCGTTTCAGTTACAGTTCATTAAACACATGTTAAATCACATACTCCTTTTAACTAAATTGAAACAATTATGAAATGGCAGGGGGGGGAAGTAAAGTAAAAGTAAAAGGTTAACATTAAATATATGAAGCCATTGTTTTGGCCAACTGAAATTTTAAAAATTTGAGAACGCAACTCAGCATTTTAATTAAAATAAATCTTAATTATATAGTTGATAAATGTATGTCATTGTGTTCAGTTTTAACCATCAACTATTACTAAAATATGGTGATGCTGTATTTGAATTCAACATAGTTTGAAGGACAATTATTTTAGGGTTTACTTGACATCTTTATGACTGTCAAAACTGCTTCTGATGTGTTATGTGATGTATTGAGGACCCTAGAGGAATATGCAGTTTGCAGCTTGGTAAAACCAGCTTGAAACAAACACACAAAAAATCTTGCCTCAAGAAATGTCATAACTTCAACTGCAACCTGCATTTTCTTACAGCTGACTTTCAATAAATAAAAGTCTTTAATGTTGCTTCCAGCATGAAGGCTTTTTTTTAGGTCTTTTGGAAGAAAGAACACAATCTCTCCTCCATGCCATGAAATATAACTGGAAAGTTTACACAAACGTATTCATTATTACGCCTGTCCTAAACAGTCAATGCTGTTTAAGTTTTGGGTTTTAAAAACATTGGTTTGCTTGCAGAGTTTGCACGGCCGTTCCGGTAGTCACCTGGATAGAGATCTGCGGGTGGATCTGGGCTTCAGAGGCATGCCAATGACAGAAGACCAGCGTCGACAGTTCAGCCCTGGTCCCCGCACCACCATGTTCCGTATCCCGGAGTTCAAGTGGTCCCCAATGCACCAGCGCTTACTTACAGATCTGCTCTTTGCACTAGAATCAGATGTACACATTTGGAGAAGGTCAGTGGCTACAGTATACTCCAGCTTGTTCATTTGACATGAACAAAAACAAGACAGTGAGGGATAAAAGTACAAATCCGTTTAGTATGTCATACTTTACATTTGAATTTCCACGTACTACACATTTTTGTCTTACTAGAAATTTGTGTAAAGATTTCTGTAATTCTGTGTCAGATATATGTCAAATAATAGCCTATGCTGTCTACTCTCATTATTGGATAACAACAAAAATCAACTTGTCCTTATTGTGATGTAAATCATTTTTTCTTTGTTTTTGGCTTTCTTTTCCTCACCCTCCTTTTCTCTTGCCCCTCATAGTCATTCGACAAAATCCATCATGGACTTTGTCAACAGCAACGAGAACATAATCTTTGTGCACAATACCATTCACCTGATCTCACAGATGGTGGATAACATTATCATCGCCTGTGGAGGAATCCTTCCCCTGCTGTCCGCCGCTACCTCGCCCTCTGTGAGTGTGCCAGAGCTTTGACAATACTGCCACCAAGTGGTCATCATAGATTACTGCAAGCCAAGCTGTTCAAATATAAACATTCAAATTACAGAATGCCTCAGGCCGGATGCTACCACATTGTTACCTTATTTGAAATATATTCTTTACTGTTGAGTGTGTTTTAACAAAGTTTTTCTCTTTATTTATTTTTGTTAATGCCAAGAATACCAAGGTTAGTATCAATACATCAGTTTACAGTATTCAGAATGTTCTGTGGTTCATTTCCATTTTCTCTCAGTCATCATGGATGCCATACTTTCTCATAGCACATATGAATTATACGTAAAACTTTTCTTTTTCTTTTAGTCTATAGTCTTTTTCTTCCCTATTATGACGTATATCCGAGTGAAACAGCTTATTGAACAAGAAAACATGTAGGGCAGGACTTGATTTTGTCCATCAGGAATTAATTGGATTGTTGGATTGTTGTGGTTTGCTATTGGTCGATCTCATGGGAGTGACAGGTTATCCCTCCCTCATGCCAGTAAAGTAGGGATGTCGTTGGGAAGGGGGAGGGAAAGTTATTTTGAGTAAAGATAAGGAGGACATATGTATTTTTAAAAAAATTATAATGTGCACGGATAAATCAATTATACTATGTTCGGCAATATTCCATAAAACAGCAAGAATTGTCATGGTAACTTTACAAGAAAAACATGGTTCACAGCTTGGTTCACAGAAACTACTTTCCATTTAGTAGTTTTCATTTTAAACCTGCTTAATATCTCTTGTAATTTTAGTCTGTTAAGGATTTAGTCAATAGAAAAGTAATTATTTTTTGAATTGCTAATGTATTAATGAAATTACACAAAAAACGAATGCGAGTTCTCACGTAGGTGGGCTAATTGGATGAATTTCATACACATACACTAATGCTTAAAAGTTTGGGGTCAGTAAGAATTAAAAAAACATTTTTAAGTGTCACAGTTTCTACAAAATTATAAAGCAAAATAATTGTCAACATTGATAAGAAATGTTTATTCAGCCTAATAAAATGATTTCTCAAGGATCTTATGACACTGAAGACTGGAGTAATGATGCTGAACAATCAGCTTTGCCATCACATGAATAAATTACCTTTTAAAATATATTAAAATTGAAAATATATATATATATATATATTTAAATTGTAATCATATTGCACAATACTGTTTTTACTGTCCTTTGACCAAACTAGACTTTAGACTTCTTTCAGAAACATTGAAAAATCTTACCGACCACAAACTACTTTTGAATAGTGTAGCTTGGTCAGAGAGGTTTGCACTCATTTTGCTAGGATTAAAACTCTTAAATGTTAAATTCCAGATCTAGATGTCAAAAGATTGGCATTAGCAATCATACATCCTTCAAAGCATCTTCCATAGCTTTGCATGACCTTTTCGCATCCTGGTTGAAACGATGTGCTGTGTTTTGTCACATTTTACCCAATCCACCCTAAATGTTTTACTTTTGCACTGAAGATAACGACTGATCAATGTTATAACAAATGTGCTAACAGGATAATGTGATGACTTCCCGTGATCTCAAATAATACCCTTGTTCTCTTGATTATCGTGTCTGTCCGTGTCAGGCTGAAATGGAAGGCATCGAGGCGACGCAGGGCATGTCTTCTGAGACGGCTGTGATCTTTCTGACCCGGCTGATGGCTATGGTCGATGTGCTGGTCTTTGCAAGTTCACTCAACTTCAGCGAGATTGAAGCCGAGAAAAACATGTCCTCAGGTGGACTGATGCGACAGTGCCTCAGACTAGGTATGTGTATAAGTGTGTGCGTGTGTCAGGACACATTTTAAAGAACGTAACATGAAAAGTAAACACCAGATGTTCAGCATAAATTTCCAAAAGACTCTTCCAACCAACTTTGACTTTCTTCTTCCATTTATCAGTTTTGGTGCTATGCAGGAAAAAATTAAGCAATAAGGTGCTGTCACTATAATTTAAAGGGTTTAGTTCATCCAAAAATGAAAATAATGTAATTTATTACTCACCCTCATGCCGTTCCACACCCGTAAGACCTCCGTTCATCTTCGGAACACAAATTAAGATATTTCTGATGAAATCTGAAGGCTCAGTGAGGCCTCCATAGGGAGCAAAGCAATTTACACTCTCAAGATCCATTAATGTACTTAAAAACCTATTTAACTCAGTTCATGTGAGTAGAGTGGTTCAATATTAATATTATAATGTGACGATAATAATTTTGGTGCGCCAAAAAAACTAAATAACGACTTATATAGGGATAACCGATTTCAAAACACTGCTTCATGAAGCTTCAGAGTGTATCGAATCAGTGAGTCGATTCAGTGGTTCGGAGCGCCAAAGTCACGTGATTTAAGCAGTTTGGCGGTCTGACGCGCAATCCAAATCATGATTCGACTCACTGATTCGATACACTCCGAAGCTTCATGAAGCATTGTTTCGAAATCGGTTATCACTATATAAGTCGTTATTTAGTTTTTTTTTGGCGCACCAAAAATATTATTGTGACTTTATAATATTAATATTGAACCACTGTACTCACATGAACTGATTTAAATATGTTTTTGAGTACATTAATGGATCTTGAGAGTGTAAATTGCTTTGCTCCCTATGGAGGCCTCACTGAGCCTTCAGATTTCATCAGAAATATCTTAATTTGTGTTCCGAAGATGAACAGGGGTCTTACGGGTGTGGAACGGCATGAGGGTGAGTTAACAAATTACATTATTTTCATTTTTGGGTGAACTAACCCTTTAACCCTGTAAGACCCACTGTTGCAATATTACAACATCAAGTTTAGCTCTATTAAAATAAACCTGTAGATATTTCTTTTCTCTCTAAGACCACATTTACACAACTAATAGGTCCTATTGTTCAGTCTTGCAATGCTATGGATGGAACATTTTGTGAATAGGCCTGTTAACCTGCCCATGAACTCACACAACCTGCGAAGTTTTACTGGACTGGATAAATCAACATTCAAGTAAGTAAAATTCCCCAAAATATTTTTTATGTGATTAGTACTATGTCTAGATCATGCAGATATTAAGGTACTGTTGAATACTTTAATCATATTAGGTTTTGAGCTTGTAATGTCAATGTTGTAAATTTACAGCATTGGGTGAAAGGGGTAGCAAAATGTTCCCGTGCACCTTGCATATTACATGGATGAAATGTACTTCTCACCTGTTCCGTGTTAAGTAAATACTAAAAGAAACAATGTTTTTCATAATTTACAAGTTTTAAAATGTCATCTTTGTTAAAATTTTGAGTTTTAATCAACATTTAATTGTTATTAAATAAGTTCAAGTTGAATTAAGGAATACATTATTTCTTTGAAAATTTGAAAGTATTTGTTTAGCAGTATTTGAAACTATCTGTCTCGTATAATTTATAAAACACACTTAACTGGTTTTCTTTTATGGGCTTTGTTTGCCCAAATATCTGCTTCCTGCATGAGGGACAGGTGATAATGTTCAGGAATGTGGGGGGTAATAGTGCTATTAGCATGATAGTATAGGGCACACATAAGCTAGCCAGACGGTATTGTGTGAATTCTGTGGAACGTCTGAATTCTTTATATGTGTAAGTATCATTGGGATATGGAAAATAACCAGTGTTTTTTTCCATTTCAGAATGTCACCAGCCAAGAAAGACTGTATTATCTACAAAGTGTATGATGTCATTGATGGTATCCAAAATGGGAACAGTGATTTTGAAATGGATTCTGATACAAGTTAAGAAGATGAATGTGGAGATGTCTGTGAACTGGAAAAGTAAAATAAACAACCCAGTGACCACCCGTCTGATGATTATGTGGACAGGTATCGCTGGCTGATAAAGGATTTTATCAGTCCCAATACTGATTTATCAGGTCATATCCCTAATGATGCCGAGCTTAATACACCACTGGAGTATTTCTGAAAGTTTGTGTCGGAAGATATGAAGAAAATAGAGGACGCTGCAGACACTGTGGTAAAGGCTTCACCAACACACTTTGCAGCAAAGGCAATGTCCACATCTGCTTCTCTGAGGACAAGAACTGCCTTTGGGACTATCACAACTGAATATTGCTATGAACAAAGCTAAATCACATAAATGCCAAAGTTTTTATTCAATTCATCATGTTTTGTACATACAATCTAAACATATTTTGTTATAATAAATGATTTTTCATAAAAATATGACTTGTCCAATTATTAAAATTGTGTGATTATTAGTGTATACATATGCTACTAATATAATCATTACACCCTGCAAATGAACCCTTAGATGTTCTCTACATTTATTCAGGCAGTGAGTGAAATCACTGAAATTCTGCTACCCAACTGACCCAACGTTGCAATATTAAAACATTCCCCTAAAAACTTACTAATATTTCGAAAATGTAAAAAAACATTTATTTCTGCATTAGAGGCCTCCTACAACAACATGTATAAGGTGGGAAACATTTTTACAGGTTTGTTTTTCAATATTTGGGTCTTTCAGGATTAAGGGGCCCATAGGGACACTATATTGATCAGTCAGCACCCAGGATTTTATTTTAATCTATGATTTTTTACACTTTTCCACATTTATATTTGGTGCTCTTTCTTTCTCTCTGTCTCAGTATGTTGTGTGGCCGTGAGGAACTGTTTAGAGTGTCGTCAGCGTCAGAGGGACAGAAGTCTGAAGTCCACTCTTTCCTGCAGTAAGTCTCAGGAGGGCCTGCAAAGTGTGTCCACTGCCAGCAAGGTACCCAGTTTACTACACACACTGTAACACTGCATGCAAACACTGTACACAATTTCTGTTATAAAAAAAACAAACAAAAAAATAACAAACAATGCATTTAGAGTAACGTTTTCACATTGTAAGTAGTGCTGGGCAATCGATTAATCGCGATTAATCGCATCCAAAATAAACGTTTGTGTTTACATAGTATATGTGTGTGTACTGTGTATAATTATTTTGTATATTTAACTATACACCCCTTCATGTATATATTTAAGAAATATTTGTTTACTGTGTATATATATTATATTATAAATATAAATAGTTTATATATAAATATAAAATATTTTTCTTAAATATGTACTTGTTTGTGTGTGTGCTTATATATGCATAATAATTATACACAGTACACACACATATACTATGTAAACACAAACTTTTATTTTGGATGCGATTAATCGATTGCCCGGCATTAAGTGTTTTATACATGTGTAGTAATTTAAATTTAAATTATATTTATCTTAAATTTATAAAATGTATGACACCATTTAGTATGGGTTTAAGATTTGTACAGTTTTTTTTTAATCTTTTAAAAAAAAATTACTATAAAATGTCTTTTCCATTATTTATTTTTCTATTTTAATATTTGTACTTGTTTTATTTTGTTAACGCATGTATAATCTTGATTTGATTTGACTCTATGTACGCTGGGCATTCAAGCTGTCTTTCTTGAGAGTGTGAAAGTAGTGCAAGTATGTGGTGTCGTCTTGGCACTTTCCTTTTTTTCCACACAATATACCATTGTCACGTTATGTGTGATTTGGTGCTGTGGGCCTGGTGTAAATGTGTAAATGAGATCTGCAATGTGAGAACTGTTTAAAGTGTTAAATATTTTTTGGAAATATCTGCTTTTCTTGCCTTAGACCACCATAGAAAATTTTCCAAGTAATGTTTCTCCAATTAAGGACCCGGACCGACTTCTGCAAGATGTGGACATCAACCGTCTGCGAGCTGCTGTCTTTCGTGATGTTGTGAGTTAATGTCAAATGGTCTTTAAATGTCCCGCAGATTCAAATGTATATAATATTTTTATTATATATATATATATATATATATATATATATATATATATATATATATATATATATATATATATATATATATATATATATATATATATATATATATATTATCTGTAATTTAACTCCCTGTTGAAACAGTGCACCTAACAAAACAGAATCAGAATCAGTTAGCATTTCTGTTTTTCATGACATGTTCTAGTCACATGTTGACTCTTCTTCTTAATCTTTGCTTCTTTTGTGTTGCATTTCACAGGATGACAGTAAGCAGGCCCAGTTCCTGGCTCTTGCTGTTGTCTATTTTATCTCAGTGCTCATGGTGTCTAAGTACCGGGACATCCTGGAACCCCAGCGGGAGACTTTCAGGTCTATCAGCCAACCAGCAAGAGGCATTCGGCAGGAGATAAATTCCCCCACCAGCACAGGTGTTGTAGCGGCTAATTTTTTTGTTTGTTGACACAGCTTAATGCACTTATTAACTTACAGTATATTTACAATAAGCTGAACAACTTCATTTGCATTGCTTAGTTGCATTTCAAATGTTGTTTAATGTCGTATGACAATATTAGATACAAATTATATTGAAAAAAAATTAAGTCTCCACAGGTTCAAGCCAATGTCAAAAACATTCCTCTTTCACCACCTCCCACATCTATTATTCATAAGCGCCACTAATCACCCCGCATAAAATTAAACATGCAGCCCATACAAAATTCTTGAAGGAAATCACTGCACGCTTTGTCTGTAAATCGGTCACAAAATTGGATAAACGTCCAGTAGTTTGATAGATGCATCAAATGACAATTTTTTTTTGTTCATTTTAGGCTTTTTTTTTTCATGGGGTATAGTGAAAATAAATATAGTGAGAGAGAAAGAGAAGAAAGGGTATAAAAAAAGAAGACCCATGAAGAAAAAACATGGAGAGGCAGGGGCAGCGCTGCTATTTCCAGCCCCATCTGTCAGTGCCCATTAGGAAAGCAATCCACCAGAGGAGAATGGGATCATAGAGGCTGAGGCACTACGCTGCATCTCCCTCATAAATTTCAAGAAAGATAGGCTATGGATGGGAATTTTTCCTAACAGCATGTAGCAGGCCATTGTCTGCACCCAAATCGGCATCCAGACGTGCTCCGTGACTGAATTGGGCCCAGTGACCTTGTTAAAGGCTCTAGATGAATATTACTGAGAAATGCTTAACATCTGGAGAACAACAGGAAGAGATTGGAGACAGAGTTGTCTTGTCTGCAAGGACTTATTATGTAGGCTAAAAGGGGATGGTGTTGAAGAGTTAGCCAACAAGTACTTTTGAAGGACAGAAACACTCTTTGCGCTTGAACGAACAATAACAATAACACACACAATTATGCCAAAATGTCCGTTTTGTTGAGTATCCTCATAAGGGCAGACTTAAATGAACTTAAGAGTTGTGAGATAATTGGACATGTGACAAATCCATGTCAAACAGCAGCGGCAGGACCTGAAGAGACAGCAGCAACTAATGTTGCCTTTCATTAATGTTAATCAAAGAGCAAAGGTAACAGAGAAAATAACTCACTGCTCTTGACTAAATAACTTTTGTGGCTTTAATAAGGATTTATCTTTATTTAATTTATCATTTTTGCAGTGCAGACTGTTTGATAACGTTATTCAATTTCTGTATATTTCATCCCTGTTAGACAGGTAGGATGGGCACAGGTAATGACATTTATTATGGGTTTATGTGAGGATGGTTTTAAGTTAAATTAAAAGTTATTACATTTTTTGGAGCCTAATAAATGTTACAAATTGATAGCTTTCAATTACACTGTAATGGTGAATGGCTATAATTAATGTTTAAAATGATGATACACTATATGATACACTATATTGCCAAATGTTTTGGGACGTCTGCCTTTTACATGCACAGAAACTTTAATGACATCCCATTCTTAATCTGTGGGGTTTAATATGGAGTTGGCCCACCCTTTGCAGCCATAACAGCTTCAACTCTTTTGGGAAAGCTTTCCACAGGGTTTAAGAGGGTGTTTATGGGAATTTTTTTATTTTTTATGGGAAACCATTCTTCTAGAAGCGTGTTTGTGAGGTCAGGCACGGATATTGGACGAGAAGGCCTGGCTCGCAGTCTCCGCTCTAATTCATCCCAAAGGTGTTCTATCAGTTTGAGGTCAGGACTCAAGTCGAGTCAAGTACCTCCACACCAAACTCACTCATCCATGTCTTTATGGACCTTGCTTTGTGCACTGGGGCGCAGTCATGTCGGAACCGGAAGGGGCCATCCCCAAACTGTTCCCACAAAGTTGGGAGGATGAAATTGTCCAAAATGTCTTGGTATGCTGAAGCATTAAGAGTTCCTTTCAGTGGAACTAAGGGGCCAAGCCCAATCTGTGAAAAGCAACCCCACACCATAACCCCCCTCCACCAAACTTTACACTTGGCACAATGCAGTCAGGCAAGTACCGTTCTCCTGGCAACTGCCAAACCCAGACTCGTCCATTGAATTGCTAGACAGAGAAGTGTGATTGGTCACTCCAGAGAACACGTCTCCACTGCTCTAGAGTCCAGTGGCGGCGTGCTTTACATCACTGCATCCGACGCTTTGCATTGTACTTGGTGATGTAAGGCTTGGATGCAGCTGCTCGGCCATGGAAACCCATTCAATTGAAGCTCTCTACGCATTGTTCTTGAGCTAATCTGAAGACCACACAAAGTTTGGAAGACTGTAGCTATTGACTCTGCAGAAAGTTGGCGACTTCTGCGCACTGTGCGCCTCAGCATGTGCTGACCCTGCTCTGTGATTTTACGTGGCCTAACACTTTGTGGCTGAGTTGCTGTTGTTCCCAATTGCTTCCACTTTGTTATAATACCACTAACATTTGACCTTAGAATAGAACGTTAGTAGTGAGGAAATTTCACGAATGGACTTATTGCACAGGTGGCCACCTATCACGGTACCACGCTTGAATTCACTGAGCTCCTGAGAGTGACCCATTCTTTCACAGATGTTTGTAGAAGCATCTGCATGCCTAGGTGCTTGATTTTATACACCTTTGGCCATGGAAGTGATTGGAACATCTGAATTCAATGTTTTCGGAGGGGATTGCCGATACTTTTGGCAATATAGTAGATATGTATATAAATACACATGAGTGGTTTCAAATCGATGAATCACGATTAATTGCATCAGATAGAAAGATAGATATCAAATATAAAAATTGATACAATTACAATTACATTTCTAGTAAGTAGTGATACCAAAATGTCAAAAAATTTGATACAATTATGACAAAAAAAAATGCTAGTCATTCTAGGGATCATCTACTGTTCATCTCTGATTTTTTTTTAAATTCTATTCTATTAATTCTCTGCACTATGATATGTGACCTTTAGAGCATCCTTCAGCCCTCTCTGATGGTCGCAAGGAAACTCTTAGTGTGCTGGAAGAGTCACGTCAGGGGTCATCCCTCCCTCACTCTGACTCAGGACTGGGTGACGAGCAGGTATCCAGTGTGATGAACGGGGCTGACCTGGAGCTCGCCATGGGGGGTCCGAATGGCATGAGCGGTCTGTTCTGCACCCTGTCATCAGAGGCCAGGTCACAGGAAAGCTTGATTGAGCCATCAACCATGGAGCACCTCAAACCCGCCTCATCCATCTCCAGCATCAGCCAGTCCAACAAAGGCATCAATGTCAAGGAAATCCTGAAGAGCCTGGTAGCTGCTCCTGTGGAAACCACAGAGAGTGGGCCGGACAGTCTCCCTTACCCTGATCACCAGGCCATGAAGAGGGAAGCCCAAGCCATGTTACCCATGCAGTTCCATTCCTTTGACAGGTACCATTTTCTCATAGTCACAATGCAGACATTTTGAGATGTATACGTGCTGTATTCCAGGTTTAGAACAAGTTAAGTTCAATCCACAGTATTTTGGCATGATGTTTATTTCAAAATGTATTTCTACTCACCTCTCCTTTAAAAAAAAAGAAAAAACTGAAATCTTTATGAAGTGTGGAAGTCAATGGGGCCAATTTGTAAATATCACTGTTTCTATAGTATAGCCACGATGCATTTTAACATGATTTTAGTGTGGAAAAAAACAACTTAATACCCGTTTCTGAGTGGTTATATTCAATTTTACAACTTTGACACCACGACAGTGCAGACATAAACCCTGAAACGACATATAAATTATGATTTAAACAGCTTTACAGCTAAAATAACACACACATTTTAACAGAGGAATTATTGTAAGGGCTTTTATAAAATTATAAACTTTACATTTATACTTTTAAATCCTCTGTTTGTCCCCATTCACTTTTTTCCCAGACATTTGTAAGTACCTCCCTGTAAATCTTGAATTTTTTTTCTTCAAATAACAGTAAATTTTTTTTTGTGGTAATCAAAATTATGCTACAAAAGCTGTCGTTTGAACTCCACTTGTATCAAACCAGAGATATTCTTTTTTAATGCTGTCACTGTGTTAAAATAGAATAATATAAACCTCCACCAGGTGGCAGCAATATACATCAGCATAGGCTCCAAATGGGAAATCGTGTGGCTTTATCTTGATTGAATGTCTCTTGTCACCAATAGCACTACAGTAGCCCATTTACTGCAGATGTATACGTACAAGGCCCTTAAAAGTACAGTGACCTTTTCTGTGTGCATGCGATCCCTTCCGTGCCTTTAAACACTACACAATACATCTCAGTCAAACCATGATGAATTCTTGGATTAGTCTTTTCCCTGAGGAATGGCCATAATGATTTTCTTGGTCATAAGCAAGCCATAACTCACTTTAAATTCCCCATACTTTCTATCACGAAGAATTGCTGTGTTTGAAAATGTCTCAGAGATGTGTTTGAGCGTTTTGTGGCGTGTTTACATTCCATGGCCAGATAAAATCTCAACGTGATTTGTCTCTGCTCTTAACACATGTCTTCAGTTGCGCTGCAAAGCTGTTGCTGTTCAAATCAACATATGTAAACAGAAATAGTGTAAATGGAAACTTTTTTTTTTGGTAACAACCTGTTCACTTTTACTAAAAGTTATCTCCAGCTGGAATGCGAAGAGGGTTTCGTTGTTTTCGAGGCCTAAGTCTCATGTCTTTGACAGCACGCTTGAAGACTCGTTCAGCCTGATCTCCTTTGTATTTGCACATGATGTTTATATACATTTTTGCTTCTTTGGATAATAGACATTTGGGAGCAGTCGTCACTTGCAGCTGTGGTTGTATTGTGGTGGAAGAAAAACAGTGGTAACAAATCGAGGACAACAAGTAAAATCCACGGAATAAGAGAAAAAAAATTTCTTGTTGTGCCTTTGGATGTCAGAATCGGAATGCAAAAAAGATGGTCTTCATATTTATAGAATACCGTCGTCAAAGATGCCCTTTGAAGCTAAACGCAGATGTATATGGTTGCAAGCCACAGACTGGACTCATGAAACCTGCGATGATTAGTCTACTATGAAAGCATGAATCTGAGGTAAACAATAGGTTTAATATTTACAGTCCTACAATGTATTAGTCCTACAGTTACAGCATAAAATAACATTTAAACCTATAACATTTTACATATGTAACATTTAAACCTTACATTTTATCTCACAATTCTGCCTTTTGCATTTGCGAGTTTATGGGCCGCAAATGCACAGCTTGCGCCAGCGCAAAACCCTCTTTTGCCGTAAAAAAAAAAACTACTATCAGGATTTACTAAAAACACGCAGTGAAAAATCATGCTGGAAAGGCGTGGACAGGGTTATTTTTGTTATGATTTTGTGATTTTTGGAAGTTATTGCATCTGTAGTTTCCCTTTCAGACGCAACATTTATGGGAGGGGATTATTTGAATGAATCACGAAAGGTGATTTACTAAGGTTTGCCCATGTCAATTTACTGATGTTTGCGCCATTATTAACCGCCCCAAAAAAGCATGTCTTAAACCAGACTCTAATTGGTAGATTGCGTTGGTCATTATGGAAATTATCCTGGTGCGTCTGTGTTCTTTAATTTGCGCTTTGTCAGTATATCACACACAGAACTTTCCACTACCATTTTTCAGAATTGCGCTCGAATGCTAATTTGCCTTGTTTAGTAAATCTGGCCCAAGATCTGCCTGCCTTCTAATGTATTATCAACAATTAATTTGTTCATAAACATCTCTGACAATGGTTGCTACTTTTTTTTTTTCTTCTTTTTTTATGTCAGCTAGATGGCCCCTTACTGTCTAAGCAGGCAGATTAGGCCCAAACAATGTGCTTTTCCCTTCTTAGATATTGAGTCACAGGAACAATGGATCCACAGTAATGCATGCAACCGCCACAGATGTATGTCTGCTGACTAGTAAAGGTGGTGTGTGTGTGTGTGTGTGTGTGTGTGTGTGTGTGTGTGTGTGTGTGTGTGTGTGTGTGTGTGTGTGTGTGTGTGTGTGTAAATGTGTTTGTGAGTGTTAGGGAGGGTCTCCAGGGCGTTGATGACAGATTAAACAGAAGCGCCCCATGCGCCCCCAGCTCCCCTCCTGTCGTCCTCACCCCTCAGCACCCTAATGGAGGCTGGCAGGCAGAAATGAGTTGCCATGGCAGAGTGTATTATTTTTGAAATGCTTTCACATAGGCTGTCCGCTGACGCCGGGTCGTACCACTCACTCCTGCATGCTTTAATGTCATCTGCCGGCCTTGAAATTGCTGTGTCTAATTGTTTGCCACCTGCCACCAAATGAGATGCCAGACGTGGACAGGCTTCTTCGATTGTCTGTCAGAACCTAAATAGATTGGGAGTGACATCAAAAAAAGCCTCAAACACAGTGATGAGGACCGACTCGCCCATCACCGTCTTTCTGGGACTTTCCAAAGGTGAATTTTTTCAATTAGTATTGAATAACCAGGATGCAGTGTTTGCAGATGGGGCCACCACCATGAAAGACTTGCTTTGGCTTTGAAAGTCAATTCAAATCAAAGAGTTTGGCAGAGAAACACTTTAATAGATTAACATGAGTCCATGTCAGTGTCAGTAGATGGTATGCTAATAAATCGAATGTACCAATATAGTTTGCCACTATATGAGACCTACACATTTAATTATTATTATTAATGTTCATTTATGCGCCAATACTGTTTGTAATCCTAATAGCCATTTCAAATAAAACAAACTATTTGCAATATGCATAGTCTACACAAGATTAATCCTTGCTTTATTCAAAGTAAGTCAATTAAAAAAATCCTATTAATAATATATGTGGCAGATAATTCACGCATCATTCACAAGCGCCCAGCCAATTAATAATTCATGAGAAGTGTTCATATTTTATTAGAAGCTTGTTTATCAGTATAATACTATCAACTCTACCTGCCAAATACCTGAAAGAAGCCGGCATGTTATGAGGAATAAATACTGTGTGCTCAGGGGGTGGGGGTAAGCATTGCTTTGTTGATCTCAATGGTCAAAACCGTTCAGATAAAATGCAAACTGAGATTTAGGATTAGTATCCGGTTGATTTAAAGGTCCCATGTCATGAAATTTTCATTTTATGAGGTTTTTCACCATTAATATGAGTTCCCCTAGCCGGAATATTGTCCCCAAGTGGCTAGAAATTTTGATCGGTGTAAACCGAGTTCTGGCTGTCTTTCTCTGCCTTTAAGAAAATGACAGCCCAGACGAGCTGATCTTGAATTTTCCTGTTATGACGTCATAACAGGAACTGTTACCTCCCTTTCCTCCACCCAGAGAATTTGGCACGCCCTTGCGAGCGGCATATTTGTCTAGCGATCATGGCTTGTGAACGAGTGAATGCTGGCACGTTTGATGTAATGTCAGAACTGACGAATTGGAATCTCGCCTGAGAGCCCAATCAACTTTGAGTGGTAATAAAACATGCCAATGCACATTGGCAAGTGAGATTTGCTTCGCAAGCCACTCCGTGCCAGCTGGGTATACAAGGCAGCGTGTAAACTCGCACAATAAGCTTTCGCTTCAGAGCCGAGCGATCTTCATTCACTCTGCTGTGACGACTGTTTGTGTGGAACATGATGGAAGCTCTTCCAGTGTTGGCATGACGGCACATTCCAGTGGTGGTCACAATCCAGAAAAGAGTATTGCACGGATAAGGGCATTACTCGTAAAGGCTTGAGGCTAGAGTCCCCTCTGCTGTTTCCCTGCCCGCCACTTGTGTGTGGGCTGGGAAAAGCAAGTCCGCTTAACAGGACAGGCAGGCGCTGGTCCGGACGGACAACACATTGACTGTTGCGTACATCATACATTCACATCCCTGGCAAGCTCAATTGTGCAGCTGACGTGCTCTCATGAAAGCCCACATCCCAGGGAGAGTGCAGACCCCTGGACTGTCCAGCTGATCTGGAAATGGACAGGTGGAACTGTTTGCCTCTCCGGAGACATCCCACTGTCAGTTGTTTTATTCCCTGACCAAGAAGACCCATGGCACGGATGCGCTCGCACACAGCTGGCCCCAGGGCCTACGCAGACAAACGGCAATTTACATGTAACTCAAAATGGCCACGCCCTTAATTATGCAGAACTTTAAGACTTTATATGATGTAAAATAATAGCGGCCAGTCGATGAATTGCAGTTTAAGTCACTTCCGTAGTGGCTTCAAGAGAAACTGGGGGAGGTTGCCACTTGGTTTCCCCAAGACACTGTGCAAAGTCAGGGAGGACGAGGAGCAGGTCTTGATGGTTGCACCGACCTGGTCCTCGGACCTAATGCTTCTTGCGACAGCCCCTCCCTGGCGGATTCCCATGAGGTTGCTTTCTCAGGGACAGGGCACCATATGGTATCCGTGTCCAGACCTCTGGAACCTCCACATGTGTTATCTGGATGGTATGTGGAGGTCTTAAGTGGCCAATCCCCAGTGGTAGTAGACACCATTATTGCAGCTAGAGCCCCTTCTATGAAGAGCTTATGCTATGAAGTGGAGTCTCTTCGTTGATTTCTTCCAGCAGGGAAGACCCCCATAAATGCCTGATCAACATTGTGCTTTCTTTCCTGCAAGAGGGCTTGGAGCGAGGGCTGTCTCTCTCCACCTCAAGAGTGTATAGCCCCGTTTCCACCTAAATTACCCGGAACAATTTGTATCAGGAACTTATTTTTTCCCCAGACCTGCTACTTTCTGCGTTTCCACTGCGGTCTAAAGTACCGTGAAGATTAGGCAAATTAGTCCAGAGACGTTGGACTGTGCGCGGCTGCTCCTCCCAGTCAGCCATGGACAATAATAATTTTTGCCAGATACTGTCTTCAACAATAACAAGTATGGAGGAGATGCAAGCAGCGCTCCTTTTGTTAGTTATGTAGTTTACTAAATATGTAATTAACAAAACGGCGGAAAAGAGACGAGCACTGATACTAAAGCCAGGGTGTCCGCGGGGTTGTAAAAGGTAGTAAATGAAATTAGCCAAAATTAAGGGCATTAAAAAGTAGTAAAAAGTAGTAAACGTCATCTGACGAGGAATTAAATTTTCGAGCCCAATTTTTTTTAGATAAATTTTCAATTTGTGTTAAGTACAGCCCTTTTTCTCCCTAAAATTCGCGTGGATTTATTTATATGTTGAGAGTAGGACCTGTGCGATATCATGTGAGGTGGTGTTCATTCGCGGCTGGTGTTCATTCGCGGCGGCTGGCTGGCTTGCTGCTAAGCATGTACGCGAGCTCGCTTCCATTCAGAGTAAGTAAAGCATGGGGAAATGCAAGTTTTCGGACCTGGAGGACTCACGATTTAAAGACTGGCTTAGGCCAGTAGTTTGCAACAGCCGCGAGGCTTATTGCCACGTCTGCAAGAAGACAATTAATATAACCTGGGTGGGGGTGAATGGCGTCAAATTGCATATGTAATAATATAGCAGCCACCAAGCTAAGATGCGCGGACGTAGCGAGCAGCTTCCCATATCAATGTTCTGCGCTACGGATGCATCAACGACCTCAACCTCCACTGCTTTGCCCTCAACCCCGACTGCTCTCCCGATTCAAACCTCTGTCAGCAGTAACGTTAGTCCTAGGAGCTTCATCAACAGGTGCGTGACAGACAGCAGACACTATGCCCTATCACCACCACTACATTGCGAGCTGAGGTGTTTAGACCTTGCAACTAAACACCACTCTTTATATTTGAGCGATGGCATTGAAGAGCTGTTTTGATATATGCAAGTTGCTTAAAGCTGGGCATACACTGCGATTTCAGCAAGGTTATCTACTCACACTACGAGTAGATCGCATGCGATGTAAAGCCAAAGCTCACGGTTTATATGCTCACACCATGGCTCGGATCGTCGAGCGCGACTTGTCTGCTCACTGTACGAGTGAAATATGCGCGAAAAACCTATAACAGCGAGATAGCCTATCAAATGCATCAGCTATCGATATCAAGAGGATTTAGCATTTACAATTTATGTAAATAAGTGATTATTATTATTATTAGGGTAGACCTACTTTTATTATTAAATTGATATTACATTTAATTTGCCCCCGTGATAATTTCATAATGCATCAATGCATAACCGACGCTGCATAATAAAAGAATAGATAGATTAGCTTACTCCTCATTATTTTAATACATTTTGCCCAATTAAACAAGGAATTATAGGCCTATAATTAAAATGATTATCAGTCTATAATATCAGAACACTAAAATAATATCAGTATTATCAGAAAGTAAGAGCAGCTTAATTTCAAAAACAACTTGTTTAACACGAAATGGGCCTATACTTCTCTTCTAATTTGTTTCACAATATGGGCCATGAGAAATATTAAGAATATAAATTCAGACAGTTATAGGCTATACGTTATCAGCATATGTTAAAGCAGATTTATATAAATAACGAGATATCTCTTGTCTCTGTGAGAATATGCGCCGAAAGCTTGTCAGATTTTACGTTCACTTTCTGTAGTGAATAATTGACCAGGTTTGAGACTTCATCGACTCTCGCGCACATTGCGTTTTTGTGTGATATCCACTGACTCGCATTCATGATTTAAAACGAAAAAGAAAAAAAATCTATATTGCGCCGTGAAAATTGCTCTTGTTTCCCTCTGTACACTGCACAAACTATGAAGATGTCTCCTTCCTCTTCTGTCTTTATTTCTATTCTCATCTCTGTGGGCAGTTGATGTTAAGTTATAATGACCTCGTTACATTGTGATGCAATATGTTATTCCATTTGGAAAGATATTTCATTTACGCTACTATAGTTGCAGCTTGAAGTTGCGCTGGTATTAAAAAATATTTTGAAGGTATTAAAAAAGGTAGTAAAAGGTATTAAATTCAACTTAAGAAGTTCTGTATATACCCTGTAAAGCGTATTCTGAAAGCTCGTTAAATCTAGATTTAAAATAAGACAACGTATGTTATGATCAGCCAGAACGGACATTGACCGTGAGATGGCTGAGATAACGCGCGCCATTGGACAGAAAGAGCAAGACTGATATTTACTGAACGCAGAACGAACCTTGCAAGACTTTTAAAAATGCCGGTTGAAATAAAATGCTGCATGAGCTCAACCGATCAGCATGTTCAGTGCCCAAGTCCCTCCCCCGAAAGTTCCAGAACTTTGAAAAAGTACCACCTCGGGAGCAGGGCCGTTCGGAGGGGGAAATATTTACCCGGAACTTCATTTAGACCCTGGTTCTTGCGGTCGAAACACACCGAGTACCACCCAATGTCCCTAGTTCCTGGGGAAAGTTCCTGCAGTGGAAACGCGGCTTATGTTGCCGCTATCGCTGCACATCACAATGCAGTCGATGGTAAGTCTGTGGTTCCTAAGAGGTGCGAGGAGACTGAATCTTCTTCTGCCATGCCTCATCCCCTCTTGGGACCTCTCTGTGGTCTTAACAGCCCTACACAGAGCATCCTTTGAGCCCTTGCAGTCAGGTTTAGATTAAGATGGTGAACTTGCAAGCGCTGCCCCCGGAGGAGGCAGACCCAGCCCTTGCGCTGCTGTGTCCCGTTCGCACTCTGCGTATTTACATGGACCACATACAGAGCTTCAGAACCTTAGACCAGCTCTTTGTCTGCTTTGGTGGCCAGAAGAGGGGAAAGGCTGTCTCCAAACAGAGGTTGGCCCAGTGGATAGTGAATGCCATCATCTTGGCGTACCAGGCATACACACAAGTACTAGATCTGGTGTAAGATGCTTCCGCTGCATCTGACTGCTGAGTAAGCTGGAGGAACTCCACCAGGGTTCACCATACGGGGAACTCACCTGAGTAGCAAAAGGTGCTTGTATCGTATCCTTGGGTGGGGATGGCACTGCAAGCAACACACAGAGCCTGCCTTCCCGCATATTACCTGTTTGTACCGAACACACAGGAAGGAACCGGCTCTACTCGGAGATTGTAGAATCTCACAAATGTGAGGTGTCGCCCAGCCTGCAGCTTTACATATGTCTGCCAGAGAGGCTTCCCTGTGTGCGAGCCTGTGTCTTTCCCTCAGCAGAGTCCATCTATGTAACAGTATTGACTCCATCCCTGACAAGGAAGGATCTACCACAGTAACTCCACGTTACCTCCCTACTGGAAGGATATGGTTTCCGTAGTATTCCTTTCCATTTGGAATAGGCATGCTTCCCCAGTGTTATCCATTTAGTCGTGGCTGTATTGGGTGTAAGAAAGAAACAACAGCAATCCACATCCCCCTGGAAAGTTCTGTCCTTTTTCTGCCCCATCACGTGCGAAGGACTAAGTGACTATGCATGGGGCGCTGGGAAGGGATCCAATTCATCAGTTCAGTTCTGATGTCATGTTGAATGTGACTGACTGATAGGGAACGTCTTGGTTACCAATGTAACCCCCGTTCCCTGAAGGAGGGAATGGAGACATTACATCCCGTCGCCATAACCCCTGTATCTCCGCTGAAACGGCCGGGACCCCTTTTCTGCTCCTCAGCGGAAAACTTAATGTGTGAGTTTGCACACTGCCTTATATACCCGGCTGGCGTTATTTAGAAGTTTATTTTTGCAGGATGTCCTGGCTACTATTTTTGATAAATAAAAATAAATATTGACCAGAAGCTGTCAGAAGCTTTAGAATTGCCCCAAAAAGATTTCAAATTATATTCCAGAATCCTTCAATACTGAACCAAAAGGTTCGGGTCTGTATGATTAAAAAAATAATAATAATAATGTAATACTTTTATTTAGCCAGGATGCATTATCTTTGACCAAAAGTGACAGTAAAGTATTTTAACAGTAAATGGTTAAAATTTTACAAAAGATTTTTATTTCAAATGAATGCTGTTCTTTTGATTCTTTCTATTCATCAAATAATCTGATCCACAGATACTGTGGAAAAGCCACATTAATTATAAGAATAAATGTTTCTAAAACATTTTAACACTAACAATATTTTACAATATTTTATATATTTTTTATCAAATAAATGCACCCTTAAATAAGAGACATTTAAAAAATGTAAAAAAAAACAAAACTTTTGAATGTTAGAGTATTTACACCTGCAAGAATAACTCCTCATAAGTCAGACAATGGTACACATGTATGATTTTAAGGGTCTGTTATTCTCTGTTTGTAGTGCTTAAGAGGAAGCATATGTCAAAGAATGTTTTTGCTTCCTCGCATGCAATCTCAGAGAAACCGCCTGTGTCACGCCACCACGTTAATGAGAACGTGCCATCGGGACGAGTCGCAGTGTCCCAGACAAGTGCTCTAATGGCTCCATCCTCTCTCTGCACAGTGTCTGCTCTGAGGTCACATTGTGCGGCATCAGGAGGCTTAGCAGGTGACGTTAGAACCAGCCCTGCGCTACATCACCGAAAGCACTGTATCAGCCAGCATCTCGAACCACGTCAAGTTGCGATAAGAAAACCAGACCGATATACACACAAACAAAATATCATTCCATCCTCCAAAACACTTGACTCTGTCATGTGTATAATATCAAACTAATCCTGTCCTGCTCTTTGCTATCAGGCTAAGGTGGGTTTCCGTGAATCTGCGAAGCTCCAGAATGTCTCTGGAAACATGCAGGAGATTATCGGCGAGGTCAAGAGTTTAATGTGAACTCGTGATCCTGCTCTTCTCTAGCGCTATTTCCAGCTCGTTAGACAATTGCCTCTGGAAACCATGTGATTTTCTGCTTCATCTATAAATAAGCTGGAAAAAAACAAATATCATTTCTTGAAGGCATAATTAAGTTGATTAGTATATTTAGTCCATTTTAATGATTTAATATGTTTAACGGCTATATTTAGAGACTATTTCTTAAATTAGCTTTTCAGAGATTGCAGCTGGCCAGTGTTGAGAGGGTCAAAGACACATGACAAGATGATTGCTGGTATTGTCGTTTGGGCCTATTTCCTGCAATAGGAGGCTCATTACTGTTATGCCGTACCTTTTGAATTACTTTCTATACATTTATTTTATACTTATGTGTTTAAGGGTGCATTTCTATTAACGGGTGTTCTAAACTTTCAGACATACGATGACGTCTTGCTCAGGCACTTTCATTAAAGGATTAGTTCAACCCAAAATTTTAATTTCCTTATATTTTACTCACCCCCCATCTCATTCAAGATGTTCATGTCTTTCTTTCTTCAGTCGAAAAGAAAATAAGTTTTCGGAAGAAAACATTCCAGGATTTTTCATCATTTAATGCTTTTCAATTGCAACAAAAATGCTGAAGGTCTAAATCAATGCAGTTTCAAAGCGCTTTGATGGGCTTCAGAGGCTCTCCATGATCCCAGATGAGGAATAGGGTCTTATCTAGCGAAAGGATTGGTCATTTAAAAAAAAAAAGAAAGAAAATACTTTTTAACCTAAATTGTTCATCTTGCACAGCTCTGGGAGGTGCTGTAATCAGTAATCAGGTAGGAAAGGTCATGCCAGACGTAGGCAGAAGTACTGCCCCCGTGTTTATAAGCGCTCGTGCGAAGACTAATACAAACTCCCTTTAGCAAAAAAAAAAAGGTAAAACAATGATATCGGACGATTTTGAAGTTGAAAATTTAGTGTTTTTGGTAAAGGGCATTTGTATTAGTCTACACACGAGTGCTTTGTAAACACGGGGGGGGGGGTACTTCTGCATACGTCTAGCGTGACCTTTCCGACGTGATTACGTCATCTACTGCGCAAGATGAGCAATTTAGGTATATTTATTTTAATTAAATTTTTTTAAATGACCGATTGTTTCGCTAGATAAGACCCTATTCCTCATCTGGGACCGTGCAGAGCCTCTGAAGCCCATCAAAGCCTTTTGAAACTGCATTGATTTGGACCTTCAGCATTTTGGTTGCAGCTGAAAACCATTATATGATGAAAAATCCTGGAACGTTTTCTTCAAAAAACGTTATTTCTTTTCGACTGAAGAAAGAAAGACATGAACATCTTGGATGGCATTGGGGTGAGTAAATTATCAGGAAATGTTCATTTTGGGGTGAATTAATCCTTTAACTTTAACATGATTATTTACACAACGGTTAGAATAACGCCGAACAGGACTGAAATAAACAGCAAAAGCAACATTATTAGCAGTATTAGCTTATGTATTACGTATACTGTATATCATTTTATTCATTGGGGGGGGGGGGTATTTTCTCTTTATCCCTATTTATCCTATTCTATCATTCTTTATTTCATGTTTTTTTTTTTTTTTTAGAGAATATGATATGATTGATCAGATCCTTTGCTGATTTTTGTGATCAGAATTGTCACTTCCTGAATGAAGTCATTGAGGAATTAGCTTTCGTTTAATTAATATTAAAAACAAAAGAATGAAAACAAAATTACAACCATATTTATTTATTTATGTCTTTATTCATTTAGAATTTGTATTTATTCATTATTTATGCAGTACTGAAGTTATTTTAAATTTGTGAATTCATGTGTGATATTGTGATATAAAGGTAAATAATATATTCTATCTTATATCTTATACAACACTTCTTAAAATTTGTATGTAATAGTAATATCAGTGTTTCCTAATAAAATTGTAGTTTGTTTACTCTTTAAAATTCCCTTCTGTGTTAGTTTATTTGTGATATTAACAAAGAAAGTCATTAATTTTCAATTTAATTTTTTTTATAATTGAACAATATTTTATATTAATATTTAATCCAATATAGCGAGACAGAATGAGGACATGTAAATGTATTGCATAGTACAAATAACTGAGGTTTTCTAAGGTGAAAACTTCAAGACTGCCCTGCTATAGCAACAGCAAAATTCGGTGACGCACCTGGAAAATATCTCTTGATGAATTCCTCTCTGAGTTTGACATTTTGTCGAGGCATAGCAGTGGACAAACAGCAGAAAAGAGAAACATACCCAAAACCCAGCAGTCACTGCTTTTGATTTTACTGTTTGTTTGCCCTGAGCTCTCATTGCATAAGCTCGGGAGGCAAGCCTGGGTCGGCAGGAGAGCAGGATGTTTACTTTGCCTGCTGGTCTTTCCCTCGCCACTGCGACCGCTCAGTCTGGCCACTTTCATCCAGCCTGACTGAACTGTGGAAAACTGCCGTCAATCAGCCTCTGGCTTAATCAACTGATTTCACAAGCAATCATGTGTATTTATTGTTGCAGGTGAACTTTATTTTGCTTTGCTAGATGTTTCTTTTCACTGCGGAATCTGGAAGCCTGTGTGGTTCACTTGCTATTCCTTTTGGGAAGTGCTTGGTGAAATCTCACATCACACACACATCTGCCGATCCCAGTACCTTGTTCTCACCAGGTTACGGGAACAGTTTGCCAGCTGCATCAAGAGATTGTGTACACTTTCTTTTCCTCTCTCCTGCAGGAGTGTGGTGGTACAGGCCAAGAAGCCTTTGTCGGGCCTGACGGTGAACACAGTTGGCAGTTCTGGCTCCAGCAGTGCCCTGACCTCTGGTAGCACCCCGAACATCTTCGCTGCTACATCGGCTGCACCCAAGAGCATGATCAACACCACAGGTAAGCATTGCTTTGACATAGCCTGTCTCAATACATCCTAAGTTGTCCTCTTCTATAATGTTGTTAACTGGTAACGTTATAAGCAGACTTTCTCCATAAAAGTAGATATAATGGTCACAACCACTCTCTGTGTTGTTAATGAGACGTTAATTTGAACGTGCTAGCGCTTAAGTGAATTTCCACTGAAATGCATACTGTCCTCTGCTATTCCTAGAATAATTAAAGATGTCATTCCTAAAAGAATTAAAACCCGTTTGGGGTCAGGAAATTAGATTTGGTGGCATCAAGCAGTTTGTCCACTAGAGGGCCCCCCTTGCTATTTCTTTCTCACACTTGTACCGCCATAGAGAATGTCATGGATCCATAGTGACTGCACTCACATGAAGATAGGATCTGGATGAAATTTCAAGGTTGTTAGTCAGCCACATGGAGACTACAAGGAACTTACATCTCAAGCGTCCGCCTCAGGCTGCACACTGTGAACACTATAGATTTTGCTCTTAAACTTGAGCTGTTATAAAGCCCACACCTATTTTGTTGGAATGTGTTTGTATTATTGCTGTAGGCAGGACTTTCAGGCCTGGTAACATAATATTTGATTCTGATTCATTGAAAATACCTGGAATACGAATTCTCAGCATTTGCTCATGTAAATATTGATTAGGAATTGTAGGCCAAATTTGGATTTGAGATAATTAGATTAGAAATGTACGATATATATGTATGTGTGTGTTTGGTGTTTATACTGTATATATTAGTATATATTAGTGCTGTCAAAATTAGTGCGTTAACGCATGAGATTATTTTTTCAGATAAAAAATTATTTAAAGCAATTAACGCAGCATCTGTTTTTTCCCGTCATTCTTTAGCTAGCATTATATTATATCACGCTCTTATTCATGCTAATGCTTTTAAACCATTCAAGCGCAGCAAGACAAAAGAGAACGCGCTGTCTGTGAATGTCCTGTCTATGTGACACACACAATGCAGAGAAAGACGCGCGCCAGTTTTGCGCACACCAGAATTGAGTTCTCTTTCATACTTGAACAAACAATAACACAGAATTATGCCAAAATTCCCATTTTGTCGAGTATTATCAAAAGAGCAGTCTTAGGGCGTCTTCACACCTGAAAGTCCGCACCAAGGTCCGAACCGAAGTTCATGTTTTGATACTTTTTATATATTCGGTTAGTTTTGGTTTGGTTTCACATTGCAATTATGTGAGCGGACTAAAGAACTTTACATGACGCACTTGCGTCCACTCGTCATCATCTATGTGGGCTGCATCTGGACATTGATTGGTTTGTAAACGTGCGTCTGACGTCAGCGTCTTTGACAAGTTGAATGAACGGACGCATATCGTCGTTGCCACTATTGAACAGTGCGCACTGCTTGACTATTTTTTATTCGTTACGTTTAAAAGTGGACATTTCAAGCTTTATATACACATATTTCTCATGTTTGTGAGGCAAGTAGCTGCTGAGTTTCGGTTTATTTGAGACCCGCTCCAGTTCATGTGTAAAGCATGTGATCGCTCCTGCGATTATTGTCTGCTATAGACTATTTGCTTCTTATTTATTAAATCCAGGCAATTATCTGATTAAACGTTGATTAAAATTAAGATACAATTTATACAAAACGAAATTCCCATTAAAGAAATGCTTTCTAAGCAAAATCATACAAAATTTCTTTCAAAATTATTTCTGACTTTCTGTCTACTGACATATTGCGCATATTTTCACTTTTCATAATCAATGTAGCCTAGATTGAATTTAAAAATAACGTTATAATATTTAAACATAAACAGGAACTTCCTGCAAATGGTCTGAAAGTCCGAAACATACAGAAAATGCTTTCACACTAGAAACGAACCGAACCTTTGTTCAGTTTGATCCGGACCGAGACTACCTCTTTTCGTCGGACCAAATTTCGTCTGTTTGGTCCGGACCGTGGTACGGGGGAGGTTTCACACCTGCAATTTTGATTCGGACCAAACTGAAAAGTCCGAAAATCCAGACCAAACAAGGTAGGTGTGAAAACGCCCTTAAAGGAGTTAAATAATGTCTTAAATTAACTTAAAGAGTTGTGAGAAAATGAGATGCGCGTCATGTGCGGCAGCGGCAGATCTTAAAGTGATAGCCTAATAAATCAGTTGCTGTGATGACTGTCATTAATGTTAATCAAAGAACAAAGTTAACAGAAAATTGTAACTTTAAAAAGGATTCATCTATATTCAATTTATAATTTATGTAGACTCTGAAGTGTTTGGTAACTTTGATTGATTATATATGAAGGCCAGAGGTAAATATGACATTTGTTATAATGGGTTTATGTGAAGATTGTTTTAAGTTCACTTAAATTAAAAGTTGTAATTTTTTAAAGCCTAATAAATGTTGAAATTAATAGCTTTAATTATACTGTAATGTTGAATGTCTATCATTAATGTTTAAAAAATCTAGATACATTTCATAGAGACATCAGTAGCAGTATTAGTATCAGTGATACTGGCCTTCATTCATAAAAAGATGCCATTACAACAAATATTTAAATTAGGCCTATCTTTACGTGTTTTCTACATTAATTTGGAGAGTAACTGTGAAATTATTACAATATAAAGATCAGATATAAAAATCATTCTAATATGCTGATTTGCTGCTCAAGAAACATTTATTATTATCTTTAATGCTTAATATTTTTGTGGGGAACGTAATACTTTTTTCAGGATTCATTGATGAATACAAAGGTTTAAAATGTAAAAATAGGAAATAGGAATCTTTTGCAACATTATAAACATAACTTTTGATTAATTTAATGCATCCTTGCTGAATTAAAGTATTCATTTAATTAAACAACAAAATAAACATAAACATACTGACCCCAAACTTATGAACTGTAGTCTAGACTCTACAGTATATTTTGAGAAGCGAAAAATATATCACATTTTCCTTAAAAGAGACATTTAGTCCCTATTGTCCATTATATACCTCATTGAGATCTGCTTAGAATGCACAAGGGACATTGATTTGGATTGAGGTTGAATCGGGCCAAGCTGCGCTTCCAGTGAAATCCATCAGAATGTCCCTCTTGACGTTTCCCTTCATCTTGGTGTATTTGCTTATGGGTGGACACTCATCTCTGACACGGCGATTGATGGCTGCGTAATAGATTTCCCATCTTCAGATGTCCCGTGACAGCTTGTGGTTTCACAGGATGACAGTCCATTGCTGTGATGTATCTATCAGAAGCTCCCTGCTGCACAGGGCACTGTGGACACAGTGGCTTTGACAGAGAGAGAGAAATAAGAGGAATGTAAGATGGTGCTTCACTTTCTCAGGGGGAGGCGAGAGTAATAGTGTTGTATTTGTTTCTCAGCGCTTGTGCCTCTGTAGTTATGTTGTTTCCTGATGAAAAACCAGAAAGCGTATTTGATATTTTAGTGCATCTGATGTAAAGTGAAAAACTGCAGTCTTTTTTTTTTTTTTTCCCTTAAGTGTTTTGCTTAGTCTTAATCTAGCCAATCACCCTTTTCCTAACCTTTGGTTTCTCTCTTGTTCTCTCACAGGAGCCACAGATTCTTCCACTTCCTCTTCTTCCAGCTTTGTGAATGGAGCCACCAGCAAGAATCTGCCTGCGGTTCAGACTGTGGCCCCCATGCCTGAGGACACCATGGAGAACATGAGGTGAATCAGAGTCCCAGGATGTGTGTTGAGGTGTAAGACAGACAGCTGGATGGAGATGCAGCTTGATGATTATTATAAAATGGGATAGCTGGATAAAAGACCTTAAAGGGTTAGTTCACCCAAGAATGAAAATTCTGTCATTAATTACTTACCCTCATGTCGTTCGACACCCGTAAGACCTCCGTTCATCTTCAGAACACAAATGAAGATATTTTAGTTGAAATCCGATGGCTCTGAAAGGCCTCCATTGGCACAATGGCACGGTTCACTCTCAAGACACTTAAAAGGTACTAAAGACGTCGTTACAAAGTCTATCTCACTACAGTGGTTCTACAATAACTTTATGGAGTGAAGAGAATAGTTTTTTGTGCACAAAAAAACCCCTAAATAACGACTTATATAGTGATGACGATTTCAAAACACGGCCTCATGAAGCTTCGAAGCGTTATGCATCAGTGAGTTGATTCAGCGGTTTGGATCGCCAAAGTCACGTGATTTCAGCAGTTTGGCGGTTTGACATGCGATCCGAATCATGATTCGACTCACTGATTCATAACGCTTCGAAGCTTCATGAGGCCGTGTTTTGAAATCGTCATCACTATATAAGTCGTTATTTAAGGTTTTTTGTGCACAAAAACTATTCTCGTTACTCCATAAAGTTATTTTAGAACCACTGTAGTGAGATGGACTTTGTAACGACGTCTTTAGTACCTTTTAAGGGTCTTGAGAGTGAACCGTGCATTGTGCCAATGGAGGCCTTTCTGAGCCATCAGATTTCAACTAAAATATCTTCATTTGTGTTCTGAAGATGAACGGAGGTCTTACGGGTGTCGAACGACATGAGGGTAAGTAATTAATGACAGAATTTTCATTTTTGGGTGAACTAACCCTTTAATCAGAGCAGCACCATATGGCAAGGCAAGGCAAGGCAAGTTTATTTGTATAGCACATTTCATACACAGTGGCAATTCAAAGTGCTTTACACAGAAATGAAGTTAAAATAGTTATAAGTGAATAAAATAAAAATATATATAGTATAATAGTTATAATAGGAAATAAAAGGAAATTAAAAGGAAATAAAAATAAAGATGAAATCCCCTATCTGGGGTGGAAGAAAATGGAGAGTCAGGTTTACTTTAAAAATATTTGTCAGGTAACTGTGTTTTCAGACAGTACCCTTACAGACAAATCTTGAATAAACTTGAATAAACATGAAAATGTTAGACAGGAATAGCACGAGTGAAAATGTGATACTGATCTTATACAACAATTTAATACAGTAAATAGGTTAATATTGTGTTGTTGTTTTGTCTGTTTTGCCCAGTTTTGCCAACGAAAATATAAAGACAAAGTAGAACTGTTCGTCTCCGACTCCGAGCAATACACATGTGTTTCATTTCTGAATCTGCGTTTTAAATGAATCGGGTGAACCAATTCAATGGAGAGAACCATTTCACTCCTGAATGAATCAGCCGTTTGAACGAATCAAATGACTCAATGACTTACTCAATTAGACACTAACCGCCACCTACTGGCAGTTTCTTATTTAGAATATAATTTTATATTTCCATATGAATAAAAACAAACTTTAGGTATAGTTTACCCAAAAGCTACTTTTTGTAATGTCTATTTGATTTTTTTTACACAATAATGACTTTAAATTATCTCTATTTATTATCTAAGCCCCGTGTGCTTGTCTGTCACTTTAAATGATCGAGCTTGTTACAGCAGGATGAATTGTAATTGGCTGTCAATGTTTTTATCATTCATCAGCTGGATAAAATCATTCTGAAAAGGATTCCAACGATATCGTTTCTCTATATTGTTATCGTTATAGCTGTGGTGTGAACTCTGTTATTCTTTAATGCGATTTTTAGAACTATATCTTTATCGTTATCTTTATATTTATCGTCCTTGGTGTGAACGGGCCTTAAGTCCATCTCGCACAGCCTGACTAAGGTAATATTGGATGAAGAGCTTGTGAGATCACAACATGTATAGATTTACATGAATGAAAACAAGTCTGTGATTATGTACTGTTCTATCTTAAGCATAGGAACGCACGATATTAGTACCATATCAGTTATTGGTTGATTGTTATTTATTTATTTTAGAATTCATTGACCAGTATTGGATATTTAATTGTGCCTGATAATTTCCCTTCTTTTTATATTTATATTACCTTTGCTGTCATCTAATGCTCACCTAAAGCTGATCTCTAAAACACTTTTTAAAAAAAATTGATATCCAGTTTTCATACTGTATATTATAATGTTGCAATGCCTAAATTCACTTGTAGCTACACACATCTTATTTTTATATTATACCATGATCTGTCTGAATACTTGATTCTGATTGGCTGGACGGTGTGCAATTAAACCGTTTAATGCACAGGTAGATCCAAGTCAGTTCAATCATCGTTCTATATTAATGCACTGTTTTCATTGAAGTGCACACACACATACGTCACTCTGAGATTATGCTGTGCGCACACAAAAACATTCATGAGCACAGAAACTTGTTGTCAACGCTGCCCTGCAACTTTTATTAGTAAATTAACTTTGCTACCGAATTAGACTCAGAAACAAAGGGGTAACATCGCTGGTTTTGAAGTAATTGAACTCACAGCTTTGTTGTTAATAGAGAGGCGATGAACAGACGCAGGTAATTCACACAAGCACTTCTCATCTCTCTCTCTCTCTCTCTCTCTCTCTCTCTCTCTCTCTCTCTCTCGATAATTCATTCAAATAAGCCGTAACTGATGAAAATAAAATAATTTTTACCCTTCCGGTCAAATATTGCACTGCAAACATCAATAACTGTTTTAAGCTGTCAATGCTGTCAAATGCCCATATATATATATATATATATATATATATATATATATATATATATATATATATATATATATATATATATATATATATATATATATATACATACATACACTTTAAAAAAAATTCAGGTCTCCAATTGAACATTTTCTAGTGACCGATCTAATCTAAATTTTTCAGTTGGCCAAATTGAATTTCTGTGAATTGATACAATTTAATTCACAGAAATTAAATTTGGCCAACTAAAAATTTTGATTTGATCAGTCACATATATATATATATATATATTTATTTTTTTTATCAGCAATATAACATGAAAAAAATTTGGCGGTGCCTCCCTACTGAAGGTGCTAATGTTTTATGTGCACTGTATGTCCATTTTTGTTAATCCCTCACAGTTTAATTTGCATTCACATAGAATTAAACATGCCATCAACCTTGAATAAGGTCCAAATTTCCCAGCAGATTAATTGTTAAATTATTAATAATGTGTTTAATTATTTATTGAATGTTAGTGTCATATTTCTGTAGACACCATTAAAAAAAATAGCAATGAACACTATAAATTGTTATAGTGATTATTTCCAAGGTTCATTTATTTCACAACACCCCTTTAACATGGTAAAATCACTGTAAAACACAAAAGTGTATGACTTTATTTGAGTGCGTTTGTGAGTGGGAAATGTTTCCATTGTCAGAACCTCATCTTCAGATGCAGTTGTGTTTGTTCACCCAGCCATGCTACTCCTGAAATGTTATCATCACCGCCACAAGAGGGGGTCAGCATTCAGCCTTGTTTTTTCATGTTTACAGACATTGTGCCTTTTCCTTTGTTCAGGGCATCGGGCGACGATCATTTTTGCTTGCTTTTATTATTTTTGTTGCGACAAACAAGACACCCCACACCTCAAATATATCGCCTGTCCTCTCTCTCACTGCCCACCGCTTGTGTTTGCGCTGTCAGTTGGGGCTACACGAGCACTAATGCAGAGAAATCAGTGCGCATAGGTGTTTTGGGGAGTGTGTGGAAACCGTGCTGACCTTGGTTCCATCCCTTCACCTCGTCTAATGCTTTGTGACAGACATCTCACAGGCACACCACCGTCTGACTACACAGGAGAAAGCGCGTGTGTGTGCGCACTCTCGTGCTCTCCGGGGGCCTCTACACTTCACACACACACATATACGCACTCTTTGTGGCTCCTCCGCCGCGCCAGGAATCGCAAATCAGTTGCCATGGCAGCGGTAACCGACAGCACTTACTGGGAGTGTGAAGTCAATGATGAAACTGTCTGGATGCAGAGGCTGTGATGCCTAACCCGCACTTCGAGAGACAAGAGATGGGTTTCGCTGTCGCAGCCTGTGTCTCATTAGTTCCCCCCCTACTTATTTTCCGCTCTTACTTTCATGACACACAATAGCTTTAGTGTTGAATCTTTTGCAATAAAGACACCGAAAAGGAAACAATGTATTTTTCAAAGCGTACAATCTAATTATCAACTCAAGGAAATGTGCTTGCTAATACAGCAAAATCCCCAGTAGTTTTGCACAGTATCTTATTGTTAAGGTAATATTGTGCTACCCAAGCATCAAATTACTGTCTTTGCACAATATTTTTTTTTAAAGTTAGGATTATAAATTTTCTTGGGGTGAAGTCAGCAAAATTGGGACACTTTTTGGTAAACTGTGTATTAAATACAAATAAATATATTCGTCCTACTGTACTGATGTTTTGAACAAATGCTCAAGGTCTCTTGTATCTCCAACTATGGTTTTTGAAGGAATAATGTTTTTTTTTAATATACAGAGATTCAAATATGATAAGATCCATTTTTATTCTATAGCCGTTTTCAGGTAAATTTGGACAGTGCAATTGTGACCCTGGCCCACAAAACCAGTCGCATGGGTATATTTGTGGCAATAGCCAACAATACATTGTATGGGTCAAAATTAAAAGAAAATATTTTATGCCAAAAATCATTAGGATATTAGGTAAAGATCATGTTCCATGAAGATATTTTGTAAATTTCCTACCGTAAATATATATTTAAAAAATAATTATTATTTGTAATTTGCATTGCTAAGGACTTCGTTGGACAATTTTAAAGGCTTTAAACTTTAAAATGATTTTTTTGCACCCTCAGATTACAAATTTTCAAATATTGTATCTCGGCCAAATATTGTCCTATGCTAACAAACCATACATCAATGGGAAGCTTATTTATTCAGTATGTTTAAATCTCAATTTCAAAAAATGTATCCTTATGACTAGTTTTGTGGTCCAGGGTCACAATTGGTAAAGTGTGACACACATTTTCATCTAGTTGTGCGTGGATAATACAATTGCTTACAACAGGATTATATATATATATATATATATATATATATATATATATATATATATATATATATATATATATATATATATATATATATATATATATATATATATATATATATATATATATTTATTTATTTATTTATTTATTTATTTATTTATTTATTTATTATTTTTTTTTTTTTAAAGGTTAAAGAATAACTTTATAAAAACCTAGACACTAGCAGATTGTGATGATGATGATGATGTTTCATGCACAGCTCTGGGTTTCTTTTTTAAAACGTCCTGGAGCCAGTTATAATCTTGTTTTTGGTTTCAGAAAGCCATTTAATTCCATTAGCTTTTGCATATTCAAAAGCTATTTTTGCGCACACAAAAGTCAGAGACATGACTACATCCTCTCATAACACCTTTCACTCTTTTTTCAAGGGTGGATTTTGGAACACACCATGCTGGCCAAAAAATGAGATTCCTGGCCTGTCCCACTCTTACCCTGTACTCATTGATTGCCCCTTTCATTCTTCCTTCACTCCAGTGATTATACCTCTCTTCTGTTTGGCTGACATGTTTTCCCATTTTTTCCTTTCTATAGCTTTGTGACATTTCCTGTAAAACAAACAAACAAAAAAAGTCATATTAAGCAATGTATTATATTTTATTTAATATGATGTCCCACTTTAGCTGACTGCTACTGTCCTATTTTATATAATACGTTAAGTATATATATATATATATATATATATATATATATATATATATATATATATATATATATATATATATATATATATATAATAGCTATTTGATTTTTGTGATTAGAATTTATTTATTTACATATTATGGCAAGAATAAGTTTGTGAGGCCTTTTGAAAATATTTGGATTTCTGTATTGATTACTCATAAAATGTGGTATTATATTTATTTAACTTTATTTAATAACTTATAATAAGTAATACCATATACAATACAATAATATCAAGCTCTTTGTCACAATTCCAACCAAAAAAGTATGAATACTAACAAGTTAGCTTTCCTTTGGAGTTAGTGCCTCTAGAAAAATATTTCATGGTCACTTTTTTCCATCCGTTTGTGTTTTGGTCTTCTCTGTTTTTGAGTTTTGTGTAAGGTTTCTCCAGCTCAGTTTAGCTGACTGTGTGGACCAACACCACAGGCAAGACCAGCTTCCAGTGTGCTTTGCGGGACCACTAACATGCTTGTATTCTAGTGGGGTTGGATTCCTGTAGGGTACATTTAGTTTTCAAGCATGTCTTGCTACATTTCTTTGTTGCCAGAGCCCAAGATGTTGACTCTGAAGTTCTCTACAGCTGGTTATTAGTGTGTGACTTTGGTTTGGTCAGTAGTGGCTATATTACTGGTCAAATATTAATCACAATACTTAAAATAAATAAAATGTTTTACCTTAAAAAAATCTGTTCTTTTTTCAGCTTAATTCATTTATTTTGTCGATCCACAGTATCACCACTAAACTGGAGCGAGCTCTGGAGAAGGTGGCCCCATTGCTGAGGGAGATCTTTGTGGACTTTGCACCTTTCCTGTCTCGTACTTTGCTGGGCAGTCATGGTCAAGAGTTGCTCATTGAAGGTAATGGATTCTGACTGTGCTCCACCTCTCTCTATGTCTGTTCTTCTTTTGCATATCCCTATGTGTACGTGATTGTGATAGTATAGGAGGGTGTAGGTTGTAACCATGCACTGAATAGCACCTGCTTGTTTTATAATGCGGAGAGCATACTATGCATAATGTTACAAACCTTATATATATATATATATATAGTGAACAGTTATTTTAAATTGTAGTACTATTTCAAAGTATTACTGTTTTACTGTAATTTTGATCAATTAAATTCAGCCTTGGTGAGCATAGAAGACCCTAAACTTTTGAACAATAGTGTATATATAATTTGTATATTGGTTTATTTGGTTGTACATGCTTGTTCTTTGTTCCTGAGCTCTGAAGTGCATAGAGATACTTTCCTTCGTAGACCTACTTCCCTTCTCTAGCTGGGTGCCACAAACACACACACACACACACACACATTCTCTCTCAGATGCCTCACATGGCAAGGCAACCTTTCTCTGAACGGGAACCCACACTCCAGGCTCTGTTTTGAGGCTTTTTTACCTTTCAGCCTCAGTGCCAAATCATAGTGTACATCCCTCTCACCGCTCAAAGCCAGTTTGTTCAGACTAATGTTGCTCCACATTACAGCATGCTGGAAATATGTGTGTCTACAGCTCAGGCAGCCATTTCATGAAAGAAATACTCAGACACGCATTCTGCCCTGGACTCAAATGCTGATTATTTTTATGAATTATAACAGCCAGTTTTCTGTCTTTAACTGTGCAGTCGTACTTAATCCTGTTTACATTAGGAAGCTTCACAGTTATGGTTGCCTGCTGAAAGGGATAAGGTGTCAGTTTCATAAACTTACTAGTGAATTCTTGTCAATTCTGTAAAAAAAAAAAAACAATCTCAGAGGGTGTACTTTCAGACACTACCAGCAGGGGCAAGCTAGACCTTGCTAAGCTGCCAAACCTTGACCCCTTGGTTTGAGTCAATTTTCCTAAACAAATTCAAAGTGATTACTGGTGCATCGCTGTGAGGTTGCAAAAGTTCACGGGTGGTTTTTAGTCCGTTGCTATGCGGTTGCAAGGGTGTTGTGGGTGGTTGCCAGAGGCTAAACAAATACTTCACCTCAAAATGAAAATTCTGTCATTATTTACTCACACTTATGTTGTTCCAAACCGATTTGACTGTGGAACAAAAAAGAAGGTATTTTGAAAAGTGATGAATGTGTGTGTGTGTGTGTGTGTGTGTGTGTGTGTGTGTGTGTGTGTGTGTGTGTGTGTGTGTGTGTGTGTGTGTGTGTGTGTGTGTGTGTGTGTGTGTGTGTGTGTGTGTGCAATTTACCTCAAATGTATTTTAAGGGTAGAAATATATTTTCTTGCTCATTGATGTACATTTTGTATTTTTTTATCTGAAAGTTTAAATGAAATATATTTTTAAAATTTCAATATTTCCTTAACCCATGCTATCTACAAAATATATTTAGCATATATTTAAATGTTATAATGGCCAGAGGGAAAACACTTTTATGGGATACACTAAAACTCAATGGGATCCGATGACGTTTAAATTCCAATAATCTTATTTTGCTTTCTTCAGGATTGAAATGACACAAGGGCGAGTACATAATGACAGAATATAGTTTTTTAGTTTGAAGGCGTCCTCTGACCAACCAGTCCTCACTCTGTCCAACCAGAATTGCATTGCAATCGTCCCCAAACAAACCCCAATCCCAAACACATAGCGACTTCCTCATAGATGACTCTTTACCCCCTCATTCATTTGTCCAGTATGTTAACACCATCCCATGACCAGAAGAAGTGATGTCTGTTTTCCCACCTCCTTCCCTTCCTCTCTTCCTCAACCTTTCACAGCTGAAATACTGTTCGCTCGGTGCAAAGGCGCCCTATTTACCCATAATTACCCTTCATCCATCACTCGGCCAGGCACTAGGGGTCAAGCCCCCGCCCGGCCCCCCTCCAGACACTCGTTCACTGGGGGCAATTATGCCCTGCTCGCCCTCGGACAGCTTCCCGACACTTGGAGTTTGAGTGCGAAGCCCCTGGGCCGAACACTATGCTTCTTGTGAGAGCTAGCCGCCCAAGTCTGCGATGCTATGGCCCTCTGACAATGTCACATTCACGCCAGTGAGGCTTAACTGGAAAGCAAGGGCGACTAGCTGTTCAAATAGAATGCATTTAGTTTGTCCAGGAGCGTGAGGCAGGGGTCAGGCCGGCCACCTGACTTAAGAGAGGGACCCTGGTGGGGTGCACCCAGAGCGGGGGTCGACAGTCAGGCTAAAAGGGAATGGCTCTGTGCACGGCCTCATCTCACCCTCATAAATGAGACAGAGAGATTGTTGGGACTTGAACTCTTGGCCTCTGAAATATTACGGTCATAACTTCATGGACTGAATGGTTTAGGACCAATCATTCATAGTAAAAGGATGTTTAAGGGTAACGAGACAAGTGGTGCTCTCAGACAGAAGTGAGCGGAGTTTAAAGCTCTGTTAACAGGACTGTTTTACCACAGATTGAGTGTATACAAATTTGATTATTGGGATTTACAGTTTGTATGGTCAGTTTGAAAAGTAACAGCGCACATCTTCCCACACAACTGAAGCTATCATTTATGCAGGACTAGTTACATGTATGCTAAAGTTGAATGATTGGGGTTAGAGATTTGTTCAAATTCCTAACCCTAAATATGAGCATTAGTAATAGTGACGCAATAGTAAATAGTCTCTTCCACTTCTTCCACTGAGTCTCATTAAACCACATTCTTGCAGAACTCTCTCTCTCTCTCTCTCTCTCTCTCTCTCTCTCGCTCTCTCCCTCTCTCTCTCTCTCTCTCTCTCTCTCTCTCTCTCTCTCGCTCTCTCGCTCGCTCATCTTTCTCTCATTAGAGTCCTGTCTCACTGACTCAACTGGCTCATGCAAACAAGGGCATCAGCTATGTGCTGTGTTTGTATGCTAATGCAGGTGTACGCATGTGTTTGAAAGAGAAAGTTTGTCTTGTATGTCTGGCAATAATTGCACATGTCATTTACAATTACCTTGTTTATCAGTGAGGTTAACCATCTGTCCTTTATATTCTATGAAAAACAGGCTTTTCATTTAAAACTGCATATTTTACTCAATAAACATCTGATTCTAAGAGAATTGTGCTTATAAAAGGGGGAAATTGTATAAATAGTTTTACCCCCTATATTATAATTTCCGAACTCACGTTTTTAGAATACATATCTGTATGCATTATATCTGTATTCTGTACATATAATTGGTGTTCTTCTGCTAACAAGGTTTGAGAAATTTGCAAGTGAGACCATGGCCTTGGCTTTTGATCTCACACTAGCATGCAGCAGATGACCTCTGACCCCTCCAGAGACACTATTAATGACCCCACAATCTGTTAACCGTCTGATTCATAACACACAGACAACAGGAGACATTCAGTCTCAACTTCAAAACATAACTCATCAGAAATGGCCTGGCTGTTTGCGTGACGTTAAATGGATGCATTTGCGGATCGCTTAGTTCATCTGCACCGTACTTTTCTGAGACCACATGGATGGCATGTCCTTGACTAACCCTTGCAGATGTTTTTGTTTTGTGTGTTTATGAATATGGTGAATCATAATTATTGATTTCTGTGTTTTTCCTTTCTGTTCTGCTCCAGGTCTGGTGTGCATGAAATCAAGCACCTCTGTGGTGGAACTAGTTATGTTATTATGCTCTCAGGTGAGTTGTCTCTCTTTTTCTCTTTTATTTATCCTTCTAATGTTGTTTTCCAGCTACATGACACATTGTCTATTGTTAATGGTGTCATGGTGAGCTGCTTAAAAGTATTTGCTTAAATATTTGTCTGGATGACAGAAAGCAGTACACAAACATGACTTTGTCCATTAACACTCTCATTTCTCAAAGCCGGCTTCAAGTGAAGTGTGTCAACGTATCTCGGCATGTGAAATTAAATCCCCCCTGTAGTCAATAATTGTATTCCTTAAAACTCATCTTTGATAATCAAAATTACTTATTTAAATGTTTTTTTTTCTTTCTTTCTTTGAAAATAATTTCATGCCTTAAATAGCTTGAATGTAACTCTACAAATTTGCTTCATTTAGTATCACACCAGCTCGGACTACCTGATCCACTCAATATTTGTTTAATTCAGCCATATACACTATATTGCCAAAAGTATTGGGACACCCCTCCAAATCAATGAATTTAGGTGTTCCAAGGCCACAGGTGTATAACATAAAGCACCTAGGCATGCAGACGCTTCTACAAACATTTGTGAAATAATGGGTTGCCAGGAGAACAGTACTTGCCTGACTGCATTGCGCCAAGTGTAAAGTTTGGTGGAGGGGGATTATGGTGTGGGGTTGTTTTTCAGGGTTTGGGCTTGGCCCCTTAGTTCCAGTCAAAGGAACTCTTAATGCTTCAGCATACCAAGACATTTTGGACAATTTCATGCTCCTAACTTTGTGGGAACAGTTTGGGGATGGCCCGTTACAGTTCCGACATGACTGCGCACCAGTGCACAAAGCAAGGTCCATAAAGACATGGATGACCGAGTTTGGTGTGGAGGAACTTGACTGTCCTGCACTGAGTCCTGACCTCAACCCGATAGAACACCTTTGGGATTAATTAGAGTGGAGACTATGCGACAAATGCGTTTCTAGAAGAATGGTCATAAATTCCCATAAACACACTCCTAAACCTTGTGGAAAGCCTTCCCAGAAGAGTTGAAGCTGTTATTGCTGCAAAGGGTAGCCAACTCCATATTAAACCCTACGGATTAAGAATGGGATGTCATTAAAGTTCATGTGCATGTAAAGGCAGACGTCCCAAAACTTTTGGCAATATAGTGTATGTTTGAACCAGAACCTGATTCAGAAGAAGTGGAAAAGTGAATTATACAGGCTTGTCTACAGTTCGATGTATCAGAATGGTAATGCGTTTTATGTATCGCTTTTTACAAACGTCGGATACATAGCGGTAATTGATATGATTAACCTTTGGTTTGACTACGTTAGTAGTTCCCAGTCCTGGCCTTGGATAACCCCCAACACTGCACATTTTTAAGTGGCTCTTATCTGACACACCCATCTAAGGTCTTGGTGTCTTTACTAAGGAGCTGATGAGTTGAATCTGGCGTGTTTGATTAGAGAGACATCTAAAATGCGCAGTTCTGGGCGTACTCCCGTGCACTTTTTGAAGGGACAGTCATTTATTTAATCCCACAATGCACCACAATAACGAGTGTACAGTTTGATGTACACTCAACGGCTAAAGAATACCCATAATGCAAGAATTGCGCTCCTGCGTCTTGCCCGATGATTTCGCCTACAGCTGAATCGTCCATCCATTTTCCAAACCATTGGTCCAATGTGGCTACAGCGTAATATCATACAGGTATAAATTCCTTTTAATTTGTTATTAAATAGTTTAATTAAGGTTTATACATAGTTTCCATGAGTTTAAGATAAATCTTTTCATCTTATTACTGGAGCTGCCAGTTTGCTAAGTTTCAACGGTTTATTAAATAGAAGCACAAACTATGCAAAAGCGGCAGCCCTTCCATAAATGCTTTACATAAAAGCTATTGCCGTCTGTACTATTGAGTTTATACCGAATGGATACTTCGGACTATAAAGGTAATAATGAAACAGTCTATTCTTTACTCAAATTGTCGTGTTTTCTGTCAGCATTTGACATTTTTCATCTCAAACGCTGAATTTACTGTTTATATACAATGTGCAGTCAGTGTTTCCGTGACTGCCCAAAGCATGCAAATATCAGTACGCGATTGGTTGTCTGTTGCTAAGTGTCTAGCTTTAACATTCTAACACTGCATAATTTTTTGCCACTGCAATATGGGGTTAAAACTGCCAACCCCGGGTAAAAAGCTGTGCTAACCCCGCTTCTAAATTACAAGTGTGAAACGCTCCTTTACAAAAAGCTGTGTTTAGAACAATAAATTTGCTCACTCTTTTTCATTCACTCCTTCAAGTGAACTACTATATATTGGACTAATGTGGGGAATAGAGAATGAGGGTATATGGGGCAATTTCGGACACAGCCCAGGATGAGGGTTGGGAACCACTGGACTACATTATCAAAATGCAAATGTTACAAAAACCATGGTCCCGTTCATTATATAAGAGTCAGACAGCTGCCTTTTAAAAATCCGTATCCTTAATAATAGGAAAAGCCCCACATTGATGGGATTGGTTACATGTTTGTGACGGAAGGAAAGGGGGGGTTTCAAACTCCGTTCTTGAGACTGTCTTTTGTTCACTGCAGTTTGATGAATTTACACATGGTTTGTCTTAAAGCATATTAAAAACACCATTTATTTAGACATACCACTATGAACAACATTACAAACTTTAACTGAAATAGTTACAAATGTTAACCCAGTAAATCCTGACATATAAAATAATAGTCAAACAATTAAATGGAACAGTTTATTAAACTGTTATATGTTGAGTATCATTTTTGGATACATAATACTTTTATTGCTCGTATAGTATGGTTTAGTGAAAATATGGAGCTCAAACCTCAATTCAAAGGCCCAAATTGAGCTCACAAATGGTGCATTTACTCATATTTATATGGCAAAAGGTAAGTTAAAATGCAGATAGATTGTGATATAAATCACTGAGATCTTTATAGCAGACTACTAAATACATATAAATATCCATTGTCACTATATCGCCCAATAATATGTCTTAGTAAGTTGATATAAATGCTTAGTTTTATGATGCGGATGTGGGGGTGGGCGCCAAACATATTTTGCAACACAATACAATGAGGATTAAGGCATGTACAAAATAAACATTCATTCACAATTCACTCAAAAGCCTGGTGTATCACATTTGGTACTCTTTTTCAAAAAAATAGTTTTTATTATCAACTATGTTGCTTCAGTCCAGAGTCATCTTGAAATATTACTAACAATGTAAAAGTCATTCTTATATTTACTTAAAAATCATTAAAGATTTCACAGCAGAAAGACGTATTGTGATCTGAAATTGGACTGAAGGCATTTAGGTTGTGAAAAACAGGTTTTGATTATGTTGATAATTAGGGGCCGTAGAAATGTATGTATCAAATATGATACAGCAGGCTTTATAGGGTTATATTATTCCTACCTTTTCCCACATTTTTCCTTTCTTGGGCTGAAAACAGTGTAACCCCAGCTCATGTAAACAGTCGTCTTCCCTTTAAATCCCAGTGACATATTACAGCTCGCTGACCTTCGGAGTCCCTTGTTAAGCCTTCCCTTTCAAAGGGGTCAGGGTCCCGATGTTGTAGTCAGAGCGGGAGATATTTAACATACCTTCTGTCAGCCCATCACTCTTGTGCCGGGAGTCCATAAGGAAGCCATTACCTCAGCATCTCTTCCTCAGAATCCAGCCGGTCGGAGAGCTCGGCGGGGCGGGAGCTTTTAGTCGTTGAATGGCACCTCTGACTCTATGAAGTCCATACCGCTAACCTTGCGACTTGAGAGTCGATCCGTGCATTTGCTCTTAGTTTGCCCTGAAAAAGGTGGAGTCCTCCAGACACTGTGGCGCTCAGGATACGTCCTGCTGTTCTGCTCTTCTCCTTTTGAAGATTTCGGCCGACCTTTCCCTTGTTGCATTGAATATTTGGTTGCTTGTATCTCTTTTATGCCGTCTACTTACTTTGTTGCCACTTGGATTTATTGCAGAGTGAAGCATCACATTGAGACTCAAGCTCCTGGTTTTCTCTTCCTCCGCCCCTGTTAGACATATAATGTTACCAGAGCTCCTAGAGTTCTTGCCATTAGAAGCTCCCAGGGTAGAAACAGCCTGATATATCGATTGCTCAAAGATGAGGTGAAACCAGAGCCTGGGCCCAAAATGGCTTTCAGACGTAGGAACGTCTCTTTGGAGCCAAAGCCTTCATAAGGCTCACCGTAGGATCTGATTTAGAACACGTTGCCCAAACCAAGATCCTTGATAAACAAAAGGCTTGATTCTTCAGTTGAGTGGCTGAGTGAGAGAGGAAGTAAAAGAGAATGAGAAGGAGGAAAAGACAGTGAAAGGGATTCACAATGGAAAGTGTATATGTATATATATATGTGTGTGTGTGTGTGTGTATATGTGCGTGTGTGTATGTGCGTATGTGTATGTATGTGTGTGTGTGTACGGTACTGTTCAAAAGTTTTGGGTCAGTAAGATTTTTCACAAAGATGTTCAGTAAGATGTTCACGAAGGCAGCATTTATTTGATACTATAAATACCGTAATATTGTGAAATATTATTTTAATTCAAAATAAAGGTTTTTTGTTTTAATATATTTTATATATACAAATATTTGTATTCATGTGATGGCAAAGCTGTATTTTCAGCATCATTTCTCTAGTGCCAGTGTCACATGATCCTTCAGAAATCATTCTATGATGATTTGCTGCTCAAGAAACATTAATGCCAAGTTTGAAAACAGTTGTACTGCATAATATTTTTTGTAAAACTTTGATAATGTACATGTCTTAAAGGGACAGTTCACCCAAAAAATGAAAATTAGCCCATGATTTACTCACCCTCGAGACATCCTAGATGTATATGACATTCTTCTTTCAGATGGAGTAATAAAATCAGAGTTATATTAAAAAAGTCTTAGTTAATCCAAGCATTAAAACGACAGATGGGTCATTTTGAAGTCCATAAAAATATATCTATCCATCATAAAAGTGCTCCACACGGCTCCGGGGGGTTAATAAAGGCCTTCTGAAGCAAAGTGGCGCGTTTGTGTAAGTAAAGTATTCATATTTAAAGCTAAATAAGTAACTTCCGGCGGCCAGCAGTGCACGAGTCGACTTGCGCTAAAAGAGTAACCCCTGACGCTACGTTTCGTTTTGCTCTATCCTCTGCGCTTCTGCGTTCGTCAATACCAAGCGGCAACCTCCCGCAGTTTCTCTTGAAGCCAATACGGAAGTGACTTAAACTGCAATTCATCGACTGGCTGCTAGAGACAGGTTCCAGAAGGGAGCAGAATCTCATTGAGCTCCGTGTTAAAACGCCCAATTTTACAGCAGAAAAAAACATGTTTACAGCCTGGTACAAATTGTGGTTTTGGTCTATATGGCTAATTTTGCCCTTCATGACAACTGTGAGGGGGGTGAATTTTTTATATCTCATTAGTTTACATTATATAAAACCTTAAAGTTCCCCTTCGAGGGAACTCGAACTGCGTCATCGTGACGACACTTTGGGGAACGCCCCTCGCGTTAAGCGTCTGAAGAAACAGTAGAATCAGCCCAATCCGATTGGTGTTGCGTGATGACGTCGTATGTGACGGCATACCCGGAAGATACAAAGAGACGTCTGAACGAAACAGAGATAGCGTTCTTTGCGATGAAGCGAGCGCTCTGATGATTGGGTGGACACGAGACGCAGTGTCTCGTTCCCCTTCTCGGGGAACAAGGGTTATAGTCATAACCCGAGACGCTCCCCTTCGAGGGAACTCGAACTGCGTCATCGTGACGACACTTTGGGGAACGAGTACCAACTATCCCGCACCAATCATAACCACCCTAGTGTGAAGCTGGAACCAGGCACAACTAGGGGGCGAGCACTCTCGCGCCAGGCGTCTCAGGGAGATGCAGACTATAAAAACGAATGAAGGTGTGAGGAGTGGCCCACCCAGCTGCCTCGCAGATGTCTAGCATAGAAGCCCCAGAAAGGAGGGCTACCGAGGAGGCCATGCTCCTGGTAGAATGGGCCCTCACGGCTAAGGGTGAAGGCAGGTTGCGCACCCGATAAGCCATGGCTATAGCCTGGACAATCCAGTTACTAATCGTCTGCTTTGACGCAGGCAGCCCTTTCTTGGGTGAACCAAAACACACCAACAGCTGGTCTGACTTTCTCCACTGAGCAGACTTCTCCAGATAAATCCTCAATGCCCGCACGGGGCAGAGGAGGTGAAGTCTGCTCTCTTCCGCCGTCACGTGAGGTGGAGGATGGAATGCCTGGAGAACCACTGACCTTGCCCTGTTAGATGGCACCTTGGGCACGTAGCCCTGGCTGGGATGCAAGATGGCTTTAACCATGCCAGGGGCAAACTCCAGGCAAGTCGGCGTGACTGCCAAGGCCTGGAGGTCCCCCCTCTCCTCAGAGAAGTGATGGCAAGGAGAAAAGCCACCTTGAAGGTCAGTATTCTCGCCTCAGCCGACTCCAGCGGCTCAAAGGGGGCCTCAGCCAACCCCTCGAGCACCACTGCCAGGTCCCAGGTTGGGACCCTGGAATGAGCCGCAGGCCTCATCCTCCGAGCCCCACGGAGGAAACGTACAACCAGATGGTGCCTTCCCAACGTCGCATCACCTAAAGGTGCGTGGAAAGCCCCAATGGCAGCCACATACACCTTAAGTGTGGACGGGGAAAGACCGGCGGAGAAGCGGTCTTGAAGGAACTGCAGCACTGAAGCCACTGGGCAGTTAACTGGGTTCACCTGCCGCTCTCTACACCAAGTGGAAAATACATTCCACTTTAGGCTGTACAACCTCCTGGTGGATGGAGCTCTGGAACTGAGTAGGGTCTCCACAACATCTGCCGACAGGCCCTCTGCTAGGAACTGAGCCCCCTCAGGGGCCAGACCCAGAGATCCCATACCTCTGGCCGTGGGTAGAAAATCGTACCCCCGGCCTGAGACAGCAGATCCCTCCTCAGAGGGACCTGCCATGGGGGACCGTCCAGCAGGTCTATGATGTCGGAGAACCATACCCGAGTGGGCCACCGGGGTGCTACTAAGAGAAGGCTGACGCCCTCCCGGCGGACACGTTCCAGAACTCCCGGGAGCAGAGCAATCGGGGGAAAAGCGTACAGACGCAGCCTCGGCCACGTCTGTGCCATGGCATCCAGCCCCAGAGGGGCCGGATGAGTGAGGGAGAACCACAGCGGGCAGTGGGACGTCTCTCGAGACGCAAATAGATCCACTTCCACTGGGCCCAGCCGCTCGCACATAGCCTCCACCACCTCGGGGTGGAGCCGCCATTCCCCGGGCCTCAGCCCCTGCCTCGACAGGATGTCTGCTCCCTGATTTTGGTCCCCGGGAATGTACATCGCCCTGAGGGATGACAACTTCCCCTGGGACCACAGAAGGACCTGATGCGCCAGTCTGCAAAGAGGGCGCGACCTCAGGCCCCCCTGGTGGTTCAGATACGATACTGCCGACATGCTGTCGGATCGTATCAGGACATGGTGGCCGCGGAGGTCCGGGAGAAAGCTCCTCAGAGCCTTGTAGACCGCCAGCATTTCCAGGCAATTGATATGCCAGGAAGAATGCCGGGTCCCCCACAGACCCCTGGAAAAGCGGCCTTCCATGACCGCGCCCCAACCAGTGAGGGAAGCGTCTGTTGAAACGGACTTCCGGCAACACGACGCTCCCAACACCGGCCCCTGGGACAGGAACCAAGGTTTCTTCCACATGACGAGGGAACGAAGGCATCTGCGCGTTACCCTGATCATGCGAAAAGGATTCCCCCTGGGGGAAAACCCCTTGGTTCTCAGCCACCACTGGAGGGGTCTCATGTAGAGCAGACCGAACGGAATCACGTTGGCTGCTGCTGCCATGAGACCCAGCAGTCTCTGAAACTGCTTCACAGTGAGGCTGCGGCCCAGTTTCACTCTCGAGACCATCGCCAGTATGGACTCCACGCGTGCGGGGGACAGTCGTGCCCGCATCAGCGTCGAATCCCATACAACCCCCAGGAACGTAGTCCTCTGGGAGGGCGTCAACACGCTCTTCTTCGTGTTGAGTCTGAGACCCAAGCACCTTATGTGGGCTAGAACGACATCTCGATGTCGAACCGCCATATCGTACGACTGAGCCAAAATCAGCCAATCGTCGATATAATTGAGTATACGGATGCCCTGGAGTCTCAACGGAGCCAGTGCTGCATCCATACACTTCGTGAAGGTGCGAGGGGAGAGAGCTAGGCCGAACGGAAGAACCCGATACTGGTACGCTTCGCCCCCGAAAGCGAACCGCAGGAACTTCCTGTGAGCTGGAAGGATGGAGATATGGAAGTATGCGTCCTTCAGATCTATCGTGACGAACCAGTCCTCGAACTGGATCTGAGTCACGATGGCTGGAATTGTGAGCATCCTGAACCTGTATCTCCTCAGAGACCGGTTCAGGTGCCTGAGATCTAGAATTGGACGCAACCCCCCATCCTTCTTGGGAACTATGAAGTACCGGCTGTAGAACCCGGACTCCCTGTCTGGTGGAGGAATATTCTCTATAGCCTCCTTGACCAGCAGAGAGCGTACTTCTTGCTCCATCACCCGCACCTGCTCGGGACCGACCACAGTTCGAACCACCCCCTTGAATTTCGGGGGAGGGAAACCGAACTGCAGTCTGTAACCCAGTTCCACAGTACGCAGGGCCCACGCAGATATACCCGGAAGGCATGTCCATGCGCCGAGATAATCTACTAAGGGAACTAGCCTCTCGAGGCCAGCCTCGGGTGTTATTCGAGCCTCTACCCCAACGCCCTGAAGCGGCTGACCGGCAGGGTGTCGTCGGGGAAGAGGTCCGTGAGGCGCACGCGGCTGCTGAACTGTCGCAAGTCCTAATGGAGGTGACTGGTTCAGTGCGCGCGCGCAGGGAACCGATGCGGCCCGAAACGTCTTGGACGGCGGGAGCGCAGCAACGATTCCCCGAGAGTCCCAGAGTGGAAACGACCTCGATCGCTCCACCCTGTGGGGGACGACTCTCAGCGGTCCTGCCGAAGCTAGGACCGCTTGGGAGCCTTCTTAGCCTGGATAACGTCCCTCAGGTCGCTCTTAGGCTGGGAAGGCTTCCTGCGAGAGCGCCGCCTCCTTTGCCAAGCTCCCTCGGGAGGGGCGCGGGAGGCGACACTCTGCCTCTGCACATCGCGGTGCGATGAGCTGGATGAGGGTCCGGGCTGCCCACCCGGGCCTGCTCTAACTGCAGAGCCTGAGCGGCGAGGGAAGAACTTCTGACTGCTTCCTCGCCTCCTGAAACCTCTCGACGACAGTATCCACTGCCCCGCCGAAGAGGCCAGAAGGCGAGATCGGAGCATCAAGGAGAAAATGTTTCTCGCTCTCCTTGATTCCCGACAGCGTCAGCCAGAGATGCCTCTCAACGCATACCATTCCAGCCATAGAGCGACCCACAGCGCGAGCCGTCTCTTTGGTAATGCGGAGAGACAAATCCGTTGCCTTCCTGAGCTCAGTGAAGTCATCCGGAGATGGTCCCTCGCCCTCATCCAGCTCTTTGAGGAGGTCGGCTTGGTATGCCTGCAGGACCGCCATGGTGTGCAGACAACCAGCAGCTCGACCTGCCGCACCAAAAGCCCTGCCGACTAACTTGGACGTGTCGCGGCAAGGTTTAGTGGGCAGCGACGGAGCCTTCAATGATGCAGCGGCCCCGGGTGAGAGGTGGCTCGCAAGCGCCTCTTCCACCTGTGGCAACGCTGCATACCCCAACTCAGCCGTCCCCAGCACATTAGCAAAATCGAGTACTGGGGGATTAGCTACACGGGCTGAGAAGGGTTTTTCCCACGATCTACACAACTCGTTATGCAGATCGGGGAAAAAAGGAAGACCCCGCCGTGGAGGTTGAACCCGACGCCTGAAAAAGCGTTCATCCAGCTTAGATGGTGGCTGGATGTCCACTATTTCTTGTGGCCAATCCAAACTCAGTTTGGCCACAGCGCGGGTTAAAACCTCCACAAGCTCCTCAACAGCGGATGCGTGGGGTGGCGAAAGCCCCACATCATCCACCTCGATCCTCAAATTGTCTGATTCCTCAGAATCAGACAGCCTGAGAACCGGATCCTCCGCCCCGCGGGAAGAAGCCGCATCGCGGGCTTCCACACGGGGCGGGAGGATATCAGAATCTTCAGAGGAGGATAGGGAGGATGCCTCAGCAGTCCCATATCCTCTTGAAAGATCCCGCTGTGAGCCCCACGATCTACGGCGCCGCGCTGCCTCAACAGACGCAGGCCCAGAACCGCGGGGCTCACGAGGCTGACCGGTCTCCTCAAAGACGGCCAGCCGCGAGCGCAGCACCCTCAGCGGCAGCAGTTCACAATCACCGCAAGCCGCCCCCTCAAGAGCGGCTTGGGCGTGCTGCACGCCGAGACACTGCACACAAAGCTGATGTGTGTCCGTGCCCGTAATGTAGCGCGGACACGGGTGCACACACAGCCTGAAACGCTCGCTCGCCATAATATATATAATGCTTGCTTTCACGTTGTAACAACACCTTCAGACTGAACAAACAGAGCGCTCACGCTGAAGAGCAAAAAAGCTATCTCTGTTTCGTTCAGACGTCTCTTTATATCTTCCGGGTATGCCGTCACATACGACGTCATCACGCAACACCAATCGGATTGGGCTGATTCTACTGTTTCTTCAGACGCTTAACGCGAGGGGCGTTCCCCAAAGTGTCGTCACGATGACGCAGTGTCTCGTTCCCCTTCTCGGGGAACAAGGGTTATAGTCATAACCCGAGACGTTCTGCATAATCAAGGGCGTGGCCACTTTGAGTGACAGGTGGATAGCCATTTATCTGCTGTATGTTAGTCATCGCATCACCTCAGCTCCACCCACGTCCCGCCTCTTTGCCTATTTTCTTTTATCTACTTTACGCTTCAAAACTGCTCTTCAGAATCGTATGGGTGACGTCACGGACACTATGTCCATATTTTTTTACAGTCTATGGTCAATACGCATGCGTCAAGGTTGACTCTTTTGTCATAAATCGCTGCGTACGGCAATCCGCCGGAAGTTAGTTATTTTGGTCTATAAAGTTTTAAATATGGATATTTGTCTTACACAAACGCGCCACTTTGCTTCAGAAGGCCTTTATTAAAGGTCCCATGGCATGAAATGAATATTGTCCCCAAGTGGCTAGAAATTTTGATCGGTGTAAATCGAGTTCTGGCTGTCTTTCTCTGCCTTTGAGAAAATGACGTCATAACAGGAACGGTTACCTCCCTTTCCTCCACCCAGAGATTTTGGCACGCCCATGCGAGCGCCATATTTGTTTGTCCTCGAGAGATCATGGCTTGTGAACGAGTGAATGCTGGCAGTTTCTCAGTGTTTGGATGTACAAATGAAAACAGAAGTCTTTTTCAGTTCCTTCTGATCTGTGATCAGTGATTTCTGATGTGTAGCTAATTATTCAAGTTCACACAGAACTTTATTATTCGTGCACACGCTGTGGCTTCTCTCTCTCCCGACAGAACGTGTTTTCTATCTTGTGAGTCAGTGTTTTTGTACTATAATCACTATAATGTAATGCTATAATCAACACTTACTCGTAACTCGTTCATCTCGACAGCTACAAAGTTGGTAGAATAAGGAGGAAGATGGGCTCGGCATGACTGGGACTCGTGTTTATTCAGAACTCTCAGATACAAACAAAATAAACTCGCGCTGACATCGCTCTCACAACTCAGTATTACAATATAACTTTGTTAGCAATCGCTCCGTCTCGGGTCTGTGATGTCCGGTTCGCGAACGAATCGTTCTTTTGAACCGGTTCTTTTTAGTGAACCGGTCAAACCAGTTCAACAAATCGGACTGAATTGTTCTAAACGGTTCGCGTCTTGAGTCAGCGCTGATCCATTATTGACTAAAGTTACTAATTTTCTGACATGAGTGACAGTCCCTCCGACTAGAAATAAACTAATAACCTGAAGTATATGCTGTAACTACAACAGTTCACTGAACTGAGATGTGCTGAGAGAACCGATGAGAAGTGAACTCAGGTCCATCCGTCTCTCTGGCAGAAGCTCGTGCCTCGTAGACCTCGTTAAACCACGCCCCCTCCGCTACAAGATCTGATACTCATTTCAAATGCAAAGATGTATCCAATCACAAAAGTGGGCGTTTTTACTGAAGTCTCACAGCAGACACGCCCCTTGAAACTGGGCATTCAGCCAGAGGGCAAACATCAGTATAGAAAAAATGCCTTTTATTTCTAAATTATGAAATTTTATGATGTAAAAATCATACTAACAATATAAGTACACCTCAGAATACATTATAAAATAAAATAAAAAATCCATGCCATGGCACCTTTAAACCCCCGGAGCTGTGTGGAGCAGTTATATGATGGATAGATGGAAGATGTTTTTATTTATTTTTTCCCATCCATTCATCCATCCAGTTTTGTTTTTGGCACCCCACAATCTCAACATCTTTTGGTTTAAGAATGTTCATGGTGTTTTCTCCGATACACTGACAGTGGATAGGCCCAGGTGCTGTCAAATTCCAAAAAGAACACAAAAAAGGCACAATATGAGCACAATAAAAGTAGTCCCATAAGACCTGTGCGGAATATTTCATATCTTCCAAGGTCATGTCATAAAATGGCTTTGTGTGAGGAACAGACTGAAATTTTTGTCATAATTCACTGAAAAATCTGCTTGACAGCCATCATGATCAGCATTCACTTTCATTGTATGGAAAACAGCAGTTTGAACATCTGAAGACATGTGGTTGGGTAAATGATTAAATTTTTGGGTGAACTATCGCTTTAATTAATGCTTGGTGCACATCTGAACACAGCCCACATCCCGCTACGAATCATGTTGTGGTTGGAGACGTCCTTGCTGCGAGTCCAACAACCTCGAGCCTTTCCCCTTTTCATCTCCGCACTAATGCACCCAGACAGCGGGACGTTCACCACTCGTGACCTTACGACCCACTCTGTTTCGCGAACTGTCACTTTTATGAATAAATTAGCGATAATCATCTTGCACTTTTTTTTATTTATGCCTCCTAATCACTGTTATTCATCGAAGGCCGCAGACAGCCGGTGTCTCTATCCAGTCAAGTGGCAGCGGGTGCCGCAGAGGTCAGCCGGGTCTGTTTCGTGTAACAGCTTAAACATACATAAAGGATCTAGCGTGGAGCCGGAGAGATTTACCGATGGACGGCCTCCAGATGTCGGGAGCAGCGCTGAGCAGATAAAAGCAAAGCGCTCCCTCTGTCTCTTGACAGGTTGGATTGAGATGCTGCAAATTCTCAAGAGCCATTAAAGTTTGTGAGTAACAAAGCTTGGGAGAAAAAGAAAACTGGCTGGCCGAGGTGCACAGCTCAAGCGTAAGTGCTACAACTACGTTTTTTGTGGTGCACATTTTTGGCTAATGGCTGCGTTCTCAGCTGAGTACGTTTTGGCAGGCAGTTTTGACAGGAGTGCTTGACAGCTGTGACTGGAAGTTGAAGGTTAAAAGATGATTGGAGTTTGAGTGAAATTAAGTTCTTGACTTCAAAAAAGCCTGTACTCAAGGTTTCAGTCAAGCAACGACGTGACTTGTCAGACAGGCCGTATATATTTTCAATATATATTTTCATCTACTGTATAAAAAATAATACATACATATTTTTAATAAAACATAGACACATTTTTAAAATATTATCTTTCTTTCTTTACTATGTATAATTATTATTTGTCTATTATTATTACTGTGTATAATAATTGTTGTTGTTATTATTTTTTAGTGCTGTTTTGCACAAAAAATTATTATAATACTAATACTATTATAAAACTAATAATTATTATGGACTATATATAAATACACAGTCATTCATGTATATATTTAAAAAATATATTCTGTATATATATATATATGTATAATGTATATTATATATAAATATAAATATTTAATATATAAATATAACACAATTTTCTTAAATATATACGTACATGTGTGTATTTACATAATAATTATACACAGTACACACACCTATTTATATATATCATGTAAACATGAACTTTTATTTTTGATGCGATTAATCACGATTAATCGATTTGACAGCACTATTATTATTATCATTATTATTATTTAGTTGACACTTATTATTACTTTTTAGAAAGCTGATACCTTTGTTTGTTTTAAATTTTTCCGCAACTTTTCCAAGGGCCCCTTGGGGGTCCCCGGACCGGTTTAAAAACCCCTGTGCGATAAACTCTGTGTCAGAGCTCTTAAACCCAGCGTGTCAGATTTTTCCAGTACAAGTCCTTCGCTGGAGATGGCAGGCCGGAAGTGATCTTCTCTTTTACATGTGGGATCACGTTACCGCAGTCTGGAGGTACATGTCATCGCTAATGCACTTCACATGGACGGCATACTCGTCTGATCCCCCAAAATCCCCTCACAATCACACTAACCTCCCACCGGGGACCCTCACTCTCCTTCTCGAGGAGAAAGAGAAAAAAATGGCTCAAAAGAAGTGTGTTACAGCGCTAGTGCAAAGGCTACTTGAGAAGAGACAGCGGAGCGGGACTTGGCTCTGTGTCTTGGCTGATGTCATTTTCTCTGGCAGGCCGGTGTACCCCTCACATCTGCATGTATTTCCTTATTTATTTTTGTCACGTGGGTGCTGCTCTACTTGAGCGGAGGCTAGTGATGAAGCACTGAGCTGAGGCAGCCCGATCCCAAGTGACAAACCGCCTGACTGCAGAGTAGATAATGAATGGTGGAAGAGAAATAGAAAGAGGGAGGCATATTGGGTCAGTTACAACATTTGGAGACCAGATGCGCCTCAGTGTTGTCTCTTTCTGGCTCAATGAGGGGTAGTGAGGATGCTCACCAGTGTGTGATGTTTTAAAAAAAAAATTTCTCTGACTTTTTTTCAATTGTCTGTTCAGATTCCCATGCAGTTGAGCTATGCAGTTTTAAACCTTACCAGAGCCCATACAGTGGCTCCAAAAAGTATTTTAAACTTCTATGGGCAGTTCACCCTAAAAGTTCTGTTATTAATTAATTACTCACTCTTATGTGGTTGTTAAACCTCTATTTGTTTGTTTCTACTGTGGAACCCAAAATAAGATAAGAAAAATATTAGTGTCTTTTTGTCCAAACATTTAAAGTTGATACTGTTTTGGTCCCTTGACTGTAAAGAATGATTGTGATTTAACGATAAAAGACTGCGACTGTAAAAACCTGTTAATTGGTTAACAGTAAGTGTCCTTACAATATACGGTGAATAACAGTAGTATATCGAACCTTATATTTAATTTAATTTACAGTTCCATTGTGTAATTTATAGTGAAAATGCGTAAATTGACATTCCCAGAATTCCCTGCATGACACTTCACATTTGATGTATTTTAGTTGAAATAACTATGTTTGTTCTTATATTTTTTCTAATCATTTATACTCATTAGGGTTTTTATGTTACATCTAATTAATGTTTATTGCATTACTTAAGTGTTACCATGATGGTGTCTTGTATTTGTGTGAATGAAAAATTTAAGTTGAATCTGTAAAAATGAAAATGTTGCTACCATGTTTTTTGCCGTACATTTCTGGCAACCACAGCTGCTACTTTTTACTGTAAATTTCAGATTGAACAAAACAGTCAAAATATCACTTCAAAATGTATTTTGTGTGTGTGTGTTTGTGTGTGTGTGTGTGTGTGTGTGCGTGCGTGCGTGCGTGCGTGCGTGCGTTTTACTGTATTTTGTTGCATAATGAACTTTTAAAAACCAGTTGGGTAGAATAAATGGCAAAAATGGCTCAGATAAGTGCAATTATTTCTGACATTTTGCAGTTCAATATTTTGTAAAGTCCTAAATACATTTTTGGACCACTGAATATTACCGGTTAAAACCACTAGATTGTGACTTCGGTTTCATGCATCCAGCCTTCCCATCATTGCTGGCTAAGTATAGCTTTATTCATACAGCTTTTTTAAAAGTGTTTACGAAGGTCTTTAGCCTACAGAAAACATAAATGTCATATAATAATATGAAATTTGGGACTATAACAGAATTATATTTAAAAAAACTGCTCACATAGAATGTATGTATAAACTGCATAATGCCCTCGTTTTGAGGGAACCGTTCATATCCATCCCCAGTGGCTCTTCTCTCACCCTGATCCCCTCACCGCAGGACAGGGGAATAGTTTTGAGGCCCACTTTTTGCAAATGCCCTCTTTCCTTTTGAACTCCAACCCAGCTCATGCTCTTCCCCCTTAACTCTTACCTTTGAGAGCAAACTAGAGAACGGAGGAGAATTTCCCATAGTGAGAAGCACAACTGCCTTTTAATCATCTCCAGACCCGTGCTATGTGTGTGAGAGACAGCGGAGGAAGGAGAGCCCGGGAAACGGGGAGAGGGAGGGCGTGAGACATTCCCTAAGGCCTCCAAAACGCTAGAGGCAAGGCGAGAGGGCCCTTCTCAAGACGGAGGTCTTCGGTGATCTGTCACTGGGTGCTCACAGAGAGGAAATGACTGTGTTTAAGGGGCAAGAGGATACAGTTTCATTCAGCAATTACATCTCTCCTATGTTTACGGATCTGTGCGCAGAAGAAGAAAAGATGCTTGCACACGCACAGGGACAAGTTCCAGGCTTTTTATGGCTTTGGCTCTCGATCGCGGATATGTGACCTCAAATAGATCTTTGCTTTCTCAAATACATAGCAATCCAATTTGCTGCGATCACTATCGCTAAAGTTTCATTTAGGCTCAACATGAAACTTTGGGAGAAAGATTAGTCTGCAGATGTTTTTGCCACATTTGTGTATATATTTTAAATGCACTAAATTAAATTACATTTCCACACTTTGTGCATAAAATGTTCACAAGTGACATTTATCTTGATTTTCCTTCAATGATTTTCTCACATTAAGTATGCCCGTCACTTACACTTTTCTCTTAAAAAAAAAAAAAAAAAACTATATATATATAATATATCGATCAGGCATAACATTATGTAATTTTTATTTAATACATTTTTATTTATTAACAATGTTTCTACAACTTGATTGGAGTCCACCTGTGGTAAATTCAGTTGATTGGACATGATTTGGAAAGGCACACACCTGTCTTTATAAGGTCCCACAGTTAACAGTGCTTGTCAGAGCACAGAAGCAAGCCATGAAGTCCAAAGAATTGTCTGTAGACCTCCGAGACAGGATTGTATCGAGGCACAGATCTGGGGAAGGGTACAGAAAAATGCCTGCAGCATTTAAGGTCCCAATGAGCACAGTAGCCTCAATCATCTCTAAATGGAAAAAGTTTGGAACCACCAGGACTCTTCCTAGAGCTGGCCGCTCAGCCAAACTGAGCGATCGGGGGAGAAGGGCCTTAGTCAGGGAGGTGACCAAGAACCCGATGGTCACTCTGACAGAGCTCCAGCATTTCTCTGTGGAGAACCTTCCAGAAGAACAACCATCTCTGCAGCACTCCACCAATTAGGCCTGTCTGTTAGAGTGGCCAGACGGCACATGACAGCCCGCCTGGAGTTTGCCAAAAGGCACCTGAAGGAATCTCAGACCATGAGAAACAAAATTCTCTGGTCTGATGAAACAAAGATTGAACTCTTTGGCCTGAATGTCAAGCGTCATGTCTGGAGGAAACCAGGCACCGCTCATCACCTGGCCAATACCTTCCCTACAGTGAAGCATGGTGGTGGCAGCATCATGCTGTGGGGATGTTTTTCAGCGGCAGGAACTAGGAGACTAGTCAGGGTCAAGGGAAAGATGAATGCAGCAATGTACAGACACATCCTTGATGAAAACCTGCTCCAGAGCACTCTGGACCTCAGACTGGGGTGAAGGTTCATCTTCACAACGACAAGCTAAGCACACAGCCAAGATAACTAAGGAGTGGCTATGGGACAACTCTGTGAATGTCCTTGAGTGGCCCAACCTGATGGAGCTTGAGAGGTCCTCCAAAGGAAAATTGTGAATTTAATAAATTTTGTAATAAGGCTGTAACATAAAAAATGTGGAAAACTGAAGCACTGTGAATACTTTCCAGATGCACTCTATATGTGTATATATGTATGTATGTACCGTATATATATATATATATATATATATATATATATATATATATATATATATATATATATATATATATATATATATATATATATATATAATATATAATTATATAATTTTTTTTTTTTTTATGTTTATGATATACAATTAAAGTTTTAGAAATCAAATGGTTAATATTTTTATGATGGATCTTAATATGATCAAAAGTGTGGGTCTTGCACAGCATATGGTAATATATAAAATAGTACCTATCACTGCACTTTTCCCCCTGTTGCACAAGCTGTATTTAAACATGAACACAATCCACATACAAATGACAAATGTTGTTTCTTTCAGGAGTGGCAGAACTCAATACAGAAGAACGCTGGCCTTGCTTTCATTGAGCTTATCAACGAGGGAAGGTAAAGTGTCATGTCTGCTCCTGGAACACTATTACTAGCTCACAGATCACTGTAGCTTATGTCACTGGTGCTGGTCTGTTCGGCTGACGGGTTACCATGGCATCACTGATAACAGGGATGGGGCCAGATTAGCTCCTAAGCCTCTCGTCCTGGTAGTGTGGCCAGAGTTTGTATGTGTATTTGGTGTTAGTGGTTGAACAGTGTGTAAAATATGCTGAGATAAGCATGTTGGGAGTCTGTGGGTGTATAATACCTCTTCTTGTCAAAAATGTAAACAGTCTTGTTTTCAGTCTTTCACTTTTTTCATCCAGAATGCTGCTTTTCTTTAGTCTACTTTACTATCTCACTGAAAGATGTGTATGCGTGTGTGTGTGTGTCCAGGTTTTTGTCAGGTTTAGGCTTTGAATCGTTATTGTGAAGCTGATCCAGGGTGGCTCAGCCTGCACACCCATCTGCTGACCCATCTGTGCGCGCACACACACACACACACACACACACACACACACACACACACACACACACACACACACACACACACACACACACACACACACACACACACACACACACACACACGTTCGGACAATAAGCCTGAGTCAGCAGAGATAGTCGCTGTCCAGGGTGCTGGCACATCAGTCATTCACCCTCTCTACCTGTCTATATGCCTCTCTGTCTCTGTCAGTGGCCCTCATTCCAAATCCTACCTCAGTGAACGTAGAGTGCAACAGTAATTGCCTGGAAGCAACTTTCATTTACTTCATAGAGATTTACAAAAACGAAGGAATTAAACTAAGTGAAAAAAAAATATGTCTTTTAGCTCTTTTGGCAGATGTCTTCTCTTATTGGTGGTTCCGTGGATAATCTCTCTTCAGTACTTCACCAAGAACTATGTAGTTAAATGCATACATTAACAAAAAAAAAAAAAAAAAAAAAATATATATATATATATATATATATATATATATATATATATATATATATATATATTAGTGCTGTCAGTTAAACGCGTTATTAACGGCGTTAACGCAAACCTATTTTAACGGCGTCAATTTTTTTATCGCGAGATTAACGTTCTTTTTGGTCTAACAAACTTTGTAGTTTTTTCACATGCTGTTGCAACAACTAGTAACGTTAGAAAAACTACAACACCACTCCGGATGTAGCTAGACCGGAAACAAAACATCAGGCACGCTGCGGCTGCCCGCACTCGTTTGGGCCATTAAAAGAGTAGACGTGGATGGCAAGCGTGAGACGCCGAAATGAGAAACGTATTAAGCCATGGTTTAACTCAGGGGTCTTCAACTAAAAGTGCTTGTCTTGAGCGCTGATTTCTGCTCTGATGGTGCGTAGCCTACACACCAGACGCGAATGAAGCGTTTTGCGCGAGTGATTTAAGTCAATGCAAAGACGCAAATAGACATTCTGCGGCGCGGATTAAGCGGCGTGCATGTCGCGTCATTCGCGTCCGGTGTGAGCGCACCATCAGTCTCTTCTTCACTGCATGCTTGACCGCGCGTCTGGGTCTGAACGTAGTAACAGAGAGCATTGCAACGTTAACTGTTTCATTATGTCAAAAGGCTTCGCGGTCCGGATGGACGCATCTCGCGGTCCGGATTCGGACCGGAGTTCACTAGTTGGCGACCCCTGGTTTAACTGCACTATAGGCGGAGTCCTAGTTTACCTTGCATGTGCACTTTGTAATTTTATTTTGTATCACCCTGTTTTGATCCCTTAGAAAGGGCTGTTGAAGGGGCTGTTTGTGCAACAAAGTATTTGTTTCACCCTTTTATTGATGGGCAGTGTTACATTGTGTGAGATTATTTGCTCCAAGTGAGAATGTTGGTGTGAAATCGAACACTAAAGTATGCCAATGTTGTTTTCAATAAAACAAACATTTGAACAAAGCAAGCCGATCCACTTTTCTATGTTGATAAGAGCATTAAAATAAGAAAAAATAATGGGACAAAAAGAAATCAAGGGACATTTAGAATAAATAAAAATGTGCGATTAATTGTGATTAATTGTGAGTTAACTATGACATTAATGCGATTAATCGCGATTAAATATTTTAATCGTTTGACAGCACTAATATATATATATATATATATATATGCATTCAGCATTGATGCATTAAATCGATCAAAAGACTTTTACATTGTTACAAAAAAAATGAAGAAATGTTTTTTGAGCACCAAATCTGCATATTAGAATGATTTCTGAAGGATCGTGTTACGTTGTAAACGGGAGTAATGATGCTGAAAATTCAGCGTTGCAGGGCTCGAAATTAACTTTTTTACTTGGTAGCACTGGTGCAAAATATGGTGTAATAGGAAGACACTATAGGACTGTTGCCAATCAAATTAAATCATTTACACTTAAAAAAATTACAACTGCACTGAGATTGTTTTAGTGGTCATTCTTCATCCTATGGTGCCATCCAGTGTGGCATGGTCAGTGGTCCTTCAGGCTTTCCCATCCTCCACCACATGTGTCGGCAGAAGAGGAGAGACTTCATCTGCTCTGCCCAGTCAGAGCACTCAATATATATTTGGAGAAGTTTTCTCAGTGGAGGAAGTCAAACCAGTTGTTGGTGTGCTTTGGCTCATCCAAGAAGGGTTTGCCTGCTTCTACTCAGACAATCAGTAAATGCATTGTCCAGGCTATACGGCCTATGAGGTGTGCAGTTTGCCTTCACCTGTGGCCATGAGGGCTCATTCTACCAGAGGCATGGCGTCCTCTAAGGCCCTCCTTTCTGGAGTCCCGCTTCAGGAGATCTGTGAGGCGGCTGGGTCGGCCACCCCGCACACCTTCATAAGGTTTTACAGTCTGCATGTTACGTCATGACGCAGCACCAATCAGGATTGGAATAGTTCATTCATTCTTCAGATGTGCTACATTTAGGGAGCGTCCCCAAAGTGTCGTTAGACACAGTGTCTCGTTCCCTTTCTCAGGGAACAAGGGTTACAGTAGCCCAAGATGTTCTGCTGTGATCTTTGTTTGGAACTATTTTCGCTGCTGAAACGGAACAAAAACAGTCAATATTGCATCTAAAACGTAAGTGACTTTATTTTAACTATTGTACTCTTGTATGAAATCAGAGTCAAATTTTCAATCGTTATGACATTCAGGAAAACAGCACTTTTGATCGTGTGATGTTGCTTAACTTAAATATGTTAAAAATATAAAAACTCCACATTTGGAATTTTAACCACAAATGTCACACAAATATCCCAAATATTTTTTGAGGTCACACAGATTAAATTTCGGGCGCATTTGGTCACAATTCGAGACTTGCTTTGCCATCACAGGAATACATTACATTTTAAAATATATTAAAATAGACAACAATAGTTTTAAATGATAATAATATTTTACAACATTACTGTTTTTATTGTGTTTTTGAGCTAAAGAGCTCATTTTATAGAGCTTTGAATTTATGTAATAATGTATTTTTTAACTTTTGAAATATGTTTACAACACTAAAATAAATAAATATGTGAATAAAACATAATAATTATGAAAGATAAATTATGATTATGGTCAATATATTGAATTAAAATAGAAATATACTTATTTATTCATTTATTTATTTATTATTATTATTATTATTATTATTATTATTATTATTATTATTATTATTATTATTATTATTATTATTATTTTAAATCACTCAACAACCTAAGAGGTGATGTTAGGTCTGTCTTTAAAGGATTGTATGATACAAAAAAATCTCTATAGACAGAATGAAGGTTTTTTTTCTTCCAGAACCCTGCAGTTACATTATATATGCAGTGCATAGTTTATTTGAACAATTTAACGAGACTAATGTTGTGTTTGGCCTCTTGGAACGTCTGCTTATGTTCTAATAACAAACTGAATTATGTATTGAAGTATTAAAGTACTGTGTAAAACTTTGCTTGTGGAGTTAGCTCTGTTGGAACTTTCAGCCTTGCAGTGTTTATGCAACAGTCTATTCCAGTTTATTTGTGATGCATTAAGATTTTAGTTGGGCATCTGTGATTTATGAACCACACCATGTCACAGTTTGGGATGTATGTGGCCCCTGTGCCACTGATTTGGAGCCCCTGTTCTGTTTCACTCGCACCATCATATAAGTCACAACAGTTTCTGCCTTTTGAACCACTAGAAATACTAAATGTTTTGCTGTGGATTTTTTTTTGTTATGCTCTCTTCATACCGCACAACTTCTCTTCCAGTACTAAAGAAGTAAAGTCATGCCCTAGATTCAATTTTGTACTGTTATCTTGCTGGGAATAAGTGTTTTTTTCTTTCCTCGTCTTCCATCCAAATGTTATTTATTGCTTGTCAACACTTAAAGAAGCATGCACATTTGAATGCCATACCAGATTGAAGCCCCTCTGCGGGACGGGGAGGAGAAATTATGCTCAGTATTATGTTCCATAGGAACACCAAGGTTTTTGCTCATTAAAACAAAGCTGACATAATGATGTTTAAAATGACAATTAACACAAAGTAACCTAGATCCCATAAAATATGAATGATTGCACTTTCTATAAGGGTGTAAAACAGAGAATCATAGGAGTGACTGTGTGTGATGTGCAGATGTGTACTTAATGTGTGTTTGGGGACGGACTGAATCCCATTTTTTTTTATTCCAAGTTGAAATCTCTTTTTTCCTCATTCTAGACTCCTTTGTCATGCCATGAAGGATCATATTGTTCGAGTGGCCAATGAAGCAGAGTTTATCCTCAACAGACAGCGAGCCGAGGACGTCCACAAGCATGCAGATTTTGAGGTAGACAACCTCTGAGAATCATTTTAGAGCAAAAGCACATGCATATATAAACATTTTATAGACCCCAAGGGTCAGTACAGATATTTTCCAGTGTAATATGGCTCAGTTTATATACTACCAGCCTGAATTAGGTAGCTAGATCAGCTAAAAGACAAACCAGATCATAATCAATCCCAGAACAGAACTCTAATCCTACATTAAATCCACATATAACCTGAATAATCTACAATGAAATCTGTTTTCGAGAATCAGATACAACACGAGAGAGGAAATCTCTAGTAAAGCTAACAGTGGGGGTGGCCCATAATCCTTTGCTCATGCCTTCTAAAGGAGATTAATCCACATATATTAGCTCAGTAGAGAGAAATGTATTAACTCTTCCCTCAATTATACATAAACATTTTTAGAGATTGTATTCATGTCTCATCTTAAAGGGTTAGTTCACCCAAAAATGAAAATGATGTCATTAATTACTTACCCTCATGTCGTTGGACATCCGTAAGACCTCCGTTTATCTTTGGAACACAAATGAAGATATTTTAGTTGAAATCCGATGGCTCAGAAAGGCCTCCATTGGCACAATGCACTTTACACTCTCAAGACCCTTAAAAGGTACTAAAGACGTCGTTACAAAGTCCATCTCACTACAGTGGTTCTACAATAACTTTATGAAGCGACCAGAATAGTTTTTGTGCGCAAAAAAAACCCCTAAATAATGACTTATATAGCGATGACCGGTTTCAAAACACAGCATCATGAAGCTTCGAAGCGTTATGAATCAGTGAGTCGATTCAGCGGTTTGGATCGCCAAAGTCACATGATTTCAGCAGTTTGGCGGTTTGACACGCGATCCGAATCATGAATCGACTCACTGATTCATTACGCTTCGAAGCTTCATGATGCATTGTTTTGAAATCGGTCATCACTATATAAGTCGTTATTTAGGGGTTTTTTTGCGCACAAAAACTATTCTCGTTGCTTCATAAAGTTATTGTAGAACCACTGTAGTGAGATGGACTTTGTAACGATGTCTTTAGTACCTTGAGAGTGTAAAGTGCATTGTGCCAATGGAGGCCTTTCTGAGCCATCGGATTTCAACTAAAATATCTTAATTTGTGTTCCGAAGATGAACGGAGGTCTTACGGGTGTCGAACGACATGAGGGCAAGTAATTAATGACAGAAATTTCATTTTTGGATGAACTAACCCTTTAAAGGTTTAATCGCTTTTTTATTGTCAATGTGTGAACCGCTTGTAATAAAACTTAAAAGACGACACCTTCCCCGACCTCTTAAATTGTCTTTGAAAAACTGTAGACTTATTTTTATGTGAAGGACTTGGGATGTTTTTGCCGGGGAAAATCAAAAGTATGTGACGTTTACGCACGCTCCCGTGAACCTCTCCGTCTTCCGTTCTATGACACATGAAATGAATGCTTATATTCACGATAATGGCAAAAGTGTATGCCATTCTGTACTGTAATGTCAATGTATTATGCAAAAAAAAAAAAGGAATTAATTCAAACTATAGTCTAGTGTTGTCAAAAGTACCGACCGCGATACCAAGTCGGTACTGAAATAAAAAAAATATGGCGCTTTGAGCGCTGTTGAGCGGAATCGTAAATACCTCTGACTGGCCATTGTGCTCACACGCTCATCAAATACGTCTGTGATTGGCTACAATGACCAGCGCTTAGAAAAACATAAATATGCATCAATGACCAGCTGCCCCGCTTAGTATCATAATACACGCCTGCCAAAGCCATACCTTCAATTATAATATACTGTACCCTACTCACTTTCTGACTTAAAATCTGAAAATGCTGAACATATTTATTAATGATTCAGTTAATATAGAGGTCTTTGTTTTGCATGAATAGCCCCTTTAAGGTTTAAGTGTTCCCTAAATGATATAGCGACCTCTGAAATGTAAGGCACAGTGTTTACAGAATAATAGAATAGAGTAATGATAAATGCATTTATGAACTATATAATATATATTTATATATTATTATATTTTTAACTATCCCTTAGTTGCGATGTTATTTCAATCACAACAAACAATTATTTAAAGGTTAATGTACTTGTACCAAAGAGAAAACGGTGTCCATTAGGAGCATGCTTTAGCCTTTAGCCATGACTGTATTCACAATATAATGCAGCCTCTTGTACCTCATAACTCAAATGTAATATATTAAAGGTGAAGATTAATGTTACATTAACTACTTAGAATATCATATCAGTCTATCTGTACTATTCAGACAGTGATGCAGTGGGTGCTGTAAATGTAAATCAAGGTTTCGCAGCACTTGCTGTTGATTCATGTATCTATGATATGAAACTCTGAAGGCACGTGCACACTTCTCAGAAATGCGCTAGTACACGTAGTGATGGAGTGATGAGTTTCTTATCTAGAACGCACAGCCTGTCTGAGACGGTTGTTTTATATACTGCTCTTGAGGATCCTTGACCTGCTAGATAAAACGCAGCAGGCGCTAGATGGGCGATGTCACCAGCTAACGGAAGATGTTGTCTTGCCTCTCAAGATGTCGTCTTGCCTCTTCTTGCTCTTCCTCTTCTTTATTACCTCCGTCTGCAGATGGAAGATTTTGTAAGCAGATTAGATATTTTTACAATTAAGCTGGTGTCACTTTCAACCCTCATATCCTCCCTTGAAGTGATAAATAACGTTTGATATTTGTCAGCGTGGCGCATAGTAAGCTGAGATGACACCGGGAGATTGAGTTATCGGCCGTTTGAAGAATATGCCGAGGTATAATATCTGACAGAATTCAAATATAAGGAAGGAAATTCAATTACTTCCCCTCGCCCCTCCTCCATGTTCCCCTGCACCCCACCAGCTTGTGTTAGCAAATTAGATTTTGAATATTAGCAAGAGATCCCCCCTGGGGTCCACGTGGGAAGACAATCTTATTGTAGCGGGGAAGATAAAGTCGGCGGGCTGCTTCCATTCACCCTTAGTTTGAGAGGCCTTTTAGACTCAGTGCTTTTTATAGTGACTGTTTTAAGCTTCTGTCTGTGTACAAAGTAAACTTTAAAGGGGGAAGTCATTTAATGCAGGGCCTTAGCCACCATAGACATTGCGGGGGACAAGTCAAATTGGCCAAATTGTCCCCCACAACATTTGATATTGTTGATACTGCTCTGCTGTACTCCATTACACACCACTCTGTTTGTTGCTAGGATGACAAGTAAAATGGAAAATTTTTAGGTTGGTCTGCCTCAGCGGCCTAACAGCTATCGTCTGTCAGAATGAGTGAGATGGCCAATCAAATCAAAGAAGGCGGGTTTCTGTTAGTGCGCATTCCAACGCGACACTTTAGTTATAGCAGTGAGAGAGTGCGTTGTAATATGTAAGTAGCTAAACATTTAATATTCAGCAACTGTTTTACGATAAAAACGTTCAGCGACCAACAGTAATATTGAGTGATGCAAACTACTTGACATTTTTTATGACATTTCATCCCTTTTAATCCTTTAGTAATTTAATTCCTTTAAATAAACCAATAAGACCAATGCCCCCCCCCCCCACTTCTGCACGCAAAAAACAAACAAAAACGTTGATCCCCCAATGTCTAAGACAAGATTTAATGCGTCCTTGTTGAAGTGTAATTATACATTTAAGTACTGAGTAATATTAATTAACTACATGTACTTACTATAGGGTTAAGGTTTGGTTTAGGGTTGCATGCATTTATGCATCATTTACTGTTATTACTGTAGTAAGTACACGCAACGTGTAGCAAGGGCACTGTGAAATAAAGTGTTACAATATATGTTAAAATGATAAAGCAATGGAAGACATTCTTGGTTCTAAAAGTTCACCCAAAAATGAAAATTAGCCCATGATTTACTCACCCTCAGGTCATCCTAGGTGTATATGACATTCTTCTTTCAGACGAATAAAATATAAAATCGGAGTTATATTATAAAAAATGCCTGGCTCTTCCAAGCTTTATAATGGCAGTGAATTGTTGTTTTGTTTTTTAAAATCCATAAAAGTGCATCTATCCATCATATAACTGCTCCACACGGATCCAGGGGGTTAATAAAGGCCTTGTGAAGTGGCGTATTTGTGTAAGTAAAATATCCATATTTAAAACTTTATAGACTAAAATAACTCACTTCCGGCTATATCTATGCGTCAAGGGTTCAAGGGTCAGGGTTACTCTTTCGCCGTAAATCGAGGCCTTTATTTACCCCCCGGGGCCGTGTGGAGCAGTTATATGATGGTTAGATGCACTTTTATGGACTTAAAAAAAAAACAACAACAACAATTCACTGCCATTATAATGCTTGGATTAGCCAGGACTTTTTTAAATATAACTCGATTTTATTCGTCTGAAAGAAAAATTTCATATACACCTAGGATGACTTGAGGGTGAGTAAATCATGGGCTAATTTTCATTTTTGGGTGAACTAACCCTCTAAAGAGACATGTCATTCCAAACCTTTCTTTCTTCAGCAGAACACAAAAGAAACTATTGTTAGAAGCTAACTGTTTTTTTTTTCTCCATATAATGAAAGTCAATGAGGTCCAATACTGGACCTCATTGACTTTTATTGTAAGGACAAAAATAACACTTTGTGTCCTTCAGAACAAAGAAAGTCATGCATGTTTGGAACGTAGTGAAGATGAGTAAATGATGGAATTTTCATTTGTGGATGAACTATCCCTCAGTCCTGCTTCATGCAGTTGCATCATTCTTGCTTTCAGTCTCCTGATTCATTGTGACATGTAGATGTTAATCTCGCTCTCTTTCTTCCATCCATATTTTGGTCAGTCTAACTGCGCACAGTATGCGGCAGACAGGAAAGAAGAGGAGACGATGTGTGATCACCTCATCAGTGCTGCCAAACACCGTGATCATGTGACAGCCAATCAGCTCAAACAGAAGATCCTCAACATCCTCACCAATAAACACGGAGCCTGGGGCACAGTAGCACAGAGGTACGGCTATGTGTGTGCAAGTGTGGGTGTGTTTCTTCAACTATGGGCACTGTAGAGTTTTCGAAATCACTTTTGTTTAATTTAGTCTGCTTACAATGTCCATGTCTATATACATACACTACCATTCAGAAGTTTTGGGTCTGTAAGATTTTTGGATGTTTTTGCCCACCAAAGCTGTGTTTATTTGATCAGAATACAGTAAAAACAGTAATATTGCTGTTTAAATTAATATATTATGCAGTCAAAAGTAACACAAAGAAATGAGAAGTGCGTAGTGATAAGTTTCCAAGATGTGACCGTCACATAACAAAAAAGAACATTATTGTAATATGGTCCTTTAACAAAAACTCAACCCCTGAGGCAAATTTCTGTAGTTGACGAAAGGTGTGTGTATGAGTGTGTATTTGTGCATGTGTTTGTATAGCTTGTATCTTGCTGATGGTCTGTGTACGGTCTTCTTTAGGGGCGAGTATTACACTATTACCTTTGTGACACAAACACACACACAGCCAAGCCTCTTATGTGACTCCTATTTAATGTCATTTTCTTGCTCTGCACCAGGGTCAGTCTACAGGTCAGCAAACTCAATTACCACACCAGGCCACTAAATCCTCAGAGACAGATCACTGGTGGTCAGGCTGTGTGTGTGTGTGTTTTGTATGTGTGTGTGTCTGACTCTCCCTCTCAGTGTCACAGTGGAGCACCTGGCAGTTGTTACGGTGGTCTCAAGGGTTCTGTTAAAAAAATACTGACTTGAGTTCCGTTTCCCACCAAACACACACAAACAGGCCGAATATAATCCAAGATCTAGACATAATTCTGTACAAAGTGACAGTTTTACCTCAACATCATGAGCAAGAAGAAAGTTAAGAAACAACAACCAGAGCACACAATAACTTGAAAGTAATAATTTAAATACAATACTTTTAATACAATTACTTTTTCCTAACCCTGTTTAATATGCTGAGACAACTATAAGTAAGCCACTTGTCTCTTAACCATTGATGAGTTTTGGGATGGGACTATCTGTTTGTTTGACCAATGACAGTCAGGGAGATGTAAACCTGTTTAAACAGTCATTAATTTAGCAATTTTTCTTGGTGACACTTCAGATCCTGGAATTACACAGTAATATATTGCTTAATTTAATTTTTGTGACTAATCTTTTCATAGTTTAATTGTAATGTGTGTATCTCTGTTTATTTTTCTACTTTATCATGCCTGTCTAAAGCATTTTGAATTACTGGTGTTTAAAATGTGCTTTAACCTTGACTTAGCCTACTTTACAACGCCAAGACACTACTTAAAGGGATAGTTCACCCAAAAATGAAAATTCTGCCATCATTTACTCACCCTCGAGTTGTTCCAAACCTGTATGAGTTTCTTTGTTCTGCTGAACACAAAAGAAGATATTTTGAAGAATGTTTGTAACCAAGCAGATAGAGCAACCATTGACTCCCATAGTAGGGGAAAAAATTCTATGGTAGCCAATGGTTGCTCTATCAGCTTTATTACAAACATTCTTCAAAATATCTTCTTTTGTGTTCAGCAGAAAAAAGAAACTCATACAGGTTTGGAACAACTCAAGGGTGAGAAAACGATGACAGAATTTTCATTTTTGGGTGAACTATCCCTTTAAGATTTGTTTTGTTTGTCCAGTTAAAATCTAAAATACTTACAAGACCAATGTATTTGTAAAGCTATTAATTAAAAACATGTTTTAAATATACATATATTTGTTTTATCTATAGTAAAACAGTTTAAAAAATGACTTTTAGATTTTGAATTGGAAAACAAGATTACTAGATTAATTGAATTAACAATTGACAAGAATTAACAAGATTGATATATACTGTATACACAGTAAATATCATTTTATTTTGTTATTTTTTTAAATGCACCTTGAGTTTTATTGGTGGAACACATGATGACTGGATTGAGATTCTCTCTGCCAACATTGGCTGTTAGCCAGAAGACCCACTTACGAGCATGTGTACACAAACACACACAGTCTAAGCACAATTACTTATTTGCCTTCCAAATTGGCTCGATTTGCAGAAACAGTGGCTGTGGGTTTCTTATTAAATTTGTGAAATCCACTGCAGATGGTTGAATGTCCATGATGGCATCGTGTTTACCCACTTCAATAAGAAACATCAGCATGAAATGTGTGAGTAGAAATAGAGAACATAGCTCAGCTGCTTTCACTGATTGTACTTCTGTTATCAGTTTTGATAACTCCAAAGATTCTAGACGTCCCATAATTTTTTTCTGTCAGAACTTGTTTTTTTGACATGATGTCAGACACAGAGCCTTACATTAACGGTGCTGTAACTGCATCACATTCATAGCTAAATATGTATGTAGGTTGTCCTATTTTTGTTTTAGGTCTGTGTTTAGAGCACATATTTCATATCCCGTGTGCTCACAGTTTAAAAGAAAAGATATAACTCACTGCAGTTTGTTCTAACAAAAACACATTTGTTTTATAGCCTTTTGTATTTATTTCTTCATAATTCCATCCATCTTCTTCCGCTTTATCCAGGGCCGGGTCGCGGGGGCAGCAGTCTAAGCAGAGATGCCCAGACTTCCCTCTCCCTAGACACTTCCTCTAGCTCTTCCGGGGGTACACCGAGGCGTTCCCAGGCCAGCCGGAAGACATAGTCCCTCCAGCGTGTCCTTGGTCTTCCCCGGGGCCTCCTCCCGGTTGGCCATGCCCGAAACACCTTCCCGGGAAGGCGTTCAGGAGACATCCGGAACAGATGCCCGAGCCACCTCAGCTGACCCCTCTCGATGTGGAGGAGCAGCGGCTCTACTCCGAGTTCCTCCCGAGTGACTGAGCTTCTCACCCTATCCCTAAGGGAGCGCCCAGCCACCCTGCGGAGAAAGCTCATTTCGGCCGCCTGTATCCGGGATCTTGTCCTTTCGGTCATGACCCAAAGCTCATGACCATAGGTGAGAGTAGGAACGTAGATTGACCGGTAAATTGAGAGCTTCGCCTTACGGCTTAGCTCTTTCTTCACCACAACAGACCGGTACATCGACCGCATTACTGCAGAAGCTGCACCGATCCGTCTGTCAATCTCCCGTTCCATCCTCCCCTCACTCGTGAACAAGAACCCTAGATACTTGAACTCCTCCACTTGTCCTCGACCTCTGAGCCTCCAGCCTCTGCTTCCTCAATGGAAGACGTGATGGCGGGATTGAGGAGATCCTCGAAGTATTCCTTCCACCGTCCGACGACATCCCCAGTTGAGGTCAACAGTCGCCCATCGCCACTGTAAACAGCGTTGGTAGGGCACTGCTTCCCCCTCCTGAGGTGCCGGACGGTTTGCCAGAATCTCTTCGAGGCCAGCCGATAGTCCTTTTCCATGGCCTAACCGAACTCCTCCCAGGCCCGAGTTTTTGCCTCCACAACCAACCGGGCTGCAGTCCGCTTAGCCTGCCGGTACGTGTCAGCTGCCTCAGGAGTCCCACAAGCCAACCAGGCCCGATAGGACTCCTTCTTCAGCTTGACGGCATCCCTTACTTCCGGTGTCCACCACCGGGTTCGGGGATTGCCGCCTCGACATGCACCGGAGACCTTACGGCCACAGCTCCGAGCGGCCGCTTTGACAATGGAGGTGGAGAACATGGTCCATTCGGACTCAATATCTCCAGCCTCCCTCGGGATCCGGTCGAAGTTCTGCCGGAGGAAGAAGTTGAAGATCTCTCTGACAGGAGACTCGGCCAAACGTTCCCAGCCGACCCTTACAGTACGCTTGGGTCTACCGAGTCTTTCCAGCTTCCTCCCCCGCCATCGGATCCAACTCACCACCAGGTGGTGATCAGTTGACAGCTCCGCCCCTCTCTTCACCCGAGTGTCCAAGACATACGTCCGCAGGTCAGATGAAACGACCACAAAGTCGATCATTGACCTACGACCTAGAGTGTCCTGGTGCCATGTGCACTGATGGACACTCTTATGCCTGAACATGGTGTTCGTTATGGACAAACCGTAACTAGCACAGAAGTCCAATAACTGAACACCACTCGGGTTCAGATCAGGGGGGCCGTTCCTCCCAATCACGCCCCTCCAGGTGTCACTGTCATTGCCCACGTGGGCGTTGAAGTCCCCCAGTAGAACGACGGAGTCCCCAGTCGGAGCACTTTCCAGCACCCCTCCCAGGGACACCAAGAAGGCCGGGTACTCTGCACTGCCGTTCAGCCCGTAGGCACAAACAACTGTGAGAGACCTATCCCTGAGCCGAAGCCGCAGGGAAACGACCCTCTCGTTCACCGGGGTGAACTCCAACACATGGCGGCAGAGCTGGGGGGCTATAAGCAAACCCACACCAGCCCGCCGCCTCTCACCATGGGCAACTCCGGAGTGGTGAAGAGTCCATCCTCTCTCGAGGAGTGTGGTTCCAGAGCCCAAGCTGTGCGTAGAGGTGATTCCGACTATCTCTAGTCGGAACCTCTCAACCTCACGCACAATCTCAGGCTCCTTCCCCGCCAGTGAGGTGACATTCCATGTCCCAAGAGCCAGTTTCCGTGTCCAGGGATCGGGTTGTCTAGGCTCCTGCCTTCGACTGCTGCCCGATCTTCTTTGCACCGGCCCCTTACGGTCCCTCCTGTGAGTGGTGGGCCCACGGGAAGGTGTCCCCACGTCGCTCCTTTGGGCTGAGCCAGGCCCGACCCCGTGGGGGAAGGCCCGGCCACCAGGCGCTCGCATACGAGCCCCAACCCCAGGCCTGGCTCCAGGGTGGGGCCCCGGCTGCGCCGTACCGGGCGACGTCACGGTCCTCCTTTTTTTTGTCATCATTTTTTTTAACTGCTCTTAGTCTGACCCGTCACCTAGGACCTGTTTGCCTTGGGAGACCCTACCAGGGGCATATAGCCCCGGACAACAAAGCTCCTAGGTTCATTCGGGTACTCAAACCCCTCCACCACGTTAAGGTGGCAGTTCAAGGAGGAGTTCTTCATAATTATATTTGTTATTTTAAACTTAAAGTTAAAAAAATTTCAAGTACTGTTGAGTTTGATTCACTATAGCTTTATGTGGTTTTATTTGTCTATTTATTTATTTATTATGGATATGACTATGATAGATTGTGAGTTCCATATTCATATATATTTTTTTTAAATATGTACACTCTAAAAATGCTGGGTTAAAAACAAATTGAAATTGGGTTGTTTTTAACCCAGCATTTTTTAGAGTGTACTAAAACTTGTAATTTTCATTTATTAATTGACATTTATTAACTATTTTAATTCATTAAAATGTATTTATTAATATGGCACTGACAATCCTCCATGAATGACAGTAACATCATAGTCTGACCATTTTCTGAAACATGTTATGTATCCAGTCTCTCAAATGCTGCCTTAAATTCATCACCTCAAAGTCCCTCAAGCCATTACAATGAAGTGCATCTAACACCAACTACACAAAATAATAAAAAGCTATAGACGGTGGTTTGGCTGAAAGTCTCTGCCACCATTCAGACTTATTCAAATATTTATGAAAACCACCTGGAAGGCATAACATTTGCATTGAGACAAAAGGTTATTGAGCTAGGGCACATTGTAAATGGTACCACAAAACTTCCAACAAATTCAAATTTAATGGTAACCTGCTGGAGAAGAAAAATGATGCAATATGTTCATGAGCTCAAGGCGGTGTTACAGCTGAGCAGCTTAGTCTTATTCAATGCTACATTAACTTTCCCATTTATGCAGCTTCTGTAAAATAGAAAGCCTGCGGTGTTCTGAAGCATGTGTGTGTGTGTGTGTGTGTGTACTTTGCATATGTGTGTGTTAGCATGTCCGCCTGAAATATATTTGTATTAGTGTGTTTGTGTGTGTCTTTGAGCATGAATGCACTCAGATTGGTTTTCTCCTTTTACTTTGTGCTACAGCCCAGGGACACGTGAAAAATGATCGAAATGCTGTTTTCACATTTAGGCTTCTGAAAACACAAATGTTCCCATGATGCTTTGGAGCACCGCTTTGATTTTCGCCATTATTTTCTGCGGAACAACTGGAAATGCTTTTGTATTTTAACAAACATTACCAGAAAAGCAGTTGTGCACATTATTAGATGTTCTCCGTTGTGTAAAATCGAATAATCCGTCAGGGATGCGAAGATACAACGCTGCATAGCAATTCTTCAATGGCTGCACGAGCTGAAAGCCAAATAACCAAATCCAACCCACGAATCTTCAGTTCGATCATACTTTATGCTTGCCTGATGATGAATGTCCCCCGTATTGAGTCGGCATCAGAAAATCAATACTTCTCAAATTGAAACAGTATAGGGTTGTATTGATCTGTGCTGCTAAATCAGAAGGAGAAGGCTTTGATAGGACGTTGCCAGACAGCTCTGAGCTCAGTAATGACACACTATCAATTTTGGCTTTACACTGATAAATCAAGTCGAAAATTGGATGTCAGATTTTTTTTCTTCTCGCTTTCCTCTGAGGGAGTGATTTTCCTTTCCCACTCCTGTTGACCTCCGACCTCCACCAGTGAATTATAAAGTTCAGTCGTGTCAAAAGTGAGAAGACGTCAGCGTTGGGATTAATGATGGAAAAGAAATCTATGAAATCGAAAAATCATGGAGCCATTTATTTGCATGTCACTGGCCCGTTATCCAGCTCTCTAATACTTAGGTCATATTTGGAGGCAATCTAAGGTGCATTATTGTCATAATCAATTAACCAGATCACAAATCGTTTCTCTGTGTATTCCCGTATTAAGTTCATTCCAGTGTGACATAAATTATTTTATTTGTGCTCATTAATAGGAAGAAATACTTGTGTGTAATTTCTGTACTATCCAAATTGTCTTGTTTTGTTTATTTTGTTTATTACCACTCACAATCCTCCATAAACATATCCATAGTAAATAAATAGCACAGAAATGACACACTTTTTAAAACAATACCTATTACTTCTTTGTGTTGCATTATGTTGCTGACTTCGGCACGTGAAGTCAAATTATAATGCGTTTTTTTAATCGAAATAGTCCAATAATAGTAGGCCTACAAGTAGTTTGGTAGTATGCTATTGAAAACTTAGCCATTGTCTGTTTAAATGCTCGTGCCAGCTGTGCAAAACACACTCGGTCTCAGCACTCTTCCCAAGCATCATGTCACACTGAATAAAGCTGACGTCCACCGATTTTCAATCAGCATTTTTTGCCATGCAATGGCGCGTAGCTGACTGTGCTAGGTGTCCAATAATACTTCTTCTTAGCGTCCATTTCCTGGAGTTTAACGTAGCTTGAAACAGTCATTCTGGTGCTAATTGCTTCAAAATGGCTGTCCGTAACAAAAAAGTTAAAGTCTGTGGTCACAGTGGACAGGCGTCCCGGGGTTGCTTTCATGCCCTTTGTCAACTTCAGCACTATAGCTGACAGCTGATGGAGGACCAGCATACCTGGACCACCCCAGACCTTAACTTAACCTGACTTGTGTATTGATTGTCAACACTTTCTCTTGTATAATTACTTTTTTTTTTCTTTTGCTGTTGACTGTAAAGAGGGAGATGAAGAAAAAAGACAGTGTCAAGAGATGGAGAATAGTGGCATGTATTGATTTGTTGGAGGTGGAGAATGAGGGAGGCACCATTTCCCTTGAATAACGGTGCATGGTCTCTTGTTTGATGGATGGCAGCAGTCCTATACTGGATAATAACTTGGTGATAGAATGGAGCCTTCCAGTTACATATGGCTTGGTTAAGTAGTCTCATTGGGAGTGGTTGAAAGGTTATCAAATCTAATAGCAGCAATTGAAGAGAAATATATACAGCTCTTATGGGGTTTAGGCCCCCCCCCAGAATGGGATTTTGGTCTTAGGTCTAAATAAAAGATTAACTGTGGTCTGCTGTCATTTATTTCCGGAGTTTGGAAGTCACACCATGTGCATGTTTGAATTACATGTTTGTTATTTACTCAACCAATCTCATTCCAAATCTTTATTTTTCCAACATGGAACACCAAAGGAGAACTTGAGTAATCCACATCAACATTAACCTGACCGATTACAACCCAATTGTCTTCCGTTGAGTTGCTTTACATAGGAATTTAAATGTAAGTTTACATTATTAAGTATTTTTTTTGTCTGTTTATTACTGTGAAGCTGATTTGAAACATTGTATTAAGCGCTATATAAATAAAGGTGACTTGATCAGTCAAGCTCCCATAAGGACCAAAAAAAGCACCTTAAAAGTAGGCCATATTATATTAGTCTATATTTGACTTTACTTTACTACTGCATTTATTTATACCAATACTATTACTTCTGTCAAAAACACTGGAAAATCGTACCGACTCTAAACTTTTAAACATTAAAGACCGGATGTTGCTTGTCACGTTACTTTGTTACTATATGAATTGTGAATAAAGTAAAGTCAATTGTCACCGTTTGGACTCCATCTTGCCTACATCTTTAAAAATTGTCCTTTGCTGTTCCACTGGAAAAAGAAAGAAAGAAAGAAAAAACAGATGGAGGGCGTATAAAGAATGACTGAATTTTCATTTTTCTGCCGATCTATTTCTTTAAGCTAATTAGGGAAAGCAGGAGAGAACAGTGAATGTGATTCAAATGATCTTTCAAATGACATTTGGAGACTGATGGAGGAAATATTGAAATAACTCTTAAACACACCTTTCCCTGAATGACCTTCATTATTGTGTATAGCCTTGAAATAAAGTCCACTATGCTAGTTTCCACTAAAGCTCCCTTTGTTACAAAAAGTTTGGTGAGCTGAACACCTGTGGCCACCAGCTAGAAACTTTTGCTACGATTCTTTCAACTCACAAACCTCTCCGATTGTTTTTGACCTACGCAAAGTCACTTCCCCTTGGGCATGCTTAACCTCAAAGCCTGTGCTAATTATCTCTGGGAAGAGGGCCGTTGGAACTATCATCAATTTCAACAGAAAAGAGCGCGACTGCTAGAGTTTTTTCCCACTCCGTTGGCTTTGTCTTTGATGAGAGATGGACGGTTCGCCGAAACGGGCGAGAAGGGACGCCTGACCTGTACTAGAACTCTGTCTCTCACTCAGGCAGCTGCGTCTGTCTTCATCCAACGCAGTGACCCGTAGTGCAGGCCTTGCCAGTCTTAAGCCAAAGTGCTTTTTATGTGTCTGCTCAAGTATTTTAGTTTGATTCAGCTACATAATGAAGGCTTTTCCTCACCAATAAACTGACAAATACTACAACTACTAATTTGAGTGGATTGTGGACATTTTATCACATTTCAAAGATCCGAAAGAACATTTCATTGGAAATAAAAAAAGCACTTAAAAATAAAGGTTCTTTATTGGCATCTATGGTTTCGTGAAGAACCTTTAACATCCATGGAACCATTCCATGAAAAAAAAAAAAAAAAAAAAATTTTATGGAAATGGTTCTTTATATTATTTAAATGTTCTTTAAATGACAAAAAAGGGTTAAGAACTGAAAGGTTCTTTAGGGAACCAATAATGGTTCCTTCTAAGGCATCATTTGAAAGCACCATTTTAGAACTTTTATTTCTACGAGTGTTACTTGCATCAGATTTAAATGAACACGCCGACTTTTTGGATCTTTTGCTTATTCACAGTATCCCCCAGAGTTTGAGAAGTCCATACATACCATTCTCATCTCTGTGCGTGCCATAACTCTGTCTGACGCTCCCACCGCTAGCCTAGCTTAGCACAAAGACTGGAGGTCAATGGCTCCAGCTAGCCTACTGCTCAATAAGCGACAAAAAAACGCCAAAATTTTCCTATTTACATGTTGTGATGTGTATAGTTACATCGTGTAGCCTACTAAGACCAATGGAAAATGAAAAGTTGCGATTTTCTAGACCGATATGGCTAGGAACTATTCTCTCATTCCTGTGTAATATTCAAGGAACTTTGCTGCCGTACCATGGGCGCAGCGGCGCAATGATGTTACGCAGCGCCTGAAAATAGGCTAACTTCCGTCAACACAACCAACGGGAGAACCTGATTACACAGAGAGCGTGCTGGGGACTATTTTCAGGGGCTGTGTAATATTATTGCCCCGTTACACCCATGGGACGGCAGCAAAGTTCCTTGATCACTACGCAGGAATGAGAGAATAGTTCCTAGCCATATCGGTCTAGAAAATCGCAACTTTTCATTTTGCGTCAGTCTTAGTACACGATGTAACTATACACATCACAACATGTAAATAGGAAAATTTTGGCATTATTTTGTCACTTATTGAGCAGTAGGCTAGCTGGAGCCGTTTACCTCCAGTCTTTGTGCTAAGCTAGGCTAGCGGTGGGTGCGTCAGACAGAGTTATGGCACGCACAGAGATTAGAATGGTATGTATGGACTTATCTAACTCTGGGGATACGGTGAATAAGCTAAAGTCCGAAAAAGTCGGCGTGTTCCTTTAAAAGGGTTTACCTTGAAGGACGAGAATTGAAAAATGACTGATAAATGGCTGGGTACTCTAGAAATGTTAATGGGCTGTTTATATATGATTTGGCTTTGATATAGATATATACAGTTTGGAAGAAATGAAAGCCAGGACAAAGATGAAAAGTTCAGGCTAGAGAATATATATCCAGAAAAGAACTGTACCAAAGGCTGTTTTTAAATATTGCATGAGGCATCCTTTTTTGTGGCTTTTTCAGTTTCAGGCTCCATCAAGCGTAAATAATTTCCATCTGAGGTGCAATTCCATGTGGAGCTGTATCAAATAAATATTGTAAAAGCATATGAAATAATCTCCATCTTGGAAAGGATTTTGGCTGTCAAACCCCAAAGATCAAGCTATATTAGTTTGAAGTAGTGCTAATACCCCCCAATTTTAAACAGACGTATGCAACGGGAATAGAGAGGGCATGGCTTAACTTCATTGAAAGTGTTGAGCATGTGTTTAGTGTCATGAACATGAAGAATGGCAGCCGTAACGTCATAGAGTCAGAGTGGCACTGAGGAAAGCCAGGCAACCCCCAAAATAGACCAGTCACTGATTACTGCTATTTTACTAATTATGCTCCATTTATGTCCCCAATGGATGCATTTAATGAGAACATAATGGTGCCTTATTGAATTTCCCTGCCATTCTCTTATGTGCCACAACAAGAGACTATCTGTAGTGACGTGATTTCCAGATTTCATCAATGGCCTCATTGACCGTGATCATGACTGTATTCTTCTCTGGAGCTGTCAATTAAACATGTTCATTTAATGTTAATTTAGTGTCCCAGCCAAAGGCATCATTCAGCATGTGTACTTAAAGCAATAAATACATTAAAAACTGCTCATGCAGACAGACTGACAAACTCCAAATGGATTACTGTGAATTATATGCTATTGAATAGATCATATAGAAATAAACCATTTATTGACTTATAAAGCCACTTTTAGTAATGTCTATCAGTGGTTTATCTGCCACAAAAATCTGTTTTGGGGACTCTTCTCAACAAATAAATATTAATATTTGATGAATTCAAAATATTTGGCATATAGTATTGAACATTTTATTAAATGTTAACTTTATTAAATGTAATTTAAAAATAAATTGTAGCTATTTTTATTTGATTCAAAGCCCCATGTTTCTGTTATATGTTGGACACCCACTATACGTTTCTTTTTATTTATTTATTTTTTATTCATTCTTTCTATTTTGTGTCATGCTAGTTTTTACAGAGAAAGAGATACAAACAAATCAAATATAAATATATATATAGATATAGATATATAGATATATAGATACACACACATACATATACGTATACATATAGGCCTTTTCACACCGTCTACAAACAAATCTTATTTGTTTTATAATATTTTTTTTTAAATCACTTTAATCCGTTGATGAACTCAGATTCAATTGTTCACACAGTCGGTTGCCATAGTAATGTAGAGTCAGCACAATGGCAAGAGACTTTCTTCTATTAGCTACTGTCATTGTGGAAAGAGGGGACAACTGAAAAGGTTGCCTTTGCCCATGTCAATTACAACCATTTTGTTGAACCCATGAGATAAAACACATTTCTGAGACATTACTGTATTTTATGAATAGTAATATTTAAATATTTATATATACACTCTCAGAAAAAAAGGTACAGTGGAGGTACAATTTTGTTCCTTGGGGAACAAAACATATAACTGTACATTTAAAGGTAGACAATTGATCCTTAGGTATGCAGCATTATACCATTGTTTTCCTCTACTTAGAGCAGGGGTAGGCAAGTTCAGTCCTAGAGAGCCGCTGTCCTGCAGAGTTTGGCTCCAATCCTGAAAGACATATAGAAGCTCTTATTGAGAATTAACAGAGGTTTTGATGTTGATGATGTATTGGTCACCATTATGGTGATCGGTGTTTCCTCTAGTTGGGCATGCAGTTTGGCTCGTGGCTATTTATGTAAGTTTGTGGTTTTTGTTATAGTGTTAACACAACACATAATCTGTTCAAATCAAACAAAGCCATAAACAAAAATGATCATGAAGAAAAATGTTTGACTAAACTCATCACAGACTAAAAATGTTAATAAATATTATTCACCAACAATACTTTCTTGCCCCATAGGAGGAAAAAAGTTTAGACACAGATATCAAAAATCAGCATATGAATCTCAACAATGGTGGCATACTTAATGCTGCAATGCATGCTGGGAGCCATGAGTTTTATACTGTGGTGGCTTAGTAGGGTTGGAGCTAAACTCTGCAGGACATCAGCTCTTTAAGACCGAACTTGCCTACCCCTGACTTAGAGGTACAAAAATGTACCCTTAAGGGTACCACCCCAGTGTCGGCCTCTTGTACCTTAAAAGGTACAGTTTTGTACTCTTTTTGAGAATGTAGCGAATGCAACTATACAGGGAAAGAGACACTACTGCACATGTCTGAATTCATGTCCCAAATGCCAAATAAAAATAATTAGTGTCACAGTTCTGAAACGATTTCAAACCACCTTTATACTGTATGTGGTTTAAATTGAGATTGTGATTTCACGTGTGTGTTTCTGTGTGAACTTATTCAAAAAGACTCCGTTCAGAAGACTCTTAGACCAAAGAGACTCAGAGGTGGTCAAACAGCTGTCTAGACAGAAGCGTTGCACCCCTGAATCCTCCCACTTAAATGAATCTTTGGAGATGTACAATGAAGGTCTGCTTGTTTTGACCGCTCAAGCCCTGCGGAGCAGCACAGTAACAGGGTGATCCATCTCATGAACCAGCATCCCATAATCCCCCACAATACCAGTGTAAAAGCCCAATAGATCATATCTGCAGCTGGGCTTTCCAAACAAGAACATAGCTATATATATATATTGTATTTTAAGATGAAATTGTTATCCTTTCCTTTATTTCCCATTTTGCCATTTTATACTGAATCATGGCTGTCAAATTTTTACAGCCTTTCACAAACAACACATGCCCTATGGACACAATAGTCCTAAATCTTGTTCTCTCACTCTCGGAGAGTGTTTTTAATGTGTGGTAGAGAGGGGGGGGGGGGGATACACACAATTTTATACCAGTCTTTTGTGATGCATTTAGAAAAAAAATAAGACCCAAAGCAGTAGTAAATAATGACTGGCACGCTGGTCGGCTGATAGTTTTGGTTATCAGTGCAGGGAAATTAGCTTTTAAAATGCAGTTGGAAATCCATTTGGGTGATTGATGGGCGATGTGACTAATAAATTTGAGCCGCTTTCGAGGAGGGCTGGCCCTCCACCATCCTTTATGCCTGTCATCATGAGCCGCACGATTGGTAAAGTCGAGCGTGTCGGAAGCTAATTCCAGTGAGTGATTACCATTCAGAGGAAACGGTTATCAGGATCCACTCTTTAAAGTGAAGACCAGCAAGAATATAGTCTTTCCTTTTTGAAATCTAAAACAATTAAGTAGCCTATTACTGTTTTTATTCTCCAATAAAGACTCCTGGACAACAGCATAGCTGATATTGATATTTACACAACAGTTAGTTCCAGATCTGAATGTCTGAACAGCATTCAAAGAGCTAATATCATATCAAAGACACTTTTTTACTGAACCTGTCCTAAATTACATAGTATGTACTTACAATATGCACTATGTGCTCAACTGTTTAGTCTATGGATTGTATAAGGCTATTTGTCTTCACTTTGGATATTGGATATATACATATTTTGGATATTGTGAAGCAGGTCCAAGTGTTTGCTTTATAATAATTATTTCCCTGTGTAGATTCTGTATTTATAAATGTAAATTGTCGAATTATAAACCTATATTCTTAAAAGACATTTTCAGTTAACATAAAATCACTCAAAACTATTTGCACAGCCTATAAACTATTAACTAATAATCTTTTTTTTTTTGACTTTCATGTTTTTCTTTTAATAACTGCCCTTTTCTGTTCTGAGCTAAGGTGTTTGATATGTTAAATGTTTCCCTAAAAGGTGCAGTGTGTAGTATTTATGAGGATCTATTGACAGAAATTCAATATAATATACATAACTATGTTTTCAGTGTACATAATGACCTTACATAATGAACCGTTATGTTTTTATTACCTTAGAATAAGCTATTTCTATCTACATACACCGCGGGTCCCCTTACAGTGAAGTCGCCATTTTGCGCCGTCATGTTTCTACAGTAGCCCTAAACGGACAAACTTCACTACAGAGTGCTAGTCACTCTCTGCTCTCTCCGACGACAACAATTTTTGTTCTGTGTTGGCCCGTAACTTCTCAATGTTCTTCGAAAGAGAGGGGTAAGCGGTGGGTGATTACAATCACAACCTCTAGATGGCGCTAGAATTCATACACTGCACCTTTAATTATTGTTGTTCATTCTATCGCTGCTTTTTTAAAATGATGCATCCAACATTCCGCACTTTGTTTTTTTTCCCCCCAATGAAATAAGTGCATCATTGCGGGTATATGAAGAATGTATTTTAAATTTTTATTGTAACAATAGTGAAAAATGCAAGATAAAGCCCGGTGCACATCTGGCCCCACCTTTTTGATATTGTTATTGGTCAGCTGATGCAAAATGTTTTGCAGATTTTTCCCTCTTTACCCTTACAACAGAATTATGTTGCAGAATAATTTAGCTTATAGGCGCCCTCTGTGCATTAGTGGTGGGAATTTGTCAGTGACTTTTTTTTAAACGTTTTGTGCGGTGTCCCAATTGGCATACTATCCATCCTAAATAGTATTCAAAAATAGAATTAGTATTTCCCAAATCGTAGTATGTTGAAAAGAGTATTCCAAAGATACCCGGATGGTCTACTATTTCCATTCAGAATTCGAAGTACAGATCGACGCACACTCTAACGAACTACAGACTGTTAGAAACGGTTTAAACGGCATGCAAATAAGCAACAGATGACGTTAAAGATCACAAAGTAGTATGTCCCAAAGCTTGCATACTCTTTTGCTACACACTTTTCATCACAAAAAGAGTACATACTTTTAGGTCGTAGTATAAGTAGGCGAATTGGGACGCAGAAACATTATGTCAGTTATTGTCATCATGAGTCCCATTCGAATCAGAGTCAATCTTTTACTCAACCGATTAGTTTAAAACACTGATTCATCCAGGAATTATGAGATTAAATTCCTGTCAAATGCATGGTGGTCGTGGATCAAGAAATAAGTGTTAATCAAAGATCAAAAAACACTTATAAATAAAAATATATTGCACAAACAAAAAAAAATGTAATAATGCAAAATGATCAGAATAGCAAACAGCGTGGTCACGGATCAAAAAATAAGCGTGAATCAACAAATTAAAAGCGCATTTAAAAAATAACAAGCATGTTGCACAAAACTTATGTTTATATGTTCTTAAAAATTATGTTTTCCTTGGTTTTATGTATTTTGTTTTCTCTTACATTTTCGGTAACACTTTTAACATAGGGAACACATTCACTAATAACTACGACTTTTGCCTCAAACTCCTAATTTAATATATATAAATATTGTATGCTTGTATTGTATGCTATTTTTCTCTTCACTCTTCTTTCCACATTCTGTGCTTGCTTTTCCAAATGTTGCAGTTCGAGTTTCATGTATATTAGGGCGGGCTTGAACATCACCATTGGTCCACTAGTTCTGGATTGACAGATCCCTCTAGCCAATCAATCGAAAAGGGGAGTTGACGTCATTCCAGTGCGACTCATGGCTACTGTTACTCACTTGTACAGTGTTTTTATATTTTGAAATCACGCTTATTTGTTTTATCCGTGACCGCAATACATTTGACGGGAATTTAATCCCATAAGGAATGAACAAGTGGCTTTCTATTAGTGAGTCAGTGAATCATGCATTCGCCCAATTTATTCTGTGTCAGTGAACAAAACTAATTTCTTGGGTTTTTAATTGGGTTTTTATTCTACTGCCCTGCGTCTGGCATTCTAAAATGCAAAATTGCATTCTGTGAGAACTGGACGTAATTCTTTTGTGGATTTGTTTGGAACTATTTTATTGTTTATCAAACAGTAAAATTACACTCAATCAGCATTCCAGCTTGTCATATTGCTTAAATATAATATGTTGCTCTTGAAAAGGACTGCTGTAACAGTTTAATGGACCTAAATAAATTGTTTAAAGTTTACAGTATACGTCCACAATCTCCCTGTGGGAAGACCACTCTTTTGAGCTGGACCACCCTGGGTGAGGAAACTCACGTCATGGCACTTTTGGCACGGACTAAATCCGGCTCTATATGTTGACCGCAGGGTTTAACGTATCACTGGACCCCCGTCCAATCCTGCGGAAACCACCACCAAAGTAAAAGCATATGCTTAGGGAAAGAGGGGGTGAAGAAATGTAAACGGTGTCATCGTGCACCCTTCGGTTTATCGTTCATTGTAATACCGCGTGCTTGTATAATCCCCTTATTAAGAAGAAAAACGAAAATGTTTGGGCTTTCCTCTGAATTGCTGTACACAGCCGACATACTGCTGTCAAACCAAATCAAAATCATCATATATGCTGAGGGAGGGGAAACTCAGAAATCTTCAAAGTGTACGTGTTTGGATTTGTTTCTCCTGCGGCCACGCGCTACAGTACATTGCCTACTCGCAGGCAGCTTTGGATGTTCTAATCTTAAATGGTAATCGCCTGGTTGCCTCGGTGGGATTTACATTTTTTTTTCACGCTGTAATCTTGCATTTACAATGTCATTTACTTGACTTTGGCCTATACGCCTCTTGACATCTCTGTCTGGCTCTCGAGGTATAAGACTGACAACAGACAAGCCCCAGACACAGCGCTTTGCTTTTCATACCCCAGCGAGTGATGAACATTTGGCATGCCGCTCATGTATGCAAACAGGCTTTGTTTCCTACACACACACACACACGCACACACAAGCGAACGTTCTTGATTGATGTTAAACTGAGAACGAGCACTCGTGTTGCTGTCAGAGCTCGGTTAAGTCCCTTGAGCCTCCTGATTTCTTGACATTTGTAGATATAATATTCACGCAACAAGGAGCAGCTTTTGTGATGTGATCCTGCTGTAACACTTTAATCTGTTTAGACTGCCTCAATATTATGGCAGAGTGGAGAGAGGCCCATTCAATTCAATACATAGCTTGGGGCAAACACCTCGGTAGGATCTGAAGATCATTTTTTTAATGGAATGGCTGCCTGGTGTTAAAGTGAGAATGTTGGATTCTAATGTTATAATTGTCTTGGTTTTAATTTTTCTTAGTGGGCGAATAATAAAGTTGTTCTTATTTGTAATACTATTCCAGAGATTTTTTATGTGGATTTATTTATGTGGATGCATTTAAGAAAAAAAATATCTTAAAGGGATAGTTCACCCAGAAATGAAACGTCTGTCATTTTTTCACCCTCATGCATGATTTGTTTGCCAATCATTATTACGTATTCGGGTCTTTAGCGACCCGGATCTATATCTAAAACGGTTGGATCTCTAAGAGTAAATATTACAGAAGAATAAAATAAAGCATATTTTGTTACCTTTTGGAGTTTGGAAGGGTTCAGTCTGAGCAGATGTTTTATACTCATCATCATCACTGTCCTCGTCAGAGCTCATTTCCCAGTACATTCAGCATCTGGCTCATATTCGCCATCTCAAACATATTCTCAAAATGATAATTTTCAACATCTTCAAAATCAATATTTTGATCGCTGACAGCTTCTTCAGCAGATCCACCATCAAGTGACAGTGACAGTAATATTACATTGTGTTCAGTTCTTGCTCTGTAAATCTCAGAGCCATTTCAAGTTTTGCTGATGGTTCTTCCTATTCTTTTGTTTTCTGCCTGCGATAACTATGAGTGAAACGTCACTTCATCATTGTGTATCAGACAACGCCACCTTGTGGAATAAAGGTGAATTGCGCTTATTCAGTCTTCAAAGATTCAATTATTGTTGCGCAGAAAAAAATATACTTACACTTCGGGTAGTTAGCGACCCTATACAATGTTTACAAAAAAGGAATGAGAAAACAGACAAAAACAATTGTATTTTTTGTCTTTCTTGTTATATTGTTTATAATGAATTGATTGAGGAATACTTAAAAGGTTGATGTCTAACTTTAAAAAATGAGTGAGGAGGAGGGTGCATCCCGGGACATTTCTTAGCATAGATTATCATTGAATAACAACTTGAATATTAAACACAAAGCTATTGTGTGGAAAATGTATTATATCATTTTTCATCTACACATTTTGCACAAATCAATGAATTAATTTACAATATTGCATCTGATAGTTCTTCAGTCTATGTTTGTAAGATAGAACATAGACTAATGACTCAAGTCATAGTTTATGATGGGTATTAGTATATGGCTCAAAGTGGATGGTGTATTTCCCCATGAGTAGCTGGTAATGAAGACAAACCACATGTGGAATTTGGTGATTGTCCCATACCATGCTGTCATCTATCCCCCAATTACACCAATCATCACTCTCTAAATCCTCTTTGGAGTAAATTAGCTGCAGTATTATTCGGTGCTGGCCTGCTTTTCCTTTCTGTGCTTTTTCCTTTCCCTCTCTCTCACACCGTTCTAAAGCCTTTGAAACATCTCCAGCCCGAGCGCGCTCGAAACGTTCTGCACTTAGTAACCTGATGCTGGTCCCTGCCCTTAATGGTTTGCATTAGCTGCAAGCAATAAAATTAGCCCAGGTCCCTGCTAATGTTGGAATAATCATTTACAAAGATGGTTACCACATGCTGTAGCTGTTTCCCTCTCATTCCCCGTGCTCCCCTTTTTTCTCGGCCTCTCATTTTTTCTTTTATACGGCCTCTAATTCGCTGTTATTAATAATGAATAAAAACGCAATTTTCTGCAGCTTGCTCCAGGGCCCTGGGAATCATTTCAATGAATATTTCAGCACGTTATTTTAATCACAGCTGCACATATGCAGAGGGAGGGGGTCTCTGTTTTATTGGCCTGGGGTGTGGCTATGGTGAGACCCCAGCATCATTAAAACCTCTCTCCGGCTGCATAGAGGGTCCTACCTTTGATTTACAAGACTTGTTAAAAAACACAGTAAAAAGGAGGCAAGCTGCGCCATTTATACTTGTAATTTGATACACTATTTGTTAATGGGACTTGCTGTTATTTATTTGTGTGCTGGATAGCCACGGCTGCTGTTTTATGCCTGAGGGAGTTCTCGTGGAAAAGCGTGTCTGGGTTTCTGGAGCTTTAATGAACTTCATGAATTAGCTATATTTTACCAGATATCATTTGATTCTCCCTCATGTGCAACCTTTGGTTTGGGTGCCCTCCAAAATGCAATTCTCCATAGCATTGTATATAGAATATTACACTACTATATAAATCTAAGTGCTTTCGTGTGTGTGTGCGTGTGTGCGTACGTGTGCGTGTGCGTGTGCGTGTGTGTGTGTGCGCGCGCGCGTGTGTGTGTGTGTCTTCGTGTGTGTGTGTGTGTGTGTGTGTGTGTGTCTTCCTGTGTGTGTGTGTGTGTGTGTGAGCCACATACCAAAATAATCATGCTTTGCTAAATACTAATTATAAAATAAAAGTCAGAATTATGACCCAGTTTGGAACTATGACAAGTCAAAATGGTTTTCAATTTCAACTTTTTATCTAGTTTATCATAATTTCACCCTTTCGCCATAATTACATCTTGTCATAATTTCAGCTTTTTGTCATAGTTTTGATCTTACAATTATGACTAAGTATGTCATAACTTTGACATTTTATCTCATAATTATGACTTAGTATCTCATAATTTTGACAGTTTGTCATAATTATGATTTTTGTCATAGTTCTAATTCTTTTATGTCATAGTTGTGACTTATGCCATTATGATTTACCAAAGTTGTTTTTTTTGTTTTTGTTTTTTTATGAAAAGATACAATATACATTGTTCAATATACATCACATTTCTTCACATTTGTAAAAATGTAAATGTGCAAAACTATGATGTGCCCTGTAGTAAGCATGGCCTGTTTCATATAATAATATATTGCTTTCATTTTTTTTGCATTTTAAATTTCCAATTTGTTTTTGTTTTTCTGATTCCTAACAGGAGTTCCTGTCTTTTCCCCTTTTCCAGTCAGCTGCATGACTTCTGGCGTCTGGATTACTGGGAGGATGACCTCCGGAGGAGGCGGAGATTCATCCGAAACCCTTTTGGCTCCACCCACTTGGATATTACGTGCAAATCACTGGAGGACTACGGTCAGTAATTCTGCCAACAGCCTATCAAAAATGTTGCTGGACTCTGTCAGTCTAGCTCATTATCCCCAAATTGTGTTCATTTCATACAATGACATCATTGTTCACCAAATGGGATACACATATGCGAATTAGAAAACCTCCAATCAACTCTTGGACGCAAACTAATATTCTCGGAGCTGAGAAACAGTTCGTTGTCAGCTTTATAGGTTGTATATTTATGGGCCTTGTCAATTGAACATGGCAAGAGGGCTTTATGGCAGGTTTTTATATCCTAACAGCACACATTGTTGAGAGGAAAATTGTGCGCCATGTTTTTTTTTTTACCGTTTCTGCCTTTTGCACTCAAACATTTTTCCTCATTGACCCGTTTGATCTTGCAGCGTTGCCCACCGCACGGCTGTCGATTTGGCTCTATGTCTCGCAACAGAGGCTTTAAAAGAGAAACGGTTCAATACTATTAACCACTGCAGGCGCTTCTCCTCCAGGCATCAAATTGAAGATACGAGGGGGAGTGTATTAACCGAACAAGGGCAAATCTATTGATTCTCAAATACAATGGGACGACTTCTCTCCTTTGCACAGAATAGTTACTGTAACTACTTCTATTACACTTGGGGAAATACTAGGGGCAAGTGAAATAGGCCCATTTATTTAAAAAAAAACACACAATTGAACCCTTGATATTAGCTCATACTTATAGGTAGAGGAATATGGGAGTGTTATTTGACAGCATGTTTTGCTACAATGTTGCTAATAGCCACCTGGGGTGATAATAGATTGCACTTTTTTATGTAATGAAAGTGATACTCTTTGATTATAGACATTTATATCTTGATTTTGCCCTAAACACTGTATATAAACCTGTGAATTGATGAATTTCGGTGTAAATATGTCATTTTAAAGTGCGTTCTGTGACTTGTTATGCAGTAATATTGTGTCTATCTACATGTCTGGCCTTTTGTGCCTGACTGTTTTGAGGCCATGTCAGATGGTCTGTGTGTCAGAGCCAGAACACACACATGCACACTCGTACATACACATGCCAGCTGTTCCTTGACCTGCAGGTGGCCTATGCTCATGTCACAGCATAGACTTTTTTTTTTTTATCTCCTATTCATTTTGCCTCCATATCTAAATTCACACTGTCTTTCAAACATATTACACAGCATATCTTATGCATCATGCACAGCTCACAACACTGCAATATTCCTCTGGCCCGACTCCCTTTTCTGCCTGTCCTTGGTAAGTTGTCAGTGCGTCTCTGTAGACCCACGGTCTAGTGTCTGGGGCCACTGTGATTGAGGACTTGTTGAGGTCCCCAGGCTTCTCCCAGTCTTTAATGAGTGGAATAATGCATAAGATTGTCATGTGAAAGGGATTGCCTGCAGTCATAGAGAGAGACTGAGGGAGAGCAAAGAGAAGCTTCTCTATATGGGTTTTATACAAAAGGAAGGAAAATTTTATTAAACCTGCACAGTTCTGCTTTTATTCTATGTAAATATAAGCTTATTAAATATGCTGTATATCAGCACGGCTGTGATTCGGCGTGGCCTTGTGCCGTAGGTAATCACAGTGTTGGTACACAGCCATATCACACTCGCATATTTACGATTGTGATATTGCCTTTATACAACAATTCAACGGCACAAGTGTGTATTAAATAAATAAGAAACAACAACGGAGTGTCTTTTTCAAACCCTCTTTTGTGCGGAACTACTTCCTTCCGCCACAGATTCAAATCTCAAGTTGACAGTTTAACAGTTGAGCCCAAGCCTTCGTTACAAATCCTGAAACGTAACTTTATAACTAGTAACGAAGGAACGTTGAGTCGCTTCATTGAAGCTTATTGTATTAATGTATGTAGAGTAGAGTATTATGAGAGAGAGATTACCTGCATCTAGCTGATATTCTTCTAGTCAATCTTATAGTCACAATCACAAAATCAGTTTGAATGTCCGCTGAGGAAAGTAATATCTTTGTTTTTGTCCTTTTAAGAGTTAAAGGGATTTCCCATGACAGCACTCTAGGCCCTGTCCCAAATGGCACACTTCATGTGCACTTTCGGGCTTGTGGACTTACAATGGCCGCTGCGTGTCCACGAGACTGCAGGGTGTCCCATTTGTCATTTTAGGTCTCAGAAGGGTGCTCACGAGCGCTCCCTTTCAGGTCGATATGCGCCCTTGATGCGCACTTCTGCCGAGCCCGCACTGGTGCGGGTTACGCAGCGAACTTCTTCCCGGCAGTCAAAGCGGCATTACGTTGTGAAAGTGCGGACTCAGAGGAAGACCGTGAGGGTTTAGGGTGCCATTTGGGACAGGGCCCTAGTCAGTGCATTTGTAGGTTTTGCTTCTTATTGTTTACAACCTGGTTCTGTCCTTTCAATATAAAAGTCTTTGTTACTGACTCACTCATTAAAACAGTCTTTGCTGCCATCTAATGATAATGTAACTTTCACTGAAGTCGAAATCAAAATCACAAACGGACCCTTTTTCAATACCAAATACGGTATGTTATTTAAATAATATATTACTTATTGATCAATAATATTTAAGTAAACAATATTAGCCATTATACAAGTATAAGAAGTTTGTACAATAGGAAATAAACACAAGCAAACAGTTCAGTCAAAAGTACAGCTTTATAGTAGCCTACAGATTTCAGTTAAATAAAAATATACAGTTATGAAACTATGCCCTTAGCCAAATCAATTTGCTCTGGAATAAATAATAGATTTATAAGAGCAAAGCTTGTCTGTTGATATACCCCAAATTAATGATATCTCATGTTGAACAACTATCTACATAAGAGCCAGTGGCAAATTCCCGAAGGGCTGGCCGAGATGAAGCTGTTCTCTGCATGTACATGAGCGCTGAACGGCCGCTGATGTCCTAATCAAATTGTGAAATAGGTGCTATGTTTATATGTCACATGTTTGAGGTCTAAATAACTACATTCTTGCCTAAAAAAACTCTTAAAACTACATTCTGTGACACAATAACAGTATAATTTTTTTTTTTTTTTTTAATTTGCCCAAAAATTGTAAGTGGAGTGATAAACAAAGTGAAACGGTACCAGTGCTGATACTGGATTGGTTCTCAGCCAATCAGATTCGAGAACCAGAAAGAACTGGGCTGCGTTCAGCCCCGACAAACCGTAGCAAAACGTTGCGCACCGGTTTGAGCGTTGAACGTGCCCCTGTTGTATATAATGTGATTTTTTATTTTATTTTATTTTATTTATTTAGTCCATTGCAGCACTCATATTCAGTAGAAGATCCCTTTAATGTAATGAAATCTAACACAATATGTACAATATGCTACATATGTGTGGTAAGGCTGTTTCGAACTATTTGTAGAAAGTGTATCCGTGCTTTGCTGAACTGGCAATAGTGGAGGTTTACAGCTGCTTTTGTGACCATGGGTTGAGGTACGTTGAGTTAACGTAGGTGATTTAAATGAATTAACTGTTATGGGTGCATATAAGTTTCCATTATTTTTGCCAGAAACCAAAGAGATTGAAAAATGACTGCTCTCGAATGTCAGAACATAGACAGTTGACAGCAGTCACTGCATATGGGGCTTGTTTTTATTCACGTTGACATATTTTCATAGCGCTTGTCTATGTTAGAACGTACGCTGCGTTTTAGCAATATTTCAAATTTCTCCTTGTGCAAAATGACATGGGTGGACATGAAATATGTCTCAGTTTCATTCGAAAAATATTCCAACTACCCTAGAAACAACATCATTATATTTGATTCATGGTAATTTAATGTATTTCTGTGGATGTAATACGATCTTCAATCACTGAAAATAGAAGAACGGGCTGAATTTAATGGGACCTCAAATGGCTGACCATGTTGTATAAGCATTTGATAAACTGTACTGCTCTGTGCCTCATTCCCAGGTACCTTTGCATATGTTTGTGAGAAACTTTAAAACAGCTCAGTTTAGCCTATTAGAACTTGCTGACAAAATAGCAAGTGTGTTTCATGTGGGACTTTGATACCTTCCCCCTTATTCACAAGCGGCTGAGTATATTGTTAGCTGATTGGAATTGGGCAAGCATGAAATGGAAGTCAGGTTAATATTGATCCTGCTCTTTAACAGCCTGTTCTACCTCTGGGTGTCCTTGCAGTCTCATTTTCAGGTGAGCAGTTCAGCCTGACCCATTGAACCCCTCTGGACAGAGATCTTTATAGCTTGTTATAAGAGGAGTAAAAGAGAGCCAGAGGAAAGGTGTAAGTAAGGATGTAGGATGATTCAATGCAAGTTAAGTTTAACCGACAACACTTAATGTTGATTACCACAAAAAAAAAAAAAAAATATATATATATATATATTGATTTGTGCCTCTTTTGATTATGGAAACCAAAACTGTAGGTTACTGCAAAGTCCCTTTTAAGTCACTGCACTCGGCGGCCATCTTTGAAACGCCTTTATTTCTCCCCATATTTGGCGTTGCACTTTCTCCCATTCATAAGTAATTCAATAAGTAATTCCTAAATATTAAGTCTTTGGTTAGAGTGAGAAACTTAGAATGGAAGTGAATGAAACCAATTTGTAAACGGTAAAATACTCACGTTTCAAAAATATAACCACAAGACGTAAACAATATGCATTTTTACTCAATTTTAGTGTGGAAAAATGCTTGCTAACCTTTTTTTTGTGTAGGTATATACAATTTTTAATATTGTCCTCATGACAAATGACTGTAAAATAATTATTTAAATAGCTCAAATAATACAGAAAAATCGTTTTTTTAGGGTCCCCGCGAGTCCTTAAAAAGTCTTAAATTCAATCTTATCAAATTTAAGGTCACAAAAAGTCTTAAATATCTTAAAGTGCACATATTATGCTATTTTAAAGGTTCCTAATTTTGTTTTGTAGGTCTCCTACAGCAGGTTTACATGTGTCCAAAGTCAAAAAACACTTTCATTTTCTCAAAAAGCATTTAATTTCACCTAATTTCTCAGAGATTTTTAAATGATTCGTTTCGATGATTCAGTCACTCTAAACAGAGGGTCAGATGGCCCAGTCTGTTGTGATTGGTCTACCGCATATAAACGTTAGCCGCGCACAAACGTGAACGACTGGTAAAACATTACAGTTAAACTATGTATTTTGAACACACGGTAGAAAATATAAAAATCAATTATTAATCGTACTTACAGGTTGGTATTCTGAGAAGCAAGTTGGTCCAAATAAACTGGGTACTGACCATCTTTCAAGAGCAAGTGTTTTGAGAATCCTGTGTTGAACTCACAGATATTTACGAAGCAGTCGTCAGTAAAATGATGGGAACACAACAAAAGGTTAGGTATTGGTAAAATTAATTATGTAGGCAGTTCACGGAAGTGAGACTGGAATTCCTGACGACTCGATTTGGCGGTTCAGAGTCGATTCATTCTTTTGGGAGACAATAACTTTATTGTACAGCTATATTACACATTGCATGTAAGGTAATATTTGAAAAATGCATAATAGGGGCACTTTACATAACATAACGTAAGTCTTAACATTTTAAAAGGTCTTAAATTTGAAGACGGGAAAACAGGAATCACGATACATGATACCTAATGTGATTATTAAGTATGAAATTTAAAGTCTCCACAGATAGCGTGATTTTAAAACGGAATTTTTTGTTTGTGTTAACTGATATTATACCACAAATATGCCACTGTGGAATTTTCCTTTAATTAGGACATGAAAATCGAATCAAATTAGCCCTAATATAATGCACAGGCGTTCTAAATTCTGTGCATAGAGATACCATGATGTGGGCCTCATAATCAGCCATATGGGTCTGTATGTGTGATACGAAATGCTTCTCATATGAGTAAAACCATAACAAAAACTTTGCATGGGTCTCCAGTTTCACTTTACAAAGTTGGGCTTCTTTTTCCAGAGCTGACTGCAGAATTCCTGGCATTTGATCGACGAGCGTAGCAAGCCCACTTTGCCACATTGTTTGTGTGTGAATGCACTTATGGCACATGTGCAACATTTTGTTTGAGTTATTATATATCAATCAACTGCACAGAAATACATCTGCATGTCCCACAATCCCTTTTTCCGTCTTCATACATTTTGTATTTTTTAAGAAGGCATCTCATCTGTCAATCCCAAAATGGAAATACAGGTGTACATATATATTTTTTCACCTTATTTTTTGGCTCATTCTTTCATGGCTACAAGTGCGTATGACTCAAGTGGGGCAATAAAAGTGCAAGGCCAATACCCTACAGCTCCAGCCATACATAAAACATGATCTGAGCAACAAATGAAGGACTATTTGAAGAAAAAATTGAACCGTAAAACTACCAAGCACTTAAATATTTCCACCTTTAGAGCGTATCTCACAAACTGCAAAATCCCTTTTGCCACAAGCTTTTTTTTCCCGTTTATTGTGACTTTAGAAAGAAAAAGAGACCAGCGTGTTGAATAAGTCACATAAGGATGGAATGACAGAATTGTATTGTGGAATTAAATGTTTTTTTCTTTCCTTTTTCGAAGCCTTCAAAACCCCAAGCTACTCAGTTCTCCTTGGCGTTTATCAAGTAACAGTTTTCCGCCAATGAAGGAGCTATTTCGAGCCCACTTGGTTTGGTTTTCATCATATCATGCTAGTCATTGGATATAAGTTCAGAGCTACTTCAGCACATTTGTTTGTTATTCTACACATATGTCAGTCAGTCAGTGACAATTCCCCGTCCCCCAGCTGTATGGATGAGATCCAAGCTTTTAGCGAAGAACATCATTCAAGTCCCACAACGACTGGCAGACCAGCCATCACCTGGTCTTTCTCAACTCTGCTGCGTCATGCCAAATTTGTGCCCTGGGTAACATAAACCCTCTGATGGCAGAGCGGGTAAGCCGTTCTGGGCTTGAATAGCCTCACTGTTGGCCGTGATGGCTCACAGGAGTCCAGTGAGCGAGCTCTAGGGGTGCCGATAAACGAGGTGGTTGACAATACAAGCGAGGGGTTCTTTTGAGTCACTGGGGAGGTCTGAGTTGTACTGATCTCGAGTTCCCATCAAGTCTCATTCCTAAGACTGACAAATGATCGTCTATGTTACTAGAGAGCTCTTATATGTGACCATGCAGGCTTTCTATCAAAGGCTTGCCATTCAAGAGAAAAAAAAACAGGAAGCTTCTGTACCGGTGTCATTGCTCAAAATAGCAACATGCATCACTGTATTCCAGAACTTAATGAGCTGCTTTCGAAAGCAGCATTCATTGCACTCCCGACCAAAAGGTAGGAACAAGCTTAAGCTTCCTATAAGCTTCCTATAGTTCCTAAAGTAAATTAGATTTTTGTGGCAGCACTGCAGAATACGGATTCCAGAATCCGCTACAGTTGTGTTGTGTGAAAAAAAGTCCAATATGGCAGATTTTAGAGAGAAATGTACATATACAGTGATTTATTTCAATAAAAAATAGACCATTTAACACAATATTATTGTGTGCCAGGGGCCGATCACTAGGCCCACTAGGCCACGGCAGAGTCTCCAAGCCCAGAGTCTGTAGAGTGTTTAGCGCTGACCATTGTTGCCACAACAATGTGGTGTGGGCAGCACACACTTCAACGCCAGCCCCTGTCCAGAGTCCAGAGAGGACTCCGTCTCCCGACCATTGTCCATATGGGACTGCAGCTCCTGACCCGAGTTCAGTGATGGCTCCAGCTCATAACCCCATAGCTCCACCCAAGAAAATTTTGAGGAGGAGGAGGAGGGGGGGGGGGGGGGCTATAGGTACCCTGATAAGGCCACGGAGGCCAAGCCTCTCTGGCCACTTGAACTACCTGTGCCGCAATGGTCCCTTAACCTGCCTGAGCCGCCATTGTCCCTTGAACTGCCTGCGCTGCCATGGTCACTTGAATTGTCAAGGTGGCTTCCTGAATTGTGCCTCCATGGCTTCCTGAACTGCTGGCGCTGCCCTGGTCCCCTGAGCTGCCGGGGCAGCCCTGGCCGCCTGCTCAGCATGCTCTGCACTGTCCGCCTGCTCCGCCCTGGCCACCTGCTCTGCCTCAATCCCCATGCCCTTTTGCGCTCCACGGGCCTGGCCCTCCATCCCTGCCCCGGTTCCGCCTCCACTCCACCTCCCTCCTTGACTTATGTCTGTTTTTAAGGAGTGTCTGGAATCCGCTCCTTGGGGAGGGGGCTCTGTCATGATCCTAGCCTGTGTTCCCCTGTCTCGTCACACGTGACAGCATTAGAGTAAAGGCATTTGTGGTTTTTGATGCAACTTTGAATTATAGATTCATGTGCTGTTATTTTTTAATAAATAGACAACAAAAAAGGGAATGGTTTAATATCAGACAGATTAAACATATTGCCAATCTAGTAATATAAGGTTTGTCTATATTCTTAATGAGTATTAATTAATATTAGCTGGTTATTTAAAATTGGGACCATTTGGCCTACCCAATTTGAAAAGCTTCCCATACCCACATACAGTGGTCTAAATTAAAAAGTTTGGTGTCATTTTACAGGAAACCCTTGGAAGTTTCTTAAACCACTGCTAAAAGTGATAAACATGTAAGTATATGTTGTCTAAGCTGTAATAACCCCCTCAAAAAAGAGACACTTTTTGATTTTTTTTTCTTATAAATTCATTTTTGAAAATGTGTAATTCAGGCTCTGTGAGCTCTAGCACCCTGCAGACAGTTTGGGCTGTTTCCACTATATTCCAGAAAATAGTGGAAAAAAGAATTTTGTCTGTATCATGTTTTATGCAAGATTTATACAAATGGATCTGAAGGGAGGACCCTTAAAAAGACACAGGGATATTGCATTTATACCACTGTATATGGGGGGGGGGGATTCATTTGAATAAATCTTGCATACATGATCTACACAAAAATCTTTTTTCCAGTCTTTTCTGAAATATAGGGGAAACAGCCCAAACTGTCTGCAGGGTGCTAGAGCTCACAGGGCCTGAGTTACACACTTTCAAAAATGAATTTATAACCAAAAAAATCAAAAAGCGCCTCTTTTTTGGTGGGGTTATTACAGCTCAGACAACATATACTTACATGTTTATCACTTTTAGCAGTGGTTTATGTAACTTCAAAGGTTTTCCTGTAAAATGACACCAAAATTGTGTTTTTAGACCACTGTATGTGGGTATAGGAAGATTTTCAATTTGGGCAGGGCAAATCCATACGGAAATGGTACCAGAGTAATTTAGTGTAAATAAGTTACTTTGTGTAAAACAAATGCCAAGGTGATGCATGTCTCCAGAAAGTAGAGAATGGTACCACATATGAGGTCAGAGCTCCTCCACAGACATTTAAAATTGAAAGTATATACATGATGATGTCATTCCGGGACTTTAAGTGGTTAAATTAAACCAATTTTCTGGGATTGACTTGAAAGGTAGTATTGTTTATGCCTACCCTAGTATCCACCTTATTTTTCAGGTAAGTGAGGGCATTGGCATGGCCATTTGTAATTTGAATGCTTCCGGTGTCATTCGTTTCCAGTTATTTTTAGCTGTACAGAACAGCTTGTTATGCTACTTGTATTTCTTACCATATTATTTTAATGTATTTTCTTAATTATAAACATGCTGGTTTGTAGTGAAAATAGTTTTACAGTTTACTGCACTTTACTGTATTCTTCTCGTTATCTCACTATAGCAGAAAATAAACCACCAGAATCATGGAATTACTTCCATGTTGTAAAATAAGGTGGATACAAACAATATATTGAATTCATTTTTTAAATCCTCATTGGGGGCTGAGCCCCCCCTAATTGAAATCCTAGAATCGCCCCTGTTGTGTGCTAAATATTTATATGTTTGTTAAAGTCCCACAGTGGTGTGATGCACAGAGTTGCAAAATAAAATTGGGAAAGGTTCAATGAAAATGCGAAATAAATTGTGGAAGAAATAGTTCTTCCAAAAATTTAAAATCTGTTATTTACTCACTCTCAAAAACCTGTATGACTTTCTTGCTGGCCCGCAGAAGATATTTTGAAGAATGTTTCAACAGTTTTTTCCATACAATGAAAGTCAAGGTGGTCCAATGTTGTTTTTGAACTCTACTAACTTTGAAACAGGTGTGAGAAATTACTATTTTTATTGTGGGGTCTCCTGTCAGTGACTGTAGTCAGGTATCTACAAGATGTAGGAGAAGTTAATTCAATTTTAAGTGATTCTGACCACATACACAGAAAATATTGAAAAATTATCTGTTTGCCTGAATGACAATTAATTGTGAACCCAAATAGCCTGGTGTTTGTGCTCTTGGCATAGATAGATGACCATAAAGAGCATACGTAGATAGACGTCAATCTTTGATATAATGCGTTACGCAGAGGGGCAATTAATATACAGCCTTTTTCCCACCAGAATGACATTTTTTAGTGACATAAAACGGATTCAGTGTCAACAGGCAATGATATATTAGCGCTAATGGGGCTACCAGAACTAGAAGTGTCTACAAGTTATCAACAAATGACGAAATGCAGTGACCAGGTCTGCTGGGACTTTATATGTACAGGTTTTGTTTGTTTTCCTTCTTGTGGCCTTCTTGTGTAAAACATCCTAAAGCTAAATGTTGTTTTTTACTCCCAAACTCTCTCCATTTGCTCAGGATCATTTTCTTGTCAAAATCGGCTTGGTTTATTTTGTCTGCGTTGCACCGAGGTCCTAAGCTTTATCTTGCCAGTCAAGACTGAAGCTCAGCCCCATCAGCTCTCCCTGCTTTAATGCAGGCGTAATGACGGTTTACAGAATTACGGTCTTAAGTTTCCCTCCGTCTGCTTTGATCCATGACCGCTCGCTGGCTCTGTGCCTCTAAATGTTACACGCTCCCTATTTCCGAAAAGCGGTCCCACTTCTTCCTTGGCTCTGATGAAAGCTCCTGAGATATGAGATAGAGCAGGAAGCCCGCTATGTTATTTTTTTCCCCCCTCTCTCTCCTTCGCTTTTTCTTTCTTCATCTGTGTAGTGGTGTTGACAACATTCGAACGTGACCGCTTTGAGACAAGGTACATGAACCCCACGGGAGTGTAGGGAACATTTTAAACACTGCACTGAAAAGAAACATGTCAAAAGAGTGTCAGCCACTTTCTATTTCTGATAAGCGTTTCTTATTTCCTTTTTTTTCACAGAATCTCTCTGTTCTAGAGTCTCAGGCAAATCTGACCTTATACAAGAGAAATCCAGTGTGCAGTGACGTGTGTCAGGCCTGACTGCCATTTTTCTTTCTTTTCTTCAGTAATTAAAGCTGATGAATTAATCTTTTTTGTTCGATACAAAAGTGGTTACACGCATTTTGCATAATTTTTCTTTTTCTACTCTGATAAGGCTGTGTGATGAGCTTTGGTGGTATCTGCAGTCGCTTAATTGCTGTCGGTTCAATCTCGTTCTTGTCCGGATATAGAGCAGATTGCTTTATGCTTAATGGACCCGACTTTCATTTCATTTTGAAATGTATAACAGTCTGCACATGCTTAATCGTGAGTCTCTTTAGGGGGAGTTAGAGTGTATTAAGGCCCTGATATACTTCGAACAAAATCAAAGAACAAATGCAGTCATTTTGAACAAAATCAGGCCAAACCGAAGTTTGTTTCGGGAGTTTGAAACGGCTTTCCAAAGTGCACTTTCCGGAAAAGTTTGCTCCGGCTGGCAAACACCTCCGTACAACCATTGTTTTTTGCCGATTATGTAATAGGTAGGTGTGCACTGAAGCTCCGCCTTCTTGACGTGGAAATCTTCTCCAGTTAATTTCTTCTGTTCAGTCCATAGAGGTTGAACATCTACGATTAAAAACATGAACACACTGATGAGCTGCTTTGTAGTAGGAAATTCAATCTAACCTAAAGCGGCATTGTCGCTGTTTTTTTCCATGTTTAATATGTAAAGCTGCTTGCTTTAAAGGCACAGTATGTAAGATTGTTTTATTTAAAATATCCAAAAACCACTTGAACAATGTTATATATTTTGTAGACTTGTGTACTTATATTATTCCAAATGTTTTCAAGAAATCCAGAGAAATAAGCAATTTTAACCAGGACACGGACCATGTCCGTGTATCGCCTATCAATGACATCAGAACCGCATTACCCTCGATTTCCAATTTTATTTAGTAGAAATCATGGAAAACCAAAGACGCTTTTAGCATATTGTGTGTTTCACAATCATTCAATCATTGTTAGAGCTCAACACAGTTAGTCTTATTGTTTTACTTTACCTGCTTGATTTACCACGAGTACCATGTTTTATCATGTAATATCGATCTAGCTTACTGCAGTGAGCAACAAGTGTCTCGTAGTAGCCGCCTAGTGAACGCACAGAGTAGCATTATAACATAACTTTCAACACACTCATATGTATCTAATATGATAAAACAGTGCTGTGTTACCCCATATACGCATGACTGTAAGGCTGTGTTCACACTGCAGGGCTTAATGCTCAATTCCGATTTTTTGAAAAAATGCGATTTTTTTGCAAGGCCGTTCACATTTCCAATTAAATGCGACCTTTTGTGATCTCCTGTGTGAACGTGAAATGACCCAGAAGTGACCCGCATGCGCAGAAGAGTACTCAACGATCAACGACGTCACTTGTTGTTTACGGAAGTAGCCAAATATGGGTGTCAGCATTGGAGTTCGTTTAGCTTTATTAAAGTTATTTTCGCAACGGAGCCAGCACCATTACAACCTTCTCATGTTAAGAAGAAAATTAAAAAAGAGGAGGAGAGCAAGGTTTTTGGCCATGGCGTTTTGTGGAGCAGTGGTAGCAACGTCGGTACAGAGAAACGTGTGTGTGCGGAGTCGCAACCAGGAGTGGTGGGATACTGATGTGAGTGGCTTTACTGATACCGAATTCGTCAGTAACTTCAGAATGACCAGATCCACCTTCAATTATGTTTGCGAGCGCCTTCAACTAACTTTGTCACGGGAAGAGACACGTCTGCGGCGGCCCATAACAGTGGAGAAACTCGTTGGAGTTGGAGTGTATTGGCTAGCAACAGGTGCGTACTTCTTCTTTTATTGGCGGTTCGCATCTATTTCTTGTGCATTACCGCCACCACTGGACTGGAGTAAGGAACGGGAGTTACAATGATGACGTTTGTCGCGTATCAACGACGTGCGGGTCGGATACATGTGACCTGGCAGTTCAGACTGAAGACGCATTTCAAAAGATCGGATATGTATCGGATTTGGACCACATACCCAAGTGGCCTGGGTCGCATTTGAAAAGATCGGATCTGTGTCGTTCAGACTGTCATGAAAAGATCAGATACAGGTCGCATAAGGGCAAAAAAATCGGAATTGGGTCGTTTCAGCCTGCAGTGTGAACGCAGCCTAAGAAGCAGAAGCGGTCATAATACAAGCTCCACTGCTCTCGAGCCGTGTGTCGCGCTCGTCTCTCATTAGCAATCGCTCCGGCGACCTTGTTCCACTCCAACGGCTTTCAGCCCCACCCTGCTTCATAACGTTAATAAATCTTTAATACATTAGCTCATCCATGAATATGATCCCTGCCCGAGTCCCGTCGGCTTTAGAGGTGAAGACAACAACTCTCATGATTCCGCGAAATCAAGGCATCATCAAGCTATGCCTTTGTTTCGAATAAGCGACCTCTAGCGGCAAAAATTACATATTGTGCCTTTAAAGCAATCTATTGTATAAAGTGGTATATAAATACGGGACGTGACTTGAGTGGAGAGCCATATTGAAGAGCTGGTGTAAACTAATCCACATCTCTATGAACAGATGTTTTCTTAACCGCTGTTTTCTCACCATTTTTCTTTTGTGTTTACTTAGTTATTGAAAGCGCACAGCACAAATGTGTATATTCATCTAAACGCTGCTCCCAACAGCATTGGCAACATTGGGATGTTCGCTAACAGTATACCACTGGTCACTTATTTGAAACTTCTTTTTACCCCTAAGCAAAGCATGAAAAAGATATTCGCCTTGAATATATCGGGACCTTTAAAGTCATAAAATGGAAGTTGCATTATTTTTTTAATCTCTATTCTGATGCATATTTGAGTAAAATGGCTTCTTGAACAAGAAAAAAATATAGGGCAAGACTTAATTTTGTCCATCGCGGATTGATTGGATCATTGTGGTTTGCTATTGGTCAATCTCATGTGAGTGACAGGTTGTCCCACCCTTGCGCCAGTAAACGTATCATCAGAGAATAGAAAAGTGGGAGGAGACGTTATTTTCATTAAAGATTATGAGGGCACATCATTTAAAAAAAAAGGAAAAATCGGTAACACTTTATTTTAGGGTTCAGTACTCGCTATTAACTAGTTGCTTATTAGCATGCATATTACTAGGATATTGGCTGTTTATTAGTACTTATAAAGCACATATTAATGCCTTATTCTGCTTGACTTTATTCTACATCCCTTAATCCTACCCAATACCTAAACTTGAACGCTACAAAAACTACATTACTAACTATTAATAAGCAGTAAATTAGGAGTTTATTGAGGAAAGTGGTAGTTAATAGTGAATATGTGTTCCCCATGCAATGATATAGTAATAAAGTGTTACCGATAAATCATTAATAATAAATACTGCAAAATGACATAAAAAATAAGAATAGACCAATATTATTTTATGGTGACTTTAATCGCTCTATCCAGTCAGGATTTGGAAATTAAAAGTTTGACACAATTTGACAACATTGCAGATAAGCATGCCAGGTATAATTTGTTCCTATAGCAAAGTCTGCAGTATTTGTCTTATTATTCTGAATATTCAAGACATCCCAGATATAATGCGCTAAAAATAATGCACCGAGTTGCTACGTTGCTTGGCAACCATAATCTATTTATCTGTTGTGGCTTATTGATTTTCTGTGCTCTCAAATCTCTCTAAGATTCATTAAGGTACACAAGAAGCTTGCCAAGTATGCACACAATATATATTTTTTAAATAAACATATAATCTACATATTTATTACGTACATGTATATTGTGATTCTTAAATATGCTTAAGTACAGATATTGTATGTTGTCATCCAATCACCCTTGTCTCCTTGCAGGCCCTGAGGAAGACGAGGCACTGAGAGGGAGGAAGGGCTTCCGAGGCCAGGCGGTGGTCAGCCAGAACCCCGAGACAGAGCTGATGCTCGAGGGGGACGATGACGCTGTCAGTCTACTACAGGAGAAAGAAGTGGACAACTTGGCAGGTGAGGGGATTTATACATAATACAGCGTACAATCTGTATGGCAGAGACACGTTAAGTCATCCTTCAGCTTCTTGATGTGACGCTTTCTTTCAGTCAATTTAAACGTTCTACGTGCCACATGGGTTTGGATTAATCATTAAATAATAATTCAAAAAACACAATTTGTTATATTAATGAGACTCCTACGTACCTGTAGGTTTACCTGTACAGAGTGGTCCTGCCATGAGCCCTTCATCTGAAATGTCTTCCACGTTTGGTAGCATGTATTTATTTATATATAGCTTAAGCGTGGCATTTTGGCAGAGTGACAGAATTTGACGCAGAGCAGATATATAAATATATCTTGCTTGTCAATCTAGATGCAGACCAGTGTAGTTTGTGTGGTTACTTTGCATTAGGACTGTGTTTATGTTTTTCTGGCAGTGTTGTAGGGTTTAAGCGTTGCTCTGGACAGTGTTACTTTTTTCTGCTGAATGTTTATTTATTTATTTATTTAAAGGCTATAGTATAACATTATTTTAAATATGTCTTTCTCTTCTTTTTTTTTCTTCTCACAGCAAGTTTCTGTCCCCGGTTTTTTATTTCCAGAGGCAGGTTTGACTATTTGAAAAGTGATTAACCCTTCCAAAACCACTAATACTACTTTTAACAAACTTTTACTACTTTTAGAATTAAATCAAATATGAATCTGACCAACAATCAAGAGGTAATCAAGATCAACATAGATGAGTTTATTATGTATAGCTACAACCTGAATAACTTTCCGAAAAATCTCATCTGCTGTTAACGGCAGTCAACGTTAAATCAAACGTTACGATTGATCTTTGAAAGATCGTGAATCTGATGATTTTTCCTTCATAACTAAAATTGCCTAATCACAATTTTTTTTTTGAAAGCGGAATCATTTAAAGTCTGTAAGTTTTGCCTCTTTGTCGCCATCTCTGTTTGAATCCTGCAATTGCAGTTATTTGCGGGATCATCATCTTTACGTGGGTTGTGCAAAGGCACGGCTCCTCAGCGTGGATGAATCTAATGTTTGAGGAGTTTGTGTGGGTGTCATTCATTCACTGCATGGTGTGGATACGATACTTCGTAATCATAGATTCTACATCTTGGAATTGAAGAATTTTCAACGGAAAATGTGGAATCTGTCGGAATCTGAACAAGTATCTGCCACATTTGTTCATCAAAAAATCATTACAATAAATTGCGCGACCAACAGTGATTGAATCTAACGATCGCTTAGCTCACATCACATCAAACCGTGCAAATTATTAGGGGCCAAGCACCGAAGGTGCAGTGGCACCTATGGAAATCGTTAGATTTCTTCCTATTATTATTCCGCCATTGAAGTCTGTGGCAGCCCATAGAACCGTTCGCGGGAAAGTTATGAAATTTGGCACACAGATTACTGGCCCAACATTAACCAGACCAATTTTGGAGTCTCTAAAATAATCCCTCTAGCGCCACCACCTGTCCAAAGTTTCACTCATGTTTATGCTATTAACTTTTGAACCCAAATGGCTAGAAACAAATTATTTTTCCTCTAATTTCTTGGCTCAAGCCGATTCGATTACAAAAAGTTATGGAATTCAAGCTGATTCGTCAAATGGTTTTTGCTAAACGCGCGAACAAATTTTACGTAGCGGTTGCAAAAATACACTTAAGGCTATATCTCCGCAACGCTTTATTGTATTCAAACCAAACTTGGTACATGTCATCCCAAGCATGACCTGAGGCAACCTGCAGCGTTTCAGCACAGCACCACCTACTGGTCCGGAGATACAAAAATTTGCTATTTTTGCTTATATCTTCTAAACCGTGTGTCCAAAAATAATAACAGATTCAGGACGACATGCCGAGTCGACTGATATCCAATTTTAGCATATCGGCCATTTTGGCTGTCGGCCATTTTGAATTATATGCTAAAATGCTGTATTTTAGGAACGCATGAACGGATTATCACGAAACTCGGTATGGGTCATCAGCACGATGCCCTGAAGGAGCCTGAGAAGTTTAAATTTTTTTTTCAAACGCTTATAACTTTGAGTGTGGTTGACTTATTTTCATGGGAGTAAAGTTTTTGGTCTCCTGAATCCTTTTGCCGAGTCCAACGATACAAGACTTACCAGGTTTCGGCCTTTGGTTTGTGCTGTGTGGTAATTTAGCGTTTATAAAACGTTAGCTGATATCTTCAAAACCGCTAGTCCGATCGAGACAAAACCAGCATCAGAAGTTCGAAAACATAGGTTGATAGCTATATGCTAATGCCCAAATGTCAAAATATTAATAGTAAGGGGTAGTAAAATCCAATCAAAGTCAGGTGTCAGTCATTTTTTACGTGTTTTTTCATATAAATGCCTATAACTCCAAAACGAAACGAGATATTTTCACCAAAATTGACACACATATGTATGGGCTCACTCCGAAGACACAAAAATAAAATTGTAGGATTGTGCATCTTGATGGCGCTATATTTTAAATATATATATTAAATTGGCTCTATACAACTCAATGTTTTAATGTGGGGTTTTAACATTTTTGCTTCAAATGTCTTAACTCGTTTTTTTCAGTTGGTCTGCTGCTAGCTTCCTTGTTTGCTTCTGTTGCGCTTGGCCCCGGTATTGCTGCTTGCAGCTATATTTATTATTATTATACTTTGTTTTCCAATTGGTAATGTTAACAACATCAGCATTGCCATGTGTATTTATTGTGTATTACCATTACCTGTAGATTTCAATTTCTGTACAGTCTAATGATCTTTTGCTTTTGACCACGGGCGAATCTCCAGTTGTCACCGATGATTGTCGTTTGGACCTTTTTGGATTACGATCCGCCATCAAAATGATAAATTTAATTATTCCAGCTGCTGTGAGAAAAGGCTATAAATGATCCGCCACCTGCAGCATCCACACACACACGATTTAGCCTACTAGCTGGACTCCTCCTTTATGTATACAGATGTGACGTAATGGCGCAAAGACGAACAACGGCATGCTCGAATTTCCTGCTGGAAAGCTACCCGTACCACTCAAATTATAACACATTATTACAAGCTGTGAATCGAGCTAACATAAGAAGTTTTGAACACTGGCTGTTTATGTACTTGCTCAAAAATTGATTTTGGATTATTTTTAACCAATAAAAGTTACGGACAGCAGTTTTAAATTTCCATTATGCTCAGCAATATGAGCACAGAATTACCACTGACTGGTTGTCCTCCCAGTGTTAATTGTACTATGGTACATTTTTATCAGCCTATGTCGGAAGATGCTATATATGATATATGCATTCTGAATGTGCAACAGACATGTTATTAATAATACCCAGAATAATCAATGCCTCGACTCGCTCCGCAGACCTTCATTAGTCAATGAAGGTTAAAAATGAGTGGTGAGATATTTATGCGTCTGTAGAAAAAAGCCAACGCTTTAATCTATCTTTTTTTTATTTATTATTATTTATGCTCTTTACTATCTGAAGTGTTAATGCTCAGTCCTCTATGCATAGCTGATTTTGTATATTAAAGCTCCCAGCACACAACCTGTCCGAACCCATTCACACTATCTAAGCAGTTCTGTAGGCCATTCTATAGAATTCCTGACTCTGTAAGAATTCATTCATTAGATCTAAAAAAGGGATTGCCTCAATTACCTCTAATATTTTCCCACCGATGTCAGCCAATTTGCCTTAAAAGAATGCAGAATGGTGTGTTGCTGCTTTTCTTTTTCTTCCATCTATGTTCAAAGTAAATTTACTGGAATGCTCTCAATCATAGATCCTGGCACAGCTTATAAATTCCTGATATGTTAAATGAGCACCATCATATTGACTAATATAATGTTTAAATGCACTGATTGTGTATATCCAGCACTTAAAAATGAGATGCTGCAATACTTTACAGTACTGACAACTTTCAGTTAATGTATGGAAAAAGCAGCATGAACATTTAATAGTGTGCCACTGTATTTGACACAGTATTTTGACTTCAAGTATTTATCGATTGAAAATGCTCTCTTTGATTGTATTCATTATTATGAGCTTATGACGTGACCTTTTTTTAATCATCTTATCTGCACATTTCGTTTTAAAAAATGTATTTAAACACTATATATTGTGTTTTTTATAGTTCTTTTTTTCTGAATTGTTGTGTATCTTCACCACAAGGGGAGCAGTGCTATCTGTGTCAGTATGCTGTTTCTATTTTCAGTATGCTTGACAGTAGGCCTACACGCTATTGCTAGTGCTAATGAAAGCAGTGTAAACAACAGGCCAATCAACAACAGCCTTCTCACAGCCAATGGGAGGGGCTCTGTTAGCCTGCAGCCAATCAGAGTACAGGAGCTGTCATGGCTGTATTTACACCCACAACTAATCATAGACAGAATTGGTGTGATGTGAGAGAGATGGAACTGGTTTTGTTTGTCCTTTCACATACTCTCTGTCTCCCATACTTATTCACATGCCATACTTTTTAATAAATTATTTGTTTATAATGATATGTTTTATTAAAATTCGATTATAATATTAATACATTTTGCAAGTTAAAAAATATATATATTTTTTAGATTTTCAATCTCATGTTCTTTATCAGTTCATGTTTAACAGGCTGCCTACGTTGTAGGCTACTCTGATCAAACAAATAATGTTTTCTCATTTCCACATTCATATTAGGTCCCTGTAGTTGCAGAGAAAGGGAGAGATAAACAATCATCTTTTTTTCCCAGCATGCTTTTGTCTCGCCATAGTGACATCACAGCCGATAGCGCGAGGCAGCCTGTTTAGCAGCTGACGTCAGGACACAGCGCGCGGCCCGACCGCATGCATGCAGCTCAGATTTGCTGAGTACAAATGCACCTGTTTCATTCCAACATGATAATCTGATAATCCTCACTAGTACTCTGAAATCAACACTACATCACTAGAACATCGGCCCTACACATTCATCAAACAGGCTTCATATAGGAAAAATTACAAATAATTTAACAGATATTAGTAGGCCTATAGTGTAGTATTATAATGGGCCTATCTTTATAAGAAACAGATAGGCCTAAATGTTGTTCATATGGATTTACAACAATCAAGAAAAGGTCCAGTGCAAGCGGCAGATGAGATCACATGTTATGTGAAACCTGATCGCTCTGATTCTATAATATATAAGTTTTTTTTTTTCTTCGTCCCATTTTTTTAAAGGCCCCTGGAGGCTTTAGCTCTAATCCTCTTCGCGCATTGGATTAATCTCTCTGGATTCACAAGTGTCCCCATGCCACATTACAATTGCCTCTTTTTCTATTAAACGTGTTAGAGGGACTTGATTCGGATTAAAGGGTTTGGCTTTACACAGGTGAAGTGATATTCGCTTTTCGAATGATTTGCAACCACAAAGAAAAAAAGAAATCATTATTCGTTCAACATAATTTATAAAGAGAGATTTGATGAAAAGGGGCTTATTTTCTACCCTTCCTCCTAACATTATTTAGAGTTGGTTGAATTAATAGATGTTGAGTTGGCGCTTGTGGTTTCAATCAGACATTAATTGGCACAAAAAGCAGCATTTATTTATTTATTAAAATATTTTAATCGCATTGTAAATCATGCATGCCTTATTTTCTGTCAGTATGTTTTTTTTTTTTTATTTAATTTAAAGGAGCATTGTGCTATCATGATTTAAAACTGTTAATATTTTCTGTGAAGTAAAATGGCGTATGTTATAGCTGGTACAAGAGGAGGCAGAGTGGCTTCGGTTTCTACGAGCGGTCGGGGAGAGCAGTGAAGGAGTGCTCTGGGAATTGAAACCCAAATCCACTTGTAATCTTGCAACAGTATCGGGCATAATTGGCCGAGGAGAGCAGATTAAGATTGATGAGACGTTAAAGTGGCTCTTTGGAGTTCAGGGGATCGATAAATATCCAAATTTCAAGAGCCTCTCCTCACATCTAGGACAGACCCGTGGGCTGCTAAGGGTGAACTAATAAAAGACAGAGAACTGCAAAGAGAAAAATATAAAAAGCGCGCGCGCGCACATGCACAGATCATAGTCATCTGACCGGAGGTCAAGACGTCTGTAAATATGTTAATAATGTTTGTAAGGTCAATTTTACAGGTTTCATATAATCTAAATGGAATCTCAACGACTGATTTGATTAGGAAGCGCATAAATGCGTATCACTCACATATGATTTGTTTTGTCGCAAAATAATGAAGGAAAGTGACTGTGAAATTATTGCTGCTAGGCCTTATGAAAACGCGCAGCTATTAAAATATTAGATTTTTTTTCTGCTTGATATAATGTCATATGGCCAATACTTCAATTTGAAAGTCTAATCGTGTAAATTGCTGACACGATTATCTTCAACAGTTTATATGTTTTTCCCCTCTTTATTTATCTCTGTTTTATTTCCATGCGCGTGTTTTTGTAAGAATCTGCTCCGTATTTATCTTCTGATTAGTCTAGATTATATTTATAAAAACAATTATTTTTGGTTTGAATAGGCTATTTTTTTCGCACGAGGACTACCAAGTCTACAAAAACCGTATTCGAAAAGGCAAGAATGGGAGAAAAAATATATATATATTGCTAACACATTCTGAATAAATGTCGTTGTTTATGTGTATGGTTGTGTATAAATACATCAGCTAACTTGCATTGTATGGTTTGTTGAAAGCGATGCATATAGGTTCATTTTAAAAATATACATTTCCTCGTTATAGGCCCTGTTGTTTTGAGCACCCCGGCCCAGCTTATTGCCCCGGTCACTGAAGCTCGTGGGACCCTCTCCATCACTACCACCGAAATATATTTTGAAGTGGACGAAGATGACCCAGCCTTCAGACGGATTGATGGCAAAGTAGGTTGAATTTCTATTGCATTTGTAAGTGTGTATAGAAATAGCAAGCAGAATTGCACTTATAATGGCATGGAACAAAATAAAATACCATGAAGTGTTTAATAATCTTAGCACTTTATAAAAACCGTCAATTTAATAATGTTAAAAATATATAGGCCTAGGTACATTTATTTTGTTTCTAAATAGAGGCCCATGCATTGAATGCCCCGCGAGGCCACACGCAATGACCAGTCTTGTTTTTTTTGTATTTTTTATTTTATTATACTTGTGGTTTTTACTAGAAGTGCCTGGTAAAATGTCAGTTAGAGTGATATTTTGTGTACAACAGCCTATGTAAAATTAACCAAAACGTCCGCGTTTAAAACTCAGAATTGCGCAAACCGGCAATCTTCAGTTTTGTCTTGAATAACACGGAATATAATCGAACAAATTGTAGGTGGAAAAATAAAACAATTTTAACAATGAAGGGGTGCAATTCAGATGTGCACAACTGTCATGAGAGAATTATCGTTAAGCCACACATTTCTGACCTGTCTGTGCAATCCATATTTTCAGTTCATCTTTGTCCTTCTCTTAGCAGCCACTGTTCACAGGAGGGAATTTTCAGTTTTGTGTATTCCGTTTTTTTTTATTTTGTAAGAACCAGGCTACATCGTGTAATGTTCACGTCGAAGATCCAGAGGCTTAAAAATACCCCCCCAAAAAATGTATTAAACTGCAATATTTATATATCATGAATCATTATTTGGACACAAATATTAATTTGCTTTTATTAAATCTTTAAATAAACTCAGAGACAGATATATAAAAAAAATCAAATCACAAAATGTTATATTCCAGTGTATTTCAAGTGCATTATTTTCAGGTATATTTTTTTCATATATATATTCTCAATTTCAGCCTTTTATCATGTAAGCAAGGTACAAACAAAAATGGTCGAATATACTTTAAATAAGAATTCAAGTATGCGAATGGAATGTTTAAGAAATAGTACCATCAAAATGTAAACTTTCGAAATTTGCCATTGACAATGGATTAAATCGTGGATGCAGGTCTAAATGTTTTTTCTTCTTCGTTCTCTCTTCAGAAATAATCCAGGCGAATGTTAAAACAGGTGAAATTATACTTCTATTTACGTGTCACAGAACAACAAATCACAACTGCAGACCACCGGATTCACAATCTACAAATGTGTCTATTTACAGTATAAAATGTACAGGTTGTATTCTGTCACGTAGCTTTTCTTCGAAAGCTTTTAGGTAAAATGTGTTGTTGGGCAGGGCTCGTAAAAAGAAAAGAAAGAAACAAACAGTAATACTGACAGGTAACTATATTCATTTTGATTGTTGATACAATTTGCTCCCTCCTTATGACAAATTCATGCCATGTGAAGTATTTTTAAACGGAGCTCTCTAAAATATTTTTTTTACAACAAAAACAACGTGGATTGATTTCAACAGTGACCATTTTGTGGAAGAGTTCCTGATTAGCGTCTAGGCCTCAGAACTTTGATCAGTCAGGCCTCATATTCATAAACATGCCGTTTGTTTTATTTTTATTTTTTTACCTCAGAGTTTCTCCAGGCTTTTAGGGTTGGTTAGAATTTCTCTAGCCAGTCGCCAAGTCTGTTTGGCAGCGTTTTCAAGGGCCGAATGTGGCTTCCCTTGGAAAAGGTCTAGGTTTGGCAGAAAATAATGGGGGCATCTCCTGCACTGCAAGCACGAAATGAGCTGCAATAAAATCCCGTTCAGTCGATCCCCGAGGCAGTTCTCGTCCCAGTCCGACTCGCGCGGGTGTTTTTCGCACTCGTACGACACAAGAGTTTTCATGTGGTAGTTGTTGAGAGGTTGCCCTGGTAGTTCAAGGTGACGGTCGCGCAACGTCTTGAGCAGGGACAGGCATTTCTTCCTGCACCCTCCCAGGAGCAGTCGGTTCTCCGCTTCGGCGAACTGCAACACCCAGGCATCACTCTCCGCCGAGCTCTGCTTCCCGTTTAGCGAGTAACACTCCTTCGATAAGAGGTTGAAACCCTCGGCTTTGACTTCTGCCACCCTGTTCGGACCAGGCCACGGGATGTGCGGCAGCGGCCAGTGGGCAGCGCTGCGCGGCCATATGCCGGTGCACTTGAACGCGGGAGTGATCTGAACAACATATCTGTCTCTGATGCGTAATTTCACCTCGCTGGTGTCTGCGACCATTTTAACCACGTCCCTATAGCTGCACTTATCCACAGCCTGCGCCACGAGCGTCTGGAACCTGGAGCGGATCTTGCGCGCGGACAGGTATCCCGAAGCCGTGATGAACTCGACCCAGAGGGACATGCTTCTCTTCCGCCCGTCGCTTAGCTTGAGCACGGCGCAGCCCGGCAGAGAGCCGTCGTCCACGAAGTTGAAGACCCCCATCTGGTTCAGATAGAGGACCACCTCGAATTCAGTAGGGGAGATGACCTCGAGCCCCTCGAAGCGGTTATCCATTTCGTTCAAGGAGCTGATAAAGCGGGGCTCCTGGACCTCCACCTCCTTCAGGACATCCGAGACCACCTTGCACACCTCCCGGATGGTCTTGGAGATGGCCGCTTTCCGAGACTGGCATTTCTCGTTGTAGTATTTATTGAGATGATACACCAGCTTGGCCTGGGCGGCGATCATATTTGGACAGAGATCCGGGTTGTACACCGGAGTCTCGCAGTAACCCGAGGGATCCAACGCGGCTGTTTGTACAGGAGCCAATTTTAGAGAAGAAAGTGGACTATTTAGAGGGAAAAAATGGGACTTTGAAATAAAAAAATACCTTTTTTTTATTTGTGCGTGGAGCACATGCACAAAGTCGACCAGTTAAATCATCAGCTTCTGTTTTCAATTGCGACCAAAAAAAAAGTCAAACCCCTTGGTCTAATTCGGCAATTAAAAGTCCATACGCACGGATCAGTAGTTCAGCAAACCTCTTGTATCCACTTGCGGTGTCTTTTCTCTGTTTGTAATAAGGGTTGGAAAGTGCAGGGTGCTCTTAAGTGTGTGTCCTAGCGTTGTTGGTTTGTTTAAGACTCCGAACTCACTCCTGTGAAATTATAAAGGGAGGGTTTGAGAGGAGCTCGTCCAATCACGGCCCGAGTCGTCACTGCCTTCAGTTTATTGACGACAAATTAATCCTCCGCTTTTATACACAACCAAACCGTCTGGTGGAAACACACCTACACTTTGGAGGGAGAAGATACAGGTTTATTCGCGATATATACGGGCTTTTCCTGCTCTTCTTATTAGATACAGAATATTATTTAGCAAGGCTATTTTTGTATCAAAAATCCTGTCATTTCACATGTCTGTGAATAGAATATTTAGGCTAGTATCATTTGGTAATTTCAAGTTTCCTTTTTACTCTATCGTTATAAAAACTATATTACAATTTGTCGAAAATATGCTCTTTGAAATTTTCTCTGTAGAGTGGCGTGTAGTTTGAAATGCAAAAAGTTTTTCGTTGATCTGTTAATTCGATTTTTCTTTCGGTGTTGCAGTAGGCTATTGTTTCACTTTTTCAGTGTTTAACGGTGTTTATTGCCACATTGCGTTGCCTACATCTCTCTTTATAGTGCATGTTATTTAAAATTCGCTTTGAATAATAGGCCTAGACATATTATTTTTAATATTTTGTAGTGTAGCCTAAATATAATAGCGGCTATAGGCCTAATGGTTAACCATTACACGTCTCAGTACCGAATTCCGGAATCTTGTGTGTTTTTTGGTTTGTTTGTTTGTTTTTTGTTTTACATTTCAAACCGTGTTATTTATTTTCCTTTAGGACATCGAGCATTATTTATGCTGCATTTAGCTTAGTCGTGTCGTCGCCTTACTTGCTTAATGTAAAATATAAAAACGATTAGCTTTAGTTTTACAGAAGTTCATAGATGCCATGAAGATGAAGGCCATTATAAGGGCTTAGGTAATGTTTCAATAATGTGTTTTCCCTAACATGCTTTTTTTCTCTCATTTGTGTAGCCTATAGGATAATTAACTAGTTATTTTATTTTTAATTAATAAAAAAAAAAGTAGTCAATTGCTTAAATTATAAGCAAATGCAAAAAGCATTCCGCAGTGGTGTAGCAAATGTACAAGGAAAAGTGTCTTTTAGATCTTTTTTATTCGTCTTTCACGACAGTTCTTTCATGTTTTTATTTTTTATTAAAACTAGGCTAGTTCTATTCTTCTAGGTAGGCTACTGAAAAATATAAGTCTGATCTGAACTTCTTTGAATTATTATTTTAACTAGTGTCGTAGCTTATTCATTGTTCTATTCTGGTTCAGACTCTAAATCTGTAGTCACGGTTCGTTTTATTTAAAACTTTTTGGAGCGTTATTTAAAATATCAAGCTTTTATAGCAGGCCCATTTTCTTCCTTTTAACCTTTTTTATCCACTTTTTTTTGTCTCGGCAGATTAAACGTTCAACAATTTAATTGTACAAACGACAGGAAATATTTTAACGATATTTTTTTCAGACTTTTCTAGATGGTTGCGTGGTTGATTTAAGTGTAATATTGCGCGAAATAGCTACTCAAGCACTTTTCTCTCGATATTATGTCTGAAATCGAATGGAAACCACCGAGAACATGGCTAAATTCCTCGTGCCCTTTCCAAACTCAAACATGACGCGACACTGATTATGAGTAAATTGCTTCTCTTTTAAAAATTAGGAGACGTGTTTGAACGTATGTTTTAATAAATATTGTCTGTTATGTGATACCTGTTCTAGATATATAATGCATGTCTGTTTCAGTAGCCTACATACATAGAGCAGATTGTTGTAGGTCACTGTACTGAGGCATCACGGTAGGTTGGCTCCAGCCCTCACTGTAGTCTGCTTGGCACCTTCTGACTGGATGATTTTGCCAACCATAATTAATAGAGCTCTGCTGTTTGCAGGCAGAGATCACATATATCAAAGTTCTCCTTTGCCTCTCAGGAAATTAAAGCAAGGAAAATGCTGATTGGGCCTTTGGCAGGGTTATGGCATTTTATTAAAATCAAACATTTTTATGTATTAATTTATTTTTAAGAAGCATTTATTCTTGTGTCCAAAAGACTTTATTTGTTCGACCAATTTATCTGATGTATTAATTCCATTCTTGACAACTGTACATGCATTTGGTGACATGAAAAACTTTTTTTAGGTCGATTTTTTTGACAAATGTGACCACAAAACCAGTCATAAGGGCCATTTTTTTATTTTAAAGTCCTAGCAACGCATATTACTACTAATAATACGTTTTTGATTCATGCTAGGAAATGTACAAAATATCTTCATGGAACATTATCTTAATATCCTAATGATTTTAGGCATAGAAGAAAAATCATTTTGACTCATACAATGTATTGTTGTGGCTACTGTGCGATTTATGACTGGTTTTGTAGTTCAGGGTCACAAATGTGTGGACTGGAAAACACTTTCTTTACTGAAACTTTGTTACTCTCAGAATGTTTTTGGTGCTCTCTGTTTAACCCTGCTTTCCTTTCACCTCAACCACCTCACCTCTCTCTCTCTCTCTCTCTCTCATGCACACACATTACATGGCAGGCACCCAACCATATCAGACGGTCTCCTTCCCTTCACTGGTTCATGCTCTGATGTGTTCAGCACTGCGTTTGTATGTCTGAATCAGTAGCTTGTCTATTGTTTGCCAGTGAGTTACAGTAAACAGTAGTACAGTGTTATAGTATCAGACATTATTTCATCTCGGATTAGCTCTTAATCTGGTAACACTGTTTAGTCTTCGACTCAAATTAGCCTAGTTGGAAATGAGCAAACACATATACACAATATTTCAAACGCACTGTGGAACAGAACTCGTCGTTGTTTGTAAGTATTTTCATTACAGCGTTTAATGATAATGCAATACAAAAATATCCAGGATCAGGAAGTGTTCGATTTTGTAAACGCACTTGATGAACGAGAGCCATTGAGTTCGTTTGGAAACTTTTATTACTTCGTCTTAAATCGTTTCAATACAAAACCATTCAATGCTGTATACTTGACTCAAGCGCTCTGTTAAGTGTGACCTGAAGGCACTTCAAAACCCCCTTGACCTCGGACCCCCTCTCCTCTCACGCACACTACGTCTCCTCAACATTGCAATCTGTGTGTCTTTGTGACCGTAACACACTGTCCACAGGCTTCCCTGTGATATACGAGGGTGTGACAACAGTATGGGTGCTATTTCTGACCCAGCGAATAGGATGCCGGATTGTGCAAATCAATACAATGACTCCGGCTTCCGCCCCTTTTTGGGCGAGCATATGACCCAGGAAACGTTTAGCTCGTTGAAGGCCTCTTTGTTCGGAAGTTTCTTTCTCCCTCCCGTCTTGTTCTGAAGAGCGATTCTCCTGTCAGAATGGGCAGGCGTGCTGATAAAGGCCCTTGTCAGACACATGTACACACGTTTAACTAAATTGCTTTTAAACAAATTGATCATTTAGTTCTTGGAGGTTTTCAGTCACCATCTTTCGATTTCAACGTGTAGTTTATGAATATGAATAAATGGGTGTTGTAATGGGTTATATCAGTATTATGTTTTTAAAGGAGAATTAGATTAGACAGTGACAGTATAGTGCTTTGATTTTACATGCAAGTAATATAACCTTTGATTCATTGATTGAAATCACTTTTTATGTTTTTATTATTTTATAACTTAATACTATTTTATAGTATTTTATTTTAATATGACATTTGTTTTCCTGTTTCTTTGATCGCTTCTCTTGTTGTGTATAAGAAAGAAAAAAAAAGTCTTGTGAAATACATTGCAGACAGTGCTGCCATTTTTGCATCATTCAGTGTATTTAATTAGAATCCCGCATTAATAATCCAGCATACTGATTTAAAAGAACGACATCACAGGACAACATTAGCACATCTTATGCGGCTAGAACATTTGTACGCCAATATTAATAGTATCAAGAGAGTTATTCACAGATTTGAATATATCAAGAGCTTAAGGGAGTCTTAATTGAAGTTAATAGTCACTTCTTCACACTGATATTAATAATCCTATTATTCAGCGACAAAAGGAGGTCAGCTCAGCTTTATTTCATCATCATTCATGGACAGTTCCTTACACTGATCCCATCATCATTTTGCGACAGCTAGCGGAAAAGGGGGGAAAAAAAAGAATATCAAAAATGGATCTGAGCCAAAAGGCGTTGCTAGGTCAAAGCACAGATTATCGAGTGCACTTAATGGAGTGGAGAAGTCAAATATAAATCATATTAAAGGCCCTGCCATTTAAGACAAGCAATATTAGCGTGGAGCTCGGTGCTGGTGGGGATTGCATTATACAAGATGGACACTTATTATGACATATCCCTTTCAGCTTCCTGCAAATGGATATCAAAATTGTCATTGAGTTTTCTTCCGAAGCGAATTTGGTTATTCCAGGCAATATGGCCACACTGCAGGGCTCCAAGTTAATTTTTTTTCTTGCCTATCGGCTGTCAGCCCCCTACCTCTCATGCTTTGAATTCTCTCCCTCCATTTGTTTTATTTTCCATGCTGTATTAGAAGCCTCCTCCTGGGGGGAAGTTTGGAAGAAGAGTACAGAATTCACTCCGTAAAATGTAGAATTTTTTGGTATAGCGGACTAGATAGGCTAAACCTAAACAGTAACCTCCCAAATGCAAAGGAGAGAGAGGAACATTGGAAAATTAATCACTTTTTTCGTTTTTTCTTTTTTGAGCTTTGCCATCACCCTTCCTTACCACCCCCACCCCCCCACCCCGCCAACAGCAATATGCGTTGTTGCTTGTCAGCTTCTCTGATTAATGGCGTGAATTTATTTGCATAGATTTAGCATTGATTTCATTAGTTTATTCAAAAAAGGACCTTTTGATTTAAATGTCCCTTAATCTGAAATCGTACAAATCTGAAGATTTTGAGGTGTGTTCACTTACAAGCATGTGAGATCTAAATCACATATTCCGCATACAGTATGTGGGCGAATTAAAGAAATGTCCCCCAAAAAATTAACATTCAGTCATTCCAAACCTTGACTTTCATTCTTCTGTAGAAAAATATAGAAGATATTTAACAAAAAAATGTCTCCATACAATGAAAGTCATTGGGGTCCCTGGTTGTTTTGAACCCCATTGACTTTCATTGTATGGACAAAAGGTTTGGAATGACATGAGGGTGAGTAAATGATAACAGAAGTTTCATTTTCGGATGAACTATCTATTTAAGTTTCTATTAACAGGTCAAACTTTTGAAAGTTTCCTGCGAAGCATCAATTTCATTTGGTATTCAGTAAGCAGGTCCATTTGTTTTCATCTGTTTGTTTTCAAGTGGCGTACACAAACCCCAGGCTCGGTAAAACACCTTTAACAAGCGGCCGTCACAAGACACCAACCTCTTCAGCTCCCTGTGATTAATCTTAATGTCTTGGAGACATCCCATGTTTAGAGGTTGAGTCCGTAATCATTCGCTCACTGACCCGATGATACTCAACCAGAACATCCTCTCAACAGCCCCGGTGAGGACAATGCCTTGATGCATTTCAAATTAATTATACAGCCCTATTCTGAGAAGCACGTGTGCTCGACAGCCGGTTCTGGAGGGCGAAAACAAAGAGAAAGAAAAGGAGAGAAAAAGACTGCATTTTTTTCCCAGGTTGGGGGGCTCGGGTAATGAAATGCTGGTGGTTGAAGCTCATGATGAAATTAGGCCATGTAACCCAAATAAGGGATGAAGGCTTCATAATTGCCAGTCCTTGAGATCTGAGGTGCTGGGTGCCAACTGTCAGAGCTGGGCTAATGATGACAAATGTCTCTCTATGCAGATTGCAAAAGGGAGGAGAAAAGGTAGAAGGGGGGAAGAAGCCGCCGCAGGAGAGCGAGAATAAACCGAAAGAAAGTGAGCAAACTGCAAAGTGCTTTCTAGCGAAACGTCCCGCGAAGCGGTAAAGACTAGATAGAGCCTTCAAGAGGGGGAGGTTATGTGTTTTTTTTTTTTTTTTTTTATGCTTTAAAGTATAAGAACAGTCAAATCCATTAGATAAATCAGTGCAGAACTTGGTATGACAGACATTTAAATTACATTTCTAATCTTTCAACAAAAGCGTTTCATTGCATGCGTGACTTAAACTCGTATTAATGTAGAGTCGCTGCCAAAACAAAATGCTAAAAATACCCAAATCGTTTGTAATCCTGCAACTCTCTGCTTCATATTTTATTGCTCCTAAATCGCTATCACAAAGAAACTCATAAATTTGTCTGCACTTATAGGTTAGCCATTGAAAAAGCAAGAACCTATAGTGATGTAGTGAGGTCCAGCTTTCCCCAATTTGTTGCATGAATGGCTTTTTGAAAAGGTTCCCACTTGCTACAAAAGAAGCCCCCTTTTTTGTTTGCCCTCTCCCCATCTGTGTCATCTGTTGTGAGGGGGGCGGTTTCTGTTCGAGGGAAGGGGCGGGACTGAGGGGGGCTCCCTGGTGACCGGGGCCAGTTGTTTTATGGACTCGACGTAGCGGCGCAGGCAGTTCATAAGTTGCCAGTTCCTTTGTGTAAGACGACAGGCTGACACGTGGGAGGCGACACGGCCATATTGACGTATATCATTTCCATTAATAACGTGGATGAGCCCCCGCCTCGTTTCCTCCTGCTGACTTATACAGAAAATCCCTCCACAATGACACTTAATTGACAATGTAAAATGAAGAGCTGATTTTGATGTTCTTTTATGGAGATGAGGTTTAAGACTTACCAAATTCATGTGGAATTAGGCAAAGGTGTCAGAAAGTTTGTTGCAGTTTTGATCTGAATCCTATCTTCAATACTGTATATTATAAACTCTAAATCTCTCTGGTAACAGAAGCAAGACTCTGTTTTCCATATTGCTGCGGCATATGGAGCTAGTGACTGGTGTTTTATATTACACGCTCATTAACACCACATGAGCTGTTTTGTGACGCTGACACGTAGCCTCAGCGAAGGTTAAAATGATTGATATCCTTACCTCTGCTTTATGTGAAAGTCTGATTTTAGGGCCAAAGGAATTAGGCAGCTCATTTTATGGTCTGTGGTGCTTTTAAGAACAGGCAATGACAAAATAACTGACCAATTAATCGGTTTGCCACCTTTAAACAAAGCTAGCATCCGATATTTACATTTTTGTCTAGGCTATCTAACAGACTGAAAGGGGCAGATTTGTTGTTTAATCCTCAGGGGATAACTTTAGTACATAAGTATTTAAGTTTATATGTTGATTGGTAAACATAAGCACTTTTGCAAACATTTGAGCATTTTGCTATGTTGCTAATGCTTTTAGCTTTTTTCCATCTGAGTCACATAAAGATCACAGACTCAAAAGCTTAATACATAGGCCTACAGTGGCCCCCTGTTCTAGTGTTTTGTTATATTTTTGGGTTCCAGCTTGTGGCGGCTCTCGACCGGCCTCATTAATGTAGTGGTTGAGGTAGCTGGCTTCCATAATCAAAATTCAGTAGGTGTGTTTCAGCTCCTGGAGAGGGCAGAGGGAAGAGCTGACGTGCCGCTTCCTGCCTTGAGGGCTCTCACTGCACGCTGGAACAGCCCTCAGGCTAAAAGAGCAATCCTGATGACCACGTGCTCTCCTACAATAAAACATTCAGCAGCCTAGGCTTTTTATATTCAGAATGTTTTTAAATGCATGGATACAAATTAAATAAGTATAAAAAAATTTAACTAAAAATAACAAATATAATCCTATGTATATGTTGGCTTATTGCTTTTAAAAACATTTGCAATTTTGCATTTGCCAATGATAAAAGACACTAAAGTTAAAATTAACAGTAACAATAATAATTAAAAATAAAAGTATCTTTATTTAATATTGTTGACTATCATATTTTCGACTGTTTTTTTAAAAGCAAGCTAATTTATTTGATGAATTAAAGTAAACATAGTAATATTGTGAAATGTTATTGCAATTTACTATTTGAATAAATATTACATTTAAATATATATAGTAATGACTGCCTAAACATTCAGCTGATATATATATATATATATATATATATATATATATATATATATATATATATATATATATATATATATATATATATATATATATATATATATATATATATATATATATATATATATATATATATATATATAATTTTTTTATTATTTTTGGTAATCAAGAAATATTACTTATTATTTATTCTTATTGTTGTGTAGGAAGTGCAAAATAACTTTTTGAAATACAAATAGTGTGTAACATTATAAATGTCTTTACTGTCACTTTTGATCAATTGAATGCATCCTTGCTAAAAAAGTATTAACTTCTTTAATTAAAATATCTTACTGAACCCAAACTTTTTAAATGTGTGTGTGTGTGCATATATATATATATATATATATATATATATATATATATATATATATATATATATATATATATATGAAGTCAGAGTCATAAGTATATGACACTGACTTCTGCACTTCTGCACTGCTGAAATTCAAATGATTTTATTATTGTGTCAATTTGTCTGTTGGCGGGGTTGAGTGCGCGCAAAAACAGGCGGAGGTGTTGACACCATCTGACAAACGAGGATTAGCCGTTTACAGAAGCTGTAATATGATAGGTCAAGGCAAGGAGGTGCTTCCTCTACGACTCCGGCTTGGCGTAATGAATGATTGACAGGAGAAGGAGAAGCTGCCAGTCGGCGGCAGAGGTGCAGGCTTGATGGCTGCCGCAGAGCTCTGTGGATCCCTTGATCACGGTGGGCCGCTCCCCTTTCATCCGTGCCCACAGCTCTGCCAGGAAAAGCTGCTTTTCCTTCCCCCTCCTCTCTTTTTCATTTTTTGATTCCCCCTAATTTACACATTTAAGACATTTTTATTTGCTTATTTGCAATTCTCTTTTTATTTAATACTTTTTGGCTAGTGAAACTTCCCTCCCACTTTTTCTCTACCTCCCCTCCCGCCCTCTCACTCTCTCTGAGTCTCTTTCTTTCTTCTCGGTTTGCCTTTGGGCGATGAACTAATTTCAGGCTCCATAATTGCAGCATGTTGTACACCTGCCTGCTATTAATTCTCCCCCGTCATTCACTCTCTCCTTCTTAATGAGATATTATTGTAATTATTGTTATTATGGTGTTTGGCGTAATTAACGTGATTGATGTTGGTGCTAGGGGAGGGTTTATTTTGGCATTTGAATAGATGAGGGGATACTCCTCGATCACACAGGACGCGGCCAAGGTGCGATGGCTCATTCCTCTAGTCGTACATAATGGATCCAGTAAAGTTGAATACAGGACAGTTCTTTCTAAAATGTCACTCAAAGTCTGAAGTTTTGGTTTGAATGGCGCACCGCGTGTTGCTGTTTTAAGACTTGACTGGTAAAAGGCCAAACAATGGCCAGTGTGGAGCTTTGTTTCGATACGTCACTTAGACCCTGTGAAATTCAAATTTCCCCATCCTTCAAATGGAGGGCTGAGGCGTTTGCCCAGTCCGATTTTAGTCAACCTGTTGTGTTTGGGGGGAACAAAAAAGTTCTTAGTCCATTTGATCCCAATCCAATTGTTTTGGTATTTGTGGCTGATAGGAACACAAAAGGATAAAAGGCAGAAGGCCCAGAATCTTTCCTTCCAAGCACTGGCAATCCAATTAGAGGTTTGATAAGGACCATATTAAGGGGGCTTCATGCTAGAGGTTTTTGTAGTATTGCGGGGGTTTACATACATCCCCTCAAGTCTGACAAAACCTCCCTTTGGAGATATTCAGAAACAATCCTTAATTGGAAAAATGTCATCCAGCAAATATAGATTTTTTTATAAAAGGTTGTCTTTAGGAGTAAGGGCAAGACTAGTGCATAATAATTGATTAACTTTGTGTCTTCTATGTCGCCGAAAGGATAATTTTCCTTGTAGAAAGGCAATTTGCGAGAAGTTTGAGTGCAAACGCTAGGCAGAACTACAGTTTGCATGGATGTTTTGAAAGAGCTATTGTCAATTTAACTTTTCTGGACAGGTATTAGATACCTGCTGTTTTAATAGGCAAATTCCCCTTGAGGTCTCATTATAGCCTATAGTCTGGGTCAGAAGAACAACCAATCTCTCACTTATATTCCCCTATAGTAGATGTCCTCACTTCATATTTATATAACATTTAGTTGAAACCCAAGTCTGCATTCCATAAGTCCTGAAGTTTAGATACCCAAGACCTTAGGACTTAATGAACAACATATTTCAGGTTGCCTGTAGTTGCAGGGACCCTGTTCTTGACATTGCATGTGAGCTCCGGGACTCACGAATAGCGGGGGCTTTTCCCAAGTCGAGGATCTTTGAGTGGGTGACAGCCATTTAACGCCACACGACCTGCGTCTCAAGAGCCACCGTCAGGGCCCTCTTCAATCCTGTTAAGTACAATCACTATTCATGCTCTTTCCATGCTGCTTTGAACTGCTCGGGCCCCATGTCCCATGCAGTGCTTGGTTGTTGTCAAGAAACACACATTTTTATCATGAATCTAACAGCTTAAAACAAACACACAATCCAGAGGTTGAAGATGGCTTATAGTCTGAGCTCTGGTAATAAATAACTGGTAATAAATAAACACACAAACCAGAATTGTCATCTACATTTTTAAGCAAAAAGCAGAGGCTTTTTGTAAACACATTTAGTCAATTCACATGAGTTCTGTGGCAGTTTATCTTTTAAATATTTCTGTCATCAGGTTTCCTCCCCAATAACTCCAGTCTTTCTCCTCTCAGAGTCTATTGAACGCCCCAGTGCATTCAATCGTGTTCAAAGGGAGAGCTGAAGAAAGGACGGAGCATAATGCTTAATAGGTGCTTTAGTAATTCTGAAGTTTTCATAGCTTAATCTGTTCTGAAAAGCTCGGCAGAGAGAAAAAGGCCCTGCAAATGGCCCTCAGAGTTAATTTGATGTGACTTCTGTACAATAAGGCTGGCGGAACGCTAGAAGACCATTCTGCCACGTTACCTTTTCTTCCATCCTCCTCGGACCCTTGGAAACCGTTGCCTAAATGTTTCATAAGACTGCCTGTGTAAGCCACTCAAGTATTCTCTTCCTACAATGCCTACTTTAAGACTATTATTACACTGCGCTTGAGCCAGAGGAGAGGATACAAATAGCAAAGCTTCAGTCTCTCTTTGTTGCAAGTCTGCGATTGGTTTAGCACAATCGGGAGAGTCGTTGTGTTCTAAACACACTCATTGTACGCCTCATTTCTCCCCTTTTGCCTTTTGTTGAATTCTCGGCTTCCATTTTTGTTGATAGCAGAGGCCCAGACACAGTGTGTGCTTACTTTGGCGATTGCATATGAATAGATAGCAGGCCCAATGGATAGCTACTATGAGAATGCTTTACTTTGAGACTTTGATTGCCAAAAAGAATTTCACCATCTGACGACTACTAAAAAAATACTTAAGTTAAAAAAAAAGTTATTTATGTACCGACAGCAATTGTAAAAAGTAATTGTTCTCAAACAGGTTTCTCGGAATACTTACCCTTCTGCTATTGGTTGGGGAAACCGATAGTCCTGCACCTAAACTCAGGCCATTGGTTGAGCCAATGTTGCTGCGTCAAGCTAGTCTGGATTGTTTTCATAGCGCCAATTTACTCTAAAATAACAATGATGCAAACTTCATAAAATATGAGACAGATTCTGCAATAAAGCAATTCTACAGTGCCATTATTCACCCCACGTCAGATAAGTGGTTGTTTAGTTTAATTAAATAATTGTAAAGTTTTGTTTAGTTTCAATTATGAAATGAGTTTAATTCAGCTAGCAGCTCTACAGAAGACAATAGTTTCATTATTCAGCTCAAGTCAGTTCAATGTTGATTGAATTCAGTTCAATAACAGTGTCAATGTTGCAATATATGAAAATTATGAAACTAAAAGCTAAAAAGCAGCTTTGCAGAAAACAGTGGTGTCATCATCCAGCTCAATTCAATTTTTGTTCTCATCCGATAGTGTTAGTGCAGTCAAATTGGTGATATATCTAAATATTAAGTCACTCATAAACAAATCAGTTGAGGGAAAGAATCATTGGCTCACCCATTAATGCGGTCACTTGTTTCATTCCTAAATGAACCAGTGTTTTGAACGAATCGGGTGAATTAATGGTTTAATGACTCGCTCATAAAAACTAAGGCTAAATGCTACCACTTTCACTCAGACAACTTTTGTAAAAAAAATACATACTCCACTTTCAAGTAGTATTGATTTAGAGATATGTCTTACACACATGCAAGCAAGTGATTCGTTTTGGAGCAATCCCAGAGTTTCTCAAGCGGAAATGACTGGAAAATAAAGATTTTATCCTACAGACCAAATCTCTCCCATGTGACATTCCACCATTAATCAAGATCTCATTTCAGCACAATCAATGAGAAAATGCCTATGATCCAGCTTTGGGAAACATTTACTCTTATGAGTAATAAATCACTTAAGAAACTTGCTGTCTTTTGTTTACTCAAATTACGAGCATTTCCCTTTTCAAATCAAGGATAGAGAAAAGGAAACTGATAGAAATGTTAATCTCTATATTTCCCTCTGTTATATGGGAATGGCCTCATGGGGGTTCAGAAGAGACAGCATGACTTAGGCCTCCACTTGAGATACACTTTTACTAATGAACTAAGACAAAGTAGTGAAACCACTTCTATTTTCATTTTCTGCAAAAGAGAAATCTCTCTTCCTGTGTGCTTAGCGTGTGTTGGAGCTAGCATGTCTAGGTCACTAACCCTGGAGAAAACAGCTTGCATTAATATGCTGTAATCCAGTGTAATTAGTCAAATAGCCGCACGCCAAGCAGATTGTCACAGGCTGTCAGCTTTGGCAGGCTTGCAAGATGGCCCGCTGTCCCGCTGGCCAGCAGGGATACCACCGAGAGCACATACACGTACGTAACACACCCTCATGCTTCAGCTTACCGATCAACCCCGGGTCATCAGGGGAGATTCTGTTTTTGTCTGACTGCAACATTATGATCTACTGATTTCTTTGTGTAATTAAGTCGGAAACAACATGCACTGACTAGATTTTAAAACAAATAGTGTCTAAAAACCCCAAGTAAAAGTAAAAAAAAAAGATTATTATTAAATCGGTGCATTTAACCATTATAAACTGGCATTTTAGTATTAATTTAGTGATCAGTGCTGTAAAATATACTGTAAGTTGTGTTTAAATGGTTTATATACGCAAAAATTGCAATTAAATGTGAGAATTAACAGCAATACTTGGTTTCACCATCAAATCAATTTAGTTCCCCCTTCCATCCTGCTCCTTTCAAGACTTCCTCCACCTCCATCTCTTCCTCATGGTGGGGAGTGATATGCAAAGTATGTGTGCGCATGAAATAAACACAGTCAAAATAATTATATCAACACCAGCCTTCTCCTCCCACTCCCGAAATCCTCTAGGAAGCGTTTGACATAAGTTGACGAGGGTTGTCCAACAGCCCCTTCAACGCCGCCCGGAAAACGTCTCCATGCGGCGCTGGATTAGCAAGGGTAAAAAGATTTAAACTATATAATTACAAGGGGATCAAGTGCAAATTATCTACCATGCTCAACAGCCAGATTACCCTCCTCTGTTTCCCTATGATTTACCCCTGAGGATGAAAGCAACACCCCTCCCACTCAACGCAGAGACTTCCTAGCATACACATTCTAGTGCTAGCAGCTAATATTTTTACTTAAAGGGATAGTTCACCCAAAAATGAAAATTAGACCATGATTTACTCACCCTCAAGTCATCCTAGGTGTATATGACATTCTTCTTTCAGTCAAATACAATCAGAGTTGTATTAAAGGCTTAGTGCACCCAAAAATGAAAATTCTGTCATTTATTACTTACCCTCATGTCGTTGGACACCCGTAAGACCTCCGTTCATCTTCGGAACACAAATGAAGATATTTTAGTTGAAATCCGATGGCTCAGAAAGGCCTCCATTGGCACAATGCACTGTACACTCTCAAGAACCATAAAAGGTACTAAAGACGTTGTTACAAAGTCCATCTCACTACAGTGGTTCTACAATAACTTTATGAAGCGACAAGAATAGTTTTTGTCCGCAAAAAACCTAAATAACGACTTATATAGTGAGGACCAATTTCAAAACTTGCATCATGAAGCTTCGAAGCGTTATGAATCAGTGAGTCGAATCACGATTCGGTTCGCGTGTCAAACCGCCAAACTGCTGAAATCACGTGACTTTGGCGATCCAAACCGCTAAATCGACTCGCTGATTCGTAACGCTTCAAAGCTTCATGATGCAATGTTTTGAAATCGGTCATAACTATATAAGCCAATGGAGGCCTTTCTGAGCCATCGGATTTCAACTAAAATATCTTAATTTGTGTTCCGAAGATGAACGCAGATCTTACGGGTGTCGAACGACATGAGGGTAAGTAATTAATGACAGAATTTTCATTTTTGGGTGAACTAACCCTTTAAATAATAATGGCAGTGAATGGCTGATTTGTTTTTAAGTCCATAAAAGTGCATCCATCCATCATAAAAGTGTACCACATGGCTACGGGGGGTTAATAAAGGCCTTTTGAAGTGAAGCGATGCATTTTTGTAAGAAAAGTATCCATATTTAAAACTTTAAAAACTAAAATAACTAGCTTTCGACAGACGGCTTGCACAAGTCACCTTACGGCAAAAGAATAACCCAATATATGACGCAAGATGTAGGAGCATCGCAAGCTTTGACGCCTCTCGCAGTTCAAACATATAGGGCTGTGCAACAAACTCAAGCCCCTATTCATGACCGGTGTTTTGTTTTGCTCTATCCTCTGCACTTCCGCGTTCGTCAATACGTTGTGCGTCTGGTCAGCAGTTATTCTTTCGCCGTAGATTGATGCGAACAGCCGTCTGTCGGAAGCTAGTTATTTAATTGATAACGTTTTAAATATTTACAATTTTGTATTATTTAAAAAAAAAATTGGAGGGAGGGCTTTGTGGTGTCACGATCCGATAACCTTAAAAGTGCATCTGTTGGCAGGAGGCCTTTGCAGTGTGGGTGGATATTATTAGATTCTGGGAGAAAAGAATAATAGATGAAGGTGTGATGTTCACAACAGCCAAGTTTGGTCAAACGTCTTGTTAATTGTAGGGTGCAAAAACTGTGTATTGTACAGCCCCCTCATATTCTTGTTTCCCAATGCATTTTGTGTAATACTGTATATCTATTGCATTGCCTACGCCACATCAATATGTACTTGTTAAACAGTTGATTTCCAAACCATTGGCATTAATAGAGACTTTGTCCTCCATTTGCAGTCATAAAACTCTGGAATGGTTTTCCACTAGATGTTGGAACATGGCTGCAGGGATTTGCTCCCATTAACAAGCATCAGTGAGGTCAGGCACCGGAAATTCCTTCAAAAGATGTTCAGGTCTGGCCTTTGTGCAGATTAGGCAAGTTTTTTTTTTTCCCACTGAAGTATCTCTATGGACATCTCCTTTTATTCTCAGGCTAATTTTGATGCTGAAACAAAAGGTATGTGCAATACAGAACATTTTAGCCTGAGGAGATTATTAGTTTTTTATTTTTTATTTTAAGCACCCAGTATAACCGAATTAGCCAAACTTGTTCATTGGTAGGGGATCTCCAGATATTTTTGGCCATGTACTTTTTTCTGCTTCAGTTCCACCTTAATGTTTTTCCATGAGATGAGTGCAGAGCTTTGTTTGTGATTTCTCTGTCAGGCTGAAGAGGCTATTCATCAAGCCAGTGCGATTCCAGTCATCTTAAGCGTGATGAGTCTCTTAAGAAGGGCCATTAGTGAGGGCTCAGCAAATGGACCCCATAGAAAATTACACTCCGTCTTTTTAAAAAGCCCTTAACACAAGCCCTCTCAAGCTGTTTATCTAGATTAGTGTTAACCACGTGTGTATATATGTGCCTACGGGGACATTTCTGTGCCTCTTTCTGCTCATTGTTTCCTTTTGTAGCCATTTTGATTTTTAATGAGCTTCTCATTTCCCTGCGAACCAATATTTAATGGAAAACAAAATGGCTCAACCGCAAGAAGATTTCGCCATCGCCAACATATCTGTTTTCATGGCACGCACAACCTCAAGAGCATGCCTGAAATATGGCCCTTGCAGCAAAACCATTATTGACAAACTGGGTTGGACATTTTAGGCAGTGATCTGAGCAGCGAGCAGAGCTCATATTCATCCGTTTATCACCGCAGTCTCGCTTCGCGACTGAAACCGTGTCACCCCGACACACGCTCTCGCACACCCTAAATGTGTGTTGACAGTGATTATGCAAAAACCACATCCTCTTTCCGGAGATACCTGCTCGGGGAGCCATTCCCCTTTACTGGGGCTGAAAAATGGATTCCGTGAGGAGCGTCCAATGAGAGGCTTCTGATAATCTGAAGGAATTTTAAATTTTGCTTATTTTCACCCCTTAGAGCACATGTCACAAACAGGAGAGATCAGATGGGAAATACTGCCTTTGATGTGTGTGTGTTTTCCTTTCAGATGAGTGTTTCTCATCTTTTAAAAGGATATACTGAAACTTCTGGTAAACAGCTTGAGATTTGGATCAATGAATTTCACAAATTATGCTTTGGTTTTAATGCTTATTAACATGAAGCTGAAAGAGCTCAGTCTTTTTCCCCTTTTATTAATTTTCAATTATACTTTATGCATTAAAATAGCTGCACAAAGTGCAATAACTGCAATAACCAAGTGGGCGTCACGATGTATACAGACATTGTTAAGTGAAATGCCACATTTTTTTTATATAGGGCTTGACATTAGCTTTTTTGCTCACCAGCCACTGTGGCTAGTGGAATTTCAAAGTTACTAACCACCACTATTTTGACATCGATACCATGGGGAAAAACTGCCATATAAATTTATTTATTTTCATATTTTAGCAGGTATATTAGGCTGCTGTCACTTTAAGACCTGACACACAAATCCATATACTGTTACACATGCATTTACTTTCTCAACTGTTCATGTTCACTTTAAAACATAACTGACATAGTTTACATAATAACTGTTTACATGAATATTCGCCAAGGCCAGCATTTTAACATTGTTTTGTCTGTAAATGACTGTTTAAGCGCAATAAGCTGTGAAAAAGAACTCAATTTAGGACTGAGAGGCGGCTTTACGTGCGCGCACTTTGGGTATGAGTACAAAATCTGCAGGAATGAGTAAAATTATGCGCAATCTCACTTCAAAATTCAAGTCCTCTAACACCAACAATATTCATGCAGAGGAAGTGAAACAAGTGAGTGAGTGGAGGCGGGTTTGTGTGTCAACCCGCTGTCGGAGAGATGAGAGAGCAAGAAAGCGCAGCTGGTATCATGTATCTATTCTGTGGAAAATGTGCATTGGAAGCATCTCAGATATTTCAGTATCGATATATATAAAAACATATCGCAATATTTTTGGCAAGACTACACTATAGTTGATTATTTCAGACACCTTTTTCAAAGACTACAATTGAAAAATGTTAGCCTGACGTTGGGCTCTGATTATGGGGCGTGTTTCAACCGAACCAGGAAAGACCTCAATTGGATAGACCTACAACCAATCAGAGCAACGGAGCGACGCATAACGTTAGTTGTCAAATGTCAACAGAACTCAACTGCACACAGTGTTGACAAGTCCGCTGTTTTGCCGCGGGCTGTTTTTCCATGTCCGCAGGTTGAAGCGACCCCAATTATGTGATATTTAGACCCAGGAACCCAGACAACCGAACCAAAAAAACACATATTTTACCCCCAAACGCCTTTTTTTCTGGAGAACCCACCCGGAAAGCTATTGGGTAGGTTTTGTTGTGAAAACTTGGCAACCCTGTGCATGCGCGCTGGAAGAAGTAAGTGTAAACGATGTTTGCCAGTGTTGTAAAAAAGAATTTAAGGATACACAGAGTTTACTTACCAACATGATCATCATTTCTGAGAGAAATAGTGAAGGTGAATGCATATATGAACAAGTTCTCCATTTAGGATTAGAACAAATTCAACCCAAGCGCTCTTTGGTGATGTGGATGCTTACGTTACTGTTTATCATCTCTCCATCAACGTCTAAAGCCCGACAATTTGATTGGTCCGAACAGCTTCTGTTCGGGCATAGGTGCTCCCCAACGGATCGAGTCCAGACAGAACTGCCGACCTCAAATGTTGTGGGCGGGGTTAAGTTCGGCTGGCATCCAGGCTAGAAAAATGTATATATTATAAATAAAATTCAACCAAATGCTTAAGAGTCTATGATTGGATAATTATTGTTTCTTTCCATCTTTACGTTTCCATTACCCTTCAAATTGTGCAAATTGAAATCGCGAATTGAAAATAATCCCAATGGAAACACTACAATTTCGAAAAAACTCCCATATAATCGCAACAAATGTTTTTACACTTGCATGAGGTGGTTTTTCAGGAAATTTGAAAAAGGAATATTTTGCGAAACTGCGATGGAAACAGTTTTTTCGTATTTACTGGCATATGTAAAAGTCGATCATTCTTTAAAGATGATGCGGTATGTTTGGACAGAAGACGAGACAGAGTTCTTTATTAAACTCATAAAAGACAAAATAATTTTGGGGATGCTGGACTCTAAATAACAAAGAAATGCCACAATTTATCAAAAACCTTTAAGCAGATAGGAGGGAGAAACACACAGAAACACCTCATACGTGTCTTCCTACATGGTTGTTTAAGAAATGAAAAAATACACACTCTATAAATTAGGGTAAGAAGAACTGTAGCCATACTTATGACAAATTAGCTTTTGCCCATTTAAACCCAAACAGCGACTTTTTTTTCTTTTGGTGGGCAGTACATACAAAAACAAAAAAAAACTAATATTGCGACATATTACATTTCTTTTAAAAAATACCTGTTTTCTCTTTTAATATATTTTAAAATATAATGTATTGCGGATGATGCAGCCGAATTTCCGTAAGCCATTAGTCTTTAGTGTCACATGATCCTTCACAAATCTTGCTAATATGCTGATTCGGTGCTCAAGAAACAGTTCTTATTATTATCAAAGTTAAAAACAGTTGCGTTGCCTAATACTTTGGTGAAAATGTGATCGCTAGGCTTTTCAAATGAACAAAACATTTTTTTCAAGTTAAGTGAATTAGAACACAGTTTTACATATTTGATTACGAACACTTCCTTGCAAAGTCATTTTTTGAAGCACATGTATGGGGACATAGAGACAAAAAATGCTATAATTTCTTTGCTTGTGATGTAAATTAAGGTTGAAAGGGCAGCAGCAGCGGAAGACGTATGCAAGCATGAATTTGGCAGCAACAAGGCTAGGTGGAAGGGCACACACACACACACACACACATCCATACACATAGTGAGCAGACTGGAGTAGTCACACCTTGTCATCCTGTGCTTTTTCTCCTGAAGCCAGAAGCCAACAACAGCCGGCGGTAAACAGTCCAGACCCCCACCTGTTCAAAAACAGGCCCTTTGGTAAAGACTGTCACATACTGTGCTGGTCTTTCCTCTCTACAACTATACAATGCCACAGCATGTCTGCTTACAAACTCAGCTGCCCCTTACACCAGACACACTGTACCCTGCATGCAGTAAAGGCCTTTTACAAGCTACAAAAGTCAGTCAGCCTTTTCTTAATGTGTCCATTACAGCCGTTGAGTGGCAGTGATTTTTTTAAAGGTCTGGGTAATTTCTGTTTAATCTCTTTAAAGGAACAGTCCGTCCCATAAATAAAAAGGGTCATCAGTTCACCCAAGGTTCTCACATTTCATAACTGAATGAAGTTTTAATATGCCGAATTGCAAATGAGATTTGAGAGCTAGTCAAGATTAATTCAAGGTTTTCGGTGAATACTGATTTTGATCTATAATATGGCTTCAGAACATTTGAAATGTATCGCATTTTAGACATGTTTGTTCACTGCGAGTTTGAATGCACTTTAAAAGTTCATTTTCAGCCAGACTAAAGAAACAATTTGATAATATTATTATTATTGGGTCTCTAGATGTAGTCATATGAGCAATACATGTGAGTTTGACATTGGAACAAGCATCATGTGCATTTTTCCAAATTTGTTCCACAGAAGAAGAAAAAAATGGTTTTGGAACAACATTTGTGGGCCAAATTATTGATTTTTCATTAGGATATTAAGTAAAGATCATGTTCCATGAAGATATTTTGTTAATTTCCTACCGTACATATATCACACATTTATTATTATTACTAATATGCATTGCTAAGATGTCCTTTGGACAACTTTAAAGGCGATTTTCTCAATAATTTAGACTTTTTTGCACCCTCAGATTCCAGAATCTTGCCAAATATTGTCCTATCAACCCATACAACAATGGAAAGCTTATTTATTAATCTGCCAGATGATGTATAAATCTCAATTTAAAAAATGCACCCTTATGACTGGTTTTATGGGTCATATTTGGGTTAGTAAATGATGAAAGAGTTTTAATTTTGGGTGCACTGTTCCTTTAAATGTATCTGATGAAATGACTGTTAGACTGTGGGTTTTGAACCTCTTTAGCTCATATATAAATGTTCTCTCGCGCACCATAGGGAGTAGTCACCATTCTTGAGATGAGACAAGTGCTCTCACTTTCTGGACACATTTTCCCCTCTCTCATTCCACACACACACGCGCACACACACGCACACACAGGCATTCAGTCCCAGCAGTGGAAGCCTATTAGACAAATCTGCAGAGAGCCCAGCAGAGGTGCTATGATGGCAGGTTGTCAGTGCGACAGACGACCGGCTTTATAAACATATCAGTCATGCTGGCTGTTATATCCCCAGCCAGACTCAGCACACATTTGACATGGAGAGGGATTGCACTCATCTCTCGAGGGGCTGTGTGAAAAATTGTGTCCGGTTTAAAAATGACGGATCTTTTTGATACATTCACCCCTGTCATAACGTTCCATTCGGCGGGCAGTTCGGGGCATCCTTTGAAGAATAAGAATGGTGAAAAAGATTTGGCTTGGATGTCATGCTCAATAATGGCTGTTAAACCCAATAAAAGGAGAAGAATTGCGGGGCCAGTTGTCAATAGGGGCCTGGTGTTTATTTACAGAAGCCACATTTATAAATTGCATTGACAACAAAACAGTTGAATTATTCCACTTCTGCAATAGACATGTTAATATGCGTCTGTTTGAAACCTTTAACAGCCCTAACAGCTGCATATACAGCATACATAACCATCCAAACTTGTGCTTAGGTAGCTGTGCGGCCCCTGTGTGTGCGCTGACAGGCCGTGAGCAGTGAGGTAAAAGCCTGGAGCCTGTTCCTGCTCGGCTGCTGCTGGTGTGATTAGATTGGGGCAGAAGCCTCCAGCTGGCAGGCCTGTCTGGGACCCGGGGCCGCTCGTCCCTGACACTCGTCACCATTGTGACACCTCTGACAGGCAGCGGACAGCCCAGCCAGACAGGTTCATTAAGCCCCATTTTTTACAGCTGGGCCTCCGTCTTTCTCTCTCTCCCTCTTTCTCTTTCTCTTTTTCTTTCCGTTTCTCCACGATGAGAACAAAAAGATGGGAGAGAACAACGACTGCACTTTGTCAGAGACCTCTGTGTCTACAGGGGCATTGGCTTGTTGATGTTTGATGCGCCAGCTCTGTTGTTATGACAAATTTTCTGATGTGACCTATTTTGAGACGCTTTTTCTCCAGCAGTATCTTTTGTTGTCGGCTAGCCCTTTGGCCTGCGCTTTGTCACAGGAAGAGACAGGCAAGGACATGTGTAGATGCATATACATTTTAATATGTTCACTGAAACACAAAGAGGTCTTGTATTTTTTTTTTTAAATGTTAAAAACATTTTACTATTATTATTATTATTATTATTATTATTATTATTATTATTATTATTATTATTATTATTATTATTGGGGCAGGCACCTGTCACATTTTGTTCAGATGTAAAATAATAATAATAATAATAATAATAATAATGATAATTTAATAATAATTAAACATTTTATAATTGTTGTTGTATTATTACATATTTATTTAGTTTTTAGAACTATATAAAAATTTATTATTATTATTATTATTTTAGTGTTATTATTGTTTTATTCATTATAATTCATAATTAATAATGTGTTATCGTCATCATTATCAGCATCATCATCATTATTATTATTACTATGTTGGTTAATTTATTACTGTTTATTTGTATTATTATTATTATTATTATTATTTATTTATTTTGGTTAATTTATTATTGTTTATTAGTATTGATGTTATAACTATTATTATTATCATTAATAAATATTGTTATTATTATTGCAATAATGTGTATTAATATGCATTCGGTTGTTTTTATTATTGCAATTAATATTTTTTTATTTCTGTTTTTATGATTAATATGTTTGTTGTTACTATTATTATTATTATTATTGTTGTTGTTGTTTTAGCGTTATTATTGAAAACATGGTTGTTTTTATCATTATCATTCATAATTAATAGTGTTATTATTATTAATGTTGGTTAATTTATTATTGTTTATTATTATTTATTTTTATTTTGGTTCATTTAGTATTGTTTTATTATTATTGCTATTATTGCTATTATTATTAAATATTGTTGTTATTATTATTATTGTAATAATGTGTATTAATACGCATTCAGTTGTTTTTTATTATTGTAAAGAATAATTTGTTTTTATTTCTGTTTTTATGATTCATATGTTTGTCATTATTATATTAATAATATGTATTATTTTTTATCATCATCATCATCATTATTATGTATTTTCAGATTGTTGAACATGAGTTTCCCTTCATTCTTTTTTTTTCTAACAGCTATTGTTCACTCCATTGTTCTCTCAGCATGTGGGAAGTCATTGAACCTCAAATGCCAAATCTCCCAAATGGTTCTTCTAACTGCCTACCCACTAAACTGCTGTTTTCCTTACAACCTGTATCTACGACACCTCATTGAGTTTAGGCTTGTCAGGGTGTCAACCTATCTGTTTATCTAACGTTGGTTGTTGGTGGTTTGTATGGAGTACCTACAGTGGTGGATGATGAGCATTTTGATATAATCCATTTTTAATTGATCCCCAGAGCCTCTGACGGGACAGGAGGCTATTCTGTGTCAGCGCCGAGCATTATTCTGGGGAGAAATGAAGCAAGGCCAGTCTGGATGGTGGAGGCTTTCGGTATCTCTAAAGAGAAATTATCTTTAGGTCCTAACCTTAACCGATTCCCATTCACAGTTACTGTACACAATGTCCCAAACCTATCCTCCACCACAAAACCTTTCTTCACCTTTGCACCCACCCAGAATGGGCTCTTATCTATGTGCCACAAGGCATTCTCTTTTTTGGGCTTGAAGAATGCGAGTGTGTACGCATGTGTTTGTGTGTGTGTACCTCTTGGTTCGTTAAAGTGGTAGGTGGGGAATGGAGTTTGGCTCATTCTCACTTGTCAGGATGAAGCTCTTGATCCAGCCTCCGAGGTCTCTGGGGGTCTCAGAGGAGAAACTCACTAATGATCCCTCTCTTGCCCCAGCCCTGTGTTAGTATGGATTATTTACGCCCGCCTTACCCCCGTAGGGACTGTGCTCCAACAGCACAGTTAGAGCGAGTGAGAGAGACGTGTCAAACAAAATAGAGGAAAGGTGGATATATGGCCCTTTGCATCATCAACAGAAAGCAGCGTCTTGCATCTTTTTAGAGATGCCTCCATTTTGAGAAGCCTATCAAAGGCCTGGCCTGTCACTCAATGGATTCCAGCCAGCATTTTTGACGGGAATGGAATGTTTCGCAGTGCTCCGTCAAAGTGGTTTCATGGCATGATGATTGGAGTGACAATCAAACTGCAACTACGGAATGTGTTTCCCGAGCAACGATCATAACACGTGTGACACCGTATTGAAAAACAGTCTGGAAAATCTGTTGGATTGCAGTACGGTTAACAAACCTCTTTCCTTTCGCCCTGTGCTTAGGTGCTGGTCTACTCTGAGGGGCTTCACGGCAAATGGATGTTCAGCGAGATCCGAGCAGTGTTCACCCGACGCTTCCTGCTTCAGAACACAGCGCTGGAGATCTTCATGGCCAACAGAAGTAAAGCTCTCCTATGTGTTTTCCACTTTTGGGATACAAAAACAATGACCACTCAGATCTCTGTCCTGCTGAAAAGTTTCCATAACTTTCTAAACCGGCAAAACATGCTCGGTCAACCAGCTTCAAAAAGTCAAGTTTTATGGGTAACACTTTACAATAAGGTTCAATTTGTTAAGATTACTTAAAGGTGCAGTGTGTAGATTTTAGCGGCATCTAGTGGTGAGGTTGTGAATTGCAATCACCCACCGCTCGCTCACCCCTCCCTTTTGAAGCACATTTAGAAGCTACAGTGGCCCACACCGAACAAAAATGTCGTCGTCGGAGAGAGCAGAGAGTGACTAGCGCTCCGTAGAGAAGTTTGTCCTTTTAGGGCTACTGTAGAAACATGATGTCGCAAAATGGCAATTTTACTGTAAGGCAGCGTTACTCAAAGTGTGGGGCGCGCCCCACTGGTGGGGAATAGAGACGCGACAGGTGGGGCGCGACAAACGGGAGGAAATGTGGTCATTTTTGAGCCCATCTTTATTACCCTTTTGAGCGGTCCCACATGTGGGATTTTTATTTCGGTGCACCTGAGATGAGATGTGCTGCGCTGGTGGAAACAACATGAGACCATGACACCGCGACTGTCAAGATGACTCGCTCAGTGTTTAGAGTGGCGCGGGGCTGGCGCTATGCAACGCATCGCCACAAATGAGTAAAGCAAGCCAACACGCAAACGGCCGCAAGTGAAACAGAAAATAGGCTACGTCTTAGATGCTCAAAAACACAATCATCTTCATTAAAACGAATGAGACTAAATGCTCTTCCCAATGTTCAGGTCGCTCTCTCATATTGCGGTCTTTGATCTTGAAATGAGCTGATGAGCTCGAATGAGAATGAAATGAGATGAAATGAGCTCATCTGTTGCTTTCGTTGACGTGAACTCCGTTAAATGTGCATATAGCTCAGACCGGGAATTGAAGATCGGATTTATAATAATTTTGTAGATAGGTGTAAGGATAGGACAAACAGCATGTGCATGTGTGTGTGTGTGTGTGTGTGTGTGTGTGTGTGTGTGTGTGTGTGTGTGTGTGTTTTATTTTTTTCTCGATCAGCCCGTTTTGTTTGTGAGCGCCGTTGCGAGCAGCCTGCCTCAGCTTGTACAAAAATGCCTTTTTTTAGGCTAAACGTTTAAATTAACATTGTGTTGCTTGAAATGTTTTATATCTATGGATTTTATTATAAGCAAGTGACAAGTCCAGTTTTGATTTGAGAGGCTAAATTAATCAAACATGTGGTTAACTAACTGTCGGCTGCTGGCCGCTTGGTCGTTACTTAAAATAAAAAAAAGATTTAACAAACAAATAAATGCTTCAAACATTTTTCTAAATTAACTTAGTAAAGAAACGAAACGAAATATAACTACTTTGACATTAAAAACAAAACTGAACTATTTTAATGGCTGCAACAATGTGTAGGCCTAATAGGGAGGATAAAAAATAGAAGGAAAAAAAACACGGGCTTCAGTCGGACTCAGGCTGAAAATTTTGATAAGCTGTCGGACACGGGCCGGGCTAGGGCCTCAGTGCTTGATAATAAAAGCACTCGCTCAGTGCTTGATAATAATAATAATAAAAAAAACTACTTTAGCTTTTCTTCTAAAGCAAAATGTAGCCTATTTCCGATTATCACTAAAGCTTTGAAGCAATCCGTGTTGTAAAATGCGCTAAATAAATGAAGGTGACTTAACATATCATGCATAATGTTTATTTTAGGTTTCAAACATTTAAATACACATAAGTAGGCCTACTAGTAAAACAATACATTTAGAGTTTGTAAAATAGGCCTACACACTGGTGTCACTAGACGCAGCAATAAATCCATTCAAAAATAATTTGCCGACGTATTATTCATATCAGATACACGTATAGGTAACTAAAAAGTTTACTATATTCTTCTCCCAGTTCACCGGTCACTTACTTGCATGTATTTCGGGAGAAACTGATAAATTCACGCGAATCTGACTGACAGGACTCTCTGAACTGCGACGCAAACAAACATAGGCGCCCATCTCACGTTATAGATCAAAATCAAGATAATTTATGAAGGTTTTTAAATGGCAAAACACACTCACTTGCACATATTTGAGAATTCGATTATTAGATTTTATGACATGGTAAGCAAGTTTGTCAAGTTCGTCTGATATATCGGCTGATATATATATATATATATATATATATATATATATATATATATATATATATATATATATATATATATATATATATATATATATATATATATATATATATATATATATATATATATATATATATATATATATATAAACACAACGCATATAGATTTCCCTTACATTAGTTATTTGTAGTTATTCATGATCCCTCAGCCTCTCTAAAATAATGTGATAAAACAAACAAGTTTATTTTTAAACTGCATTATGGTCAAAACAGAACAGAGGAACATAAAAATATATTAAAGTTCTGATAAATAAAATGTATTAAAACTATGAAACACCAACACTCATAATGTGGTTGAGCGGTGTTTCATCCACTTTTATAATTTTGTCAAATATTAATTTATCGGCCATCATAAATACTGATACTGATAGTTTGGAAAAAATTTGTTGGGGCGATTGGGGACAGGTGGGGCTCGGAACCCTTCACTACCTTCAGAGTGGGGAATGGCAGAAAAAGTTTGAGAAACAATGCTGTAAGGGGACCTGAAGATTGAAATGGCTAATTTTAAGGTAATAAAAACATACCAGTTCATTATGTAAGGTCTTTATACACCACTGAAAACATAGTTATGTATATTATATTGCATTTCCATCAATAGATCCTCATAAATTCTATACACTGCACCTTTAATACATTAGATATCTTGAACATTTGACATTAACAGTATATACAGTATATATTTCTGAAGGGTCATGTGACCCTGAAGACTGGAGTAATGATGCTGAAAATTCAGCTTTGCCATCACAGGACTAAATTACATTTTAAAATATATTCAAATAGAAAAAATGGCAAACAATATTTCACAATATTACTTTTTGTACTATGTTTTTCATTAAATAATTGCAACCTTGGTGTGAGCATGAGACTTCTTTCAAAAACATTTTGCTTGGTAAAACCTTTGATTGGTAGTGTATAATTTGATATGATATTTTAGTATATGCACATGAACTAATATTAATAAATTGAAACTTATTGTAATCTGTTATCATTTTACTGGTGAGCATGACTATATGCTGGTTCACCAGACAAGCATAAACCAGCATGGAAATGCATAGTTCTTTCAACAATTGGCTATGCAGTACCATTGATAAAATTCACATGACCCAGGGTTTTTATTATTTTTTTTTATTGATAAATCCCCATCTACAGGCCTAGTGGGTTGTGGGCTATACTAAACTACAAAGGTGTAAAGTATGACATATCTACAGTCAAAATTAAAACAGACCTAAATCTGTTCTCTTAGACCATGTGATTTGTCCTGTGACTGACAGGTTTGGCTGAACTACTCAGAAAAAATGTGAAAATGTATAAATCAATCGAAAATCAATCAATCATCTTCTCAGATTCATTGGTGGAATAGTTTCAGAGTTTTGTCTTTATAGTGCAGTAAAGACGTAGCTCCCCAACGGCCCTGTCGAGTAACTGACTCGTTTTTGTCAACTCTTTTCTTCTTTTCTATATAATAATTGTGTCCTCAAAATTAAAAAACGTGCGAGACTGAACGATTGCTAAGCAGCATTTGTTTACCTGTTCTGAAGTTTGTGGAAATGTTTACTCGTATTTGGATGTACTCTACTGTAGGCCTTTGTTTAACATGTGACGTCATTGCCTCCCTCAGCGTCCGTCATGTTTAACTTCCCCGATCAGGCCACAGTGAAGAAGGTGGTCTACAGTCTTCCTCGCGTGGGCGTCGGCACAAGTTACGGCCTTCCACAGGCCAGGCAAGTCTGTTTCTAGTTCTCTGGAACACCTGCACGTGGTTGCCATTCAAAATATTGTTCAAAACAATGTTTACGCCGTCTTTATTTTGTTTAAAAGTCTAGCATGATGACCACATCAAATGTCAGAAACGATTGATCCTGAGTGTACTCCTTTGCTGTGCAACTGTTTGGAATACTTTGAGGTAGAGGTAGTTACTTGCGGCATGGGTGTTTTTGCATGTTTGTCCCTGACTGAACCTACCAAATAAAGCCATATTCTTTAGCGTATTTCAACTGAAATCCATGCATAATAACACAATGACCTAATATGGTGTTGGTCCCCCTTTTGCTGCCAAAACAGCTCTGACCCATTGAGGCATGGACTCCACTAGACCCCTGAAGGTGTGCTGTGGTATCTGGCACCAAGATTTTACCAGCATATCCTTTAAGCCCTAAAAGTTGCGAGGTGGGGCCTCCATGGATCGGACTTATTTGTTCAGCACATCCCACAGATGCTCGATTGGATTGAGATCTGGGGAATTTGGAGGCCAAGTCAACTTCTCTAACTCGTTGTTGTGCTCCTCAACCATTCCTGAACCATTTTTGCTTTGTGGCAGGGGCATTATCCTGCTGAAAGAGACCATAGCCACCAGGGAATACAGTTTAGGGCTAAGTAACAATGCTTAGGTAGGTCATAATAACATCCACATGGATGGCAGGACCCAAGGTTTCCCAGCAGAACATTGCCCAAAGCATCACACTGCCTCTGCCAGCTTGACTTCTTCCCATAGTGCATAGTACTTCCATTGCTCCGTGATCCGGTTCTGATGCTCACATGCTTGGCACTTTAGGCGGTGGACAGGTGTAAGCATGGGCATCCTGACTGGTCTGCGGCTGTGCAGCCCCATACACAACAAACTGTGATGCACTGTGTATTCTGACACCTTTCTATCAGAACCAGCATTAACTTCTTGAGCAATTTGAGCTACAGTAGTTTGTCTGTTTGATCGGACCACACGGGCCAGCCTTCGCTCCCCATGTGCATCGATGAGCCTTGACCGCCCATGATCCTGTCGCTGGTTCACCACTGTTCCTTCCTTGGATCCACTTTTGATTGAGCTGCAGTTTTGGAGATGCTCTGACCCAGTCGTCTAGCCATCACAATTTGGCCCTTGTCAAACCCGCTCAAATCCTTACGCTTGCCCATTTTTCCTGCTTCTAACATCAACATTGAGGACAAAATGTTCACTTGCTGCCTAATATATCCCACCCACTGACAGATTCCGTGATAAAGAGATAATCAGTGTTATTCACTTCACCTCATAATGAGGTAATGTTATGCTATGCCTGATTGGTGTGTATATATACTGTATATACACTTTTCCGGGGTATTGTGGTATACTAAAGTGTGCCGTAAGCCTAATGCCATCAGGACGGGCACAATGCCACACTACCCTGGATAAGTATGAGTGCATATCATTTTGAAAATTTATTGAAATTAATGCTTCATTATGTTCAGCAATGCATTTCTAGTATCATGGCTAATAATAAGTACTTCATTATCTTGTTGTTAGTCAGAATAAGTGCAGGGAAGGTGCACAGAATTATTCAAAAGACACATGGGAGGATGAAAAACATGAAACAAAAAAGGAAATGAAACATACAAGTCCTGCACGTGGATGAGAATCCCTGAGAGAGGTCCGATTTAGGCACTGCACCAGAATTCTCTGTTGTTCTCATATTTTTAGCATGTGTGCTGCATATACTTCAAGAGCAAAGGCACATTATGGTCATCTGCAAAGAATCTCTTTTGCTGGAACTGATGCATTCATTACACACCACAGTAAAGAGCGTGACAGCCTTGCGTGTGTGAGCCGATGTACTCTTTTGTCTTTTTTTTGGAAGCTAAATGTTACAATGTCATATTTTGAGTTATAATCCATTTGCAGAACAAGCCAAGTCCACAATAATCAAAGTAAATGAAAGCAAATGTCGAGCTGGATTTGGGCCCTGTTTATTGGTGAAGTTTTGTGCTTTTTTTTTTTTTTTGCAGGCGGATTTCTTTGGCCACCCCTCGTCAGCTCTTCAAGTCTTCAAATATGACTCAGCGCTGGCAAAGACGAGAGATCTCGAACTTTGAGTACCTGATGTTTCTCAATACCATTGCAGGTCTGAATATATTTGCTTGTCGGTCATTTAAACCAAAGTATTGTGGACCATTTGCAATCAATGGTGATGATGAATTTGTCCACAGAGCAGTGTTTTTAAAATACATCCGCTAGAATCTATCAGTTGGACATGGACATGTTGGTTGCCAGAAAACTATAATTTAAAAAAATATATGTATTTTATTTGGTTTAAATGTTATCATCAGTTTCTTTTTTCAAACAGAAAATGTACTGTCTTTCCCCTCATTATTTATTTAGGAGTTATATTTTCCCTTCACACTCAGACGCTCTATTGTAGCCGTGGACTCTTTGGGATAATTAGTGTGTCTCTGGGAGTGTGTGCAGAGTTGAAATATTCTGTTGCAAACTCTCTGATGTGAACTAGTGAGAATTTGTGCGCGCACACACCTCCTCTTGACACTGAAATGTGTCATCCCTGCTCGCGCTGCATATTCATGCATATTTATATTTAGCTCTGGCTTGAGTTCGAAACATTATTGTCAGCTAATTAGATGTAAGGCAGAGTTGGAATGGGGTAAAATTCATTAAAGGCGGGAGTGGTAATGACCTGTGCTGACAGAGGTGTCAGTGAAGCCCGGGCCCACCGACAGGAGAGAGAGAGGGGTGTTAATGTGAAGCCGGTCCGCTCCTAATTAAACACTATTGCGGTGATATTAACATCTTCCACCCGGGCCTCGGCCCTGTCAGCTCAACCTCCCCTCATCTCAACCTTTTTCCTCCTCTCGGCCCCACTTCACTGTGTGGCATTAACCTGGTTAATCAAGTCTACCCCTTCCTAGACCCAGAATATCTAAAAATTCATTTCGCTCAGGGTTCGGGATTAATTTGTTTAGTGTCTGTGCAAGTATCTGAATACCAGAATACCAGACTATGGTCCCCAATTATTTAATTTAATTTATTTAAATGTATTATTTTATTTTATTTTATTTTATTTTATTTATTTTATTTTATTTTATTTTATTTTATTTTATTTTATTTTATTTTATTTTATTTTATTTATTTTATTTTAATTTAATTTAATTTAATTTAATTCATTTATTTTATTTTATTTTATTTTATTATTTTAGTTATTTCAGTTATTTTAGTTATTTTTTTATTTTATTTTAATTGTATTTATTTATTTTATACATTTTATTTAAAAAATAATTAATTTATTTATTTTATTTTATTCATTTTATTATTATTATTATTATTATTATTAGTTTATCAATTTCAGCCTAACAGCTAGGTTGACAAGACCATTGTTTTGCATTGATTATTATTTTTATGTGCATATAAATGTATCGTGTTGATAGAAAAAAGCAAACTGCTATATGAAAAAAAAATACTGTCCTTTATTTATTTTTTTATCATTGTTGTTTAAAATAATCAGTAACATTGTTATGTTTATCGTAATAATGGCAACGGAGTCATTAATGGCATGTTTGTTTAATTGACAGCATTAAAACTAAACTGCTCATATTGTATAAAACCACTTGAGAGCTTTATAAATCATAGAAGTGTTTTATCTGTACGCTCTAAGAGGTGGCCGTTTAAGAGGAAGATTAATGACAGCCATTTGTGATGGGTCTGGTAATTAGCCCACACAGACTATCCTCTCCAACCATCATGACAGGCCTGGAGAACACAGAACCAAAGCCCACATCATCAAACTCTCCACACCCTCCACACATGCTCTCCTGCTATTCTCAGTCAGTTACTGAGACTGAACTAAGATGCCCCTGTGGGTTAGTACCACTTCTGAGGATTTTAACCTTTTGACCAAGGTCAGGATCAGGTTTACTTTGTGCCCTCCCAGAGTTCCAGAGGAAATACCAGACTCCTAGTCTTTGTCTGAGTAATCGCACAGTAAAGATGAAATAGCCTCACAGAATCTCTTTTTTTTAAGAGATTCTGTATATCAACATAACCAAGCTTCAGTGGCGTCCTTACAGCTCCAGATCACAGCGGTAGCCAGACAAGTCTGGAAACTTTTCTGTCCACACAGCAAGCACAAATCACGCCAGCACCTCTGCAATGTCTCATAGAGGGTTTACAGGGCTATATATCAAATTGGCATTTTCTAAAAATCATTTTTTTTGTGTGTGTTGAAAAGCTTAAGGTTTGTTTCTTGGCTATGGTTTTCTTTCATAAAAAAATCGGATATAGAAGACATCAGGCATAAGATTATGACCTAATATTGTGTTGGTCCCCCTTTTGCTGGCAAAACAGCCCTGACCCGTCAAGGCATGGACTCCACTAGAAGGTGTGCTCTGGTATCTGGCACCAAGATGTTAGCAGCAGATCATTTAAGTCTTGTAAGTTGCGAGGTGGGGCCTCCATGGATCGGACTTGTTTGTTCAGCACATCCCACAGATGCTCAATTGGATTGAGATCTGGGGAATTTGGAGGTCAAGTCAACACCTCAAACTCGTTGTTGTGCTCCTCAAACCGTTCCTGAGCCATTTTTGTGCATCATGGTGCGATGTTTTCCCCAGGTAAGCGGCGCACACGCACCCGGCCATCCACGTGATGTAAAAGAAAACGTGATTCATCAGACCAGGCCACCTTCTTCCATTGCTCCAGTGGTCCAGTTCTGATGCTCACATGTCCATTGTTGGCACTTTCGGCGGTGGACAGGGGTCAGCATGAGCACCCTGACTGGTCTGCAGCTATGCAGCCCCATACGCAACAAACTGCGATGCACTGTGTATTCTGACACCTTTCTATCAGAACCAGCATTAACTTTTTGAGCAATTTGAGCTACAGTAGCTCCTAGCTCGACTGTTTGATCGGACCACACGGGCCAGCCTTCGCTCCCCATGTGCATCAATGAGCCTTATTTTGAGAGCTGCAGTTTTGGAGATGCTCTGACTGTCGTCTAGCCATCACAATTTGGCCCTTGTCAAACTCGCTTAAATCCTTACGCTTGCCCATTTTTCTTGCTTCTAACATCAACTTTGAAGACAAAATGTTCACTTGCTGCCTAATATATACCACCCTCTAACAAGTGCTGTGATGAAGAGAAAATCGGTGTTATTAATTTCACCTGTCAAAATATTATGCCTGATCCAGTGTTTTTTTTCTTCTTTTTTTCTGTAAATTAATCGCCATTAATCGTGATATGCTATATATACATAGTTATATATACACATACAGTATACATATATAAAGAGAGAGAGAGAAAATTAAAATTAAACATTAAAAATAAACTAATGAATTATTAATAATAAAGAAATTAATAAAAGGATTTCTGTAGGATCATGTTACACTGAAGACTGGAGTAATGATGCTGAAAATTCAGCTTTGCCATCACAGGATTGATAGGAATAAATGCATGTATATTTTTTAATATATTAAAATAGAAAACACTTAATTAAATTGTAGTAATATTTCACAATATTACTTTTTTACTGTATTTTTGATCAAATAAATTCAGCCATGGTGAGCACAAGAGACTTAAAAACATAAAACAAATCTTACCAACCATATACTGCCACTTTGTGCCCACTTAAAGTTTGCATCCATAGCTTTTTTATGAGTTTTACATATCATACTCAATGAAGACTGTCATCTGAGCGAAATTATAGGGCATTTAGAAGAGAGACAAGCCATTTTATAGCTTTCTTTTTATGATTGGATCTCTTGTGACAGTTCTTGCCATCTGAAATCCATATTCCTACAGCAAGGAAACAGACGCAGGGCAGAAAGAGCGAGCGAGATAAGGAAATATGAAGAGAGAGAAATGGAACGAGAAAAAGACAAAGCCACATCTGGCGTCTATTGCATTGCCGCATATGTGCTCAGTCATGGATACTTCGTATAGGTCTCCATGGTTACCACAACTCTCTGGCCAATCAGAGGAGAGGCCTGACTGTGCCACAGGGAGGGGTGTCAAGGGTACGGTGTCATCTTCTGGAAGAATTTGCATGCCTTTAATTACACCCACTCCACAACTTCACCGCTCAATTTTCACTTTCAGGAAACTTTAACCAAGAAAACCTTTTATAACCCTCCAGTGCTGTAATACAGTCATTAGGCTCTGTGACAGACAACCGCACCAACATCTGCCTGTTCATCTTGTTGAAAACTCTATTACTGTACATGTTTATTATGAAAGTCGTTGTTATCATCTTAGCTCGCAGTGGGATACGGTGTTTGCCACACACTTGTTTCTTCCTTTTTATAAATGAGGCAGTCATGTCATTGATATTATCATATTGTGAGTTGATGATGTCCTAGGAAGAGGACTTCTCACACAGTAGCCAGTCATGAGCCCTGCAAAAATAACCAAAATGACTATATGGGTCGACAGCTGCAGTGCTGCATCTTGGATTGCCTCTATGTTTCCCGCCTGCATTATACTAATTTCAAATACCTTTACTCTTTCAGGACGGACATATAATGATCTGAACCAGTATCCTGTTTTCCCGTGGGTCCTTACAAACTATGAGTCAGAAGAGCTGGACCTGACAATTCCCGGCAACTTCAGGGATCTTTCGAAGGTACAAAACATCTGTATTTATCTAAGTCTGTCTCCTATCTATAGCTATAGGATGGTCAGTGTTTTCTCGTAGGTATTTCTTCTTATTCTTTAATCTGATTTCATATAGAGAGGACTTCATATATTAAGTGCACTCGCATAGTTCATGGTTTTTGGTTCGTATGCTTTAGAGGTAAATCTTCTGCCTTTTTGCCTCCATTTCTCCTCTCTAGCTACTCTATACCTTCATCAGATTCTCACATTCTCTCTTTCTCATGCACTCATTTGCTTACGTTTACATCTCACAAGCTCACTGACCTGAAAACAACCACATTCCTGCCTGAGCGTATCTCTCTCTATATAGCTCTCTCTCTACTCTTATCCTCATTTCCAAATTATTTCTAAAACTGCAGACTAGAAGACAATTCCTCCTATATTGTTCTGGCTTTTCTTGACAACCGTTTTGTGGAGATGTGAATAGTTCATGACCGGAATAAGATTGTGGACCAGATCTAATGCCGTTGGCTGTGCAAGGCTGGGATTAACCTTACCCTTTCTACATTCAACATCCGCAATATCTGTTTAAAATGTCTCTTCCAACAGCGCTGTAGTCCCTGAACATGTCAGCGTGGCACCAGGTGGGCAGAGGAAGCCCCCTGGCCTGTGGAAGACAGTGATGTATTGTAATGTATGCTTGTGACATCCACCCTGTGCTGTTTACCAGCTTGAGCTGCCTTCATTAGCAGGAGTTCACAGGCCTGCGGCCGTCCTGACGCATGTCCTTGGCCAACCTGGGGCTCTAACCTCTGAAGGTTCAGTGCTGCTGAAACAAAAACAGGGCTTTAACCTCCCTCCCGAGTCCCTTGCTGTGAAGAACCCTGCCTTTGTTCAATAATGTATGGAGGGGTGTGCAGCCTTGGGGGCGAATGTGTGTAGGAGGGGAGTGTGTGTTATTGTAGATAATGAGGTAGGCGGCTTTTTTGGCTTTGTGGTGAATGTGCTTTGTTCAGTTCCTGTTCTCGACCCCCCCCCCCCATGTTACCAAAAAGGGTGTTTTTCCTATAGACCGTGAAAAAATATGGACAACGCGTCTTCACTACCTTCTATAGGTTATGAGCTATCCTGGGACTGACCACCTGGGGGCGCTCAAAACGCTTTGGCTTCAGTTTTCATCACGAGTGTGGCAGGCTTGGTTTATCCATGAAGCAGGCTTGGGCAAAATTCTATTCTATCTATCTATCTATCTATCTATCTATCTATCTATCTATCTATCTATCTATCTATCTATCTATCTATCTATCTATCTATCTATCTATCTATCTATCTATCTATCTATCTATCTATCTATCTATCTATCTATCTATCTATCTATCTATCTATCTATCTATCTATCTATCTATCTATCTATCTATCTATCTATCTATCTATCTATCTATCTATCTATCTATCTATCTATCTATCTATCTATCTATCTATCTATCTATCTATCTATCTATCTATCTATCTATCTATCTATCTATCTATCTATCTATCTATCTATCTATCTATCTATCTATCTATCTATCTATCTATCTATCTATCTATCTATATCTAATCAATCAATCCAAAGTATTGGGACACCTCTCCAAATCCCCAAATCACACCTCTATGTCTGGCAATCCGATGGACGAGTCTGGGTTTGGTTTGGCAGTTGCCTGACTGCATTGTGCCAAGTGTAAAGTTTGGTGGAGGAGGGATTATGGTATGGGGTTGTTTTCCAGGGGTTGGGCTTGGCCCCTTAGTTCCAGTGAAAGGAACTCTTAATGCTTGAGCATACCAAGACATTTTGGACAATTTCATGCTCCCAACTTGGTGGGAACAGTTTGGGGATGGCCCCTTCCTGTTCCAACATGACTGCACACCAGTGCAATCCGACATTCAAAGTTTCTCTTGACCATTTTTTTTTTGTACAAATTTTTAAATATAGGTAAAAATATGGATTTATTTCAATTTCAATAAACCTGAATTCCACTTCCTTACATTCATATTTGAATTGCAATTTTGCATCCTGTTTGCTACCTGATTTAATTTTAATTTAAACGGCATTGTCAATGCAATGTTGCATGGCACACAATCCAGTTATGTACAGTTACTGACTACTATGTAAATACGGTATATATATAATAGAATAAACCCAAAAAGCAAACATTGCTATCTTTTTATCGCAAAGTTGGGCTGCTGGTTCTTCTGAACACACCCTCAAATTCTTACCTGCCATTCTCACACAACTCCCAGAGCCCCAGACACGCAACCCATACACCGCCGTTCCATGAGCCATGGTCACATGACCCGCCCGGCAGGAAACAGCTGCCAGTCATACTGGTGAGAATGCCCTGCAGCGCTGTGGTGATGGGCAGCATTGTGGAGAACTGCCGAAATATCCCCGCTTGATATGTACCATAATTCCCCTCTCAACCCCACCTACAATACACACCTGAAGTTATTCCAACAATAGTGTGTGCATTCAACTGTACAGCGAATAACGAAAAACAGGTCTCCGAGCTCCCCGGGGCTAAGACTAGCACATTTTTGCATGGCAGCTACATTGACATGGCGGACAGATTTATTAGAATCTAATGATTATTTCCCTTTTGATGGACAGGTGGCTGATAGAAAGGGGAAGCCGTCTCGCTCGCAGCTATTAATTGGCGCGTGCTAATGCGAAGCCATCATACGCTAGACTCGCACCGAACACCAACTCTCACGTTATTCCACTTCTTTTGTCCGGCTTTGACAGGAAATTAGATGAAGTGTCTCCAACGGATCTTTTCGAGTGGGCTAGCGAGGTAGAGCCGAGAACTGACAGCAAACATAATTACCTGAGTTGTGCAAATCTCTTGTTATGAATGTCTGATTGTTCAAGCGAACATAATTCTAGTTGACTGGACTTGCGTTCACACAATTATCTCGGCAAATATGAATCCCCATGTATGAGTCAACATTTTCTCACAAGTTATTTATCAATTTTTACATCACTCCCTTTATTTAGTTTATAATTACATGTTGGTCCTTTTCGTTCAAACTTTTTCCTAACAATCAGCCTTCCAGCTGTTTACCGGATCACTGCAGAAAAGTGCATTGTGGGTAATGCCGAGCAGGATGGCTAAAGACCCTGCTGCATTTACTCTCAGAGATGCCATATCTGTTTTCTCTCCTCTCTGCCACCATCCTCATCCACTTCCTCTGTGCTCGGCAAGTCTTTTTCAGAGCTGCATCTGCTTTGTTTTGATTTGCAGGAGCTTGATTGCATTAGACCGAAGCTGCACATTGTGCTCTCGCAGGCTGACGAGGCCAGTGAAAACAAGTGCTACTCCTCCTGACAGCGCAGCCTGCACACACACACATCCTTAATGCAATTTTCTCTGATATATGAAATACAGAACGAGCCTCTCCAGGGGAGGTAGTGCAGATCGCACCAAAAGACGGCACTCTGGCGCGGTGCATTGGATAAATGACTAGCTTATCTTTTGAACATGAGAGAGTAGCCCACTGAATAATAATTCTTCTTGAGGTTGTAGATTGTATGCAGCAAAACGAGGTAGCGTGGTGAGAGGGAGCCTTGTTTTGTGGTTAGTTGTCATTGCGTTTTTTCACAAAGCAGACATGTCAGAAGCAGTTTTTTGCCATTTTATACTTTTTGACAAATTTCATTTTATCTGCTGCCCATACTGCTGTAGCTTCATGATTAGAGCGTGGGTAAACTATAATGACAGTGTATTTATAAATTCATCTCATGGTACTTGTTTTAATTTCCGTAAGCACATGCAACGGATGCATTCGTGAAGACAAAATGACACACACATCCAGTGTGATTATTTCAAACTTACTGCATAAAGAAGTCCGCATTTAAATCCTTCCCGTTCATTAGTAGAATAAATCTTTAGATCATCTTTAAAAAACGATTTAAAATGTGGCAGTCGTCATGTTTAGCTGAACCCCAAGTCAAATGCTTTTCTTTTATAGATTGCATAAATAAATGCTCTTCTGTAGCCTCTTGAATTATCGCCTCTTATACAGCAAATAGCTTTTTAATTTGCAGCTAATTAGCTTATTGAACAAGTATTGTCCCCGCACAGGTGTCTCTGAGGATTTGGTTTAATTAGGTCACAAGGGATGAGCTCATTTTCATTTAATACTTGAGTGAGGTGTGTGGTGTAGGTGACTTTTATTTTGTGCCTATAGATGCATGTGTCCTAATTATAATTAATGAATAAAAAATAACTTCTAATCAAATTTTGGGATATCATTAATTAGTTGCAATTTCTTATATTCGTCATCAAAAGAAAAAAAACTATGGCGATAAATGGGTAACTGAATAATATGGTTTTGTACACTCACCTAAAGGATTATTTGGAAGACCTGTTCAATTTCTCATTAATGCAATTATCTAATCAACCAATCACATGGCAGTTGATTCAATTAATTTCGGGGTGTGGTCCTGGTCAAGACAATCTCCTGAACTCCAAACTGAATGTCAGAATGGGAAAGAAAGGTGATTTAAGCAATTTTGAACGTGGCATGGTTGTTGGTGCCAGACGGGCCGGTCTGAGTATTTCACAATCTGCTCAGTTTCTGGGATTTTCACGCACAACCATTTCTAGGGTTTACAAAGAATGGTGTGAAAAGGGAAAAACATCCAGTATGCGGCAGTCCTGTGGGCGAAAATGCCTTGTTGATGCTAGAGGTCAGAGGAGAATGGGCCGACTGATTCAAGCTGATAGAAGAGCAACTTTGACTGAAATAACCACTCGTTACAACCGAGGTATGCAGCAAAGCATTTGTGAAGCCACAACACGCACAACCTTGAGGCGGATGGGCTACAACAGCAGAAGACCCCACCGGGTACCACTCATTTCCACTACAAATAGGAAAAAGAGGCTACAATTTGCACAAGCTCACCAAAATTGGACAGTTGAAGACTGGAAAAATGTTGCCTGGTCTGAGGAGTCTCGATTTCTGTTGAGACATTCAGATGGTAGAGTCAAAATTTGGCGTAAACAGAATGAGAACATGGATCCATCATGCCTTGTTACCACTGTGCAGGCTGGTGGTGGTGGTGTAATGGTGTCGGGGATGTTTTCTTGGCACACTTTAGGCCCCTTAGTGCCAATTGGGAATTGTTTAAATGCCACGGCCTACCTGAGCATTGTTTCTGACCATGTCCATCCCTTTATGACCACCATGTACCCATCCTCTGATGGCTACTTCCAGGATAATGCACCATGTCACAAAGCTTGAATCATTTCAAATTGGTTTCTTGAACATGACAATGAGTTCACTGTACTAAAATGGCCCCCACAGTCACCAGATCTCAACCCAATAGAGCATCTTTGGGATGTGGTGGAACGGGAGCTTCGTGCCCTGGATGTGCATCCCACAAATCTCCATCAACTGCAAGATGCTATCCTATCAATATGGGCCAATATTTCTAAAGAATGCTTTCAGCACCTTGTTGAATCAATGCCACGTAGAATTAAGGCAGTTCTGAAGGCGAAAGGGGGTCAAACACAGTATTAGTATGGTGTTCCTAATAATCCTTTAGGTGAGTGTATATGCGTGTGTGAATTTCAGTAGGCCTACAGTATTACTATTAGTATCACTTTAATCCCCCAGTCAAATCATGTGCTTTAAATATGTGGGCTGCTTTGCCAAAGTTCTTTTTTTTGTGTGTGTCTTTGACAGTATTTTTGTACAACTTGCATTTTTGAGGGGGTGGAATTCTTTACTGGCTGCCCTGCTCTCACTATTAGCATCTGTTGCAGGGTGTTTCCTCGGGCTAGTTTGGGGAACGGGAGTCTGGAAAACCTTAAATTTACACCAAGCCCTGTTTTCTATTTAAGGCTGATTCCCCACAGGGTCTTGCGTAAGACAATTACATGGTTCTTTGTTCACCCTGTTAAGTGCACGGAGCATGTCATTGAACTTTGAATAGGAAATTGTAAATTGCTATATGCCTAGTGCGGTTAGCATAGATGTTAACCACACTGCTTTGTCCTTTTAAAATTACTTGTTAATACAAAACAAGTTTTGTAATATCTACCAAAAAAAAAAATCTTAAAAAACTCCTTAAAGACCCCCTGTGGGGAAATTCAGGTTTTTTATGTTGTTTAAACACCAATCAGGCATAACATTATGACCACCTTCCTAATAATGTGTTGGTTCCCCTTTTGCTGCCAAAACAAGGCTGATCCGTCGAGGCATGGACTCCACTAGACCCCTGAAGGTGTGCTGTGGTATCTGGCACCAAGATGTTAGCAGCAGATCCTTTAAGTTCTGTAAGTTGCGAGGTGGGGCCTCCATGGATCGGACTTGTTTGTTCAGCACATCCCACAGATGCTCGATTGGAATTAGATCTGGGGAATTTGGAGGTCAAGTCAACACCTCAAACTTGTTGTTGTGCCCCTCAAACCATTCCTGAACTATTTTTGCTTTGTGGCAGGGCGCATTATCCTGCTGAAGGAGACCACAGCCACCAGGGAATACCGTTTCCATGAAAGGGTGTACATGGTATGCAACAATGCTTAGGCAGGTGGTACGTGTCAAAGTAACATCTACATGGATGGCAGGACCCAAGGTTTCCCTGCAGAACATTGCCCAAAGCATCACACTGCATCCGCCGGCTTGCCTTCCCATAGTGCATCCTAGTGCCATGTGTTCCCCAGGTAAGCAACGGCTATCCACGTGATGTAAAAGAAAATGTGATTCATCAAACCAGGCCACCTTCTTCCATTGCTCCGTGGTCCAGTTCTGATGCTCACATGCCCACTGTTGGTGCTTTCGGCGGTGGACAGGGGTCAGCATGAGCACCCTGACTGGTCTGCGGCTGTGAAGCCCCATACGCAACAAATTGTGATGCGCTGTGTATTCTGACACCTTTCTATCATAACCAGCATTAACTTCTTGAGCACAGTAGCTCGTCTGTTTGATCGGACCACATGGGCCAGCCTTTGCTCCCCACGTGCATCAATGAGCCTTGGCCGCCCATGACTGTCGCCGGTTCACCCCTGTTTTGATAGATACTGACCACTGCAGACCGGAAACACCTCACAAGAGCTGCAGTTTTGGAGATGCTCTGACCCAGTTGTCTTAGAGGTCAACTTTGAGGACAAAATGTTGACTTGCTGCCTAATATACCCCACCCACTAACAGGTTCCGTGATGAAGAGATAATATGATCACTTCACCTGTCATAATGTTATGCCTGATCGTTGTATGTCTATGAGGTGTTTTTAAAATACTTTTAAGACAAACCATATTCATAAGTCAACACCATTGCTGAGTATTTTCTCCTTAAAATCTCCTTAAAAATTTTCTCCTTAGTATCCAATCACATCAACGTGTGGGCGGGCTTTAGCAAATAACTATGACCGCTCTGAAGCAGGGGAGTCTCAAGAGAAGACTTTTCTGTTGATATGAAAAATCAGGTACATTTTGCAATATTGCGGGTGGATTATGTATAATCACAATGTTATGATGAACTATATGCCCTTCTCCACTGGCATTCTATGATGTTTAAAGCGTTTCTAAGGATGCTGATTTTTAGAAGGCAGACTGAGATGGCGAACAGGAGCATGGTTTGTGTAACATTAGCAACACATTATTAGCTGTTTGATAATGTAGTCAAGCAAAAGGCTAATCATATTAATTACCGTTATTTGTTCGTCGTTGTAAAGAGCGCTACCTTTGTGCAGCGTTTACTACAGCAACTTGAGTTAAACGTTGAGTGAGTGGGGGCGGGGCTAATTTGAATATTCATGATTCTGCGGATACTAAATGAAGCAAGGGTGCACAGTTACATTCAAGCTATTTTAAGGCAAGAATTAAAAAAAATTCACAGGAAAACATTCAAATATGTCATTTTGGTGATCAAATATGAGTTTCATGGGATAAAATGATTGACTACAGGGGGACTAAGAATGTGTACCTTAGCATAGCTATTACTCTCTTTCAGAGCATTAATTCTTTCAGAAGTCATAGTGCAGTTTTAAACAACTCTAAACAAACCACCTTTAAAAAAAAGATGGACAGTTTTGTTGCCATTTGACTTGGCACTGCAAAACATTTGTGTTGCCTGTCTGTTCCACAGCTGCTCTGCTGAACTGGCAAAACACTCCTTGTCATGCCAAGCACAATATTTCCCTGGTTAAGTGGGTCTTTTTGCTGCTATGAGATGGACTCATCTTGCAGCCAGCGCCTGTCCCACTAAGAAGGTTTTTACAGTGTGCTAGACTTCCTGTGGCTGCTCACCCAATCACGGCCAGCCCTAGACGTCACATGGCAGGTCATTATCAGCTCATAAATCTCAGCAGATCTCCATAAACTTCTCTTTCATTCGCCCCAACCGTGCTAACATCGGCGTGGATGGTCATTAAAAAGGAAGGGAATGAAAGGCAGCAGGGTTGAGGATCGGTTTTGAAGTGAGGGAAGAAAAGAAAAAGTTACTTTGCAGAAAACGTGATCCAAGTATAGGCTCAGATCTTTCTGGGGGAAAAAAAGAGCAAATGACGAATTTGTTTGTGGTCATTATCCTCTGCATTAAACCGTGTAGTGTTGTTTCCTTTCTATTCGAAAATGGCAGATGTATCTCAGCTCCTTGAGATATTTGTTATGACATTGCTCTGTTATTTATGCCATGCTTTGAGTCTAGACAAATTTCCCACACTGCTCTAAACAAGCAACGCTCTCCCACGCTCACACTCGACTCTTTGAGATCTCAGGGAGTATTGATCTCCCTCTAGGGCCGGCGCTGTCCTTCTCGTCAATAACACGTAGTATATTAATATTGACTGCCCAAGAAACCTGTGTCGCCCCTTGATTGAAAAGCTATGGAGGCCAATTTGTTCCAATCTAAAAGTTTCTTAATGGAATGATGACTGCTTATTTTGTTAAAAATTAGGAGTCTGAAAAGCTTGACTGGGCATCATGAGCTATTTTACAGAAATATTTACTTGGCCACAATCCTCATTTGCAACAAGCTCTGACAAAACAACTAATGAGCTTGAAGTCGCCAGTGACAAAATGAAATAATTTGGTCATTAATGCTTTTAATGCCGAAATTAGACTAGATGGTAGTATATATTTATGTAAACAGATGTTTTCGGCTACAGTAATTAATACATTTTGCATCCAATTACCTTTTTGTTTCGACTGAATCCTTTTATATTTTGCTTGTTGAGTATTTTGTATTTAATATTAGTTTTTATATATCACGGTAATTATAATTAAAACTATATAATCATATATACATAGACATTTTAAAAGAATTAATCAAAATGACAAAAACACAACAAATTACTAAAACAAACAAACAAACAAAAAAACGGAAATTGTACTAGTAATTTCCTGCCAGGACATTTTCCAGTAATTTTACGAAAATTTTCGTCAACCCTTAAAACACAACCTAATGCAATGTGTAATTTAAAAATAGAGATAAAACACCAATACGTAAAATTCCTTCATATTTATACAGTACATTGTGCCCTATTTTTAGGAACTTTTTTTTTTTTACATTGTAAGTTAATTTCAACTAAACTGAAATGAAATGAAAAATATAATAATAAAAACTGATAAAATTGTTTTTATATATATATATATATATATATATATATATATATATATATATATATATATATATATATATATATATATATATATATATATATATATATATATATATATATTAGGGCTGTCAAAAGATTAATCGCGATTAATCGCATCCAAAATAAAAGTTTGTGTTTAAATAATATATGTGTGTGTACTCTGTTAATTATTATTTATATATAAATACACACACAAGAATGTATATATTTAAGAAAAATAGTATTTATATATAAAACATTTATATTTATATATATTTTTTTATTATATAAATGTATATACAGTATATACATGCAAATATTTCTTAAATATATACATGAATGTGTGTGTATTTATATATAAATAATAATAATTAACAGAGTACACACATATATTATGTAAACACAAACTTTTATTTTGGATGTGATTAATCGCGATTAATCTTTTGACAGCCCTAATATATATATATATATATATCATGATTTCTGACTTTACTTGGAGGATTTGTTCCAAAACATATTCTGAAAATCTTTTTTGACCATTACAAAGTGCTGTTGGTGCTTATGTTTGATGTGTTTGCATGCAATGAGCAATACTAACAAATATGAAGATGTTTTCATCATGGGGGATCCATGCAGATGTTCTTTTACAGATGTTACCCTGAGAAACAATTACAGTCCGAATAGTGCTTATGATGTAGTTGGATACATCCACTGTCTAAGTTTGACTTTCAGCCATTACAGGATTTAGAGAAGAGAGACTTTCACAAATTGTTTATGTTGTATGATGACAGGTTTATCAACATCCGTATGTGTGTAAGAGAGAGTGAAAGGGAGGAAGAGAAAATTCCAGGGCCGAATAAATGCCAGTATGAGTGTTTACTCTAGACATTGTGCAGGATTTTCTAGAGTGGTTTAAGAGCAGAAGGATGGTCAAGGCAGAGCAGTGTGGACATACAGGGTGTAAATCAGGTCAGACAGGGTTAAGCCAGGCCAGATTACTCTCTGTCTTTATCTGAGGCCTTTCAGCTTGCTTTACACACACATAAACACATAGAAACAGACTTGGAACAGCTAACTCCGTATAGATAGAGTTTATAGGCAAACAAAACAACTTTCTAACATGTTTTTGCTCAAAAATAAAAATGGTTCTCACTTACACTTCAAAAAATAGGTTGTTGTTCTATCAAAATTTGGAGCGTTCATGGCAGAAGTAATAATGTTCGATTTGAGAATGAATCATTCTTTTAAGCCAAATCATTTCGCAAAACCAGCCTGAAGGATTCATTCCGCATGTCACTATTCATTCAGTAAATCACTAGTACAATTCTTCAACATTTCTCCTTTTGTGCCACACAAGAAATAAGACCATACAGGTTTGGAATAACATGGGAGTGGGTAAATGAAAAAAAAAAAATTCTTTAAACCAACTAAGCATACCACCAGTGTTGGGGAAAGTTACTTTTAAGTAACTAGTTACTTTTTATAGAAAGTAATGAATTATGTTACTTTTGAATTACTTTCCCCCCCGTTGGCTGTGCTTGCTTGTTTGTTTTTAAATAACAACAACGGAAAAAAGTTATATTTTTGGCAAATATAAAGGCCCTTTCACACCAAAGGTGAAATGAATAAGCCTCAGGCTGAAGGAAATGCAAATTCATGTTTGTACAGTATAAGGCACAGCTCAAACAAACCTTTCAGATGTGCTGCCATTCTGGTTTGCAGGAAAATATAGGACACAGGAGAAGAAAGTTAACACTCCTACTTCAGAAAAAAAAGGAACATAAATGTGATGTTTACCTAAAGTCATTTTTTCTTATTGGTATGTTTGAATTGGATCATCAAAGGTCAGCAGCAAAGACATTGATTAATAAAGTGAGATTAAATATAGTATATTTGTGTAATTTAACATTTAAATATTGTAGGTTTTATTAATATTCTGAGTTTGCATTTCACCGTTTTTATTCCTTTTGGTAAATACTAAATTTGTTTTTGTGTAAGTGAGATGAGTAAATACATGCTCACATTTAATCTCTAGGACTGTAAACCCTAAGGCTCAAAATAATTGATTTGAGTAAAGCCAACTCAAATTAAACAAATTAGTTCAATCAAATTAACTTTAATGAGTATTTAGAACTTCTGAATTCACATAAATGACACAATTTAAGTAATCTGAATTGTTTTACTGTTTTGAGTTTTATGAACTTGTTTCTTTTAATTTAGACAAACTTAAATTGTGAAACTGTGCTGGGATTTCTATTTCCCAGCATGCTTTGCCATGACACTTAAAAGAGAGACTAAATGTTCAAATGAAGTGTTATATAATGTATATAATGCCAGATTAATGTTAAGGTGGAGATTTAGTAATGTTTAATGTTTTGCTATGTTAGTTTAGAAGAGTTTCTGTTATGTTGGGTTTGGGGGGGGGGGGGGGGGGGGGGGGGCATCATGGTGACAAGTGCTCATTACTTATTTTAAAAATAACAATTTTGTTAACTATTAAGTATATTTTGTTGTAAATTTAAAAGTAATGCGTTACTTTACTAGTTACTTGATAAGAGTAATTGTATTACGTAAATTGCACTGCTTAACACATAAAAGTAACGACACACTGGAGCCAATGTGGCACACCATGCTGAAAGATTCAAGTTTACTGTATGTTGTTTACTAATGTGTACTTGTTTATATGCCCTGCATTTCTAAATCCAGTGCACCAGCCGGCACAAATTGACCCAGAGCGAATCCTCAAGGTCCTCAAACTATGAGTACATCGGATAGTAATACTGCGTGACAGACAAACCTCAAGAAAAATCCACTAGTTTCTCCTCAAGGAGTTCTGCTCAGCCTCCTCCATCAAACATTCATGAAGATACTACACACACGCACACACACACACACCGTCGCACGCAAAGCTCTAAGCTCCACAGATGTAATGTGCATCATAAGTCTTTTTTATGTGACGGTTGGTTATCGTTCGTGTATAGAAAGTGCATGGAATGAGAACAACGTGGCTTCTGTCAGCGTAACAGTTTGTGCGGAATGGTTTGTTTTTCATGTGTGTGTGCTTACTGTACAGTATGAAATTGAAATCAATCAAAAGACTTTGAAAAATGAAAATGTCCTTAATATTGCGTATGTTTCTTATATAAGCACATAGTACAAAAAATAATGCACATGCAATAGACAAACTTCCTGAATTTTTTTTTTATCTGTGTGTTTCCTCAGCCAATTGGAGCGCTGAACCCAAAGCGTGCTGTGTTCTACGCCGACCGCTATGAATCCTGGGATGAGGAAACTCCACCCTGCCACTACACAACTCACTATTCCACCGCAGCCTCCACCCTCCACTGGCTTGTCCGAATCGTAAGTCTCGTTGATTGGATGGATGCAAGGAATTTGATATCTTCAACATCTGGGAAGTACCTAGTTTTTACTGGATAGTTAACCGAGCCGAGCTGCTTCTGGCTTATATTATGCCCTCTGTGAATGTTATATCATGCAGATCAGTTTTCGAAGGGAGGGCGTACAATTACCCCCCCCCCCCCCCGCGCCTCATGAATATTCCAGTGATTACAACGCAAATACCCATTTGTATTGGATTTGAAGGTTTGAATTACAGGAAATCGCTCACATATAATGACCCCATGAAAAATCTTATCCAGAAATTTGATATTAGGCAGTTTAATATTTTTCAAAATGCATCATGCAATCTTGCCATTACTTTAGAAACGATGCTGTCAAGAGTCTGTATAAATAAAACATTCCAATACGATAACCCCGAGCCCAGTTAGTGGATCAAATCACCGTCAGTCAAAGCACACGTTAACGCGTCCTTTCACCGCACGAGTGAATCAACCCCTACATCTCAATCCGCGAGCTTGATGTTCCGCCAGAGAGAGCCGGTGAGTGGATTTCACAGGCTGGTAAACAGGCATATGTGAAAGAGAAGTCAAAAACCTCTGCGTAATGATTTACAGGCTGGTACGTGACAGCTTTATGCCTCTCAGACAGCACGCGGAGCGCTGAGAAACATGTCCATTTCTGAAACATTGTCTCCTGCTAACGTCCTCACTTGCCCTGACTCTCCAATCGCTGATCTGGGACGAATGGACTGGTAAAAAAAAAAAAAAAAAAAAAGCCTAGATCAGCAAAGAAAATGAAGTTGTTTCTGAGGTTGAGAGGAGATTGGGTTTGAGTATCTCCTGATGCCTTCGTTTTTTCACATTTGTTACATCATATCACCACTAGTCTACAATGATAAACAATTGTGTTTTGTTACATAATGCCTTTTTTTTTCACTGCATAAACATTTTATGCAGGAGCTCAGTCATGCAGAGTATTTTGATGAGATCTGCATACTTGATTTTTGCAGCAGATTTTATGATAAATACAGTTCAAACCGTGTGTGTTTGTGTGTAATTTGATTGGAAAGGCATTAAAATGTTTCGTTTTAAAAGATTGCTGTATAATCAAACCTCTTTTAATGAGGAAACGCTCGATCCATCTTTGAGAGAGAAAAAATTAAAACACATAATGAGAACTTAGTAATTGGCTTTTCCCAGGCGGCCCATTGCGTTGATGATGATGATTTGGAAGGTTCCCCTGGCAGCTCTCTCACCAGGCTTGACTGAGACTGTAGACACCATCATCTTTTCCTCTGGCTGATCCAGCATCTCCATGTCAACTCCTCATACTGCCAGCCCAGACTGATGACCCTGAATCTGCCAATTAGAGCGAGAGCTGGGCTCCTCAGTCAACAGGCCATATAATTAACTCTGCCTCAGGCACTGTTATAGAAAATGAGAGGACAAAAAAAAAAAACCTCCACAAACTCTTCATAATCTGACAGATGAGTCCCTACATTGAGATGTTTGTGCAAACGGAACGTTTCCCAGAGCAATGGAGAAGGTCTCCATCACGAGATTGAATCCAATTACCATAGAAATGAATGCAGATGACTTTTTTATTCCGCTGATGTTTTGCGCTCTGAATAGCATTAGCTCTATGCAAAACAGTGCCGATTTGTCTAAACAAGTGCCTAATTAGCAGTCAGAATCATGTGATATCGCCACAGCTATTTCACACATTAGGAAAGATGTTTTTGAGCTTATTTGGGTCAAAAAACGTGACAGTGTTGTTTTGTGTCTGCTCAATTGCAGGAGCCTTTCACCACATTCTTCCTAAATGCCAACGGGAACAAGTTTGATCACCCAAACCGCACTTTCTCCGGTATCGCCCGCTCGTGGAGGCACTGCCAGCGTGATACTGCAGATGTGAAGGTAATCAGATATCAGTTTTTGTACATTGTAATGTCTAAACAGGCTTGTTGCCGTCAGAAACTAGTCATTAGTGCCTGGCTGTTGTGATGATATAGGGACAACACTGCAAGCTGCAACTGTGAGGAATTGAATAAACAATTCCTTGAAGAGTTTTTCCTTTTAGTCCAATCAATCAGCCACAATTTCTATCATCCAGTTCCCTAAAGATTGCATTGTTTTCGATGTGCAACAACACTTAGTTCATGTAGCTTCCGACCAGCATCAGCAATGTCTTTTTTTCCATCGATGTGCGATTTTTGTGAAATTTTTCAACAAGTAAAACATCGTTCAACATGCACATATTTCAGAGCGCCATCACTTCATCACCATAATGGTTGTTCCCTGTTGCCTCCGTTCCATTTCAGCCCCGCGCTGCGGCTCAGCAAGCGCACTCGAGCTGACCTAAAAGTGTCATACTTTTCCAACACACTCAGTGATGGGTTAGCTTCGCCCCAGGCAATTAATAAAGCATTAATGACAAAAGCTATTTAAAATGTAGTCTTTTATGTAAAGGCAGGGCTTTTTACTACCCCGGGCTGGGAAACAGCATCCAACAACACGAGGTGCAGGCGATATGCACGGCAAGAGAACGGCTGTACAGCGAAACACTAGATATGTTAGCAAATACAGGCCTCTCGGAACCCTTACGGTGTCTGCATGGATCATGTTAAACACATTTAATGGTCAGCAGTCTGTTAGGATAGAAAATAGGGATTTTTTGTATTTTCTTGTGTAGCAGAAGTTGATTTTTATTATGTATGAGCAGCATGATTTTTATCATAAACGACTAGCTTTATACTGTATTAGCTTGCTATGTATTCCTATTCTTTTTGAATTACCTGTTTATTAATAGAATAGAGCTTTTAGCAATAATATAGACGATCAGATGTTTGTAAGATGCATGTAAAAACTTGTGTGTGGTGTTAAATGTGAATTTTTGGTTTGAACAAAACTATCCAAAAAAAGTATACATTTATGTTACATAAACTCTTTCACACAGACAGTTAAAATAATGAACTGTGATATTCCATATTTTTTTGTTCTATGTGCATTGTTTGAAGTTCATTAGCTATTTAGTTTTAATTATGCATAATAATTGTACAATGTATTTTGATATTTCGTTTTTTTATTGCTTTTATGTCCTTTAGTAACACTGCAGTGGCCTTTAGAGGTTTATTCTGCATCACTTCACCCTGAACTTATTCATTACCCACAATTCTCCCTGTAATGATCCCATGCAGCAGGAAACAGCTAAATAACAGCATTAAAAGAGCAAATCAAAGTTCACTGGCCCTTTTCATAGATCATTGCCTCAGCACAGGCCAAGTCCTTTAAAGGTCATTAATGGTGAATATCATCTTTATATATATATATATATATATATATATATATATATATATATATATATATATATATATATATATATATATATATATATAGAGAGAGAGAGAGAGAGAGAGAGAGAGAGAGAGAGAGAGAGAGAGAGAGAGAGAGAGAGAGAGAGAGAGAGAGAGAGAGAGAGAGAGAGAGAGAGAGAGAGAGAGAGAGAGAGAGAGAGAGAGAGAGAGAGATATAGTGCATCCGCAAAGTATTCACAGCGCTTCACTTTTTCCACATTTTGTTATAAATTATCAGGCGAAATGGGTGAAAATGACGTAATTTTTATTGCTTCGATAAATAAATGATACTAGATCCGATAAAGTACACTTGCTGGTAAATCAATCAATCTGATTTATCCGAGATTCATTCGCTTTCCAATTGCAAGTGACTGCAGCTTTAAAACTGTGTCGTGCTCATTACGTCATCATCTGTGTCTTCGCCAGTCTGGAAGTTTTTCTCGGTGGTGGCGGAGGACAATGCCATTGCTATTTGCAAAGTATGTTCAGCGAGGATTCCAAGAGGAGGAAAAAAGGCTTCATCGTGGCGAAGCTGTATTAAAAAAATATGAAGCAGCCGCTGCAGTAAAACATGGAGAGTCGATGTCCCCATTCAGCAGGCATTTGAAAATTGTAAAAGTGAAAGAAGTTTGTTCTAAATTTTACTAAAAACTTTGCTATGACACATAAAATTGAGTTTAGGTGCACCCTGTTTCCACTGATCATCCTTGAGATGTTTCTATAACTTGATTGTAGTCCACCTGTGATAAATTCAGTTGATTGGACATGATTTGGAAAGGCACACACCTGTCTATAGAAGGTCCCACAGTTAACAGTGCATGTACAAGCACAAACCAAGCCATGAAGTCCAAAGAATTGTCTGTAGACCTCTGAGACAGGATTGTATCGAGGCACAGATCTCACAGGTCCCAATGAGCACAGTAGCCTCAATCATCTCTAAATGGAAGAAGTTTGGAACCACCAGGACCCTTCCTAGAGCTGGCCGCTCAGCCAAACTGAAAGATCGGGGGAGAAGGAACTCTGTCAGAGTGACCATCGGGTTCTTGGTCACCTCCCTGACTGAGTTTCTTCTCCCCCGATCTGGCCACTCTACCATACAGGCCTGATTGGTGGAGTGCTGCAGAGATGGTTTCTCTGTGGAGAGAGGAGAACCTTCCAGAAGAACAACCATCTCTGCAGCACTCCACCAATCAGGCCTGTATGGTAGAGTGGCCAGACGGCACATGACAGCCCGCCTGGAGTTTGCCAAAAGGCACAAAGGACTCAAAATTCTCTGGTTTGATGAAACAAAGATTGAACTCTTTGGCCTGAATGTCAAGCGTCATGTCTGGAGGAAACCAGGCACTGCTCATCACCTGGCCAATACCTTCCCTACAGTGAAGCATGGTGGTGGCAGCATCATGCTGTGGGGATGTTTTTTAGCAGCAGGAACTAGGAGACTACTCAGGATCGAGGGAAAGATGAATGCAGCAATGTACAGATAGCCTAGAAATCTAGACGCACCCTAGCAGCAGACAATGTATTTTGCCGCGAGTGTAGTCTAGAGACTCTGGGTAGACCTGAGAGCTGGAAAAACCCAACTCTGGTCAGGCCAATCACAGCGTGTGTAGAGTCGGTGGGCGGGCTTAACATAATGACGGTACGTCACGGCAGAGTTGCGGAGGTTCTGCGTGCTACTCGTAAACAAAGAAGCTGGCGAACAGTGGTCTTTTGAATCGGCTTTGGCCGCGACCTTGGAAGACTTGGAGTTAAGCTTTTCTTTGAGAAAAGAACAAAGAACGGCACTGAAGTCATTCTTAAGAAAAGAAGATATGTTCAAAGTTTTGCCGACCGGATACGGCGAAAGTCTATTAACTAACGTTAGCTCGGCTTCACCTTCTTCTTTGCTCTGGTTGGTTGTGGCGGTCATGGCGCTTTCCAATTGCATGCAGAGGGAATTTGAAAGACAACCGTTTATCCCCCCCCCTCGGATTGAGCCCTGTCAATGGTGAGTTTCCAGACCCAACATCTTGATGTGGGTCTGGCTTGTCAGGCTAATGTACAGACACATCCTTGATGAAAACCTGCTCCAGAGCTCTCTGGACCTCAGACTGGGGCGAAGGTTCGTCTTCACAATGACCCTAAGCACACAGCCAAGATAACAAAGGAGTGGCTACGGGACAACTCTGTGAATGTCCTTGAGTGGCCCAACCAGAGCCCAGACTTGAACCCGATTGAACATCTCTGGAGAGATCTGAAAATGGCTGTGCACTGACGCTCCCCATCCAACCTGATGGAGCTTGAGATGTCCTGCTAAGAAGAATGTGAGAAACTGAACAAAAATAGGTGTGCCAAGCTTGTAGAATCATATTTAAAAAGACTTAAGGCTGTAATTGGTGCCAAAGGTGCTTCAACAAAGTATTGAGCAAAGGCTTATGTACTTATGTACATGTGGTTTTTATTCTTTTTAATAATTTTGCAAAGATTTCAAAAAAACTTCTCCACATTGTCATTATGGGGTATTGTTTCTAGATCCGAGATTTAATCCAGTTTGGAATAAGGCTGTAACATAACAAAATGTGGAAAAAGCGCTGTGAATACTTTCCAGATGAAATGTGTGTGTGTGTGTGTATATATATATATATATATATATATATATATATATATATATATATATATATATATATATATATATATATATATATATATATATATATATATATATATATATATATATATATATATATATATATATTAACATTGTCAAAAGACTAGTCATCAGCTCACCTCCTGCTAAGAGCAAAAGAGTAACTTTCGCTCCAATCGTCAACATTTTCTCAATAATCTGTTGGCGGAGCTCTGACTTTCTGGGATGAGGCAGTCATGCCCGGTGACAGCTCTCCAGGAGGGTGTCATTAGGGCGAACGGTGTAAAGCTGAAGAGTGTGAGTGTGATTGACTTGTCAGCCCATTATGAGGCTGTAGAGGAATTATTGGCTCACGAGCGAAGCGGGTTGAGGACGTGGATCACGACACTAGCAGCCCAAACTGTTTGCAACTGAGTAACTGTCTGCAAAATTTATAAACCAATCCTCCTGTCCTGTGAGAGTGGAGACGGAGCTCGGTCCAATTTTGGTTGTTGCCCGTCCTCGGGATTAAGTTTCAAGTAGCATTGACTTTAATTTCAGAGTCATTGCAATGCCATCATTTATTACCATTTAATACCGTCGTTGTGTGATGATCAAGAATCTCCTTAACATTTTACATTCACAAAATATTTCAAAAATAGATTGCTTGTCTACACTGGAATCGTCAATTGGGATGCGACTTTAGGTGACAGACTACTCATTTCTGTTTTGGATGCTCTGCAGAGCTACTTTGGCTACTTTCCCCATCTATCTGAAATAAAATATTATTGACAAATATCATCATGTAATATGTTTTTGGAATAGATTTTATTTTATATACTGTATATTTATAAATATTTTCTGACCATTGTCAAAGGCACCTAATGATGTGTATAGTCTCTTGCTGTCTTGTATTTTGTAATTCTAAATTTAAATTGAATTTATAATTATAATATTTTAGAACAACACATTTATTTTATAATATAAGTATTGCAAAAATGTACATATAAATATTACTATATGTAGTATATAGATTCATGTTATTGAAATAATATTGTTTTATAATATTTATGTCAAATAATATAATGATTAAAAAAATTAATTAATTAAAAATATATCATTTTTATATTTTATAGTATTTTTGCTCTGAAATAATCCTAATCCCAATATAATACAACGTCGGTTTTACCCCAAGGGATTTCATTTTTTAAATGTATTTATTTATTTTATTTTCCTTTGCTTTGCTTGCTGAATTGAAACCTCAAACTTAAAGGGGATTGGTCTGCGTTTGTGAATATTCAAAGATGACGTGTCGTTCAAATCTCTGGTGCAGACAGTCTATTGGTTACCTTAATTGTGGACATGATGTTAGCATTTTTGAGCTGTAAGAGATATTTGAGACATCCTGAAGGACTGATGAAATATTGGGACTTGACCGTCATAAAAGACCGAAATTAAATCCTGACCCTACACCAAAAGCAAGCTGTGTTTTATTGTATAGTCATACTGTTTCTAGTGACCCTCCATGGGAAAGTCCTCTTGTTTTACGGTGCTTTAAAGAAGTCTCTTATACACACCAAAGGGACATAGTTAAACAGCTCATTTCAACAGACGGTGTATAACAGCAACTCGAATCCAAAACAGCAGTGTTGAGTAGAAAACATTCAACCTGTCAGGTTCAGATGTGTGCGGGCAGAATGAGGTCTTAAATGATTTTAAATGGTTTTAAAGGTTCTTCAAAGGCAAGAGCTTTTGAGTGACACTAAACGGGGAGGAGGTCACATTCCTCGTGTGCACATGCCCCAATGTACAGAGGCGTCTCTCACAGGGAATTATGGGTAATTTGCACTGATATGGCATTGAGAACGGAGAAGGATTTGGGAATGTGGCAGCTTTAGCGGATAAGCGACTATCAGGGTCAAGGAAGCATGTAAAAAATTCATCAAAAAATGAATAATGTCTTCAGAGCAGTAGAACAATGTTACATGCGTTCACCCCTACTTAAAGTTTTTATTTGTGTATTTTAACTTTTAGAAGCACAACTAAAATAGTCCATAATAATCCAGAATGACATTGCAACACCTTTAAAAGAGAAAACAATATTGCTAGTTTTATCAATCCAGTCATCCATATACGTTCGAGTCCAGTTTTTGCTGTAGTCAACAAACACATTTGTCACTATTTAATGAGCGTAATCATTTTTAAACATCTGTGTTCGTTACATTAAGCATAATGTTTCCCATTATCATTTTGATTAATGGTTACTCTTCCAAAATCCCAACAAAAACAAATCTTCCTCACGTACCTCAACAAACACAGCAGATCCATCCATCAGCTCACTTCATTGGCAAAAAAACCCCGGGCAAATCATTGAATTCAGGTGTCGTGTGGAGACGTGTTCTCTGGAGTGACCAATCACACTTCTCTGTCTAGGAATCCGATGGACGAGTCTGGGTTTGGCAGTTGCCAGGAGAACGGTACTTGGCTGACTGCATTGTGCCAAGTGTAAAGTTTGGTGGAGGGTGGATTATGGTGTGATGTTGTTTTTCAGGGGTTGGGCTTGGCTCCTTAGTTCCAGTGAAAGGAACTCTTAATGCTTCAGCATACTAAGACATTTAATTTCATGCTCCCAACTTAGTGGGAAAAGTTTGGGGATGGCCCCTTCCTGTTCCAACATTGTGCACAAAGCGAGGTCCATAAAGACATGGATCAGCGAGTTTGGTGTGGAGGAACTTGACTGGCCTGCACAGAGTCCTGACCTCAACCCGATAGAACACCTTTGGGATGAATTAGAGTAGAGACTGCGAGCCAGACCTTCTCGTCCAACATCAGTGCCTGACCTCACAAATGCGTTTCTAGAAGAATGGTCAAAAATTCCCATAAACACACTCCTAAACTTAAAGAGTTGAAGCTGTTATTGCTGCAAAAGGTGGGCCAACTCCATATTAAACCCTACGGATTAAGAATGGAATGTCATTAAAATTCATGTACATGTAAAGGCAGGCGACCCATAACTTTTGGCAATATAGTTTAAACAAAGTTTTCTGTCATCTCTCGTGTTTCCTTTGTATTTTCACCCTCCCCCATCTCCGTGTGTTTGCAGCATTCCCACACTCTCAGAGTGTTTTTAAATGTACTATGATGGTCCTTCACTGGTCTCCTGGGGTCGCTTTCCATGGCCGTCTGAAACATTGCCAATATTTTGATTAATTGAACTACAAAACATGCAATGAAATCATTGGTATTTTTGCATGTACATTAACTCTGTTCCCTTTATCCCTATACAATATGAATACATCTATCTTGGAAATGTTTGGATTTGATTTGACCTTCTTTTGCCTTTTCTCTCCCACCTGTCCTACTCCTCTCCACCTCATAGGAATTGATCCCTGAGTTCTACTACCTGCCAGAGATGTTTGTGAACAGTAATGGATACTGTCTGGGTGACAGGGATGACTGTGTCCCTGTTTGTGATGTAGAACTACCAGCTTGGGCAAAGAAACCAGAGGACTTTGTTAGGATCAACAGGATGGTAAGTCAAACTCGCTACCTTACTTCAACTTTCTTTTTCTGTAGACATTGTGTGTAAAATAAACATGGCTAATGTCTAGGCCAGAACAGAATTTACACCTACAGGATTCTGTCATATACAAAGTTTGCAGATAGCTTAGGACCTTAGTGAGCCCTTCTCATCTCAGAGCCCAAGACAATGTCCCTACTTGTCCCCTTCTGACCATTGCTCTCTCTTCTATGTTGCATTGGGCATATTGAGAAATTATTCAGATTGGGATTCTTGTTCCGATTCCTCTTATTGGTTCTTTTCCCTCAACCATTCTATTAACAATTTCATTGCATTCATTTGGCTTGGTTCTAATTTAGACTCCGTTTTTTCATGGTTTTTCAAGAAGTCTCTTATATTCACCAAGGCTGCATTTATTTGATAAAAAATACAGTGCAAACAGGAATATTGTGAAATATTATTACAATTTAAAATAGCTCATTTCTATTTTAATATACTTTAAAATGTCATTTATTCCTGTGATCAAAGTTGAAGTTTCAGCATCATTACTTCAGTCTTCAGTGTCACATGATCCTTCAGAATTTCTAATAGGCTAATATTCTAATTATGCTGCTTAATATTTATGTGGAAACATGATACATTTTTTTGCATTATTCTTTAATGAACAGAAAGTTAATAAAAAACAGCATTTATTTGAAATAGACATCTAGAAGTCTTTACTGTCACTAGATAGATAGATAGATAGATAGATAGATAGATAGATAGATAGATAGATAGATAGATAGATAGATAGATAGATAGATAGATAGATAGATAGATAGATAGATAGATAGATAGATAGATAGATAGATAGATAGATAGATAGATAGATAGATAGATAGATAGATAGATAGATAGATAGATAGATAGATAGATAGATAGATAGAAAATGTGGCAGAAGAGCAGCCTACTGATGTCGTATCTCTGCTGAAGATATTACATCAACTGATGTAATGTCTGAACAGAATCTGCTATCTTTAATTCTTAGTCCAGTATTTAATCTGTAATCCATTTCCTTCCATCTTTTCCCCTGAGATCACACTCATTCGTACATATGATACAGCATCCTGGTCCTCTGCAGGCCTCTGCTTGCTGCTTTCCCTCAATGAAGGTCGTAATGTAGTGCACTGCTCGATACTAATGCAATCTACCGCTGACCTGAATGATGTCGCGGAGGACAGGCTCGGCCACTGTCCCTTATAATGTTACCCTAATGCCGGCCTCATCAATCATGATTTGGCTCACAGCAGACAGGACCTCACGGATGTGTGTGTGTGTGTGTGTCCTGTCCACCAATCCCTCTAGACTGTGGTGGGGTCGAAATTGTGTACTGCTTTTTATAATGGCTCTATCTAGCACATATACTCGTAAAAAAGGAGTGAACAACAGCGAAACATGGGAACTGTATATGCTGCAGGGTGTGTAATTTGAGTTTGTGTGTTTATGCATTTATAGCTACTGATTGTGTATCAAAACTGCTGCCAAATCAAAGCATTAGAGGTGTGTTGTGGGCCATGCTGCCCGAGGAAAAAGTGTCTATGTGCACTACAGGAAACACACTTGACCTTTTCAGCTGCAGTGACAGTGCTGCGGTGTGTGTGTGTGTGTTTGTGTGTGTGTGTGTGTGTGTGTGTGTGTGTGTGTGTGTGTGTGTGTGTGTGTGTGTGTGTGTGTGTGTGTGTGTGTGTGTGTGTGTGTGTGTGTGTGTGTGTGTGTGTGTGTGTGTGTGTGTGTGTGTGTGTGTGTGTGTGTGTGTGTGTGTGTGTGTGTGTGTGTGTGTGTGTGTGTGTGTGTGTGTGTGTGTGTGTGTGTGTGTGTGTGTGTGTGTGTCTTGTGGAGGTGACCTTTCCTCTGGCCTCATTTTTTCCCCCCTGGTTTAACACATTCAACTATTCAGACACTCGCACTCACACATACACATGCACATATCCAAAGATCACACAAGCAAGTTTTTCTTAAAGAAAGGGCTCGGGTATGTCAAAACACTTCAGATACTATTTGACATGACTATTTGACATGAGCCTTAAATGATGCAAAATGTGTTCTCGTCTCACAGTTTGGTTCCTTTTCCTGGAAACTCAGAATTTCGATATTTGTATAGTGCATCACAATCATTGATTTGATGGTGCCTTCGTAATTTAACAAAAGCTGGTGTGAGTATTCTGGATAAGACCTGAATTATCCACTCTGGTTTTAAAGCATGACAATTTTTTTCATAATTTACATTCTGAACCCATTTGACTTCATTTGTTCTAAAAAAAGAAGATTGGGTAGCTCTTTATTTTACAGTCCTGTTCCACATGTACTATGTACTTACAGTGATTACACTAACTGTGTAATAACTAGGTACTAACCCTGAACCTACCCTTAAACCTAACCTTAACCCATGTAGTTGCCTTATTTTACCCAGTACTTTCTTAGATAAGAATCCTGTGAGTACACGTGCTGCAAATTAAAGTGCAACCGAAGCTTAGTAGAAAGTCCTGTGTGCTCTTTTTCCCTAACATTTCTGATTCCTCTTAACAATTCAGATTCAGTTTCATTAACTTAGCACTTTTGAGGAATATTTATAAAAGGAATATTTGAATATGTCACGATTCCCCTGATTACCACCAGAGGGCACTCCACCCCGGGCTCTCACTCAATCAAGGACTACATTACCCATAATCCTTTGCACAGACTCATCAGCACTCATTGTTTACACCTGTGTCTCATTTACCTCATTTACCTCATTACCTCTGCCCATATCTAGCCTGTTCACATTTCCCAGGTTCGCTGTTGTTTCCCAGGTTCTTGTCTCTTGTGTTTGCATTTCTTGCCTGTTCTTGGATTACCCTTTTGCCTGTGTCCCCTGCCTTGTTTGCTTGTTTGGATTGCCTGTCTGGATATTGACCTATCCAGACCTATTTGACCATGCATCAAGCACCGATGGTCACTGAGCTTGGCCCATCACGGTCACCAGCATGTCCAGTGATAAGGCTCGCTGTTCCTGTCCTTTCAGCACCTTTCCATCCAATGGTTTCCACACAAGAGCCTGTTTACAAGATGGCTGCCATTCCAGAGTCTTCAGAAAAGATAGCCGCCACGCCTGTGTCTTTGGACAAGATGGCCGCCATTTCAGAGTTTCTTCCCGTCATGTCTGCCAAGCCTGTTCACAAGATGCCCGCTGAGCCTGTGTCTTTGGACAAGATGGCTCCTACGCCTGTGTCTTCGGACAAGATGGCTGCCGAGCCTGTGTCTTCAGACAAGATGACTGCCAGTCCTGAGTCCTCTGCCAAGATGGCCGTCACGCCAGAGCCCTCTGCCAAGATGGCCGTCAAGCCAGAGTCCTCATCCAAGAGTATTTGAAGTGTGTAGTGCTGACCATTGTGACCACGTTAATGTGGTGTGTGTGGGCAGCACATACATTGGCTCCAGCCCCTGTCCAGTGTCCGGTGAAGGCTCCAGCCCCTGTCCAGAGTCCGGTGAAGGCTCCAGCCCCTGTCCCAAGTCCAGAGAGGACTTTGTCTCCTGCCCAGAGTCCAGAGAGGACTTTGTATTCTGCCCAGAATCCAGAGAGGACTTTGTATCCTGCCCAGAGTCCAGAGAGGACTTTGTCTCCTGCCCAGAGTCCAGAAAGGACCTACTGCTGTAAGTCCATGGAGGCCATCCCTGAACTGCGGCGCCTCTGTGGTCCCTTGAACTACCTGCGCCGCCATGGTCATTTGAACTACCTGCACTCCCATGGTCCCCTGACCTATCAGCACTGCTGTGGTAGTCGTCTACTCCACCATGGGGCTCTTGAAGTCCGTCTGCACTGCTGTGGTTGTCGTCTGCTCCGCCGTGGGGTGCTTCAAGTCCATCTGCAGGCCCGCCTGTTCAGCCTGCTCTGCCCTGGCCACCTGCTCTGCCTGCGCCACCCTGGTCATCTACCCGCCCTGCTCCGCCCTGGCCGCCTGTTCATCCTGTCATTTACTGCGAGGTTTTGTATATTGTTACACTGTATCTCTGAGCATTTCCCTGGTTCTTGTCTCTTGTGTTTGGATTTCTTGCCTGTTCTTGGATTACCCTTTTGCCTGTGTTCCCTGCCTTGTTTGCTTGTTTGGATTGCCTGCCTGGCTATTGAACTATTGCCTGTTTTTTGGATTACGTGTCTGGATTGTCCCTCTAATAAAAGCTGCATTTGGATCTCCAACCTTTTGAATCCCCGGGCAGTTACATAACAATGTCATTAAAAAAACAGAGTAAGATAAAACAATTTTTTTTAAGCAATTCATTTGTTTTAGCTTCAGAATTGTTTTAATGTAGCTAGTTCTGAATAAGAATTCAAATTAATTTACAATGTTTTCATTGAAAGTCATGTAATTGAACAGTCCACTGATTAATTGTTGATACTTATAAGTAAGTCTGCTTAGGTTATGACAAAAAAAATCAAGTGAGGAACACATTGATGTTTGCAGAAAACCTTCCTGTTGTTGTACCTATAGATCTCAAATCTCATTTGAAGCTGATTTAATATCGACACCAGACATCTTGACGCACGCACCATGTTTGAGTATTTATCCAGCCATGATTATGAGCGTTTCAATAAATATTAATTTCCTTTTGTGGATAGCATTTAATGTGGTCCTGTTTGATGGAATGACTAGTGTTTTTCATGGAATTTTAGGTTAGTTGAATAGCACATACATTTTTAAACAGGCTACGGCTCGGTTTTGTCCTTAGATCTTGTCCTTTCTTTTTCTCTCTCTGCTGCTCTCTTTCACTCTGTCTCATTTAATCCCCTCTTTCCATCCTCGTCTTTGTGCTCCCTTTCTCTCTCTCTCTCTGCCATTTCTTCCTCTCCTTCTTTCACTTAGTGTTCCCATCTTTGCATGTGTCACTTTCGATTGTAATGACATGCCCTGGGGGTAACTCAGCCCCTGCGCTCCACGGCTTGCTCTGTTGGTAATAGCTGTTATTTCTGATGTGAGAGTGAGTGTGTAAATTCCAGCTGCGGGTCCCTGGGTGTGTTTGTGTGAGAGGAAGAAAAAAAGAGTGTATTTGTGTGCCATTCTGTGTTATTTGTTCAATCTTTCTTTTTTTCCCCTTTGTTATCATAGTATGACAGTCTTTCGATGGGGTTTGATACCTATAATAAAGCACTTCTGTAAATCTTTAAGCATTACCTTTCTATAGCAGGCAGTATCTAGACCCCTATTGGAATAGAATGATGCTTTGAATTCATAACTGACCATTATTTTAGAAAAACAAAATATTTATATATAAAATATTTATTTTTATATATAATATAAGTGATATAAATCTATATACAGAATATGCATGCAAATATTTCTTAAATATATACATGTATGTGTGTGTATTCAAATATACATAATAATTATACACAGTACGCACATATATTATGTAGATCAAAACATTTATTTTGGATACGATTAATCGCGATTAATCGCTTGAAAGCCCTAATATATATATATATATATATATACACACACACACACACACACACACCGATCAGGCATAACATTATGACCGCTGACAGGTGAAGTGAATAACACTGATTTTCTCTTCATCACGGCACCTGTTAGTGGGTGGGATATATTAGGCAGCAAGTGAACATTTTGTCCTCAAAGTTGATGTGTTAGAAGCAGGAAAAATGGGCAAGCGTAAGGATTTGAGCTAGTTTGACAAGGGCCAAATTGTGATGGCTAGACGACAGTCAGAGCGTCTCCAAAACTGCAGCTCTTGTGGGGTGTTCCTGGATATTTATAAATAAATATATTTATAGAATGATAATACTTACTTATAAATAAGTATAAATAGAGCTTTAATTCATTATAAGCATGGGCTTCAAAGAAAGTGTTACCAAAATAAAAAATAGAAAAGATATTAAATGAATGCTATTATTCAACAAGGACGTTTAAATTGATCAAAAGTGACAGTAAATACATTTATAATGTTACAAAATATATCTGTTTCTAAATAAAAGCTGTTCTTTTGAACTTTATATTCATTAAAGGATCCTGAAAAAAATGCATTAGTTTCTCCACAAAATATTATGGAGCACAACTGTTTTCAACATTGATAATAATAATAGTTTCTTGAGCACCTCATGTGGCACTGAAGACTGGAGTAATGATCCTGAACTTAGATAATTTAGCTTCAAGAAATGCATTTATCATATTTTATTGAAAGACAGCTGTTAAAATATTGAGAACAAGTTTATTTATTTACGTTTTGGTCTTTTATGTTGGGCTTCTGCAGTCTTCTGAAGTAGCGTCGCCCCGAGTGTATGCTTCTCTGTGCTGTGTGTGTTTGTGTTCATGTTGTGTACGTGTACCTTTCACCTCTAATTGCCCCGCTCTCTTTGACAGGCTCTGGAAAGCGAGTTTGTGTCGTGTCAGCTGCACCAGTGGATTGACCTTATTTTTGGCTACAAACAACGTGGGCCCGAGGCGGCACGCGCCCTCAACGTCTTTCACCACCTGACCTACGAGGGCTCCGTCAACCTCGACAGCCTCGCCAGTGATCCCCCAATGCGCGAGGTAGGTTGCCGCCACGGCGTTGCCATGACAACGGCAACAGGTTTCTGGAATTTGTGACTAACATCTCATTTTAATAATTGGGCTGTGTCAGTAAAGGGTAAAATCATAGGTAGAGCTTGTGTAAGGCATGGCCAGGCTTACAGTATTCTTCCCCTGGCCACAGACTTAAGACTAGCGTGAAATATTCTCACTCAAACAGTTGTCTGGTGCTGCTTCTGATTGATTTTAGAAAGAAAAGAAAGCTGATCAGCAGTTATGGGCACCTTTTCTCTGTAATAATGGCATATTGGCGAAACATATTTGGCAAACGATCCAGTGCGTATCTGTGTTTGCGCTCTGGAGAACGTTTCTATTTACAATTTGTTTTGCAGCATTTAGCAGTGTAGCCAATCACAAACATGTATGTTGATTTCTTGAACGTAATGGCCAATCAGAGGTGGCTAAGTTAGCACTGAACAAAAACTCTGGTGAGGGGATTCTGAGTTCTGCATGCTTGCAAATCCTCTCATTATAACAAACAATTTTGTCAATAAAAGAGATTCATTGTGCAGTCAGCTTCATTGATTATTACGGAACTTTATGAGATCGCACTGAACTAAGATGAGTGACAGCTTTTCAGTAGCTATAAAGTACTATTTTTCCTGGGACAGTCTTGTATTTCAGCTCTATTTTTAGTGTTCCGACTTATAATGAAAAAATGCTTCTTTTATAAATTTTCTTTGCTAAGTGATCATATAAAAGCGAGTAGCAGTCTTCACTAATGCGAGAATAGCTAATCACAAGGTAGCCAGTCTCATCATAGTATATTTTGTGGAACAAAAATACCATCCAATCACAATTCGTTATCGATTAACTTGCAGTGAGTGAAGGCAGAGCTATTAGAGAGCGCGGAGGAGATCAAGTCAGACGCGAAGATGTCAAATAAGCGTCTTCAAAAAGAGTTTATCAAGTCAATATGCATAGTAAGTCATGAACAATAACTCAATGTTATATCGCGCAGAATGACACACACTCGAAAGCGCTCTGTCAGACAACGTGCCATCCCGAAATCAGTTCCCTGTGTGCCTGCCTGAATGGTCAGTTCAGTCAATTCATGGTCAATGATCAAATACAATAAATGCCCATTATGTGGAGGGCATTGGCTTGAACGTAAACAGCTTGGTGAATATCGGCTCGGATATCTGTCAGTAGCTATATTAGATTCAATCATTCGGTCTTAAAGTGACAGCAGCCTAAAATGTCTGTGCCATTAATGTTAATCAAACAACAAAAGATGTTAAATAAATGTATACATGTTAAACAAACCTACTGTACCTTAAAAACTTAGTTTATGTCATTTGTAACTATATAGTATTTGTCCTATTGTTTGTAATTGGCTTCTTCCCATCCTGTATTCCACCATGAGAAATGTGGTCACACTACTATAAAGGAGCGCGCTTTCCGTGCTTTTTTCCATGGAAATCCTGCATACATTATGCTTGCTTTTCTGTTCAAATTAACAGTGGTTTGTGAACGTAGATGCTTTAATAACAAATTGTTTATCAGGAGTGTTTATGCTGGGATGTGTACTAGGTTGTGCGGCCACACGTAACCTAAAACAATTCCATGGAAATCTATTCATATGTGTTTCTCAAGGGGAAGTGAATTTCCTTAGCCTTACCCTGGAGTTGTTTCTCCCTATGGGTAAAATGCTTTATAAATGTCACCATAGATAGACTACTGTGTCTATGCTAGCATTATATAGCTAAATAAATGTGGGATGTTTTTTTTAAATTTATATATTTGCAGGTGAACCATTTTTTAAATGCAACAGGTTTAAAAATGATGGCGTAAGATTCGCAATATCAGCATTCGTCAACCACAGTTCAAGCACGAGTGAGCCCAGTGTCAGTTGAATATCTTTGAGAGACTGTCAGTATGTGTCATTCAGGTCTTGCCATGCAAATATGTCCTCTGGGAAAGAGAAACTCAAACTGCTTACTCACATGCTTTGCATCTTCTACTCTGAATGAGTGGGAACCGTAAGACTTTAGGTACAAATAAATACTTTGCTTAAAAGTACATCTGGTAATATCGGTGCCAAATTAGGCATCAGGCAGAATTAGAATAAAAATGTGTTTTTGAAGAAGAAAATACTTGTGCAGAAGTCACCGCCACATGCCAGAATGTTGTGGTTGATTGCCGATGTGTTGCTACATAGTTGCTAAAGTGTCAATCAATGTAAATCTATTGCAAACCTATTAAAATGTTTTGCCTGTTTTGTCATCCACCAGGCAAAAATTGTAAATCTGATCAAATAGAAAAGTAGCAGCACTCTTTTCCACAGCAAGCCACATGTTCATAGCATAAATGGTGCACAAACCAGTGCTATTTAAGTATTATATTCTATTATAGTATTTATTCATATTTTGAATCAGATTTTTTTATTTAATTGTTTTTTTTAGTAATTCTGTTATTCTGCCAAGGCAACTAACATGTTATTATTTCAGCTTTATTTTAATTATCGAGAGTATTTATTAAATAGTTTTAGTCGATTCATTTTAAAACACTCTTTTGACATGAAGTATAGTAGTATTTATTTCTTTTCTGGTTATCAACCAAAATTGAATTCATCAAGCAATTACGATGTAAATCAATGTTATTGATTTTCCACACAATAGTCTTTATTGACTGCTGGAAGTTTGGAAGAAGACTTAATTGTGTTTGTGGATATGATTCCAATTCAACAGCAGCAGCTGGTAGGCAGCGTGTTTGTAGCAGTGTATTTCCCTTTCCTCCCTCCCTTCCTACTCTTTTTCTCCCTCTCATTCCCTCTATCTCTCTCGCTCCCTGTGATACCCACCATCTGCTGTCTGCAAAACAAGTCATTTATATACTGTCACTTCCAGGACTGCCTTTATTTGTCAAGTGACCACTATGCAAATTACTCACGGAACAGGGGGGCTAATTATCAAACAATATGGAGAAAGCTTTGCTTTTCATCATTCAGCTCTAAATCCCAGACAATAGCAATTATGTTTCTTTCATGTGGCCGCGTTCTTCACAAGCAGTCCAGCACTCTGAGAGCAATGGTAGCTGACAGCAAGGTTTGTTAGCCTCGGAAGAGCCAGAAAACCGGCTTTTATTTGTCAGTTCTGAAGCTTGAGAAGCCTTTATGTTCCATTCAGTATATTAATAAAGTCTATATTGCTTTTTATGTCATCCAAGCACATGGCAACTGGCATTCAGACACTTAAATGCAGAGGAAAGCTGAGCTCAACTTGACTTGCGTGAAGGAATTCGTTTATTTTTGCTCTACTAGTTAGCCAATACCCCTCAACCTAAAAACATGAAAGGAATAACCCCATGGACAAAATATATTGACCTCATGTGCGCTAAATTCACTAGCGTTTCTGAGAGAGTCTCATGGTATCTCGCTCAGAAATGTGACCGTCACCTTCAGGCTATTGATTCATTCCCCACTGACAGGTGCATCCACAGCTCTGACATTAAGCACTGCAATTACGGCCTTAAAATGTCAAACTCTGGAGTTAAGGGTCATAACTCGTTCCAGAGTCAAATCAAAATGGCAGCAGTTGATGATGGAGTCGCAGGGCTCTAGTTGGCAGGGTTGTGTCACAGGAAAAACAGCGTTTAAGGATGAAGAACATGCCAGCAATCTTTTGGTACAGGTTTTTATTGCACGTAAACATAATACACGATCTGAGAGCGCTGCTTGTGAATTATCCGTCACTGATAAGCATTAAATTATGCATTCACAAATGAGTACAATATTTAAAAGGAGTGTCTCTGTAAGAAAAGGTGCAATTGATCCTTTCACAGTCTCCAGTGTTCGAAAAAAAAAAAAAACAGATATAAACCCTACTTCCAAGTCTGAAATATTACACAGATATTTTATTATTACTATTGAAGTCTACTTGGATGCCAAAGGATTCATTCAGATGGCCAAACTTTAAGCGAACGATTTAGCAATAAGGCTGAATACTTTTGTGGTGAAAACTTGTTTGCAAAATGACGTATTAGCATTGGTGTAAACAGGTCTTAAAGGAATTGTTAGTTGACCCAAAATTCTGTTTACTCACCCTCCAAACCTGAATGAGTTTCTTTCATCTGTTGAACACAACAGAAGATATTTTAAAGAATGTCAGTAATCAGACAGTTGACGGCTCCCATTGACTTCCATAGTAGGAAAAAAAAATACTATGGAAGTCAATGGGTGCCATCATCTATCTGGTTTCGACATTCTTTAAAATATCTTCTTTTGTGTTGAGAAACTCATATAGGTTTGGAACAACTTGAGGGTGAGTAAGTGATGGCAAAATAAAAAAATGTGGGTGAACTATCCCTTTAAGGCACTTTATTCCACATACATGAGCATATAAAAGGCCTGTCTTTTACATTTTAGCTATCTTTTTACTCTATACATACCGTTACTAAGCTCACACCTAAATATCCTTATGCTTCTCTGCGAACCTGAAGTAAACATCAGACTAACCTGAACCTAACCTGACCTAAAGATGAAGCCGTGATTGACATGCCACAGGTTATGATGGATGTTTTGTGTCCATCTAAGCATGGCGGCTTATAGCTCAGAGGGAGACAATCACTGTACAGCTTATGCAAGAGGTTTTCTTATCTGTCATAAAGAGCTGGGGCTTAAAGTGGATTATAGTAATGAACTGCCAGTTATGAGTTACTGATTTCTGTTTGTGATAAAGTGCGTTTTTTTCTCCAGAGCTGAGATGATTCAACCGGTTGACATTGTGGGTCAGTTGACAACATTGAGATGATTTAAAGGACATGCCTCACATAACCTTAGCTTGAGCTTTGGCTAGACATAATCTGTCAGAATTGGATATATAACAAGGTAGTTGATATAAATACAGGATGTTTTTCTGGACTTAAACTGCTAAGTAGGGTTGCACCAGCCATTCGTAGGTTCTGACTTAAATTGTAATGTAAATTCCACACTAGAGGCTTAGTAACTACTAGCTAGTTATCTGATCTACTAGTTAATCTTATTATTATTTTTATTAGCTTTCAAGCTACAAACATCAAACTCGGGTCAGACCTCAGACCTGTACTGACTTGCATTGCTATATCTTTTCTAACTGATATGACTTACATCAAAAAACAGAAAAGTCTCTGACTTTCAATAAGGGTGTCAAAACATTTGTACAAAAAGACTTATAAAGTATTTAAGTCGTCTATCACTAGCAGAGCTTAATGACTATCCTAGGACAACATGGTAGGCTAAAAACATGCTAATTCATGCAGGCAAAGTTCTAATCATGCTAGCATCATGCTAATTTGTGCTAAATCATGCAAGCAACATGTTAGCAATATCCTAATAAAATCATGCTAGAACATGCTAATTCATGCTAACATCTATCTGTTGAAAATTCTATCTTTTAGAATTACTAAACTAAAACTTAAAACTATTTCAAAATAAACCTGTAAACTGAAAACCTTAAAGCTGAAAAACTTAACGCTGTTATACTTCAAGCTTTCTGGTCTAGGTTTCTCAAGCCAACTTCAAAGTTTGTTTGCGAACTTTACTTATCTAGTTCGTAACTCATCTAGTTCGAATGTAGTAAGTCGTGAACTCTCAGTCAAGTAATGCGTAGTCACATGATATGGTTATCCCCAATGATGCAGTCTAAAATATGTGAGCATAAGCTGTGTTTAAATGCTGTAAATTTCAGTTTATTTATTTGAACTTATTTTGCCTCACGTAACAAATGGTAAATCAGTAAGGTTCAGTAAGTTCATGATGTATTGTGTGTGTGTGTGTGTGTGTTTGCGCATGCTCGTGACTCCGCCCACTGCAGACCTGCATGAGCTTGGCTGTTTTCATAAAGAATCAGTACAGCATATCTGTCTTTTATAAATATGATAAAACTAAAGACTCTTCGGAGATATGAATGATGCAATACTACTCTATAGTTACTCAAGATTAACATGAGACTGGCAGAAACTGTGTGTGTTATGTGTGTGTTTAAGCTGCACAACACGTTTCTTGAGCAGCAAATCAGCGTATTAGAAGGATCATGTAAGACTGAAGAGTGGAGTAATGATGCTGAAAATTCAGCTTTGAAAAAAATATATTAAAACATAATAAAATAGAAAACAATATTTCACAATATTACCGTTTTACTGTATTTTTTATTAAAAAAATGCAGCCTTGATAGACTTCTTTTTTATCAATAGAAATAGTCTCAATAAATATATGTTTATATTTTAATTTGGAGTATATTGACTATTTATATTCATATTTCTGGACTTCTAGAAGGAATTTTTCTTCTCATTTTTTTCTTCACTTTTGGATGGCAGAAATATAGTGATACTTTCCACATGGCTGCCTTTTTCTCTCAGATCTTCAGATCAGATTACATTATTTGAGCAGACATTGTGACCCCTGTTCCTGAGTCTAACCTAAAATAGCTATAATGTGAGCGCATTATTATTTGACAGACAGCATCGTAAAACAGCACAGACTGACACTTAATTGTTGCCAAATGTGATTGCTTTGAGTCGTGAGAGATCTGCTTGTGTCAAATGTTGCCACCAGGGTCAGGCTTAGATTAGATTGTTTAAGTTTGATGATATGTTGTTCTTATTTTAAGAGAACCAACTATTTTAAAAGAAACTGTAAAAGTGAGAAGTCATACTGTATAGCATCACATATTTCTCAAAATGTCAATCCATGTAAACATGTAGTGAGTTCAGAACTGCGATTCTAAGCGTGTAGGTCATGTGACATGTTCAACATGCAGACCTGGACGGTGTGGTGACATGGACAACGCAGACGTTTGATCTGACACACGAGTCCAGGCTTCAGAGCACTGAGGGAGAGCTGTTCTGTTAGACTGTGGGAGGCGCTCCACGCGGGAAGGAAAGATTGATGGGATCAGAGCCTCAGAACAGCCGAGGGGAGCTTGTAGGTGTCTGTCAATGCTACCGTGCACAGTGGCTCACGCGCAACTCTCCACATCTCCTGGGCTCCACACACATACACAAACAACCACAAACATACAGTCTATCAATAACCAGCACACAGCGACATGCGTCTGTCAGCGTTACATAACATGAGGGATGTGTGAGGACTAAAAAATTAATGGCTTTCTGTGCTTCAATCATGTTGACCCTTCATCTTATGTTCAGTCATGGCTCAAATCGCATAACAAGCAAAGAGAAACCTGAATATTTATGTGTAATTGTAACATTAGGTCAAGTAAACTTTATAGTGACTAGGCAACAACCTTGGTTAAAATGGTTTTAGATGGATTATAGCATGTTATAACGTCTCAACTTCCCAAAACTACACTACAGTAAAACAAATTATGTTTTTGAAAGAAGTGTCTTTTGCTCACCAAGGCTGCATTTATTTGATCAAAAATACAGTAAAACAAATTCCCTCTGCATGCAATAGGGTAGCGCTACAACCAACCAGAGCAACGAAGAAGGTGAAGCGGAGCTAGTTGATAGATTAAACTTTCGCCGTATCCGGTCGGCAAAACCCCGAACACATCTTCCTTTCTTAAGAATGACTTCAGTGCCGTTCTTTGTTCTTTTCTCAAAGAAAAGCTTCACTTCAAGTCTTCCAGAGTCGCGGCCAAAGCCGAATCGAAAGACCACTGTTCGCCAGCTTCTTTGTTTACAAGTAGCACGTGGAACCAAGTCAACTCTGCCATCATTATGTTAAGCCCGCCCAGCGACTCTATACACGATGTGATTGGCCTGACCAGAGTTTGGTTTTTCCAGCACGCAAGCCAACGGAGAGTTGCTAGACTACCCTGGCCACAAATTAGATTTGCTGCCGCTAGGCTAGTATTTCTTGTCAATTGCCCAATTATGAATTTAAGAGTTTCAAATGAAGTTACTAGTCAGGAACTAAAGATTATTGTACAATAACTGCATTTATGTCTATACTATTTAAGTATGTAATGATTAAATAGCATAGGATTATTTAGAACTTCTGCTCTCGCTTTTGTACAACTTTAGCTTACTATTGAAAGAAACTTTATGTCGTGGCACTATGAGGTTGTTTCTGAGTTGCTTCTGATGCTCTTCATTTGTAAGTTGCCTTGGATACAATGTCTGCTAAATAACTAAATGACATCATAATGATTTATATGTGTGCTTTAGACTCAAAAAGGATGTAATTATTCTCATTCTGGTGTACCAATGTACTTTAATGTACCAATAGTAATAATATTACTATCAATAGTCCTGTTCCTATTGTGTGTGTGTGTGTGTGTGTGTGTGTGTGTGTCTATATATATATATATATATATATATATATATATATATATATATATATATTGTGTGTGTGTGTGTGTGTGTGTGTGTGTGTGTGTGTGTGTGTGTGTGTGTGTGTGTGTGTGTGTGTGTGTGTGTGTGTGTGTGTGTGTGTGTGTGTGTGTGTGTGTGTGTGTGTGTGTGTGTGTGTGTGTGTGTGTGTGTGTGTGTGTGTGTGTGTGTGTGTGTGTGTGTGCGCGTGTGTGTGTGAGCTCTTTTTGCCCTTTGTCTCCGGCACAATAACATCTGAGAGGGAGGGTTCTGCCGCAGTCCTGGCTGTGCGTCAGTCCAGGTTAACGTCTGCTCGCGAAGGGTGGGTGGGTGATTGTGTTTTACGTGGACCCTGCTCCTAGAAATGGGAACGGTTAACTGAAGCATGTTAATAAGGAAAGGCTTGTCTCTTCCATACTAACACTTGGATGACTCTGCAGGCTTTGAAGGGGGCAGGGTGGGGGAAGTTTTGGAACTCACCCACTCATAGTCACTAACCAACCCCTCCACAACCACCCCTCCAAGGCTAGGCAAGGCTGGGGGGGTATGGGGGGATTTGCTTGCATTGTCAAGTAACGCATTGACCCATCACTTTGATGCGTATCGATACTGACAGCCCGCTCTCTCTCTCTCTCTCTGCTCCCTCTCTCCATCTATCTTTTCCTCTGTATCTTTCTCTCTCTTTTGCTGCAGGCCACCGAGGCTCAGATCCAAAGTGTTGGACAGACGCCATCTCAGTTGCTCATCGAGCCACATCCTCCCCGTAGCTCCGCCATGCACCTGGTGAGAACAGCGTGTGTGAGAGTGTGTGTAATAAAATCAGTGTGTGTGTGTTTGTTGTGTGTTTTTTTTCCCTTCTGCCCGGCAGTAGGGAAGTTATTATTTCCAACAAGGGCAGTGACGCCTGACCTTCGGACCGCTTCCCAACACCCAACACAACAGTCTCACTTCCATATGCCCAGAACTTTTGCGGCCATGTTGTAGTTCAGAACAATCCACGGTTGTGCGATCACTGACCAGTCACCAAATATAGTGACACTACTATTTTAACTACATTTAACTGCAATATAATATATTTTTCAGTAAAATAATCGACTTTTTATAGGGACAGAACACTTAATCATTGTTTCTAATGTAGTGTTGGGAAGGCCAATTTATTCTAGTGAAATTTTTCCTTTGGATTGTTCGTAATAACATAATGGAACAATAAAAAAAAGTCACAGACTCCCTGTATGTTACATGCTACTGTTTCTACTTGTTCAAAAACCTTCTTTTTCAAAATATGGTTCATTTATAGTGTGTTTGTGATTTATGAGGACACAAATTTGTATAATGACACTGGTATTACACTGGTATTACACTGGTATTACACTGGTATTACATGAAATATGAAGGCATTTCATATGCCCTCATATTTAAAATAGCTTTAAAAACATAGTAAACAATGTTTTATTAAAAATTTAAAAATGCATAATTTTTCCTGTGATGGGTAGGTTTAGGGGTAGGGGTAGTGTAGGGGGTTAGAATGTACAGTTTGTACAGTATAAAAACCATTATGCGTATGGAATATCCTCACTTAGATAGCAAAACAAACCTGTGTGTGTGTGTGTGTGTGTGTGTGTGTGTGTGTGTGTGTGTGTGTGTGTGTGTGTGTGTGTGTGTGTGTGTGTGTGTGTGTGTGTGTGTGTGTGTGTGTGTGTGTGTGTGTGTGTGTGTGTGTGTGTGTGTGTGTGTGTGTGTGTGTGTGTGTGTGTGTGTGTGCGCGCGCGCGCGCGCGCGCGCGCGCGCGCAGTTACTTCATTATACTTTATTAGCTTGTAATTTTGCTAACTACTTTTTCTAAATAGTAACTTCAATGTTTGGCTTCCAAGTAGCTTCCTCAACACTGATGATTTTATTAACATGTCAAGCTGATGATACTACACTGTCATATGACAGGTATTGTTTCTTGATATTTAATCCAGCTACAGCAGGAGTATTTTTTTCAGTGGTGCCAAAGCATTTCTGTCAATTTCCTCTTTGGAACTGTAGTCTTTAACCAATTTGGAGTTATGGCCTTACTTGCACCAAAGTCAAGCACTGCTACTTCCAGGTAGTCACTGGTCCTGTGTACAGCAACCTTCACAGAGCCCTAACACAAATACATGACATACAGGCCTGGCATACTTACATGAGCACACAACTCCATCACAGAGGCGCCGAAGACAGTTGTGTCGGGAGAACAGTGCTCCCTACTGGCCTTTTAAGTCCTCGCACCCGATTCCTAATCATTCCGATCTCAATCAAGCATCTGTCATAACAATCACACTGAAGTTTACAAAATGAATGCTGTAATGCTGTCGATATAAGATTTATAATTAGTGCTTGTTTATATTCCAAAGTAAATGTGTGCAGTCTACTGCTTTGAGTTTGATGTTGCCAAAGATGTCCATAATTAAATACTTTGAATATCATTGTTCCTCCAATCAGAGTAAAACATTTACACCACTGTGGAATCTTGTTAAAGTGTTTTTTTTTTTTTATCCAGGCTATATCATTTTATTATATATTTTACTATTTTTACTTTATATTTATGGGGTCAGTATTTACTCTTATATATTTTTGGGGTCAGTACATGTTCTCCCAGTGTCAACATGGGTTTCCTCCGGGTGCTCCGGTTTTCCCCACAGTTCAAAGACATGCAGGTTAGGTGGATTGGATATGCCAAATTGTAGGATTGTGTGTGAGTGTGAATGTGTCCCTGGGTTGTGTCAGGAAGGGAATCCGGCGTAAAACCTGTGCCAAATTAAGGTGAAGCCGACCCTGCAAATGAGCGGGAATAATGCTAGGAAGATGATTATTTTTGGGGTCAGTAAGAATTTAAAGAAATTAATACTTTTATTCAGCAAGGATGCATTCAATTGATCAAAAGGGACAGTAAACACTTTAACGTTGTTACAAAACTATTCTATTTCAAACAAATGCTGTTCTTTTGAACTTTCCATTTATCAAATAATTCTCAAAAAATGTACAAAAATATTAAGCAGCTCGGCTGTTTTCAGCATTGATAATAATAAATGTTTCTTGGGCATCAAATCATCATAGTGATGATGCTGAAAATTCAGCTTTGACATAACAGAAATATAAAACAAGTTTTCTATTCTATTCTATTTTTTTATGCATTATGATCAAATAAATAAATAAATTATCTACATATTTATAATAATAAATGTGTGTGTGTGTGTGTGTGTGGGGGGGGGGGGGTGTATAACAACATGCAAAAATAAAGAAGTAAAATAAGTAAAGACATTTTTTTTTGTCTTGACTTATTTCTTTAAAGGCCCTTCTCCATGACTCTCCTCCTAAACTACCACACACAGTCTTTCCTCTGTGTTCCAACTCTTTTTTTTTACCACTTTCCTCTTTGCTAACAAGCTCTCCTCATATCTTTCCCTTCCCTCCCTCTTTTCCATCCTTCTCCTCCTTTGCTTTCTCTGTTCAATAGTGTTTCCTTCCGCAGAGTCCGCTCATGTTTAAGGATCAGATGCAGCAGGATGTCATCATGGTGCTGAAGTTTCCCTCCAACTCTCCCGTCACTCATGTGGCCGCCAACACTCTGCCCCACCTGACCCTCCCCGCCGTCGTCACCATCACCTGCAGCCGACTCTTTGCCGTCAACCGCTGGCATAACACAGTGGGTGAGTGTGAATCTTTTGTGCATACTACAGTGTATATACTAACCAACCAGTTAACGGCTTAATTTCCCTTAAAAAACACACACACACACACACTCACACCCCAACAAAAAAACAGCTACTCCACATGTTACCACTTGGCCATGTGTGAACAACATTACCCAACTAGCCTTTCCCCCGGAGCCCCCCTCACCTGCGGGTCAGAGGTCGGGCGCCGTGGCGACGGGCTAAATTAGCCTATCACGGCCTCTCCTTTCGCCTCACACCTCCCCAGCTGTCACGGCAACACATAGTGATGTCAGGACCAAATGTGGCAACCTCACTCTCTCACACTACTAATGGCTGCAGCTGCAGGACCAGCCCTCTCCGGACGTGTGTGTGTGTGTCAGTCCCCCGAAATAATAAGGCCACCACATTGAGCTCAAAATGGCGATCTCTGCCTTGTAGGCCTGCCTCAGGGGTGCTATAGCTCTGGCCCGCCTGACACAGGAGAGGGAGAGAAATCAATAAGCACCATGGAGATCTGGCTGGTGGGTCTCCACAAGGCCCCGTGTCAAATGGGATGGGGTCAGGAAGTGGATTTGACTGGCGGCAGGGCAGGTGTTTGCGTGGGGACATTTGTGAGGGTGTACTGCAAAAACAGTATTTTTGTCTTGTTTTGCAGTACAAATATTTAAACATTCTTAAATCAAGATAAAATTACTTGTGAAGCAAACTGACGTAAGATTTCCTCTGAAAAAATGTATCAATTTTATGCTTAAAGGGGACCCATTATGCAAAATTCACTTCTACGCGGTGTTTGAACATAAATGTGTTGGCAGTGTGTGTACACAACCACCCTAGAATGGTAAAAAATACACTTTCTTTGACATAACCTTGTGTGTATTTCACATTTTAATACTCACGGGACGCGCCGTATCACATCTAGCTTTCTGTGCGTGTGCTTCGGATGTGTGCGCTCAGAAAATCATATATCAGAAGTTTAGACTGATATGGCTTTAAAATGCATGCAATAATAAACGTTCATGATGAGAAAGAACTGCAATGTCATGTGACCGGATAATCAAAACCAAACAAATGTTTTTTTGGAAGAGTATCTGAGGTATGAGCTGTACAGGCTCAACCCTTGCTCTTCTGGAAAGGGGGCGGGAGCAGCAGCTCATTTACATTTAAAGATACATGCGCTAAAACAGCATGTTTTTCCTTCCATTCAAAAATGGGCTTTTACAACATGGTAAAATAAATGACCTGTGAGTATTTTTAGCTGAAACTTCACAGACACATTCTGGGGACACCTGACACTTATATTACATCTTGTGAAAAGGAGCATAATAGGTCTTCTTTAATACAAGAAAATAATTATGGCAATAGAGTAAGAAAAATAAATAAATTCCCTTTAAATTAAGTTTATTTTTCTTACCAGAATTGGCAGATATTTTTATATATTTATTATTATTATTATTATTATTTTTAAGTCACTTAATCTTAAAATTAAGTCACTTTTTTTTCAGAAAACAACACAAAGTAATTTTGCTTTGTTTAGAATGTTTAGATATTTTTTTCTGGAAAACAAGACAAAATTACTGAGGAAGAAAATTGTTTGCAGTGTGTGTGTGTTTGAGAGTATCGGGAGTGAAGGTACTGAAAAGTGTGTTTTTGACTTTTTTTACTGTCTCTGTGTGTGTGAGATAGGTCTTCGAGGAGCTCCAGGATATTCAATAGAGCAGGCCCATCACCTCCCCATTGAGATGGACTCGCTGATTGGTAGGTTTGACTCTTTTATTGTTGTTGTTAAATACTTTCTTCTGTCCCAACCTTAACTAAATTAAGTGGTCCATTCGAGCAGTAGGTTTATTTCCCTGAAAAGGTGCTCTGTGGTGCTTTAAAAACATTGCTCTGTTTTGATGAGTATTCCTAAATCAACACAGCAACATTGATTCAATGATAACATGAGTTTGGGGTGGGGCTATCTGTTTTTCCAACCAATAGCAGAGTGTTTGGAAGACTTGTTAGAAAACAATCATTTTTGCAACATGTTTATTATATAGTGGCTGCGTCTGAAATCTTAGGAAGTTGACTTGTTGCTTCACTTCCCTATCACTCAATGACTCACGCAAAAATGTTTGCGCACAAAGGTACTTCACAAAACAATACAGCAAGCTTTGGTGAAAACTGAGCCGCTCGTCCTTATATGCCTCCATGCTCCCTCATGAGAGGACTCGAGACCGGTGTGCCTCGCAGGTGACGTTCATTCTCAATCACGCACACCGATCTCGCTCGCTCCTCCCATGTCTCTCGCTCGTCCACCTCGCCACATAATCCATTGCTAGAAATGAAAAACTTTGGTCAAATATGTACATTGACAGACAAACTGACCACCAACTTCAACTTTTAGGTGCCATCTTTATTTTTTAACTTAACTGGCACAAAATGGAAAGCACAGGATTGTGGGATAACGGACAGTAAAGATTTTTTATGTTAAAAATGATTTCTATTTCAAATAAATGCTATACTTTTTAACTTCTATTCATGATAGAATCTGGTCCCACTTTATATTAGGTGGCCTTAACTACTACCGGCATGTACTTACATTAAAAAAAAATTCACATTGTTTTGCAAAACACTTTTGCTGATATTGAGGTGGGATACGGGTAAAGTTAGGGACAGGTGTGGTGGTATGGGTAAGTTTAAGGGTAGGGTTTGGTGTAAGGGAAGTGTCAACGGTGTAATTATAAATGTAAATACAGAAATGAATTACAGATGTAATTACATGCAGGTATTTTTTTAAAATGTAAGTACAATGTAAAAACATGTACAGTATGTACACAATAAGTGCATTGTATCAAATTATTAATTCAAATGTTAGTACATAGTAGTTAAGGCCACCTGATATAAAGTGGGTCCTAGAATCCTAAGATAAAGATTGCATTGAATCAATGGAGTAATGGCTGCTGGAAATTCTGTTTTGACATCACAGGGATAAATTACATTTATTTCGAATTCTAATAATATTTCACAATATTACTGTTTTTACTGAATTATTGAACAAATAAATGCAGCCTGGGTGAACATGGGAGACTTCTTTCAAAAACATTGTACCGACCCCAAATTCTGAAACAGTTATGTGTATTGAATCTCTTGACGATTGTAAAAAATTAGGCTTTTATTATATACTGTAAGTAATACTTTTTTAATCGAATGATTTCAAACTCTGTAAACATGTCTATTCCAGCGAACAACTCGGGCACAAACAAGCGACAAATCACTGACCTGGTTGACCAGAGCATTCAGATCAACACTCAGTGTTTTGTGGTGACGGCAGATAACCGCTACATCCTGGTGTGCGGTTTCTGGGACAAGAGTTTCCGCGTTTACTCATCAGATACAGGTAAGAGACACTCATTGGACATTAAGGGAAAAGTTCACCCAATATGTAATATTTTTTCATCATTTATTCACCTTAAATAAAAGTATCCTGAAAGTAGTCCATGATATGTTTGTATGTTATACTTCTGAAGCTATACGATCGCTTTGTGTGAACTTTAAAGGCACAATATGTACGATTTTCGGATTAAAATATCCAAAAACCACTAGAAGAGTGTCATATTCCAAATGTTTCCAAGAATGTTTAAATCCAGAGAAATAAGCAATTTTAACCAGGACACGGACCATGTCTGTGCGTCGCCCATTAATGACATCATACCAGCGTTACCCTCAATTTACGATTTTATTTAGTAGAAACCATGGAAACACCAAAGACGCTTTAATATATTGTGTGTTTCATTAGACAGGTGAGCAACTGTTTGGATACATTCATCGACAGAAAACTAATCATTGTTATAGCTCAACACAGTTAGTCTTATTGTTTTTAATTTTGTTTTCTTGATTTACCGTGAGTACCATGTTTTACCATGCCTATCGATCTAGCTTACTGCAGTGTGCAACAAGTGTCTCATAGTAGCCGGCGAGAAAACTTAACATAACTTTCAACACACTCAAATAATTAGATTAGATTAGATTAGATTCAACTATACTTTTATACTATATACGAGGAGCTCCAGGATATTCAATAGAGCAGGCCCATCACCTCCCCATTGAGATGGACTCGCTGATTGGTAGGTTTGACTCTTTTATTGTTGTTGTTAAATACTTTCTTCTGTCCCAACCTTAACTAAATTAAGTGGTCCATTCGAGCAGTAGGTTTATTTCCCTGAAAAGGTGCTCTGTGGTGCTTTAAAAACATTGCTCTGTTTTGATGAGTATTCCTAAATCCTAAAAGTATTCCTAAATTCCTAAATACTTGATGAGTATTCCTAAATTCCTAATTCCATTTTTGCGTGAGTCATTGAGTGATAGGGAAGTGAAGCAACAAGTCAACTTCCTAAGATTTCAGACGCAGCCACTATATAATAAACATGTTGCAAAAATGATTGTTTTCTAACAAGTCTTCCAAACACTCTGCTATTGGTTGGAAAAACAGATAGCCCCACCCCAAACTCATGTTATCATTGAATCAATGTTGCTGTGTTGATTTAGGAATACTCATCAAAACAGAGCAATGTTTTTAAAGCACCACAGAGCACCTTTTCAGGGAAATAAACCTACTGCTCGAATGGACCACTTAATTTAGTTAAGGTTGGGACAGAAGAAAGTATTTAACAACAACAATAAAAGAGTCAAACCTACCAATCAGCGAGTCCATCTCAATGGGGAGGTGATGGGCCTGCTCTATTGAATATCCTGGAGCTCCTCGTATATAGTATAAAAGTATAGTTGAATCTAATCTAATCTAATCTAATTATTTGAGTGTGTTGAAAGTTATGTTAAGTTTTCTCGCCGGCTACTATGAGACACTTGTTGCACACTGCAGTAAGCTAGATCGATAGGCATGGTAAAACATGGTACTCACGGTAAATCAAGAAAACAAAATTAAAAACAATAAGACTAACTGTAACTAATGTAACTAATATGATAAAACAGCAGTGCGTTACCCCACATACGCATGAACGGAAGAAGCCGAAGCGGTCGTCTGCGGCATAATAAAAGCTCTGTGAAATCAAGCCATCATCAAGCTACACCTTGATTTCTATAGGGCACAGCTGATTGGTTCCTGCTGTATCAGTAGCCAATGAGCTCACTGCTCAACCTTCAAATACTGGTCAGCATTTGCTGTAGCAGTTGCAGGTCGCTTTGAAAAACCCTTCACTTTCCCCAGCTCCACCTGTATAGATATGCTATGGGTAATTCATGTATACTATATTGTACAGCAGCAGCATGTCTTACTTGCTCACAAAAGCATGTTGTGTATGTATTGGCAGTTGCAAGTCCCGTACAGCAGCAATAACCAACAGCAGCAGCATATTAGATCTATTCCACCAAGACCAAACATATCAACATTACCATGCCAAACACTCTGAAAGTTGTTATTTCTCTTGAACTCTCATGAAATGTTATTAGAAGACTCTTTTAGTGCAATTGTGTGATACATTTATGGTTCTTTTTTGTCATTTTACAGGCATCCCCAGTCTTCATTCACTTTTATTACATTGAAATGAAATATATTCATGTTTATTGGTCTGACCAACATATTTGTGCTTTGAATTGTCCGTGTGTTTGTTTGCAGGCAAGCTCACTCAGATAGTTTTCGGTCACTGGGATGTGGTCACATGTCTGGCACGCTCAGAGTCTTACATCGGAGGCGACTGCTACATTGTGTCGGGATCCAGAGATGCCACTCTGCTGCTCTGGTACTGGAGTGGGCGGCACCATATCATTGGAGACAACCCTAACAACAGTGAGTAACAACTGAACTTAAGCGCAATTACATCAATATAAATCATACCACATTATACAAGCATGCAACAAGAGACATTAAAGGGTTAGTTCATCCAAAAAGGAAAATGCTGTCATTAATTCATCGCCCTCATGTCGTTCCAAACCCGTAGGACCTTCGTTTATCTTCAGAACACAAATTAAGATATTTTTGATGAAATCCGAGAGCTCTCTGACCCCTCCATTGACAGCTATTTAGTTAACACTTTCCAGACTAAATAGCTAGAAAGGTAGGAAAGACATTGTTAAAATAGTCCATGTGACTACAGTGGTTCAACCTTAATTTTATGAAGCGTCAAGAATTTTTTTGTTGTACAAAAACAAACAAAAATAACGACTTTAAGGCCTGTTTACACCGGGACGATTTTCGCACGCGTTTAACGCTGACGTTTAACGCCTCGTGATTAAACAAAGGGCGCCAATGTGAGTGTGCACACCGACGCGCAAAAAGGCAGGCGTTTGTTTTGACGTGGCGCGTTAAAAACTGGCCGGCCAATGTGATCTGCGCTTTTGTTCATGTGCCTGGAGCTGCTGAAGTTACAGTGAAACACGACTTGGTGGCGCTCAAGCACAAAACGGTCTTGCCGAGCACACATTGATACGTAGTAAGTAGTAAGCAAAAAGTGTGTGAATGGTTTTGTCCATAGACATATTATGTCTATGGGTTTTGGCCATTGATATACATAATAAAGGCTAGATGTCTTACGGCAGAGTCTCTAACATCATCACCGGCGGCCATCTTGTCACAGGCAGGGCTCTGTGCTTCCTGATGTAAGGTGAGTGATCTGCACGAACACAAATACTCATATCTCGCTGAAATCTGGACGGATTTACAAATGGTTTGGTTTCTTACAAACGTTATTAACGTGGCTATAATTCTGGATGCTTGAACAAATTATGAATAATTATTCATAAGTATGCAGTGTCATAACTACATCTCTGACAAACCAAACAGTTTGAAAATCGGTAGAAAATTTAGCAAGTTATGGTTATTTAAAAAGTACATGTACCATTAAAACACAATGTTACGAGTGAGCGAGCTGACTGTGACAAGATGGCCGCCAGATGCGGACGTCGCCCTCCATCGGCCAGCAGCACGGACGAGACATCTAGCCTTTGTAATGTGTATCTATGGTTTTGGCAAGCACCATAGACCGTAAGCACGTAAATACTGTCTCTCTTCTTCTTCTGCATGACAAGCGAGTGTCAGAAGCGGAAAGTGCCGCAGCACCACCTTGTGTACCGGGAGCGCTACTGAATGTGCACGTTCACTCGGCGCATCGCCAGTGAAAATCGTTTGGGTGTGAACACTCAAGACGCTGCCGATGAGCGCGAGCGGTATTCGTCCCGGTGTGTAACAATCACAATCTCTTCTCGTCTGTATCCTACACAGTTGACGTAGTGTAAACAGTGCAGCACTTCAGAGTTCTATGGCAGAACGGCGGCTCACCATTGACTAGCTCCTGCGTCAGCATCACATGCATGCATCGTGGTGCTCACATGAACAGCGTCGGCCAATGGTAAGCTGGCGTTCTGACGTAGCGATTCGAAAGCGTTGCACTGCATTTACTATGTCAACAGCGTAGGAAACTGGCATGGACGTGAAGAGATTGCTGAATAAAAGTTAATTTTATTTGTTATTTTAGGGTTTTTTGCGCACAAAAAGTATCCTTGTCGCTTCATAAAATGAAGGTTGAACCACTGGAGTCACATAGACTATTTTAACAATATCTTTACTTCCTTTCTGGACCTTGAAAGTGTTAATTATATTGCTGTCTATGAAGGGGCCTGAGAGCTCTTGTATTTCATCAAACATATCTTCATTTGTGTTCCGAAGATGAATGACATGAGGGTGAGTAATTCATGACAAAATGTTTATTTTTGGGTGAACTAACCCTTTAATATTAAATGTTACTTTAATTATGGAGGAGATTATAAAAGCTCACATTATGGGAAATCTATTATTATTATTATTATTAATTTTTATATTAATCACTGTAGTAACAAAAGCTATTATCGCACAACTAATGAATGCATTACAGCTCATAATTGTTCTAGGTTTCCTCACTACTGAAACCAGAAAGCGTTTTTGTTTTGTTTTTTGTAACATGAGCTGCAAACACGTTAACAAGAAAACAAGCTTGCACGTCTGAGCTTGCTTTTGTATGTGTTTTGCAAGAAATCTGTGCATTTGCACCATTGGCGTGTGTATTAGATGCATTGTCTCCTCCACGTGTTGTCATGAGCTGTGGTTTAGCTGAGCGTGTTCTCTAATTAACTTCAGTGATGCTCAGACAGTTAATTAAGGATTTCGGCTCGACTGCCTCCAATTAGCGGGGTACAGCCTCGCTCCTGTTTTCAAAGCAGAGGAAACAAAACTCCCATGATATTCACACACAACTGCTCACTGTGTGCCCTCGCAAAAGCGACTAATGGTCTGTGTGCTTAAAACTGGTGGGAATTAGGAACAAAGAACTATTTCTATATTTAATGAGGAATAAACCTAACAATGGTAACTTTATCAAGCCCACGGTACAACAATCTAGTACCAATCTGGTGTCATTATGTCATATTCAATACGATAATGTAATTACAGAGTCATTTCTGAGTAATACTAATGAACACTATTTGTGTGTGATAATTTTTTGGGAACAGCTTAATAATAATTATAGCAATAATACTGTAACTTTGCTGCATTATGACTGTAATGCTGCTTTGAAACAATCTGTATATTGTAAAAAGCACTATATAAATAAAGGTGACTTGACTTTATTGTTATAATATTTACATTTACATTTCATTACATGTAAACTAATGTTTCTAGAGCAGTGATTTTTAAAATGGCATCTAATGGATGAATGTTTTGAGCATGTTCTCTAGGAAATGAACAGTGCCCTCTAGTGTATTTCAGAACTATCTTTGGTAGCGCTTTACAATACGGTTCATTATTTAGTGCACTTTAATTCATAACCATAATAAATAAAATGTCATTAGTTATTGCAGTTATCACAAACTTAATGAAGAGCTTGTAGCATTCCTAAGTTAGGTTAATGTTAAGTTAAAAATGTCTTGATTCTATGCATTTGTAAGCATACACTAAATAACAGTGTTTGTAGAAACACCCGAGGCAACTCCATAATCCTCTGGTGATCTAAAGTGGAATGCAGACTAATTGTATAAAAACACAGGCATTTTTTTGTTTATTATGTTCCCTCATTATATATTCCAGACTTATAGCCAGAATTCTTTGAGGTTGTTGAGATGATATCAGTGTAGCAGGAAGTAAAGAAAAACAAACCCTCATCAGAGTGTGTTTTTGTGTCAATGATAAGTTCAGCTGTGCCTCATCAAGCTTCTCACTGCACTTTTTTTTCAACTGTTTCTCAATGGAGAGTGTCGGGACAGGAACTTCCATGAATATTCAGCAGATATCCGAGTACCAGCCCCCGCGGCACTCCGACATGGTGTAGAAATTGATTTCACAGTTGCCCGTGAAAGCCGAAGTGTGTCTTAAATGTGCAATGATTAAAATCCCGTCCGGCTCAATCAAGGGCCCGGTGCTTCACGACCCCAGCAGCCGTTCTCCAATTTACACCTCTTAATTGTGTTGCTGCACCGCTGGGGTTTAGCGTGAGGGTTTAGAAGGGACTGATTCAATCTTTTGTGGTGAAGGTGATCTGGGATCTCCCGAGGGATCCAGTGCTGACACGCGTCCCCACCCAGATCACTGACAGCTGCCAGACGGGCCCCCGTGGAAAACTCCGTGAACACGGGACCGTATTGATAAAGGACTGAGTAACCTTTGATTGTTCGCCAACTTAAAAAAAAGAAAACCTCTGCATTTGGAGCAGTCGTTCTATTGATTCCTGGGTTCATTTAACAGTGTTCTGCATGCAAAGTAACGGCATGTGTCTTAATTATGTGGAAGGTAATGAACTTAGTGGTAATTAAAAATTGAAAAGATCTCAGGCATTTAATGGGATGAACCTGTAGTCGTGAGTTCTCCCTGTACAATATTATTAGCTTTGTTTAAGAAATCCCTCTCCCTGCACAATACACCAATTAATGTGGACACTTAAAGTCAGGATTTTATTAAAAGAGAAGAACTTTTATAATTTATTTGGGTACATAACACGCACAGTTTCTGCCATTCTCACGTTAATCTTGAGTACCTATAGAGTTGTATTGCATCCTTCATATTTCCAAAGAGTTTATCATATTTATAAAAGACAGATACGCTGTACCTATTCTGTCCGAAAACATCCGAGCTCATGCAGGCGTTAAGTGGGCGGAGCTAAAGAGCCACAAGCACACACACACACAAAATACACCATGTCATTATCTTCTCTAACTTTCGAATTCACTACATGTTTGTGTAAAAAAATAAAATAATAGATTGGCAAAAAAACACAGACGTTTGATGCAGTTTCACTCACCGCCTGCAGTTTCGACTCGTGACTGGAAACAAACAAACACACTTGCAGAACTCTGTTGCTGCTCCGGAAACACAAACTGTCACTAAAATTCTGTCATTAATTACTTACCCTCATGTCGATCGACACCCGTCAGACCTCCGTTCATCTTTGGAACACAAATGAAGATATTTTAGTTGAAATCTGATGGCTCAGAAAGGCCTCCATTGGCACAATGCACTTTACACTTTCAAGCCCCACAAAAGGTACTAAAGACGTCGTTACAAAGTCCATCTCACTACAGTGTAGAGGGCTGCATTGGGATTGAGTCCCGCCGGGTCCCGCGGGACCCAACGTAAATCTCGCGGGAGTGGGCGGTTTGAATTTTGCTGCGGGCGGGAATGGGCGGCTAAAAAAAACACCGCGGGAATCGGCGGGATAGGGAGGTTGCCTAACGACATGATGGAGAAGATGTCAATAGATGATGTAGAAAAGAACCTCAAACGAGGTATTTACAGCACAAAACCTAAGCAAGGAAAGTCTGACATTTGGAGAAGTTTCTCAATTGTTTTGGTAGGCAAAATCATGCGGTATAACGTTATATGTATCCACATATTGCGCAGCTGGCAAATACATAGCTACTTGATCATACCTCACCAAAAACGCTCAGCACTCCCTGCAGGTCAAGTTGACTGGGTTTTTTTGACAAACAATACATAGAAGTTTAGTGAGTGGAAATGGATTGTTTCTAAATGTCCGTTTGCTATTTTGTGTTCACATTACGTTCTGTTGAAGCATGTTTTCTCAGGTTTCCTTTCAGTCGGTCACGTTCGACGGAATTGGGATCTGTTTTTTGTTTCTCAATCTGTTTTTCAGTTTTGCAAAGCAGTCTATTTTTATGTGCAAAGTTTTTGATAAAAACGAAATTATATTTGAATGTATTTGTCGTTTTTATTTTGTACATGCAGGCCAGGGAAACGAAACAAACAACCCCATGAATCTCTTTAATAATATCAATACAAATACGTGTTCTTTTTTTTTCCTGCGGGACATGAGAAGACACAAAATCAATGCATCTCTATTATTGTGCGGGAATAAATTCTCAGAGTTTTGCGGGTGCGGGCGGGAGTGGACATACATATTGCGGGAGCGGGCGGGCGGGAGTGTAACACATACGTTGCGGGAGCGGGCGGTAATGGTCAGAAATTCGGCGGGTGCGGGCGGGAGCGGGATGAAGAAAACAGTCCCGCGCAGGGCTCTACTACAGTGGTTCTACCATAACTTTATGAAGCGACGAGAATAGTTTTTGTGCGCAAAAAATAGACTATATAAGACTCACTGATTCATAACGCTTCGAAGCTTCATGATGCAAGTTTTGAAATTGGTCATCACTATATAAGTCGTTATTTAGGGTTTTTTTGCGTACAAAAACTATTCTCGTCGCTTCATAAAGTTATTGTAGAACCACTGTAGTGAGATGGACTTTGTAACGACGTCTTTAGTACCTTTTATGGGTCTGGAGAGTGAACCGTGCATTGTGCCAATGGAGGCCTTTCCGAGCCATCGGATTTCAACTAAAATATCTTCATTTGTGTTCCGAAGATGAACGGAGGTCTTACGGGTGTCGAACGACATGAGGGTAAGTAATTAATGACAGAATTTTCATTTTTGGATGAACTACCCCTTTAAAGATATTCTCATAGATTCAGCGTAATTTAAAGTTATACATACACTGTAAACCGAATAAGTTGGGCTAACTCAAAAAAATTTGAGGTAATCAGTTACATCACATTTTTTGAGTTATGAGGTTTACAATTTTAAGTAAGCAGAACTATCAAGTTTTGAGTTTGTAGTACTCATGTATGTTAATTGCTCCTAACTTGAAGTACTGAGTTAGCTAACTCATACATTTTGATAGCAATTAACATAAAATATTTACTTAATTAACCTTTTTATTTTTAGTAATTGCAAATCCAATGAGTTATTTACTTCACTGTAAACTCTAATAAGTTGTCAGAACTCAAAACAGTTGAATGAGATTTCTTTAAGTTACGAAACTCGAAGTTTAAGTAAGATTTGTATTTTGTACTCATACATTTTTATTGTACTTAACTTGAACTATTTGAGTACACTAAGTGCCATAGGCAAAGCATGCTGGGAAATATAAAAATCACAGCCATTTCAGTTAAACTTAAGTTAGTTTAAATGAAAGGAAATGAGTTCTTACAACTCAAACAAATGAAACAGTTCAGTTTACTTGAAATGTCAGTTCTGTGAACTCAAAAGAAAAAGAAAGTTCCAAATATTCTTAAACGTTAATAATAATAATAATAATACATTTTATTTGTAGCGCACTTTACATTAAACAAAATCTCAAAGTGCTAGTTACGTTACTTTAACTGAACTCATGTGTTTAATTTAAGTCTGCCCTACTAAAACCAATGAAGTATTTTGAGCGTTCAAAATGGTATGGATTTTCTGTCTTCTGTGGAGATTTGTATTTATCGCTTTTACCAGGCAATTGCAATGAATCGGGACTGGCTTTTTCAGGCTTCATAAAGGACATAAAAGCCCCATAAACGTAGTCCAGAAGTCTTCTGAAGTCCTTTGATAGACAGACCAAAATTTAAGTCTTATTTACTTAAAAATCTTGACATTTTGACAACAGCTTCTTGCCGCATTCAAGTAGAGATGTCTGATTCGTGAACAAATAGTTTACTCAATCAATCTGAATGATTTGTTCATGAATCTGACTTAAACTACGGAGCCCCTAAAGGGACATGGTGATGGAAAAAAATATGAGATTATGTTTTAATGCTTTTGCGTTCTCTCGTTTAAACTAAAGCAATAGTAAAGACATTTATAATGAAGGATCTGAATGATCATGTGACAAATTCAGCTTTTCCTTCACAGGAACTGTAATAATTACTGATAATATTTAGCAATATTACTGTTTTTACTGTATTCTCAAATAAATGTTTTGATCATATACAGTAAATGCTGCCTTGGTGAGCAAAAAATATTGCCGACCCCAAATTTTGAATGGTAGTGTTTGGGTTTGTTCATCACTTAATGCTATTGAATAACATATCATACTTATAATCTAGCATGTAAGACGCATGGACTACTTTATATTTTGATGCCTTTTTGCTATTATTCTATATATCCTTTTTGATGCTTGAAAGCTTAATTTCCCATTCATTGTGTGACCATTACATTATTTAAATTTCTCCTTTTGTGTGCCAAAGAAGAGAGTCAAATGTGTTTGGGATTACACACTGTACACACAAGTAAATGATGACAGAATTTTGGATGAACTAATCCTTTAAACCAAACACACACACACACCTTCTCCGAAAGCAATGTTTAATCCATCCAGAAACATAATGTTGATCCCCCCGGCTAATAATTACTGTTTTGCTTCCTCACTGCACAAATCAAGCTAATTACACCACTGGCCCCGTTTTCCTTACGGTTGAATTGCTTCTCTAACTTACTGCAGTGTGCACAAATATAAGAGTGTGTTCAAGTGTGATGAGTACAGACCCAAGAGGGCGAGCTGTTTAATGACTCTACCTGTTATTTCTCAAATGAACTGCTTTGCAAACTGAGGCAGTGGATCTTATAACAAGGAAAATGTAGATGTGATAAGGATGTATGCAGTTTATAGCACATCTTGGCAGATTTGAATTTTTTTTTTCACTTTTTTCAAAATGAGCCCTCTCATGGCAGCTGACGGAGTCACCCAGCCGGTGCTGACGTACCACAGGTGTCTTTAAATGACCTCATATCACCTCTTCCCTCCCCCTCATCCATCATGTGACAATGTATGGGGTCCAGAGGCTGTTGGGCCACTGCCGGTGATCATTTGGAAGGGGACGCCTCCTTGAGCAGATGTTCTCTAGGGCACCTGACCTGCTTTATTGTGTTTTCCTCGCATCGGTTAGCTATATCGTGCTTGTGGACTTGTGTAGTGTTCCGAGTGGAATTACCTTCCAGAAACAATAAGATTAATTGGTTTTGGTGATATGCATTGTAAGAATCGGCTAAAACTAATCCAGTTTAATAAATCATATTAATTATCTCTACTGCAGGATCCAGTAGGGGTGCTTCTATTTTTTCCTTTTATATTTTGAATTTATTTTATTTACTTTTAATAATGTATTTATTTGTGTACTTGTTTTATTGTTATCATCATTAAAATTTTATTTTTGTAATCTATTGTTACTATTATTATTATTATTATTATGATTATTATTATTATATATTTCAAAATCCTAAAAGTCTAAGAGTGCTTTTTTGTGCTTCTTTTTATTTGTTAATTCATTTATCATTTAATTTTATAATTCAAAATCATAAAGTCAAAATGCTAGAAGTCTCTGACTACTAATGAGTATGCTTTTATTTATTTTTATGTATTTATGGTTTTGCTTATTTATTATAATTATTATGTATTGTTGTTATTATCTTTTTAATTATATATCTTTAAATACTATTTAAGCCAAAATCCTAAAAGTTTAAGACAACTAATAAAAATGCTTCTATTTTTGTATTTATGTTTTAACGTATATATAATAAGTACATTTTTTGTAATCTATTATTATTATTATAATTTATTCATCATTTTAATGGTATAATTCAGAATCATAAAGTCAAGATCTCAAAAGTATTTGACCACTGAATATGCTTCTATTTATTTGTTTGTTATCTTTATGGTTTTGCTTATTTATTATTATTTTCTAAATCCTATTTGTCAAAATCCTAAACGTTTAAGATGACTAATAAAAATGCTGTAAAAAAAAAAAAAAAAAAAAAAAAAAAAAAAATTATATATATATATATATATATATATATATATATATATATATATATATATATATATATATATATATATATATTTGTGATTTATATTTTTTTATTTGAAATAATAACAACAAAATACAAAACTAAAATAGCAGCAAAAATACTGATAAGATAAAAGGACATAAATACAGTAAAAAATATTTTTTGTGTTTATATTTTTTATGTATTTATAATTCAGTTTATTTTTGTAATCTATTTTACTTTTGTTATTTATGGTTATTATCATTTTAATTGTATATTTTATACTTCTATTTTTTTTTCTATTAATATTTGTTTATGTATTTACTTTAAATTTTAGCCCGTGGTCTTAGAATCATAGATCTGCTGCATGCATCGACTCCATTACAGTTAATGTCGTTATATTTCTGTTTACTATAATGTGTGTTTCCTGCCCTCATGTTTTTAATCTTAATTTGAATTATAATGTGTGTTTCCTGTGCTCATTTGCAGGTGATTACCCAGCTCCCCGTGCGGTTCTGACCGGTCATGACTATGAGGTGGTGTGTGTGTCAGTGTGTGCTGAGCTGGGAATTGTAATAAGTGGAGCAAAAGGTGAGTGAGAAGAGCATTGTGCGATACGAAATAATATGAGGCAGTGTGTAATTCCACAAGAGCGTCACTCATCAGACATCTGTGTTTGTCAGAGGGGCCGTGTCTGGTCCACACCATCACTGGGGACCTTCTGAGGGCTCTCGAGGGCCCTGAGAGCTGTGTGCTTCCCCGCCTGATCTCAGTGTCCAGCGAGGGCCACTGCATCATCTACTATGACAGGGGGCAGTTCTGCAACTTCAGCATCAACGGCAAGCTGCTGGCCCAGATGGAGGTCAACGACTCCACGCGTGTATGTTCTCAACTCTTTGCTTTATCATGCACATGTTGGTCTGGTTACACTGATACTAAACATGCTAGTGTAAAATGAACCATTTAGATTTCAATAGCAAAGCCTCAGTGGTCTAGTAATGCCTTGTGGCAGAAATTGCGGTAGCACTTTATTTGAAGTCTTGTTCCGCATGTACATTATAGCAATTACAATAAGATATTAACCCTGAACCTACCCCTAAACCTAACCTTAACCCATGTAGTTACCCTGTAACTGTAAGTACACGTACTGTAAAATAAAGTGCAACCAAACTTGCATTACTGTTTGAGTAAAAAGATGAACTCTGAAAGGGAATTATTATTCAACATGATAAGATTTAACACTTTAATTGGATAAATATAAGAATTTCAGAATGTTTTGGTAAAATAAATCGTACCTGCTAAATGTACTCCTATAGTTTGATATACATAAATCATTTAATTAGTTAAATATCATATTATTATTGTTGTAATAAATTATAATATAGCAGCTGAATATATTTTAAACATCACATTATCTATATAGTATATATATTTATTAATTATAATAAAAGTGTTTAATTTAATTCATAATCCAATTAAATAATTGGGAAACACATTAAAACATTGTTATTGTTATAACAGTAATAATATTTCATAAAAATATTATTAATACTATATAATTTGTTTTTATATAGAATATAGTAAAATCTTATCAACTCCAAACTTTTGAAATATTTTTAAAGATTGCCTTATGCTCACCAAGGCTGCATTTATTTGGTCCGACAAAAACAGAATTATTGTGAAATGTTATTAGAACATATTTAAAAAAAAAATTATATTTGAATATATTAAAATATAATTTATTCCTGTGATGGAAAAGCTGAATCTTCAACATCATTACTCCAGTGTTCAGTGTCACATGATCCTTCAGAAATCATTCTAATATGATGATTTGCTGCTCATGAAATAATTCCTATCATTATCGTCAATGATAAAAACAGTTGTGCTCCTTAATATTTTTTTCTCGGAACAGAGATACTTTTTTTCCCAGGACGCTTTGATGAATAGAAAGTTGAAAAGAACAGCATTTCTTTAAAAAGAATATCTTTTTTGACATAATACATCTCTTTACTGTCACATTTGATCAATTTCATGCATAACATATTAATTTCTTTTTTAAAAAATCATCTAACTAAACCCAACATTTTGACCAGTGGTGTATTAGTAATAATATTTGGAAATAATATAAAAAATAAAATAAAAAAAAATACCTTTCTAGTAACTGCAATAAAGTGGAGTAAATTGTAATACAACAATGTAACTTTTGTAAAAAGCAAAACTGCATGCATTTTGCGGAATCATTTTTTTTGGTTGTGCTTCGGCTCTGCATGACTGTGCAGATGAATACGAATATCCTACTGTTCACAAAACATTAACCACTAGGCTTAAGAGATATAACCAGTTTTGATGGAAAGGATCTCAAGCTGACTAGCTGAAGACGTTACTGTAGCTTAACCCATTAACAGATGCAGTACTTCCTTGAAAATAAACTCCATCACAGCGCTACATCAACCATAATGAAATGATCCTTCACAATAGATAATGCTTCACAATGAACTCTGTTAGAGAGATACATATGGCAGTTTATCTGTTCAATAAGACCTTACTCACTTTTTCAGTAATATAAACGCAATCTCAGCATCACTTTTACAACATTTCGAATCCCTCAGTTCTCACCATCTCCGAAAAGCCAAGCCAATGTTGGTTCTTGTTTTATTACGAGGTCTGGCGCATTCTCTTTTTCGTCAGCAGACTCTCCTCTGTTCAGTGTTTTTTTTAACCCAGAAGGTTTGATATTTAGATGCTCCATGTCATCCTTTCTCGCTAACCTGTGCCATTCCCACACCGGACATGGAGCAACTTTTCTCTATTGACAGATATGATGAGACACAAATGGGAAAGTGGCGCATATGCGTGATTTCCTGTTTATTGTTCTAATCGGAACGGGACAGCATTTGTCCTCTGACTATGCCATCTCACAGTCACCAGACTGTTTACTCGTCTTTTTAAATTCAATTTGAAATCAAGCTTCCTTGTGCTGTATGTAAGCTATTGCAACACAATTAGTTAGCAAATATTTGTGAGATAATTGTAATGGTAATTGATCAACATTTATATATGAGAAAAAGCTTAAAAGCTTTATCATATGAACTGATCTCTTCAGAATAAATTTTAATTGCCTAGACTTTCAATAGATGGGCAAAAAAAGAAATAATATTAAAATATCTATTTGACAGTATATGCAGCTTTTTTCCCCATGGTATCGAAAATGGTATCGAATATCGATACTTTTTTAGGTATGTATCGAAGTTAGAAATTCCAGTATCGTGACAACGCTAATGTACATGCTTGTATTTTTGAGAGAAAAATGTTTATGCATGGTTTTTGAAAAACCTAAAAAAAAAAAAAAATTTAATTAAGGCCTCAAAACGCACTAGATATGTGTCCACAAGACTTTTGACTAATGGGTGTATTTGCCTAGAGTTTTAGCTTTAAACTGATGTGAGAATCATTGAGCCTACTCATTCACATAAAACAGTATGACCATGCTATTACGATCCTACATCGGCATCAAAACATAGCGAATCCAACGCATTCGTGCAGCTCGCCGTAATTTGTCTAGACGGAGATTACAATCGAGCAGCTATTAGCTCGATTAGCTGCTATTTCAAAAATGGCGAATCTCAAGTTTGTGTTTGTCTTGTTGGTCACGGTAACCCCGCCCCCAGTTGCAAGCGGTTCTTACTTTTAGACCAGCAATGTTTTGGTGCTACTTAAGAACCACTTTTCCTGGTTTGGAGCTGGTGCTTTGGGTGTGGAAAGACAAAGAACATATTTGAAACTAGGCTCTGCCTCCGAACCAGCACCATCACTGCCTTGGTGGAAAACGGTTAATAGTGAATAAATGCAATACAAAAACACGTTTTGGAAGAAGGATTGATGTTGTATTGTACCATTAATGAGATATGTGTGATATGCAATTTCATACACTCAGGCCGTCATCCTGAGCAGCGATGGGCAGAATCTAGTGACTGGAGGAGATAACGGGGTGGTGGAGGTGTGGCAGGCCTGCGACTTCAAGCAGCTGTACGTCTACCCTGGCTGTGACGCCGGCATCCGAGCAATGGACCTGTCACACGATCAGAGGTTTCACTTAACTTTATACTTTTACTACACAGAGACAATAAAGCAAATCCTAAACTGGTTTAAACCTGACGTTGTCTCCTGTGTTTCCAGGACTCTGATCACGGGCATGGCGTCTGGTAGCATCGTGGCTTTCAACATTGATTTTAATCGCTGGCACTTTGAGCATCAGAACAGGTACTGAGAGCGATCAGCCAATGACGGGCCGCTGCCACCTCGGTCGGGAGGTCATGTAGCAACAGAAAACATATGGAATGAAAGAAGTAACACAAGGCTAGTTGGAGAAGTCACAGCAGTTTAAGGAATCTCAGCTGCTTGAGCAGATGTATACATGTCTGAAACATGCACAGGAGCGATTAATAGATGAATCGAGAGAGCACAGATGGAGGCCAGCATAGTTTTTCATCACAAATTATTTTATCAAAATGTCATCTGAGCTAAACAATAGCCTCTTTACTCATAGTCCCGTCATTTTAACTGACAGTAACGCTTTGAATAGAGAACCAATAACAATATTTTTATGAGGTTTATTTTCTACTGGCTTCCAGCATATTTCACTTTCTCAAGGTTTCTTTCTACAGGCTTTCGGGAAAGAAAAGCTACATGAACAGTAAATAATGAAATGCCCTCTCTCTGATGCCGAGCTCATGTGTGTAAATGCTCTACTTTCTTTCAAACTCGTCTCTGAGGCTGCTTTCTAAACTATTCTGCAATTGAATTATGTTTGTCCTGTGTTCATGCATTTGACATCATCAAATGCTTTTTGATATGATTACAAAGAGAAAAAAAAAGAGAGAGAAGCTCTTTTGTTTTAATGTGACGTCCTGTAATGTTCGTTCAGTCATTCTCCTCATGTGAGGGTGAATGGTTTGTCTAGTGTGGATGTATTTGATTTCAAATTGTGAACCAGATTGTGTCTGGACTTCTTGATGGATGCAGCATTAAATACATTGTTTGGTATCATGTGCACTCCAGGAATAGGGTTGAGGGTTGACGTCGATGGGGCTGGATCATTATAATTCTTGTGCAATTTTGCCATTTAAAAAAATATATATGGTTTTACACATGTGAAAAGACAACAGTGAGGTTTTTAAACCAGTATTTGCACTTTTTTTGTGGCTGTTTTGCTGTAATTTTACATTCAAATACAAGCCTTGAACATCTCATCTCTGAAAATATCAGTTGTTAAACTCAGAATTTTTGTTGAAGAGGGTACGCTAAACATCGTTATGTTCCTTTACTGTCTTAAATTGTCGACTGCCATCAAGATCTCTCAGAATTGCACTTGTAAACAGAAAATAACATTGTAAAATCACTGCTGTAAGCAATACATTATGTACGATGTTTGCGGATCTTTAATTCTATTGCATAATGTAAATCAAAGCTATTACTCAGAGTTTATGGATCAAAAAAAAAGGAAACTATTTTTAATTGTTTTAGTGCAAATATGTGAAATATTCCGCTGTAAGAAGACAAAGCATTGAGTTTTTTTGCCAATCCACACAATAAATACGGTGCCATAGTTAACATTTTATTTACAAGAATAGCAATTTAGATTTGATATACTGAGCAATGGTTATTTTTAAAACCTTAAAAATGAGTTTACCTTAATGTCATATTTATGTTGAAATGCCTCAGATTTCAAATGATTTATTTGATGTGAACAGTTTCCATCAGGAACTTTGACATTGCAAGTAATGGTGCCTGCTAATCCAGCAGATATGATTAAGTTTCTTTTTAGTTCAAACTGTTCGGTATGTCCTTGTGAATCATTGTGATGAAATGTATTAACCTACTTTTTATTTATAATAAAAGATGAGAAAAGTACTGCATTGAGTGCTGTTCCCTTGCATTAGTGCATACAAATGGCTACATGTGCTTTTAAGAATACAACTTTTCCCATCATTTTAAGCTAGGCCTGGCAATTTCGGAGAGGCTGGCCATAGCAAGCTAGCTTTGAAAGCATAAGATCCCAGCCTCCCTTCAGAAAATCTCCAAAGCCACGCCTCCTCCAAAACACATGAAGCGGTCTGTAAAGCGTCACGAGAGGTGGCGTTAAATTATCTCAAAGCATGGAACATTACAATACTAGTGAACGTAAACAATTTACAGAGCTCTTACTTGTACCACATGACTGCTGCAGATTCATGTCACTATCAACATTTGATGGCCTGTCTCCCGGTATCTCCTCCATGCTCTTGAAACTGTGCTGGGAGACACACCAAACCTCCTTGCGACGGCACGTATGGATGTGCCATCCTGGAGGAGCAGGAATGCCCGTGAAACCTGCTTGGGTTGCAGGTACTGCCTCATGCTACAGACAGTGACAAGGACCCTAACAAAACTCGAAACTTAAAGGGTTAGTTCACCCAAAAATGAAATTTCTTCCATTAATGACTCACCCCAATGTTGTTCCACACCCGTAAGACCTCCGTTCATCCTCGGAACACAGTTTAAGATATTTTAGATTTAGTCCGAGGGCTTTCAGTCCTTTGAATGTAAGTGTATGCACACTTTGCTGTCCACGTCCAGAAAGGTAATGAAAACATCATCAAAGTTGTCCATATATGACATCATTTGGTTAGTTAGACTCTTTTGAAGCGTCGACAATACATTTTGGTCCAAAAATAACAAAAACTAAGACTTTATTAAGCATTGTCTTCTCTTCCGGTTTTGTTTGAATCCGCGTTCACGATGCCACAGTGACGCTGCTGACGTAAGACGCTGTGACGTGTTATCTGGTGCGACAGAGCTTCGTTTGTAGTCTGAGGGAGACACACGCTGTAAACAAGCTGTTCTACATTGTTTGTATTGCTATTTTTTTTTTTAATGGTGCGTAAGTGTGCATGTCCCGGATGCCCTAATCGCCAAAAAAGAACACGACGACGTAAGACTGTGACTGACGTCACTGTGGCGTCATGAACGCGGATTCAAACAAAACCGGAAGAGAAGATAATGCTTAATAAAAGTCTTAGTTTTTGTTATTTTTGGACCAAAATGTATTGTCGACGCTTCAAAAGAGTCTAACTAATCAAATGATGTCATATATGGACTACTTTGATGATGTTTTCATTACCTTTCTGGACATGGACAGCAAAGTGTGCATACACTTACATTCAAAGGACTGAAAGCCCTCGGACTAAATCTAAAATATCTTAAACTGTGTTCCGAGGATGAACGGAGGTCTTACGGGTGTGGAACAACATTGGGGTGAGTCATTAATGGAAGAAATTTCATTTTTGGGTGAACTAACCCTTTAAGAGAAATTAGTCAGGAAGAATAAGGAGAGAGCAATTGTCTATGGCCACCACCTGCAAAAGAATTCCATTTTTTGGGGTCGTCTTGCTGTTGCTTCTCCAGTGCATCTGTTGTAACTTTTATTTGCACCAAAGCAGATAAAACTGATTCACAATCACATACGCTTCCTAATAGGTCAAATTGATATTGTCAATTGATATTGTATCAATGCATTCGGACCGAAAATTTTTTGGTCCTGAGACTTCCACACAAGATATATGATTCTATAATTGGGCTATTGCATTTCAAAAATTTAAGGAAAAAAAAAACTGTTCACAAACAGAAATTCTTTCCAGCATCTTATTGAAAACATTCAATTTTAATAATTCAGTGCATGCCAAACACAAGTTACTTCCATGTTTTTTTCCTTTTATTTTTAACGAAACAAAACACTTCTTTATAGTATTGTTAGTCAACTCTGTTACTGTCAGTTCTGTTACATACTGTAGCGAATTAGCTCTGAGGGGAAATATTAATAATTATTCATAACTCATGATTAATTATGAATATTTGACTCAGTTAAATAGATTAACTTTATGTATCTACATTAACATTACAATCATTCATTCAGTTCATCCTATGGATGTTCAGTATTGATTATTAATTAGGTCTTAAAAAGGGATAGTTTTCATGGCCACAGAAAAATTATTCTTCCTCTTTATTTACATAAGCACCTAGAGTGCATAACAAGATCGATCATTTAAGGGACAATTCGTTTGGAGGCAGGGAGTCAGGACCAAACATATATTGTGCACAAACTTTAATAACTAAATCACGTACGAGACTAAACTGACAGAAGACATACATACACAAAACATACATGACAAGAGGTAAGGTTAAAGTGGTTGGAAAGAAAAGGGTGGATGAAGTTATGCAAAGAGTCTAAACCTTGGGAATAACCATATTTGATAAAACTCCTTTGTCTGAACGAAGGAGTTTACAGTTTTACTAACTACACAGCGATTTCTGTTTCGTACTTTACTTGCATTTAGCCTGAGCTGTAGAAGACCGCTCGAGGTGAAATCACAGGAGAAAGTTTCGATGGTTCCGTCCGATGGCATTGAAGTGACGATCAAGTTCTTCTGCATCGATTGAAGAAGAAATGATGAGCTTGCATGGTTGTTTCGACGCCGTCGAGGTTGAGGAAGTTGCACAGGCCTTAAGGAGTTTGAGCCATCAGGTTTCCTGTTCCACACACGCACATGGTTCTGGGTGTGCGAAGAGAGTGTGGGCGGGGTCTATCCCTTTCTTTTGAGCTCTTGGGAGAAGTCCCGCCTTGAAGGTCAGTGAGCCAATCTTATTCAGGCTCTTTGGGGGAAAGTTTTACGACCCTTTTTCTCAAGCAGATCATTTGGAGATTGGTTGCTGATGAAGGAACTATTAAAGATACTTGTAATACTAATATGTTGCACAAGGGTCGACATATAATACACAGTCATTTAGACCTTTAAATTTCAACTTCGTAGACACCGAACATGCCATAACCATGATTTTCGTTAACCATAGTATGCAATTCTGAAACATAAATCCATCAGAGATTGAATTAACACACAGACCAAACCCTATAAAAGAAAAATCATGAGATGGATATATGTTTATATATTTCTCAAGTGGTTATATATAAGCTATATGAGTTTAAGATGGTTTATTTGTCTTTTTCAGAAAGAGAGTTTCAGCTCTCTGCACATTCCTTTGAGTCGTAAAACAAGGGTTATCTGATGGTAACCCTGGTAACGGAGTATCCTGGTACCCTGTGGTATTGGGGGAAGGTATGCTAAGCACAAAGCATTTGAAATATATTTGTTAAATGTAACCAACGATTATGTGTCTGATTCGCCTCAGTCGCTACAATACTGTCAATATTGTTACTCTACCTTGGTAACAGAATTTACTATTTTAAACTTTTAAGCCAAAAACTCCACTTGCTAGCATGATTGCTAAGAGCACATTCAGATCTTATCAGTGAGGGAAAGTGACAATTTCTTGTATCTTACATAGTTGTGGGAGATAATGCCACCAATTTAAAGGCAAAGAATGGTACGGTAACAGAATTGACACAAGGTTTATGGACACACATTTTTATAAGATAAAAGTTATTTTTAAACAATTTAATGTTGTAGAATTAGGAAAATAACTATTTAGGGATTTTATAAATAAATTAAATGAAATATTACCAAAAGAAAAGTAGAATACAATATTTTGATGGAAAAAATACACTAACTAATTAGGACAAGAAATTGTGTCAGCTATATGACACTTTTTACAGAAAATATTCTATTGTCTATAGTCTATGGCCTGTAACATCTTGTTCTTCATGACAATGAGTAACAAATTAATAAAATAACAAAATATAACCATTTGAAAAAAGCAGGGACAAAATTATGACTTTGGACACCAAATGTACCTGCATTTATGTTATCACTCATGTACATGTTTCAATATTTAGGCCATTTCTACTATTAATTGCTATCAGGATGTGAAGAGAGTTTCAACCAGTACAACAAAAATGACCTACAATAGCTTTCGTAGTGATTGCAGAAAACATGCACAACAATGAAAATACATGATCAATTTCAGTAAATTGAAACGGACATAAAAAAATAAAACAGGTTTCTGCTTGAGGAATCATTTATTCACAGGTTTGGCTTGTTGCTGAATGCACCACTGTTCAATGCTACTTGGAAGCAAGACTCATTCTTCCAGGAGGTCAAGCCTAAATGACATTTGATGGGAGAGACGATGGACAAGCGATGGATATACATCTATACAAATATACAACGTGTAATCAATGCTTGTGCACTGGATTTTGCATATGAGCTAGATTATTACCTTTATTATAATGACTTGATCTACGTCCTATTCCAAAATAGGTTGATCACAGATTGTTTTCTAGTCTAATTTTGACAAGCAAATACAGCAGATACATTTTTAATTATATAAAGCAAATACATGCTATACCTTGAAGAACTACTCTTTTATCCTTTGTGCTTTTCATTTACCCCTTCACGGTGTCACCGGAAGCCTTTACATGCTGGAGGCTTCAATAAGTAGTTTAACAATGTTAAATATTGAGAAGCAACAAACATAACCATGACTGATCTTCACTGAGACTATTTGCTTGTGGATGGCGGTACAGTAAATGGATATTAAAATGATTATCACTCATACTCAGAACACATGCAAGACTGACACACTCTATCCTTTACAAGAAAAGCACAAAAGGAATGAAAATAAATGTCTAAACTGCAGCCAACTACTATGTTGGGTCCCAATTTATATTACGCGCCTTTAACCTATTAAAGGTATTTACAGCAGAATAATATTATTACTGTATATACTGCACAATAAATGTACTTATTGTGTTCATGTTGTAATGTGCAAAACACTTGCTGCTATTGAGGTGGGAGACTGGTAATAAGAATTGAAATTAGGGGTAGGGTATAATAAGTATAACAAGTCATTTGATACAAGTTTCAAATGACTAAATGTTAGTACAGTAGTTTAAGATACTTAATAACGGGTTCCTATGTTGAAATTTGAACAGTTATGAATAAATTGCTTTTAAAAATGTACTTATGCTGTTATGCTAGTTAGCATCCCTTTCATTTAAAAAAAAAAAACTGATCATCTTTTTAAATTGTGTTTTACAATCTTATGGTAAAAAGTTCATAATTATGTACCGTTTTTCTTGTCTCCGCCACATAAAATGCTTCCGATCATTCTGTGTCGTATTTCAAAAACAACAAGCGATACATTCCAATTTAAATGGACCTTTTGCTAGTCAGTTCAAACTATTTTGGACTACAATATTACATTCAACTTAAAAAAGACGAATATGTACAATCTTAGTACAAACGTACTCTTTAAAATCACTAGCGTAGATTCAGCGCGTCTTTGATTTCTGCTACACTTTTTAAATAAATCGTACATTCTGTTCTCTCGACAACTGAAAATTAGCGTGCGCTCTGATCTGAAATTCCGGGAAGAAGCTGTATTATCTATTTATCTTCATGAAGAGTGATACTGACAGATCCGAACTTACTGACGAAGAGATTATTATAGCAGCAGGACTCATAGATATGTAAACATAGATGCCACATTCGACTGCCCCAGACACGTCAGCGCACCCGCCATCTTGGAACAGTCAGTGTCGTCACTCACGGTAAGAATCAATACAGTGGAGCAGGTATGACATCACTTTGTAGACCAAAATGCGGAAGCGAGTTAGCATTTTAGCACTTCCGTTTCTATCAGCCTGAAGTCAATGTTTTTTTTTATGGGATTTTGTTTAACCCTCTGGGGCTCTTCGTCATTTCTGACCCAAATTTTTTTTAAATCGTAGCTTTATCGTAATGGTCCGAAACTTGGTGACTTTATTGGTACTGGGTATATGAACACCCCAAAAAATTGGGGACAGGATTTGAAAAGTTTAAGTGGTAGTAAAAAAAAATAGTCAGACTCAGGACCTTCGGGTCAAAAATGACCCCCATAGGAAATGAATGGGAAATTGGCAAAAAATATGAAAATATAGAGTTTTTTTGGGCATACAATCTACAAATCAGCCAGGATGCAGAAAAAAAGGACTCAACAGTGAAGGGGTGAATCTCTAAAACATCAAGAGTGCAAAACAGACAAAAAAAACTCACACACACACAAAAACACAATTAGCTTTTGGAATGGCATGCGTTAATGTGTGTGTGTGTGAGTTTTTTTTGTCTTCTTTGCACTCTTGATGTTTTAGAGATTCACCCCTTCACTGTTGAGTCCTTTTTCTGCATCCTGGCTGATTTGTAGATTGTATGCACAAAAAAACTAATTTCCCATTCATTTCCTATGGGGGTCATTTTTGACCCGAAGGTCCTGAGTGTTACTATTGTTTTTTACTACCGGTTAGACTTTTCAAATCCTGTCCCCAATTTTTTTGGGTGTTCCTATACCAAGTACCAATAAAGTCACCAAGTTTCGGACATTCCGATGAAGCTACGATTGTTACATTTTTTTTATAAAACGCAAGATACACTATAGTGGTAAAAATGTGCTATTGTGTGATAAAAATGCTCAATGTGTCCACCGGATGGCACCGATCTCAGTTAAAAAATTGCTTTCATGAGGCCTAGGCTTGACTCTAAAATGAAATACAGCTTTAATAATAATTAAAAAAAATTATATAAATATATAATTTTTTTATTATATTCAATGGGAAAAAATGGGTCATAATTATTGCATAAATATTAATTATAAATCATAAAATTATCTCAAAACACCAAAAAAGAAAAGAAAAAATATTATTGAACAAAAATATATTTCATTAATTTTACTCAAATCTTTTTTATCTTAAGCCCTCCGAAGGTCCTGAGTGTGACCCATAAATGAAGAACCCCAGAGGATTAAATGGCTGAAATAAGGTCTGTGATGAACGCAAGCTCAAGACACTTTCACGTTTTGTGCTATGACATAAAATACATCAGTATTACAGCACTCGTGATTTTTTTAAGCCGTCATGTGTCTTGAAAAAGCCGGTTGCTAACAAGTGGCTAATGGGACTACATAATTGTGCTCTTATAAACTATTCTAACTATATTCTAACTTTCTGGAAAAATGTTTTGAGATAAAAACTGAAAGAGTTTTTGGAAGCTTAGCGGTCACGTTGAAATTGTGGGACGTGGTGTAGTTTGTTTATAGCCTATCTTTAGCTTTTTACTTCTGGCGACTGCATTTAGGCCTCAAAATTCATAAAAGTTGTGTTCGTCTGTGAAAATTATCTTGATGGACAAAACGTATACGTTTCATAAACTTTTTTGTTGATCACAGAGTTATAATCCAAAAGATATAATCCAAAAGCCTATTGTGTTTTTGCCTACAAAGTGACGTCATACCTGCACCACTCTCCTGCGCAGCTTCTGGTTGTGAAACCGCCGAGATTTAAATTCACAAAGAATTGTGATTACCTTTCACAGGTGAGAATGTGTTGGTTTGTGTTTTTATATGTATTAACTTTTACTATGGTAATGCTGTGTTAGCTGCTGCCTTCACCTTTTTGTACTGTATTAGTTTAGACGTAGATATAGATATTCATACATGTGTTGCAGACGCTCAGTCATCTTGCTCTCGAATGTTCACAGACCAGCTTTGACAGTTCCAATATGGCGGACGACTTGCGTATAGTGGCCCATAGAAACAGCCGCTAATGAGGCATCTATATATCTATGGTTGGACTGACAAGTTCCTAGTCATTCAACGTCACACATGTTAAACCAGCACCACTTATTAAGTTCAAACAAGCATTTCAACAGCCGCATACATCGAAAAAGCTTCATCACATTTTATAAAGAACATTCTAATGTCTAACCGACAGACAGAAACCAACATGTTTCTCAGAAATGCTGAAGTATGCAAATAGTTAAAATAAAATGTATAAACCTAAAATATTTAAAATATATAAAGTTCATACAAAAGGTAAAAACACACATACAAGATTTTTTTTACTGAAAGAGGAGATGCTAAGACATCGGAGGGCCGTGTGTGTGTGATCACTTGAAACAGAGGGGTAGGTTTGGCTGCAATACTCTCTATCCAACAAAAGAGAGGCGGTTTACTGTATTAGGGAAAATACGAAGGCAGATCGTGACATATGTGCTGCGTCCGAAATCGCACACTCTCTTGAGTAGGTACTTATTAGGAATAAGTATCTACTTTGCGCCCGCCAAAGAAGAATGTTCTAAAAGAATGTGATTAGTATGAACGTAATCCGGTGTAGTGACAAATTGGGTCCCCAAGCGATCCCATTGGATCAAATTGCTTTTAATAGGTACTCTCTTTTAGCCTGGTCCTACCAGACTATGGTACATTTCATTTGTCCAGAAAGTCTGGCCACTCTCCATTGACAAGCGTTTACTTCCTTGAAGGCGGGTACTCTGTTGAAGTTTAAAACTATTGGATCTGCCATAACCAATCGCTAACGTTTGGTTGTCAAAATCAACATCATCGTTTTCAGCCACTCCCTCTGTTCGCTGATTGGACCGGTTAAAATTTGACCAGAGAAAACCAGAGAATATATCGCAATCCCAGATGAGGAACTGAAGGAAAATGAAAATGAAGTGGAAGTACGTAGGAGGGCGGAGCCAGGCTAACTCTCTTTAGCGCCCGTTTACAATTCCTTCAGAATCAATCATGTTCTGATAAATGCTGTTTTAACCACGTTATAATGACCATTTATGTCTGTATTAGTTATCTTATATCCTAGCATAGCATACAGATAAGCGATTAGCCTGATAGCTTCGTTTATACAGACATTTGCACCTACCCTACACATATTCTCAAGCATCCTTAATGTAATTATGTGTTAAATAAAGTGTTAAATGTCCAAATATTTCAGTTAGAAATAAAACAAATGAATGATGTTCAATTATTCACTTAATCGGTTATTATTATTATTTATTAATTAACAGTTAATCAAGTGTAACAAAATAATGTTCAATTGGTTTTATAATGCAATGTGTTTTCTTACGCATTATATAGTAAACTATGCATATTTTAAATTAATAATCATTAACTGACAGTTTGGGGAGATCTGATTTCGAGTACCCGCTTTGTCATGACACCAGGCGTACTACATGTGCCATGTTTTCCCTTATCATGTGACCAACCATCACAAATCCTCTCCCGTGGCCTCATGGGATAGTAAAGCGTCCATCATATGCGCACTTCAGAATCTCACCGGAAGAAGTCGGTCATCCTGGGACCTTTTGCCTACTTTTTTTTTTGAGTACCGTGTCGTTGAGTACTGTGAGTACTGTTTTTTGTCACATACTGTGTCCTACTATATAGGGAAGTGTGCAATTTCGGAAGCAGCCCTGGTCTACAAACAAAATCTCATGTAGCACCAAACATGTAGTTACGACGAAGAGAAAACTCTCAAACAATGACAACTTTCTCCTTTGCGATGAAAAACTGCTAAAAGCATGAGATTATTTTTACACCTGTTCAGGTGTGCTGCTACCCTCACAGAATTTAAACAGAGAAAACCAGCCCATCCGCTCCTATCACATCGGTTCCACGTAGCAAAACGTTCGATTTCAAAATCTGTCATCCTTTGCCATTCACAAGTCAATTTACCTTTTACTTAAAGGTCATTTTCCATTCATTTCTGCCTGTGTGTGGGCTTAAAACGGCGATGTCGGCGAGCGGACTGTCTCGGCCGAGCTGGGGGAAATGTCCTCCGACTCTGAAGTGAAGTCCGCCAGAGAGAGGGTCGGGCCGGTGGCGGGGCTGCCGGGGAAGGTGCTCTGGGTGCTGCAGGCAGTAGCGGCTTTCACATCCTGGTGACGTCTTCGTCTGAAAACCTGCCTCTCCTTATCAAGAGGGGTGGTCTGGGGAACACGAGAGCATGGGATTGTTAATGTCTGCTCAGGAGTCAATGGGGGAGAGTTCGGATAGGTGCGGAGATTTGCGCTTGGATTATAATTAAACAGTGACTTTCCAAGACAGCTTATTTCAAATCTGTGTGCTTGAATTAACATTGAACTGTGGTTAAAGTGTAAAAACAAGCAAATATGGTGGTTAGATATAGTGCACCAAGCATAGTGAACTCCTTCTCTCGCATCTGATTAATAAAAAGGCTAATAAAATTCATTTCCAGCAGTTTCTTTAAATTAAATATATAAATTATATCTAGGCTACGTACATACATACTACTGATCAAAAGGTTGGGGTTGGTAAGATTTTTTAAATGATTTTGAAAGAAGTCTCAACAAGGCTACATTTATTTGATCAAAAATACAGTAGCCTAAATATTGTGGAATATTAAAATAACAGTTTTTTTTATTTTAATATATTTTAAAATGTAATATATTCCTGTAATGACAAAGCTACATTTTCAGCATCATTACGCCAGTCTTCAGTCACTATTACTAGTGTTAAAAACTGTCACGTTTCATAACATTTATGTGGAAACCATGATACAGTACTTGTTACTTATTGTTGTCAGCATACTGAAATATAATTTTCTGTAACAATGTGACAGATTTTACTGTCCTTTTTGGTCAATGTAATGCATTCTTCCTGAATATAAGTTTTTATTTTAATGTAATTTTTTCTTTTATTTTACTTACCCCAAACCTTTGAATGGTATATATATATATATATATTCATAAAACATATCATTATGTATTGATGTAAATATATACAGTATCTGTAAATCTTTCTTATTTAATTTAAAGCAACAATTATGGCAAATTGTTCTTATTGACAATTTACACAAAAATAAATCTGCTTCTTTTTTTTTACTACAGACCTAAATAATCAAAAGCAGTTCTGTTTTCATGGATTTTAGTTTCTGCAACTCTCTCCACCACCAACACGGGCACTTTCAGTGCGTTCTATATCCAGCACAGGACCGCACATCAAACTAGCGTGTAACCAATAACCAGCAGTGTCATGCATGTTAGGTACTGTGAGTGTACAATTGTACAAGCTTCTTAAAGGATTAGCTCGCTTCAAAATGAAAATGTCCTGATATTTTACTCACCCCCATCTCATCCAAGATGTTCATGTCTTTCTTTCTTCAGTCGAAAAGAAAATACGCTTTTTGAGGAAAAAATTCCAGGATTTTTCTCTCCACCATTGACTTTCATTGCAACCAAAATGCTGAAGGTCCAAATCAATACAGTTTCAAAACGCTTCGAAAGGCTTCAGAGGCTCTGCACGGTCCCAGACGAGGAATAGGGTCTTATCTAGCTAAACGATCAGCCATTTAAAAAAAAGAAAAGAAAATGAATATACTTTTGAACCTAAATTGCTCATCTTGCGCTGCTCTACGTCGAAAATGTTACACTAGACGTAGGTGGAAGCACCGCCCCCCGTGTTTACAAAGCGCTCGTGTGAAGACTAATACAAATGCCCTGTAGCAAAAAAAAGGTAAAACAACGATGTCGGACGATTTTAAAGTTGAAGATGGAGTGTTTTTTTGGGAAAGGGCGTTTGTATTAGTCCTCGCTCGTTCGCTTGGGGCGGTACTTCCGCCTTCGTCTAGTGTGACATTTTCGACGTGATTGCGCAATCACTGGTGAGCGCAGAGCAGCGCAAGATGAACAATTTAGATTAAAAAGTATATTCATTTAAAAAAAAAAAAGTTAAATGACCAATCGTTTCGCTAGATACGCAAGTCCCTATTCCTTAAAGAGCCTCTGAAGCCGTTTGAAACTGCATTGATTTGGACCTTCAGCATTTTGGTTGCAATGGAAGTCAATGGTGGAGAGAAAAATCCTGGAACGTTTTCCTCAAAAAACGTATTTTCTTTTCGACTGAAGAAAGAAAAACATGAACATCTTGGATGAGATGGGGGTGGGTAAAATATCAGGACATTTTCATTTTGAAGTGAACAAATCCTTTAAATCAGTAACACAGAGCAAAGAAAGGGAAAATTGAAGCACTCACAAACAGAATTCAGCAAAGCACCACCAGAAAGCAAAAGCTACGCAGAGTATGAGCTGAGAAGCATAAATGGCAAAAAAGCAGAGCATCACCCCACTTTAAAGCAAGAGTGTGGAAGGAAAGGGACCATGGAGACTGCCAGCACGTTGCCATGGAAACACTGGCAGTTTGAGCCGCTCTGTGGGCATACCTTATCCAATACATCCCTGGGTGTGGGTAGCAGTCCAAAGACCCTGAACGCTTGATGGTAAACCCCTCGTCCGGCTGAGCAGAGAGAAATGAGTGGAACTCAATAGATTAGATTTTGTAAAACAGCACAAGCTTTGAGCCATGAAGTGCTGTTCAATAAAGGTGTGATGTTTAGAGTTTTACAAAACAGTAGCAGTGAGCAAACCAAGTGTTTATAATGTTTCACCAGTTCTATACAAACACTCAGTTTGGGAAATAAAAACAACTGTATGTAAAGCTAATGAAACGGTAAACATGCAAAGCAATGTGCAAACAAAGTATGCAAACTGTTAATATATACTGGGGTCAGTAAGACAGACGGTTTCAATAAATCACGGTTGAAATGATTTACTTTTGACTTTTGAAGGATCATGTGACACTGAAGACTGGAGTAATGATGCTGAAAATTCAGCTTTGCATCACAGGAATAAATTATATTTTAAAATATATTCATATATTTCATATACATATATTATAAAATATATATAATATTACTGTTTATACTGAATTTTTTTAATAAATGCAGCCTTGGTGAGCATATGAGGCTGCGTATACATGTTTTGATTGATTTTGCATGTTAGTCATTTGTTAGATATATACATACATACACACACACACACACACCGATCAGGCATAACATTATGACCACCTTCCTAATATTGTGTTGAGGCATGGACTCCACTAGACTCCTGAAGGTGTGCTCTGGTATCTGGCACCAAGATGTTAGCAGCAAATACTTTAAGTCCTGTAAGCTGCGAGGTAAGGCCCCCATGGATTGGACTTGTTTGTTCAGCACATCCCACAGATGCCTGATTGGATTGAGATCTGGGGAATTTGGAGGTCAAGTCAACACCTCAAACTCATTGTTTTGCTTAAACTATTTCTGAACCATTCTTGCTTTGTGGCAGGGCAATATTCTGCTGAAAGTGGCCACAGCCACCAGGGAATACCGTTTCCATGAAAGGGTGTACATGGTCTGCAACAATGCTTATGTAGGCAGCACCAAAGGTTTTGCAGCAGAACATTGCCCAAAGCATCACACTGCCTTCGCCGGCTTGCCTTCTTCCCATAGTGCATCCTGGTGCCATGTGTTCCCCCTACTTCTTGAGGAATTTGAGCACAGTAGCTCGTCTGTTTGATCGGACCACACGGGCCAGCCTTCGCTCCCCATGTGCATCAATGAGCCTTGGTCACCCATGATCCTGACGCTGGTTCACCACTGTTCCTTCCTTGAACCACTTTTGATAGATTCTGACCACTGCAGACCGGAAACACCTCACAAGAGCTGTAGTTTTGGAGATGCTCTGACCCAGTCGTCTAGCCATCACAATTTGGTCCTTGTCAAACTCGCTCAAATCCTTACGCTTGCCCATTTTCCTGCTTCGAACACATCAACTTTGAGGAAAAACTGATCACTTGCTGCCTAATATATCCCACCCACTAACAGGTGCCGTGATAAAGAGAAAATCAGTGTTATTCACTTATAATGTTCATATCATAATGTTATGCCTTGATCCGTGTGTGTGTGTGTGTGTGTGTATATATATATATATATATATATACACACACACACACTGTATATCCTATATATATATATATATATATATATATATATAAAACAAATGACTAACATGCAAAATCAAAACAAATACATCAAATAACAAAACAGAAAGTAGGAAATATTTTTACACTACGCAACTTTTTTTGGGTTCAAACTTAACAAAATTTAAATAATGAGTCATCACTTTTCAATCCTTCTTCCACAACGTGTTTTCACTATGGTAAGCCTATTATAAGTGTTCATATTTTAAACCTTTAAATTCTTACACAAGGATTTAGTAACTGTATGCAATTGTCCTACAAGAACAGAAAAGAAAATCATGTATGAAAAACATAAAAATAGAGGAATCTAATTTGCCAAATTTGATTCAGTTCCGGACAACAGTGCTGACAGTCATTATATAAGCAGAGAGCAGAATCAGAGGAGGAGATGTCACAGCAATAAGAAAGCTGAAGGATGAAGTCTGCCAGGAGAGAAGAGGAATGGGAGAAGGAGAGCTGATGGATGAGTCAGCGAACAGCTATGAGATAAGAGCACAACCTCCAGAATATTTTAATACATCAAACTATATTTAAGTATATAATGTTCCAAAAGACAATGGCTACTCAAGCTCAAAACAATGCAAAGTCAATTTTTCACATCAAAACTATTGACAAAAAAATTCTGAAAAATAGATCAAAAAAGAGAAAAATACAATGTTTTAATGCCAATAACACTCCGCTGAAAATATGTCACTCTCCTGGAATATGGGAGTAACACATTAAAGTTATGGCAGCCTATAAAGTCATCATCTGTGCACCAATAACTGATTCGAGAATATTGGCTTTAAATCATGTGGATAATATGAACTGTCATAAAAATGATAAACATTTAAACACAAGAGCTACAGTATATAGATGATTCTTACTGCTATGACAGTGACTCCTGCAGTGGTGCTGTTGGGTTTGGGGGCCGTGTTGAAATGTTTCTTAATCTTGCCGGCCACAGACAACTGGTGCTCATTCTCACACATTCTGTCATCCTGAGAAAGAACAAGAAAATACCTCCACATATCATAGTCTGAGAATGGTACACACACTTTTTTTTTTTTTAAATCAGTTAAAAACACAAAACTGAGCAAAGTCTTACATTAACCCAGGGATGGTCTAAAACCTGTAGAGCTGTGTATCTGTGGTCAACCTCCACCTGGAGCATGCAGGTGATAAGTGTCTGTAGAAAAAGCAAGTAAGAAAGAAAGAGAGTGAGGCATATTTTTCTTTCCAGAACTTTCAAACTCTGTTTTGGTGCACCAACCTTTGCAGAGTCAGATACATTGTCCCAGTATGGAAGAGGGAAATCTAGCTGTCCCATCAGAATATGGTCAAAAAGAGCCTCCTGGTCCTCTGTGCTCCTAAAGAAACAGATATGCCAATAATATTTGAATATTCAAAAAATATGTATTGTGCTGTTGCAATAAGTACAGCTGCTCACACTATCTATCCTCTGCAGATGTGCAGGTCAAAACAGAATTATAGAAAACGGCCACTAGAGGGAGTGAGACATCACAATTCAACTGCATTTTACTTGCCGATAATTTGAGCTGTGAAGTTCTCAAAATTTAAAAATCACCATGAAATTAAAATAGACAATTCTTATTGTTTTATGGAATATTGCAGTATTTATTATAAATGATTTAAATGTGTCCTGATCATTTAAAAAATATATAATAAAAATAACTACCCCTCCCTCTAGCAGTGACATCTTTTCTCTTTTCTGATGATGCGTTTACTGGCGCAAGGGCGGGACAACCAGTCACTCACATGAGATTGACCAATAGCAAATCTAATCAATTCCCTAAGGACAAAATCAAGTCCTGTCCTACATTTTTACATATTTAAGAAGCTGTTCATGTTCAAGTAGTCTCTCGCAACTTCCATTTCATGCTGACTTTAACCTACAATGATGCTGTACTTACCCACGGAAAGGAGGGAAACCACAAAGCAGAATGTATGTTATGACCCCTGCCGCCCAGATATCAACCTTCAAGCCGTACCTGTTACATACAGAGAAAGGCACAATATGACAGCAGTCTGCAAGCTATATTCTAGACTTATATTCTGGTTTTCATACTCAGTTGTGAATATGATTTGAATAACCTATTTCCATGCTAATGAAGACATGATTTACCCCGTCTCTGCGACAATCTCTGGAGCTACATAGGTCGGGGTGCCACAAATAGTGTAAAGTGGACCGTCCACAACTGTTGCCAAGCCAAAATCCCCCAGTTTCAGAGATTTGCTCCTATCCTGGTGCTCATAGACCTTAAACACATATAATGCACAAAATACTTGTTATTTAGGTTCATGAAAAATTAAAATGACTTACTAAATATAATTTAAAACGAAAGTAACTAAAATATTTAATTATTTAAAATAAATTAAAATATAATGCATTAGATTTCTATTTAATAAAATATAATTTAGCAGGTGTTGAAGGGGAAGCTCAAATGTTTTTTAGTTTTATCTCAGTTATGAGTGCAGAATCTCTGCGGTCAATTCACATTATGCATTAAACTTATGAGCCACAACTTTACATAACTCACAGGATATTAATATGTGTGCTAGGCACAGTAGCCTTTGTCAGAGCTGTTGTGTTCTTCGTACTGTCATTACATACACACAAATTTCAACACAGTGTTGGGTTTGATAAGGTGGTTAAACTAGACCCAGTATTGAGTAGAGCTATCTTTATTCTAAAGCTTGTGTAAAGAAGGGTTATTTATTGTTTCTGCGCTCGAGAGGAAAAAAAAACTAAACATATTGCTTCTGCCTCTCTGAGTGTCATTCCAAGGTGCATTTGTGAAAGTAACAATGTGATACTGTCATTATAGTGACAATATTCTCTGTGTAATATTCTAACACCCACCAGGAGATTCTCAGGTTTGATGTCACGGTGAACAATGTTAAGGCTGTGCAGATATTTGATAGCACTGGCCAGGTTATACAGCATCCCGCTGGCGTCCCGCTCTGTGTATTTGTTGGAGGAGGTGATGGCATCAAAGAGGTCGCCACCCTGTTCGTGCACACACACAATTTCATCGCTCATTATGGGATAATATCGGAGCAGTCAGATTTAATGCAACCTAAAAAGCTAAAAACAAATATTTTCGAAAGAAAAACTCAACAAGATTGCATTTATTTGATCAAAATACAGTAAAACACTAATATGATGAAATATAATTTTACCATGTTCTATTGTAATATATTTTAAAATGTAATTTATTTCTGTGATGCAAAGCTTAATTTTCAGCATCATTACTCTAGTCGTCAGTGTCACATGATACTTCAGAAATCATCCTAATATGCTGATTTGTTGCTCAAGAAACATTTATTATCAATGTTGAAAAAACTTGTGAATTTTGTTTATATAAACCATGATACATTTTTTTCTAGGATTTTTTGATGAACAGAAAGTTTGAAAGAGCAGCATTTATTTGAAATATAATTTTTTTGTAACATTATACATTTATTTACTGACACTTTTAATCAGTTTTATGCATCCTTGCTTAATACAATATTATATTTATATATATTAGTGCTGTCAAACAATTAACTGCGATTAATCGTATCCCAAAAAAACGTTTGTGTTTACATAATATATGTGTGTGTACTGTGTATAATTATTATGTATATATAAATACACACACATGCATGTATATATTTAAGATTTATTTTATATTTATATAAAATATTTATGTTTATATATAATATAAATGATCTAAATATATATACAGTATATACATGCAAATATGTCTAATATATATATATATATATATATATATATATATGTGTGTGTGTGTGTGTGTGTGTGTGTGTGTGTGTGTGTGTGTGTGTGTGTGTGTGTGTGTGTGTGTGTGTGTGTGTGTGTGTGTGTGTGTGTGTGTGTTCAATATACATAATAATTATACACAGTACACACACATATATATTATGTAAACAAAAACTTTTATTTTGGATGCGATTAATCTCACATTAATCTAATCTTCTTTTTTTTTTAGCCCCCTTAAAATCTTAATGAACAGATTTTAGGAGCACAAGCCGAACATTTTAAATCAACCTGCAACGCAATTATTTACATTTAGAGCTTTGACATGCTGGAAAAAGTTGTGTGAAGCACTTGAAAAGTGCTTGGATTTCACTCTCAAAAGGTTGTAGGAAACCTGAAATGAATCATGTAAAAACATTTGGGTATTTTTGCCACAATACCATGGTTACAGTGAGCGTTACTACAGTACATCCATGGTGAATGTTTGTGATTTGTGGCCTGAAAAGCATGAATTTACTCGTTCGTTCATGGCATAATGTTTCTCCTGGCTTCCACATCAGCGATGTTTGACCTGATATGGTTTATAACAGAGAATTCTGGGCCTAATTTGAATGTGTCTCACTAGATCTTGCATCAATGTTATTCATTTTGTTGCGAATTCAAATGCTTTCTCACTGGATCTCCCAGTGTTGTCACAATCTTGCGTGATCAGCCCACGAGTAAACCTGTTCTAAACTTGCGCTATGTTTGTCTATTATTTGGTCCGAGGTTATAAACAGTCCCCGCTGCGCAGCTCGAGTAGCACAGTTTCCTCCAGCTTTCCTTTCGTTTACATCGTTTGCTGTTTCTTATATCATATGCAACAGAAATGGCAGCTCTTATCAGTTGGGCAACGTGGTGGTCGCTCCAGTGCAACCTCTAATAACATTTTGTCACACCGGCAGGAAAAAGGTCGCAAAATGGACCATTTGGTCACAGTCTGGAGCCTTAACTTATATAATATATACACTGTATGTAAATGTCAGATATTTCACCTTGACCAGCTCCATGACCAGGTAGAGCTCACTATATGTGTCCATTTCTTCAATCAGCAGAACAATGTTAGGATGCTTCACTTTCCGAAGAATAGACACCTCGTTCTGGATCATGTGTTCCTGTGAGCCACAGACAAGCCATCTTGCATTAATATTTTGTGTGATGTCAGAAAACATCACATGAAGTGCACACACATACGATGTACGCACTTTCGTTACTGAACAGGATTCAGAGATATATTAAAGTCCTCTCACCTTCCCCCTGCATTTGCTCTTGTTAATGATCTTCAGAGCGTACTCTCGGCCTGTGGATCTCTCCATACACTCTCGGACCACGGCAAAGTTGCCATCGCCAATCATTCGTCCCACTTTGTACCTCTCGGCTATGGAAGCAGGAACCTGAGGACAATCCTCCATCAGCTCAGCTAGAAGGAAACAGATGTGGGATGTTACATTCTGATGAAGAAGATGATAAAACAATAATTATAGACTTTCGTCAAAGTTTCCCAGGGCTCCTCACCTTCACTGCCCGGCCCATCGCCCTCATCCATGGAGCTGCACACCTTGGTGGAGGCCAGAGAGAGAGAGGAGCCACTGTGCTGAGAGCCCTGTCAGAGAGATTACAGTGAGAGGCAGTCATTTTACAACTTTTTTTTTTTTTTTGGTTATTGAAGAGCCTGAAGTCATTCTTGTTATTATTTAGAAAATTGCTGAACAAATTATTATATAAAAACACTATTTTTGTAGTTTAGACCTACATTCTAAACTGAGCAGAGGTATTACAGAGGGAAATAAAAGGTCAGTTTCTATGGAAACTGGAGCAGAGCAGGTATGTAACAACATTCAAACATTTTAACGTTCAAAAGTTTGGGGTCGGTAATATTTTTCTCAATGTTTTGTAAAGAATCCCTATGGAAGCTTGTTTCCGCCAAGGAATAAAACATTTTAAAAGATAATTGTGACTTTATCTCACAATTCTGACATCTTTCTCACAATGGCGAGGTATAAACTTGCAATTGTGAGAAAAAAAAGTCAGAATTGTGAAAAGTCGCAATTACCGGTTTTATTTATTATTCTGTGGTGGAAACATAGAAGCCTCTTATCTCAAGGCTGCAACAGTAATATTGTGGAATATTGTTACAATTTAATATATTTAAATGAGTGCCGTCATGCCATAAATCGAGATTAATCACAACCAAAATAAAAGTTTGTGTTTACATATTATATGTGTGTATAATTATTGTGTATATATGAATACACACACATGCATGTATATATTTAAGAAAAAATATACATATTTATATATTTCAATTATATAAATATATATACAGTATATACATGCAAATATTTCTTAAATATATACATAATAATTATACACCGCACACACACATATATTATGTAAACACAAACTTTTATTTTGGATGCGATTAATCATGATTAATCATTTGACAGCACTAATTAAATATAATTTAAATTGCCGAAGCTGAATTTTCAGCATCATTACTCCAGTCTTCAGTGTCACATGATCCTTCAGAAATCATTCTAATGTGTTGATTTACTGCTCAAGAAACATTTATTATTATTATCAATGTTAAAAAAAACATCTGTGCTGCTTAATATATTTGTGGAAACTGCTATATTAAAAAAAAATAATAATAGAATGTTTGGTTACACTTTATTTCGATAGTCCACTTTAAACATTCTACTAACTATAAGTAACTTTGCAACTACATGTCAACTAACTGTCATTAGAGTATTAGTTGACTGTCAGTAGACTGGTAGGTTATGGTTAGGTGTTAGGGTTCGGGTTAGTAGAATAAGTTGAATTGTAGTTGCCAAGTTACTTATAGTCAGTAGAATGTCTGTTGGGGGACCAACAAAATAAAGTTTTAGTAAATATTAATCAGACAGTCTACAAATACTCTAATGACAGTTGGTTGACATGTAGTTGCAAAGTTACTTATAGTTAGCAGAATGTCTAAAGTGGACTATCAAAATAAAGTGTTACCGAATATTTGAATAGAATTAGTTACTGTCACTATTGATCAATTTAATGTATCCTTTATTAAATAAAGTATTAATAATAATAAAAAAATCTTACTGACCCCAAAACTTTGATTAGTAGTGTATATATCACAACAAGTAATGCAGGATGAGCCCACCATTTTAACAATGTTGTGAGAAAAAAATAGCTTTTTGAGAATATACAGCTAAATGGAATGATAACAGCGTGTTAAATCTACAGATCTAATTTTATTTTGTAGATTTTTTTTATTTATTTTTTTCATTAAAGGGGTACTGGGAAGATGAATGTGTATCTAAACTGGGTCATTTATGTAGTAGAATGTGAAATTATTTTTGAATTTGGTGCCTTCTAGACTGAGAAAAGACAGAAAATCTATTTTTGTTGAAAGACAACAACTCCCAGAATGCACTTGCTTCGCTGCCCAATGAGGCCACTCCAAAAGCCACGGCCACTGGTTATCACTTGCCCACCGCCCCCACCGTTGTTTTGATATTCATAGTAATAAAATAATTTCGTTCAGTTAGAGAATAGACACTACAATTAAAAACTGAACTTGTCTTTTCAATAAAAGTGTGAGTGAGCTGAACAGTCATTCACGGCGCGTGTCCAGTCTGGCGCGTTTTCAGATCATGCCTATGGAAGCTAGACTTTCATAGGAATTAATTGAAGAGTTGAAACACTCACTTTGCTCCGCACTGCTCCGTTATGAATGCCCGAGCCGAGCGGCAGCGGCTGTGCGCATTTATATTCAATGAGTGAGATCCCACCCCTGTGGGCGGGTTGATAACATGCAGAACTAGCTCCAACTACTGGCTGTAGTCTTTGCCTCTGGCCAAAAAATCCTCAGATGGCGCAAAATGACGATATTTGTGTCATCTGAGTATTTTTTCCAGAAATAAAATGCATAATTCTCTCGTCTCAGGGGGACATGAGGGGGGAAAGTATGAAAAAAATTGAATATACTACCGGGTTTCTACTGTTACACAGCTCATTGCTAATCGCTGAAGTAACCCTTTAACAGAACACCATCAGTTAATAAAACAGGATAAAGTTGTCAAGATATATGAATTAGGACTATCACAGAGAGAGTGGAAATGGAGCAGGCACACAGCCAGGTCAAAATGCTTGTCTGCTGTTGCTAGGAAACATTTTGGGTGAAAGTGGAATTATTTAGTACGGATGTGTTCAGCTTCAGCTTCAATTTGGTGTGATTCTGGGACTATGTTGGCAAATTAAAGCACCTGAAATACAATTAGGGTCAAACAGAAAGATGAAAGTGATTGATGGTTTTGCTTGATGCAGTTGAAAGACACTGCGAATATAAATAAGTCATTTCCACATAGACTAACACCATGCAAATGGTATTTTTAGTCTTTTTAGTGCATTACAGCAATGCAGCAGATGTGAAAAGTCTTTGAAGTGACAGATCTCACCCTTCGTCTCCTCAGACTGGCTGGACTGGTGGGAGATGGACTGGGAGATTTGCCTGACCTTGGGGTCGACAGCTGACTTCCTGCTGTTCCGTTAGCTGAAATACAGAAGAACAGCTTGGTAAATGTCGAAGATTTTATTGAGAGTGTCCTAGTCCTATTTCACCCCAAATATTCATTCATTCATTAACCATTTCAGTCGTATGGTGATTCTATTGGCCATCACTCGCCATATGCAAGAGACTGTCTTTGAATTTTCTTGCCCATGATTTTCCTGGGATGGGTTGCCAGGTCTTTCCTCAACCCTCCCTTTTACATGGCTTGGGACCATAGACTGTAAAAAAATATAGGGACGTAATGTCTGTGATGTCACCCGTAGGTTTCTCAAAAGCATTTTTGAAACCTAAAGCCGGCTGTCGACATCACTTCCGTGTTGGCTTCAAAAGAGACTGCGGGGGATTGCCGCTTGCTTGGGACCTACAGACAATATAGCGTCTCCAATTCACCTATACTGCATGTTTTTGGATTGTGGGGTAAACCGGAGGAAACCCACACAGACATAGAGAGAACATGCCCACCCACCCCCCCTAAAACTAGGCTTTGTATTCTATATGCATAATATAATTCAATATTTTTTCCATAATTGTATACATATATTTGTAGTGAAGGTGTTGACGTGATCGATACTGCATGACTTGTTTTAAAATATTGAACAGGCTTGTATAAATATAGGAATAAAATGTTAAAAAAATGCATCTATAATATATACTAAATATATTAAACATAAACCAGTTAGTGAAGCGCTATAAGAACATTATTGAGATATGACGTACAGGCTACTTCAAGCCATGTTAAAACTTACACAAGGCTGCTTAATATTTAAAAACAAGTCGCGTATGGCATTTTAAGTGCAATATGAATACAAGCATTCATATCTACAACACTTTCAGAACAAACAGTTCCTTCAATGTTACAAGCCTCACAGCCATGAAAAATCTGCAAAGCATACATATTAACCCTTCATTTAGCTACAATGACAAACTAAAACAGAAATATCAGCTAATTTAATTTCTCTACACCACCTCAAGGCAAGAAAAAAACGAATGAAATTCAAAATATCTCATCTTTATGAATTTGGTACACAACACACATTTGTCCTACCTGCTAAAGAGTGCAGCAGGCTGCCAGAGCAAACTGCGATTCCTCCTGCGCTCATAGTGACTGTGAGGAGGCTAGAGTATGAATGAGTGTGGCAGAGGAGGAGAGGATGTATGAAGTGTGTTTCTGCGCACACCTTACGTCATAAACAGCCACAGAGGGAGGAGTTTCTCTCATAAACATGCCATATCGTAGTTGCAGTGCTGTCTGTGTGGGCGACTATAAAGATCTCCAAAAAGATCTCATTGCAAAACACTGTGGAGTTGTTTCTGAACGGTGTAAGTGCAGCCGAGTGGATGACGTGGTGTTTTGAGCAGATTTCTGAAGTATCACTCCAGAATGTGTGAATACAAATTAAGCTCAGATTATGCTATGATTCAGAGGTTCGGCCGCTAATGTGATTCCTTTCAAAGCTTCTTAGAACACATCAAGTAACAAATAAAGCCATCTCAGTCACAGATATCAATGTTACTCTGTGTTTGCGTGTCACTGTGATCCGAATATCGTGCTCCCTCGCCATCTGTGATACACAATCACAGCCTGACATACTTCAGTGTGTGGAGAGTGAGAATGCATCATCGTGTTATTTTTGGGATGGAAAACAGATTTGAAGGACTATCAGATCAGCTGTCATTCATGTGTGTGATTACTGAACAGCAAACTTGGGTGAGTAAATGCAACTAGTGTGGGAAAAATATTAGTCAGAGTAATATTAGTCAAATAGAAGTCCACTTTCAAACTGGACTTCATATATATATTCACATATTATGGTTTCTAACGTGTGAATGTTGGTGATAAGAGGGATAAGAGGGATTTTATCACCAATGTTTTGATTTAAAACATTACCAACCCCAAATTTGTGTATGATATTTTAAAATAGTGCATATTATGCACTATTTTTAAATATTATACACAAATTTGGGGTTGGTAATGTTTTTGAATGTTTATGAAAGAGGTCTCTTTTGCTCACCAAAGCTGCATTTATCTAATAATAAATAAAAAAAACAGCACAAACTGTAATATTGTGAAGTAGTATTTGAATATGTGAATATATTTTAAAATGTAATTTATTCATTAGTGTCACACTTCAGTGTCACATGATCCTTCAGAAATTATTCTAGTATGATGATTTGCTGCTCAATAAATGTTTATTATTTTATCAATGATGAAAAAAAGTTTTGCTCCATAATATTTTTGTGGAAACCATGATATTTATTTTCAGAATTCTATAATGCTAAAAAAAGACAAGAAAAAAGAATATAAATCCTTTTTCACTTTTTATCAATTTAATGCGTTTTTAAAATCAATTTAATCAATTTAATCAATTTAATCTTACTAACCCCAAACTTTTGAACGGTGGTTTATATCTATATGTAATATAACACCAATTTTTTTATGATCCAGTTAATTTAAATGAATAAAAAAAAATCTGAAAATCTGATTCCCACCCTTTTCTTGTTTTCTTGTTTAATATAGAATACCATTCATTATATAAATGTGTTGTATCTAACAATATACATAAATAGGTGGCACATATCATTTAACGTCAATAAAAACATGTTAAATAAAATACAATTAACTAAATAATCCATATGCTCAAGCATAGCCTTAACTAAACTACTAAATACAAGATGGCTTGTGATTCTGGAGGTGAATTTATATATTATTGCAATTTTTTATACTCCAATCTCCACGTGAATTATGGGACTCCTAGTCAGCAGATCTCACAGACAGCTAAATCACACAACTAAAGCCAAATTAAACAAGCACCCAATGTACAGCCTGTAATGTTCTTGTGGTTCATCCCACACAAACCAAGAAGGGAATGACTAAAACTAGTATATCAAATTACATCAAAATTCATGATTCTTGTTTACAGTATTCAGCTATTTAAGTTAAGTAATATCCATATTTCAATGTTTAATTTTTTTCCACTATTCTATTCTCTTGAAACAAATACAAATGGCACCAGCAAATGTATTACAAGCCAAAACATTGTCTAATTAAAATATTCATTAAAATGTCTTCTGTCACAAACCCAAACAGAACATCCCTTTTATTATTTAGCAACTTTTCCCCCTTATACCAAAGGTTGGTGCTGTTTAAATGACCTTTCAGTTCAATAAAAAACAATTACACTAGATTTGTTTGTCCAGACTGTATGGCAGATCTCTGTCCTTTGAGACCTTCTGCCAGAGTGTGGATGTGTTACATTTGTGATAAGGCACCTCTGTTCTCCTAGAACAACACTAGAATTATCCCTGGTAAACAATTTGGCCCAATCACCTAATTTATGCTCATCTACGTCGTTTCCGGACTGTGTCAACTTCAGAGAATGAGGCTGAAACTCAGTACCGGCTCATTACAAAACAACACGCGCAGCGAGCCTGTGCTAAGGGCTCATTTTGTACCTGGCCGGAATACAACATTTTAAGAACAGGCTGGAGCCGAAGCACAATAATTGTTCTGTTTTTGTTGTTGTTTTTGACATGTCTCTATACAGCTTACAAAGTGGCGAATGCCTCAACGGATGAATGCCTGGTGTTTTCTTGGAACATCGACACCAGGAAGTGATGATTCATGATCTATTCCAGGAAAAATAATGAAACCTAGATCGATTTGATGTTCAGGACAACTTTTCATGCTTTTTTTGTTCAGTTAGGAACAGATACAAACAATCCAGTTTGATAGGCCTGTGTTTAAATAAAAAACTAATAACTGCATGCACACAAACACACAATGCGACAACACTGCTGTCAGAACCCTGGAGAAATAAAAAACTGCTTAAACCATTCTTAAAGTGTTAGTTGGTCTCCTAGCATGTCCAAACCAGATAAGCCGGTCTATTTTGCTGGTTTTAAAATAGTTTGGGCACAAAGTGGGAGATTAGTTTATCTGACTATTGGCAAGCTGGTTAAACTCAAAATAGAAGAGAACATAACATAAAATAGAAGAGAACATAACAAAATAGATCATAATAAAACAGAATTGAATAGAATAAAACAGAACATAGAACATTTTGGGAGTTTGCTTGAGCGGACAATCAGACTACATCAACACAAAACACAGAAATCATAGAATAATAAAATATAATAGAACAAAATAGAAGAAAACATAACAAAATAGATATTAAAAACAGAATAGAATAGAACAAAACAGAAATAGAATAGAACAGAATAAAAGAGAACAGCATAACACATAATAAAAAGAACAATAGAAGAGAAGAGAAAGTTTGTTTTTTGACATTACCAAAAGTCTATGAAGAGCTCCAGCAAATTAGACCATCAGATTACATCAAACACAGGCATAATAGAATAGAATATATCATAATAAAAACAATAGAATAGAGTAGAATGGAATGAATAGAATATAACAACAGAATAGAATAGCCAAAATAGAACAGAACAGAATAGAAAAGAAAAGAAGGGAAATAGAATAGTACAGAACAAAAGAAAACAGCATAGAATAAAAAGAACATAATAGAACAAAGCAATAGAATAGAATATATCATCATAAAATAGAACAATAGAATATAATGATAGAATAGTACAGAACAAAAGAGAACAGCATAGAATATAATAAAAAATAACACAATAGAATAGAATAGAATATTTTTTCTATTCAAAAAATGTTCTGGCTGTAAGTGTTTTTGGAGTCTGCTTGAGCAGAACAAATGAAACCAGTTCTATGCTGGGTGAATTAAAATTGGTTCAGTAATCTAAGCCATTAGGCTGTGTAGAATGTAATCATATTCTAATCATCCACTGATTTTTGACATTACCAAAAGTCTATGAAGAGCTCCAGCAAATCAGACAATCAGACTACATCAACACAAAACACGGGTCTCATAGAATAGAATAAAATAGAACAGAATAGAATAGAATAGAAAAGATCAGAATAAAAACAATAGGAACAAAATAGAACATAATAAAATAGAGCAATAGAATAGAATAGAGCAGAACAAAAGGGAACATATAATAGAATAGAATATAACAATAGAATAGAATAAAATAAAATAGAACATAATGGAATAGATGAGTAAAACAAAAAAATAGATCAGAATCTTTTTTCTATTCTAGAAATAGTGTTTTTGGAGTCTGCTTGAAGTGACAGAGCAAATGAAACCAGTTCTATGTTCAAATTGGTTCAGTAATCTAAGCCTCTATTAGGCTGTGTAGAACGTAATTATATTCTAATCATCCACTGATGTAAAAGTTCCTAACTTTCTAATCATCCACTGATCCCCAAAACTCTATGAAGATCTCCAGCAAATCAGACAATCAGAAATCACTGTGACTTGAATACTAAAACATTCCATTAAATGAAACTGGTAATGATGCAAGAGTTCGTTACAGATGGGGAGACTATGCGTAAATGACAAGTGTCAGCCAGATTAGTTGCCCAATTTGGGACATTGCTCCTCAAGCACATCTTCTGAGAATGCTGAGAGGGATTTGGAGATAATTCATGCTACAAACTACAACAAACCACACTCATATATGTTTGCAATTTACAACTTTAAATTCTGAGACTGCAATGAATAAACTGACTAGCACCCCGTTTAGATTTCATGACTCTACACAACCTACAGTTTACAGCTAAATAGCTTATAAGCATGATGGGACAATTAACGTACCTGAGCTGCTGGAACCAGGGGACTTGCTCCTTCTTGAGGGTCCACCACTGCGTGGAGAGCAGCGGCCCTGCATGGAAGAAATACGGCCATAGGACTGCGATTTCATCACCCTGCACTCTGAGAAGGGTAGCAAAAGAGAAACACATCTGAATTCACTCAGTTGATTTTACTGCAGAGGCCTGAGCACACCTTTCTCTCTTCCAGCTCTACACTATGATCCTCCTGTCTCTGTAATACACACCGAAGAGAGTGTCATTATTGTGGATGACCTGACCCGCCGATCAATCTACCGCAACCTCTGTCTGGCCCAAGCATGACGGCCTGACATCCTGGAGGTCTGATCAGAGGAGATCTGACAGGCGGCTTTGCTCTTAGACCAAATGCACAGTCAATATGTCAATCAATAGGTTTTTAAAATAGCTCATTGTCTGATGCCTGCTTCTGTATTGACAACATTTGTTAACTAATGTCATTATAATAATTACAAATATCAGTAAATTGTTGTACTGCTAAACAAAAATGGATCCCTACCTGAATATGTTCATTTGTTTACAAGAAGTGGATTTTAATGGTAAAGCTTTAAAATACAGTATATTGCCAAAAGTTTTGGGATGCCTGCCTTTACATGCACATGTACTTTAATGCCATCCCATTCTTAATCCGTAGGGTTTAATATGGAGTTGGCCCACCCTTTGCAGCTATAACAGCTTTAACTCTTTAGGTTTAGGAGTGTGTTTATGGGAATTTTTGACCATTCTTCTAGAAACGCATTGTGAGGTCAGGCACTGATGTTGGACGAGAAGGTCTGGCTTGCAGTCTCCGCTCTAATTCATCCCAAAGGTGTTCAATCGGGTTGAGGTCGGCGTGCTTTACACCACTGCATCCGACGCTTTGCATTGCACTTGGTGATGCAAGGCTTGGATGCAGCTGCTCAGCCATGGAAACCCATTCAATTGAAGCTCCCTACGCATTGTTCTTGAGCTAATCTGAAGGCCACACAAAGTTTGGAAGACTGTAGCTATTGACTCTGCACAAAGTTGGTGACTTCTGCGCACTCTGCGCCTCAGCATGTGCTGACCCCGCTCTGAGATTTTATGTGGCCTACGACTTTGTGGCTGAGTTGCTGTTCCCAATTGCTTCCACTTTGTTATAATACCACTAACGGTTGACTGTGGAACATTTAGTAGTGAGGAAATGTCACGAATGGACTTATTGCACAGGTGGCCACCTATCACAGTACCACGCTTGAATTCACTGAGCTCCTGAGAGTGCCCATTCTTTCACAAATGTTTGTAGAAGCGTCTGCATGCCTAGGTGCTTGATTTTATACACCTGTGCCATGGAAATGATTGCAACACCTGAATTCAATGATTCGGAGGGGTGTCCCAATACCTTGGCAATATAGTGTATATTCAAATAACAACACTTAGGGTGCTTTCACACTAGCAGTTTTGGTGCGCACCCGGGTTCGATTGATGTCAGAGTTCGCTACGTTTGGATGATATGAACGCGGTCTTCCGAACTCGGGTGCGCACCCGCGAACCGTACCAGAGTCCGCTTAAAAAGGGTGGTCTGGGGTTCGGTTCATGTGAACTCCGGTACGGTTCGCTGCTGATGTGAACGCAATCGTACTAAATCGCGGAAGTGAACCACTATTAAAGGGTAACTAAACCCCTGCTCAGAGCTTAACTCCACCCACTGGCAATTTTCAAAAAATGCTGGAAAAGTGGGCAGAGCTCGGCGGACACAGAGGGGACGAACCGAGGGCGGGGCTGAGCGGAGGGCGTGCACCTGAGACCCGCAGGGACGGGTTGATTGACAGCTGTCAGACTCGCGAGTCGCAAAGATGGAGAATGACTGGAGTGACGCCAGCTTTGCAACAGAGCGGTCATTTCTCCCACTCCTTCACCTGAAGTGGAGGAGGGTGGATTGTCTGTAGACATAAACCCGGAGCCTTATCAATGCGAGCCGCAGCTCAAACTGCGTTAACTCCCGATGCAGACGATGCTAGTGAAGCAGCCGCGCAAGAGAACCGACCTAATCTATCTGCGTCCGCGGCAACCACTTGCGTGTCAGGGTTTGAAAGCGCGTCTCATGTATGAAAATTATCTGTACACATGACGGGCGGCAATAAAATCGCAAGAAAAGCCTGACGTGTACTGACAACTGCATTATTTAACCGTATTTTCTTCAATACAATGTTAAAGCAAGTGTCAAGTCAGTTTCATTCATAATGTTTCCACTTCATGTAATATGACAGTTCATACTGGAGTGAAGCCGTTCTCATCGTGTGATTGGGGGAAACATTTCTGAGGGCGTGGTGAGCTCGTGCCAGGGGCGCGGATAGTGAGCCGTTGGAGGTGCCATCCTATGTCACGATGTACCACAACGTCCAATAGGAAAATTCAACTGCAGTAGCCACCGTTCAACCTTAAGAGGGCAGCACTTTGGCGGTTTTACACCATATTTTATAGAATTAAAACACTTTATACTCAAATGTCAAAACATTTACTCGAATCAATGAACAGCATTAATAAAGCCCCAGTATTACAGATCAATAACTAAAAAAAGTTGGTTTAGGGTTTAGTTACCCTTTAATGACGTATGATTTGATAAAAATGTGTGTTTGTGTGTGTTTCACTCATTTTCCTGACAAGCATGACTGACATACTGCAAGCAGAGAGCTGTAAATCTCATTTCTGCTCGTCTTCAGCGTTTTTTAGAGCATTGCAGTACATTTGCGGCATATAGACGCAAGTGCCATTATGTACTGAAGCTTTAGAAACAAAACCAACAGTTAAAAAACTAAAATATTAAAGTGAGCTGAGCAACACTGCATTTCGCCGCCTTCACGCTCGCTGTCGTTACTAAGCAACCGGGTAAACAGCTGCTGCTTTGATGACGCAAACGCACCCCGGTTCGGAACCAAATAATATAATATGAGCGGGAGGGGGGAGCAATCGAACTCGGGTTCGGTCCAGGCAATCGAACCAAGTGTGAAAGCACCCTTATACTGACAGCGGGAAACAAATTCTACAGTTCCTCTGTAACAAACTCCAGCTGATGAGCTTATTATCTAAAGTTATAACTTCCACTCTCAAATATAACAACGTCCGAAAAGATGTTCATTATTTAAATTTAAACTTAATTACAAACCACTAAAACAGAATTTGAAGCAACATGTTGTTGGTCTGGAAAACGAGGGGATAGACACATTATCCATTAACTTACCACTCTCATCCAACAGGAAGTCATCCTGGTAGCGAAACTTCTCTGGGCCGCAGGCGATGAATATATCATCCTCACCAAAGAAGTCCTGAAGACATGTTATCTATAAACACAGCAGAGGTAGATGTATTATCCCACTACACATCAATGCATTTGAAAGAACATTTCCGTTCGGAAGTTTGTGGGGTCGGTAAGATACATTGTGATGTTTTTGAAATTCTGTTCACTAAGGCTGCATATATTTGATCAAAAATACAGTTAAATCAGTAATGTTTGTAAAATATTATTACAATTAAAACAACATTTTAATATATTTAAAAATGTAATTTATCAGTTTCACATGATCCTTCAGAAATCATTCTAATGTGTTGATTTGGTGCACAATAAACATTTATTATTTTATCAATGTTGAAAATAGTTGTGGTGCTTAATTATTTTAATGGAAACCATAATGATTGTAAAAAAAAAAAAGAACAATCTAAAAGTCTTTACTTCCACTGTTGATCAATTTAATGTGTTCTTGCTGAATAAAATCATTAACTTTTTTCCCTTTTTTTAAACCCTTTTGAATGGTAGTGCATATTTTCTTTTTTTTCATAATACATATAAATAAAGAAAACTTAAAGCTGCACTATGTAACTTTTCCATCCACTAGAGGTCACCTGTTCAAAACAAATGCGTAGTTTGATGACGCCACGTTTGAGTGCAGAATCTTGGGACATGTGGTCTTCACCTCACAGCCGGTGGAATAGAATCAGGATAGGACTCGGGCAGAAATCATGTTCATGGATGCGATTATTAAAGGTCCCATGGCATGGATTTTTTTTATTATTTTATAATGTTTCCTGAGGTGTACTTATATTGTTAGTATGGTTTTTACATCAAAAAAATGTCATAATTTAAAAAAAAGGCATTTTTTCTATACTGATATTAGCTCACAGTGACTTGAATAAGTTACTTTAATCTGATTACTGGTTTGGAAATAGTAACACGTTAGATTACTCGTTACTGGAAAAGAGTAGCCAGAGTAGAATGGCATACTGGCATCACTGCTCGCAAGCAGTGGAACTGTTATTATGGCATAGTCACCGGTGGGACTTTTATTATGCCACAGTTGCCGGCACCACTTCCGCTTTTCTGGTCATGAGTATGCGGTAACGCAGCTCTGTTTATCATTTGAGATACATCTGCGTGTGTTGACAATGATGTTATGACGTTACTCTGTGCGTTCACTCGGCGGCTGCTATGACACTTGCTGCACACTGCAGTGAGAGTAAAGCGAACTGCAAAATAAAACCAGAAACCGAGGGTAACGCAGATATGACGCAATTGACAGGCGACTCCCTCACACGTCCCGGTTCCTTGGTTAAAATAGCAATTTCTCACGATTTACAAATAGTTGGAAACATTGGGGATATTGTAAGTACTCAACTGAGCAAAATATATAACACTGGCCTAGTGGTTTTTGGATATTTTACTGAAAATGTTTTACATAGTGCACCTTTAAGCAATTCCTTATATATAATAAATTAATTATAATAACAAAATATGATGCAGCATGTAAATAGATGCATTTTTAAATTAAATATAAAATACATAGCATAAACATTAAGCTAAATAAATGAACTGGCCAAAATAGGCTACATAAAATAACATTCATATTAAGACAATAATTCAAGGCTCAGATGTGAGGGTCAGTTTGATAAGCGTCTAAAACAATGTTTGACATCCTTATATTCACAAGCTCAGTGATCAGTGATTCATACAGCTGCATGAATGAGAAGGCATTTTAGCATCTCACTTTTATGTATCATTTACACATACCAGTGAGAACATGTTGCTCTAGCAACAGTGACGTCATCACCAAGAACAGAGTAATAAGATGATTCAGTCAGGCGGCAAAAAGTGACCTAATGCTCTCACGCTGAGCTCAAAAAGAGTGAATGATCCGATATTCAGTGATATTACAGCAGTATAAATGGCATCACTGATGAAAACAGCATAAAGCGGGTAATGAGCCTACTACTGTATATGTGATCTTTTGTGTGCAGCAGAGGGTTCATACAACCTAATCTTTTGCACATTTAGCCTACTGTAAATGTCAAAGTTACTCATGGACGTATTTTGCCTTTGTGAATAGAATAAAGAGAGCAATGCTGTGCATAAATAACAGTTAGAATATCCATTTAATTTCCTTTAACGCTGAATGGTAGGGTAATTACCTTTCTGTAAGCCGAGGAACGTGCACTAATATTTTCAGAGTCACTTTAACACAAAACAGGAAACTCATGAATATTCATGTGCGCTCTACAATCTCAGACACTGAATATTTCAGAACACCAGCACCCAGTTTGCACTAAAGTAGAAATAAGACTTTTTAATGAAAATAAAGGTCCATGTTTAATAAAAGTGTTCATGAAATTAAATTTAAATGTTTATTTGAACAATGAAAATGTGAAAATATTTAAGAGATTTGTTTAAAGGAGTATTGGCAATTTGTTTTATAAAAACATTTTGTTACAGTTTGAAACTCTCTTCACATCCTGATAGCAAATCAATAATAGAAGTGATCAAAATATTAAAACATGTACATATATCTTCTGTGGAGGTCTCAAGACCAAAACATGTTTGTCCAATCAGAAAGTCATATGTCTATAATGTCTTAATGCTTTAACCCCATCAGATCCTGCAACCACTGAAATGCACATCACATGGTTTTTGGTTTAAAGGTGCAGCGTGTAGTATTTATGAGTATCTATTAACACGAATACAATATACATACTGTAACTATGTTTTAAATTTAGTATAAAGACCTTACATAATGAACTATTATGTTTTTATTCCCTTAGAATGAGCCATTTCTATCTACATGAGTCTAAAAAACAAGATTTGTGCAAGTTAATTTTTTATTCAATTTTTTTCATGTCCACTACTAAGGTCCCCTTACAGTGAAATCGCCATTTTGTGTTTCTACAGTAGCCCTAAATGGACAAACTGCAGCTAGCTACTCTCTGCTGTCTCAGACGATGACATCTTTGTCCTGCGTCGGCCACCGAAGCTTCTCTATGTGCTTCGAAAGGGAGGGGCGAGCCATGGGCATTTGTAATTCATAACCTCACCACTAGATGCAGCTAAAATCGACACAGTGCACTTTTAAACCAATACGATTTTATGTGTTTATAATATGATATGAGTACTGCCTGGTCACTGATTGGTCTCTAGTCGACCAATCACAATGAAAGTATGACGGCTAACCAACTAGACAGGAGGTAGATTAGCTCCTTTTTTACCTTTTATGCAGATTTATGTTCATGGTAGCATCATTAACTTATTATAATTATATAACTTATTATAATACCTATTATTATCTTAATAGTATCAAGTGATAATATTCAAAGTTAATTTGAAGATCTTTCAGAGCTGTACAACACAGGATTTTTTCAAGTTTAATGTCCATTGCAATTGATATTAATATTAATATTATTTATATGATTTTATGTCTTCAATGTTGTGACCATTAACTGTCATTCACAGTCAGCAACAGCAAATGTGAAATGAGTGAATACACAGCAACACACACACACACACATGCACTTGGTGATGTAAGGCTTGGATGAGCTGCTCAGCCATAGAAACCCATTCCATGAAGCTCTCTACGCAGTTCTTGAGCTAATCTGAAGGCCACACGAAGCTAATCTTATATGCACACAATCATATATTTATCAAAAAAAATCAGCAAGCACACACAAACACACCAACAAACACCCTAAGAGAAACACACACACACACACACACACTCAGATTCACCCACTGCAACCAACAAAAAGAATCAAACAAGTTTTTTGAGACTTAACCCTATCGTCTTACCTTTGTTTTTTTATTGCATTGCTCATTGTTTAGTATGTGTTCTTTTCAAAATCTTCAATGCTAGTTCATATGTGTTTAAACTCAAGTTCATAAGTACTGTATGGCTAAAATATGATGAATTATTTGTTGCTTCAGTCCTGGTGTCCAGTGTAGTAGGTTTTTTTTTTATATATATATATATATATATATATATATATATATATATATATATATATATATATATATATATATATATATATATATATATATATATATATATATATATATATATATATATATATATATATATATATATATATATATATATATATATATATATATATACATCGACAAAGAGCAAAATAAAGTGGATACTTTTCTCTTTTTTTTTGATCAGTGGAAAAAAATCCAGGTCTGGAGTAAAAATTGAGCAGGGCTGTGCAATATGACAAACTAAGCTGCTGATATAAATGATACATTTTTTAACATTTATAAGACAAGACCAAAAACTTCAATCGGCTTTATTTTAAACTGAACAGAAAACCAAATAATAACTTTTAAAGGGTAACTAAACTCTAAACCAACTTTTTTTAGTTAATGATCTGTAATACTGGGGCTTTCCTAATGCTGTTCATTGATTCAAGTAAAGGTTTTGACATTTGAGTATAAAGTGTTTTAATTCTATAAAATATGGTGTAAAACCGCCAAAGTGCTGCCCTCTTAAGGTATAACGGTGGCTACTGCAGTTGAATTTTCCTATTGGACCTATTGAATTTGCGTCCCAGTGATCATTTCTCCTGATCACCACAAGATGGCACAAGCACTTCATTTTGCAGATATGCCACAAAACAAGGACTACAGAACTAATTCTCTGACCAAGACGTCAGCATTTCTACTCATCTCTGAGGCCCTGTGGGTGCCTACCATATCTCAGCACCAAAATATCATAGTAATGTGAATGGGCTCTTATAAATTTGGGCAGAATACAGAGGCACACTTCAAAATCCTGATGGCAAGCAACATTCACATTTAGGTCTTAAATGAAGAACAGTCCAAGTAACATTCAAACTGTCCATGTTACTCGGCCAACATGACATCAGATTACATTCAGATAAACCGATAACAGTCTGGAAAACTCTGGTCTCCTTACATTTTGCTTTGATTGCAAAGTGTAAATCTTCTGGCTGTAAGTCAGTCTGTTGGCAGGAACCGCTTGGAACTCAAAAACATACACAAATCTCATGAATTATGTTTTTAATCTATATCCGCCATCTGAAGTACTGACTGAAGAAAACAAAAGATGCCAAGACGCGGTGTACTCCATTAATTAGTAGGTAGCATCAAGTCCATATATCTGTGTTCAGAAGGATATAACTAGTCAGGAATAACTGCAAGCATCATCTACGAGGATGTATCATCAATAAATCAGGGCGATACAGAGCCTATGACCTTCTCTGTGGTTCTTTAATCGTGATTAACAGCTGCATGCGAGAGTTAATGAGCACCTCCTGCAGGTTTATGTCCAGTTTGACAGGAAGCTTTTTACTGGGACTTCCTCCCAATGCATTACTAGGATGCAGCTCATCTGCAAAGCCATTACTGACACTCATCTAAAGAGAATCTAATGCAGAAATGCATAGTAGATAAAGCCTGTTGAGAGGTTAGCGCCAACTAACAAAACCAAAATGCCCTCTTTACAGAAAGAAACCCAAATGGCAAGCATTCATCCAAAGTTCACAGTATCCACATAATGCTTCATATTTGATAAGGCTATTTGTCTCCTGAATAAATCTGGGTGCTACGAATTGACACGCATGAATAATTCACTAGATTTTCAAGGATTCTGTTAACCTCCTGAGAACCAGTATCAAAAATTGAAAAAATACGTTTTTGAAAAATTATATTTTATTCATATGTTATGCTATGTCCTCTGTAGAGGACAAAAGGACACATTTCAAATAAAAAAATAAATAAAAGACATGAACAGGCAAAAACAATGAGATTGTACAATTATTTTTTTAGGTTTCAGGATTTTTATACCAAACTTGATTATTCTCAACTATGTTATGAAAGATATAACAGAATGATTTGATATATAATTTTGCTTTATGCAATTTGTGTGTAAAAGGGACATAAGCAGATTTTCCCATTATTTACAATGTCTCTATACTGTTATTTGGGCAACATGTAATGTTAGAGTAATAATTGGCAAGATTTTCATAATAATAATATCAAATTTTTTATAGGAATATTGAAATATTATTTTCCCATTCCCTAGTTGTGTCTCCCAAAAGGCCTTGTAAACATGATTTAAGTCCTGGTGTCTTCTACAGTGGACATGTAAGAAATCGATGTCCTGTTTCGTAACAGAAAGTCATATTTTGATTTGAAACCCCATACCATTTTCCTGAGATGTTGATTTATGACAAACAATTAAAAAATTTGTCAGATTTGAATGATAATTACAAAATAGTGTCATATTTCCATGAGAGTGTTAAATTTGATCACTAAATTAATGTCAGTCAAAGTCCAACGAGAGTCAGTTGTCGTCATGGTCCTCTGAAAAGCCCTGAATGTGCTCTTTACAGGGCATTCGCTTAAAACTGTGACATGTATGATGTCAGAGGTATTCACTAAAATATAATGTCCACCACAGAGGACAAAATTCGATTCCTGGGTCCCAGGAGGATAAATGCAGGTGCAGCAGATTTCCTGTAGCTTAAAATAGGGCTGTTACCACCATAGGCATTGAGGGGGACAAGTCCCCTCCAATAATTGGAAATCGCTAAATTGCCCCCCCCCCCCCCCCCATTATTTGATATTTCTTAATGCTGCTCTTCATTATGCACCGCTCTGTTTGTTGTTAGGATGTTTTTTTTTTTTATATATATATTTAGGCTGGTCTGCCACAGCAGTCTAATAACGCTCATCAATGACCAATCAGATCAAAGAAGGCGGGGCTTAATGTTCACTGAAGATGAGTGTGAATTCCAACGCAACGTTTTTAGTTTTTACAGTGGAAGTGTGTGTGTGCGCGTGGGAAGATAGAAGCAGCTAAACGTTTAATAAACAGTTTTACGATGGATATGTTTAACGACTCAGATTCCATCCACAAACAACCAGAGTCCCGACTATGCTATCACAGTTTTAGATCACCTGTGTGGGGGTTGCCTCCCATTTCGGCAGAAGGATTTTTCTCAGGAAAACACATTAGCATATTTGCTAGAAATAGTCTGTCTGGGTTCTGAGGTCGTGTGGGGGAGGCACAGTGGTGGAGCTGTCATTGGAAGAGCAAGGGAAATCCAGGCCAGTTTGATGAAGTGCACAGGCTAGATGCTGAGATGAAAATTGGATTAAATGAAATTTAATCTACCATTATTATGTTATCATAGGAAAACTACATTTCACTATGCTTTGGTTGAAAGAACGTATGTGTAAATGAATCTGGTTATTTTGAATGAATACAGTTTAAACTATCATCACTGCTGTATTGAAAGGACAATAGCACAACCTTAAACAAACTCACCCATAAAAATGGTAATTATTTACTTATACCCTCATGTAATTCCAAAACCATAAACTGTTATTTTTGAAGAATTCTGAAGAACATTAATTCACAAAAATAATGGTTATTTAATGGGCATTGATGAAGAAGAACCTTTTAAAATGTACAGTGGAAAACATTTTTTTTTGATGATAAAATGTTTTTCACACTAAGAAAAATATATATTTGTTTAAGAACTGTTCACTGAAAGGTTCTTTGAGGAGCCCAAAATGGTTCTTTTAAGGCATCACTGCAAAAAAAAACCCTAAAAACTTGGTATTAAGATGTGTTTTGGTCTATCCAATGATTTGGATCACAACGCAAAATACAGGTATAAACGGGGTCTAAGGGCTCTATCATACCCCCAGCACAATGTGACAATGCTAGGTGCGCCGTGAAGCAAGTGTTTTTTGCTAGTTTGAGCCTGATGCAGTTATCATTTTCACATCCAGCGCCATGTTGTTTAAATAACAAATGCACTCGCGCCCATCTGTTAGCTGGGCTAAAAACGAGGTGTATTCAGGCACATTCTTGGCGCACTGCTATTTTGAGGCAAATATAAATGAGTATAAGTCAATGCCGCAGTATTTTTAGTGTTATTTAAAGGCCGCGTTAGTAATATGCGCCTATAGGCGGGTGCGCAACGCACGTACACTCTGCTTATTACACACACACGCAGCAGCACACAAACATTTTTAAATATTAAAAATAAAAGGATTCCACTCTGGAGAAGCGTTCAGTCTTTCGGCTCACAAATTCTGCCATTTTAATAGCGAATCCCCCATGGCGCAAATGGCTTTTAAAAGGAAAGGGGGAGATGAGACTCTGATTGGTTTGTTGCACGTTAGGCTCAAAACACACCCATTACTCATTAAGAGACTAGGTACCACCCTTTTGGTTCATGTGCCTGGCACACTGACTGCTTTTTCCATTGTTAAATGCAAATGTGGATTCGGACACACCCTAAGTGAACCTGCGCCACACCATGCGCTTAGATCGTTAAAATAAGGCCCTAAAACGTTTTGAGCTTGTCCACTTTCAACCACTTCTAGAGGTAGTCAAAAACACATTCGACCGGATTGCTTTCGTAGTGTAAACGCTCATGTGATCGAATTCATTCGAACAACAGCAAAAGACCACCTACTCTCCGCCTACTGACCTAGTGCGTAAACATTATAGGAAGTGCGCTAGCCAAAAGAGATTTAAACTTTGACTGAAGACCCAAGTTTGATTTGAAGACTGAAAATTCATGATTTCTAAAGCACACTTCATTATTTTGTCCTCTAGATCAAAAGATCCAAAAAAAAACATATTTACCCGCCCATAAAACCAACCCCTTGAAGAAATCAGGACAGAGGTGGTTGAAAGTGGACAAAAGAGACAGATTTAAACACCAGTTGTAAAGGGGTATGTGTCTCCCTCGTCTACTTGTGATCCGACCAAAAACGTATCTTAATACCAGGTGTAAACAGGGCCTTAGATAACAAAATAGCAGCATACGGGTTTGGAACATGTTGATGAGTCAATAATGACAGAATTTTCCATGAACATTCTGTACTTCAACATCACCGTGTTAGTCTTGTCTGCAATACTTCAGTGCACAGTTCATCGAGGTCTTACCTCCAGCTACCACACAAACCAATATGTGCTACTATAATTCAACCCACCACCCACTGAGACTTAATGGAGACAGAGGAGCAATCACAGTTCAAACGCAGCCAGATTCTCCTACAGCAGACATCTGCTCATTATCATCTGCCACAAAGCAAAAAAATATATTTGGATTTCCTACAACGAGCCACTACAATATGGATCATTTTCCCTGCCATAGAGCTGAACTCGAAAGCACAAAAGAAAAACTGAACTCGAAAGCCAAACCAAACACAGTAAGATGGTGCGGCTGGGAGAGTATTGATTTCCTCTGGGCATGGACTCAGTGACACAGCAGCAGCAGTGCAGGCCGCCACGTGTCCCAGCAATAACCCACAGAGCATCGATCTGGACAGACTCCCACTGTTAATACTCAGAAGCTTTCATCGGGCAAACGCAGCCAGCCTGTGCTCACCGATGCAGTTCAGAGTCTCTTAAACACAGGTTTAAAACACATGGGCTTGACTGTGGAAGTGAATCAGTGAGACTGACGAAGCAATATATATATATAAGTTTATTCAATTGCAAAATTTTACTTTCCTAATGAGACTCTGAAACTAAAATTGTACTATTAAAGGGGTGGTAAACCAAGATTTCCCTATTCTAACTTTAGCTAGCGTGTAATGTTGCTGCTTGAGCATAAACAACATCTGCAAAGTTACAACGTTCAAAGTTTAAAGCAAAGGGAGATATTTGCTTTTAAAGAAATCAGTTTCTAAGGACTACAGCAAACGGCCAGTAGGCGACTACAGACATTCCTCCAGGGTTGGTGACATCACCAGCCTCAATATTTACATAAACCCCTCCTCCGAGAATATTAAATAAGGGGGGGGGGCATTTTGTATCGCTGTTGTTGTGGTATAGTGGTATAGGCAGGAGTGGTGTTGCTGCAATGCCGACGAAACGCTGTTATTTTCATCCGGATTGCAGGTCTGGGGTACTTGCTTTCCTTCCTAGGGACGGGGGTGCGTTGCAGAGCGTTTAACATACAGCATGTTATATGCACGTGTGTTTGAGACAGAGGGGAACAGGTCGCAGATATATGCTGCCCATCATAAATCACGAGACAGGCAGGGGTCGGAGGAGAAGATTGGAAAATGTGACATAATGGACAATATTCGTCCATTGCAATTCATGAGCGGTTCAGCGAGACAAACACTGCCGCTGGGCTCCCAATGCACATCTCACGGAGGAAAGCTTCCACAATCTTCGCGAGTTCAATACAGGATTCGAACAACGTCAGCTGCGCGACACAAACACTGCCAGTGTGTGGATGCACGACGCGCGCGCTGCACATTTCACGGAGGAAAACTTCCACAATCTTCGCGAGTTCAATGCCGGATTTGCATCACGGCTTGTCCTGAAAGCTGGATTTACAAACAGAAGCTGTTTTACGGGCCACAACCTATAAGTCTGATTTATTTTTCATCGATGTGTTTTCCTGTAATAGGTTAATTGTACGTTGTAGCAAGGAAGTAAACAGATGACAACGCTGTTCTGCAAACCAGTCTGTTAAATGCTCATTCATACTTAACGTTATTCGACGAACACCTAACGTTACAAACACCTAACGTTAAAATCTCAACAGCGAACTTGGCATTAGTGTAAATGATTCTTTGATTAGAGCTTTTATGTATTATTTATCTACAGGCTTGCTAAACATGGTTCTGTGTGTGATTTGGCTACTAGTAAAGCCAATGTTTAGTGTTCGTTTTGGGTTAATAGTTCTTGCGACAAATATTTGGCTATAATCGTTCTAAAAATACAAAAGTGCCATTCAGTATCAATCACTATAGATCCGCAGTCTTTACTCTTGAGGACTGAACAGGTTCTGCTCGATCATCTTCACTAAAATGTTCTGGGTCTGATTCGGGCTCAGATTGGTATGGTTTTATTGACACCATTGTTTCTAATACTACCCAAAGCACAGTCTACCGGGAAAGGTAAGGGGTGTGACGTTTCCGACAAACGTGCACTGCGGTTAGCGAATCACAACACACTGGGCCAGCTAACCAATCTGAGCCCATTGCGTATTTTTGAGGGACTGGCTTCATACAACCCGGAAACCATCAGACCGTTTTACAAGGAGGGACAGAGCAGTGTAGAATAAAGGTCAAATATATGAAAAATAATGCCATTTTTTTTCAAACGAAGCATGAACACATGTTACAGTGCACTCCACAAACACAATCAAGCCTTCAAAAGAATGTGTTTTACCACCCCTTTAAATATCAGTAAAGTGACTACATTTATTAATGTGGGGTGCAGTGTGCATTGATAAAAGGCCATGCACAAGTGATGTCTAATCTACACCATCAAAAAATACTTCCTGTGTAGGGTAATAGCATCCTGGAGAGTTTTCATTTATTATTGAGAGGTTTATGGGGTGGGAATACACCATTAGAGTTAACCTTGCATGCACTGCTTCAGCATGATGGTGTTTTCTCAGCCAATCAGAAGATCCTGTTAATCACAACCTAAACAAGTGAGTGCATAGTTTCACAATAATAATAACAATTTAATTTGCTAAGTATTCACAGAAAAATGCTAATATTATAAAATTATGATTTCTAGGTCTGCAAAAAAGTAATGGAATAATAATAAATAAATTCTTAAAATTCTACAGTGAAAAGGATGGGCCTGAGTGCATGGCGCAGGTGCTACTTTTGCTATTTAAACGACGGAAAAAATGGTCTCTTAATGAGTCATGGGTGTGTCTTGGGCGTAACGTGCAATAAACCGATCAGTGTCTCATCTCCCATTCCCTTTAAAAGCCAGATGCGCTTGCACCATGGCGGATTCGCTATTTACATGGGGGAATTTGTGAGCGGAAAGACTGAATGCTTCTCCAGAGAGGAAAACTTGTATTTTTTAATATTTGGCATGTTTGTGTCCCTGTGTGTGTAATAAGCAGAGTGTACGCGCGCTGTGTAACCACCAGTGATGCGCGGGTTGATCCAAAATGAGCGGGTGCCTGCGGTCACCCGCGGTTACGAGTCATCCAAAAATATTTTTAATAACATTCGGGTCACGGTCGGTCGGGTCGGCAATAAATCCTTATTTACCTTTTGAATGTTGAGCGTTATTAACTTTTGAATAAATGCTGACACGGGACAAAATGCCCGATTTCCCAACACGTTGAACTGAGCAATGCCATTGTCCCATTTTAATATGCTACTTTTAAACCCATATAGCTCAGTAATGTAAATATAGCTTTTGTTGGGAGTCGGGGGAGACACGCACACTTCGATTAGACTGGATAAACACATAGAGGATCTTAATTGTTAAGAAAATGAAACGAAATAAATCAATAAATCAAGCCTTTGTTAAGGGCTTTCACACTTTTCCAAACGTGGGCCTTCTCTCAGTTGACCTGCTGATGAACGCAATGACGCTACGATGAGCATTTACTACTTTAAAAAAATGCGGGTCAGGTACAATATTTTCTTTTCTTTTTTTTGCGGTCCGAGTTGCGGGCGGGTTAGTTGAAAACGTTGGTCGGGTGCGGGTTGTTCATACATTGACCCGCGCATCACTGGTACCCACCTATAGGCACATATTAAAAAACACGCCCTTTAAATAACAAAAAAAATACTGCGCTATTGATCAGGTTTTTGTTGGTTAATGGCGCAGTCGTTTTCAGTTGCTTCAAAATAGCAACGCACCTGAACACGCCTCATTTTCAGACCAGCACGCCCATGGGTGAACAGATGAGCATGCATGAGTGCATTTGCTATTTAAACAATGTGGCGCTAGACCTGAAAATGATAACTGCGTCAAGCTGAAACTAGCAAAAAACAAAGTCTTTTAGTTATGTTCAGCTCTAAAATATTTCACAATTTAGAAATATACATTTGTGAGTGCAATGTAGATAGTTATTGTAAGAATTCAGTAATCAAAAACCACTGGAAAGCCATGTAAATGCAACGTAAATCATTTAGTTAAAACCCTGTGAATAACACCTTTGAATAGTAGAAATTGAAAACCGATTTTACTGTCAGTCATATTTCTGTGCTCGATATTTGAAATGACAGCACTGTGTTTGTTCTGAAAGGACTCGCCATGTTCATGCAGTGTTGGCAAGAGGTGACCTTTTATGAAGAAATTGAACTATTGAGGTGCATTACATAAGTCCAGCAGTGGCGGATAATGAGTAATGACTCGCTCGCTCCATAAATGCAAGTCAGCGCGTTGCGGTAACATGTGGCCCCGTTACACACACACCCACGCATCGGTTTATAATGGAGCCAGGCCAGCGTACTGTCAGGAATGACTGCACATTCACATGGCTTACAGACCTGATCCGATCCACATTATGATAGAGTTCAAAACCAAAGGCTGGATAGGTTCAGCTGTTAAAGTTAACCCCTGCTGGTAGATCATGTATTTTTACATTTCATTATAGATACCAGTTCTCAATTTTTTGGAGGCCTCTTAGAAGTGCTAAATAAAGTAATATATTTTCATGTTTGCTACTTGTGAGAGCTATGTTCACCTGAAGGTTTTGCTAAAAAAAAAACTAAAATGTATTATAATTTATTTTCATATATAACCAAGGAGGATATAAATGAATTAATGCACAAAATAGAGGGCCCATATTTATTTATTAAGGCTGAATGACATCTGTTCTATATGATAACCAAGCTAAGATCACTTTTAATTAATTAATTGGATATATTGGAATATATTGGATGTAATATATGAATTATATTATATCCAAATGTCACCTATTCTTTGAAAAATTGCCCCAGAAAATAAAGGAATTGTTACATTTTCATTTGATTACATTTAATACATTAATTAAATAGATTTTTGATAATAAATAGTTACAACCCATTTCATAGCATATTCATAATAAAGTTTTATTAATTACATTTTAAATTTTTTTTGGCAAGTCTCACTTTTGATTATTAAAATTGAATTAAACCTTAAAAACACAATGCAGAAAATTACAACAGAAAACATGGAATTTGGGAAAAAATAAAACAAATTTCATATAGAGACCTGAAAAATCTTATTAAATTGTTAAAATTGTATTAAATAAAGTTTCATGATTTCAATTAATTAGACATGCTTTTGATTACTACAATTTAATTTAACCTTTACAACGGAATACAGAAAAATGAAAAGGGGGAAAAAAACTGAATCTAGAAAAATTCTAATGGAATCCCAAAAAATTTGTTCTGAAAAATTCAGAATTTGTGAGAAAATAATACAGAATTTGGAAAATTAAAAGAGATTTCATAGGGCCCTACTGATTCTACTAACAACTCTGCCAAATAAGTGGCAACTACGCTCTTCACGAGAGGGAAATCCTATAGGCAAACGCTTCATTCAACCGCGCCAGAGTCAGACGCTTAAGCTGAAACTGACACAAGCAGAAAGAAGATCACAGAAACATTCCTCTCATCCTACACTGCCGCTGTTCAGCCCTTATGAGCATGACCGCCTGTGGAAATCACATCCGTGTGGAAGCTAATATGTGAATGAAACAGTCCTCTTAGCCTTTAAGCTAATATTTATGGCACAGACGACAGGAGACACATGCCACCCGGGGGAATTAAAGGGGAAATGCATGTCTGTCTGTCCTCGGGCTGTCTCACATGATAAGAATAATCTTACATAAAGACGCCAGTGCCATCACCACAAAAGGCTTCAAAAGAAGGGTGGATTATAACTAGGGATCACTTCACTGTGCAACATATGAAAGAAACTTACGTTTCTTTATTGTTGGGAGATTAGTGGTAACATAAGTCTGCTAGGTAAAGGATAATGAACAGTCAGTTGGTCATTATCGCATAATTAACCCCTGGCAGAGTGTATTTAATGACCAGCTGACGGAACATGATATTTGTTGTTGTTGTTATGATTACACAATTTTTATTCATTTGATGTATACATTTCTGTATGTTCATATACAGGTTATCTGCTTCCTGCACAAATTTCCTTGCTTTTTATTGAATATATTTTATATTATGTAAAACTAAACTTGATTCTCATGCTTAGATTACACAAACACTTTCCAAGTAAATACATGCGTAGATGTGATTTAAGGTGAAATTACTTTATAATATTACAAGTATATTCACAACATTAAAGTAAAGTTTTCAATTTACACGGACGAGTGGACTGATATACAGCGTTTTGCTGTGGAGGACCATGAGGAGGAAATATCAGACCAATGAATGCCACGATTGACCAATCAGAATATGATTGCATAATAATATAACATAATATAACATACATGAATTACCCGTAGCAGATCTATACAGGTGGAGCTGGGGAAGGAGGAGGCCCCGTCCACACAAAGCCAGAGCTTTCCCTATCCAGTCTTTTTTTCCCCTCATTTCAAGAAATATCTGCGTACACACGAGAACACTGAAACCGACTCAAAACGATGTAGTATACATGCCAGGCCAGTATGTGGCGCTGTAATTCTGCCACAGAAATACACTAAAAACAGAGAAGAAGAGTCGTGGCTAGAAGGGGTACAGCAATGGTAGGAAGTGAGGCAAAATCTCACGATAAAATAATAAATAAATTTGCCACTTACCAGATTGTGTTTTATTAACACCTAAACCTACCCTTACATTAATGCAAATACAGTAATTAAATGACGCAATATTGATGTGCGCATGCCCAGTGCCCGTAGTTGTTTCCCTTCTAGTCTTTCCCGTGCGGGACGTGGTGTGATGACATAACCGTTTCACAAAATATACGGATTGGCTGTACACACGCAAACGCAAGGGTGTCGTTTTCAGATTTATCCACTCTGGGACCCGGTTTCAGAAAATATTGGTTTCATGCTCCCAAAACACCGGATTTGTGTGGACGAAACGCTGATACAGTACAAAATGTTTACGTATACAGCTAAACACGTCTCCGTTTGGACAGGGCCTAAGTTTTTGAAGGTTGAGTGAGCTCATTGGCTACTGATACAGCAGGAACCAATCAGCTGTGCACTATAGAGAATGATGTGATTGCATACAGATCGAGTAAATGACCTATCAGCTTGTGCCATCTAGAGTTTCATGACAGAACTTTGTATTTCCAAATACCATAATTGCTTTGGATTAAAAGGACAGAGATAATGATGAAATACTTCAATTAAATACTATATTATTTTAGTTCACCTATAGATTCTGTCAGGCTGAAGCATTAAACGTTTATCAGAGATCTCCATCTGGAGCACTTAAACCAAATGCAAAGAGTGCTAGCCTGTTACTCATCGGAAAAGCATTCCTGATAAATGCTTGTCAACAGATCAACAAACCAACAATACCACTCAAACACTTTTCAAAGCTTGCATCAGTCGCTCTGAGAGAACTCTGAGAGTTGCTCTGAAGATAAGGGCAGGAAGTAATTGCCAAGTAAAGGCCATGTTCCCTTTCAGTCGGTCACTACGACGTACGTCGGTAATAACCGACGAATTGGGATCACTTCAGAGAGCCCCTATCAGCTTCGAGAACTTAAGAACAGGCCAATGAACAATTGGCGTGCGAGATTTGCATCTCGCGCTCCGCCCCGCGCCGCGGGTATAAACGGGAAGCGAGAGCACCGCACTGACGTCATTCACTTCGGAGCCGAACCGGCGTTTGAAGTTGCAGAGACTGCTTTCCTGTCTTTTCAGCGAAAGAGAATTCATCAGAACAGAGAAGAGGATCGTGTGCTGGTGTGACGGCGCTTTCCAGCGGGACCGCGAACTCAAGCTGCTAGAAGGAACAAACTGCTGTTATCACAGCAATCTGTTGGTATCGGTGGGCGTTCCATTCTTTGAGTGCAAACACAGGCTGCACTATCCCCTGTGTGTTGCCGCGGTTTCCCTGGGTGCTTCAGCACTCTCTTAAAAGAGCGTTCCTCACAAAAAGAGCAACACGGGTGTGACACTGCGTCTTTTTCAAGACGTCATTCCACTCGTGCGTTTCTGGATGCGGTTGTTTCCTGTCCTGACGGCCACGATCCCTCTCGCATAAACATGTTGAGACTGTGTTCGTGGGTGATCCGTGTTCTCTCAGGGGAACGGGACCACGTCGACGCGCTGGTCATCTCGCCTTCCGCGTGAGGGTTTGAGTGTTCAGCGCGCCGTGTGCCGTCTAGCTGCCGAGTGACAGCGCGGGTTGCCACGGCAGCTCAGCGCGCGTCACTCGGCGGCTACGCATGTTGAGACAGTGTTTGTGGGTGGTCTATGCTCTCTAATGAGAGCATGGCCACGTCGGCGCGCTGTTCATCTTGCCTTTTTCATAAGGGCTTGAGTGTTCAGCGCGCCGTGTGCCGTCTCACGGCCACGCCCACTGTCTCACATGTCTGCCGGTAGCTTACAGATGGGATTGCTGGTCCTAAAAAATAAATAAATAAATAATAAAAAAATAAAAAAAAAAAGGACCTAGCGTTTCGTTTGGGGCTCTAGCAGAGGACAGATGTCAATCGCTGCATCGGAGAGAGGGCTGTTATGTGTTGAAAATGAAGATGATGCTGAGATTCCCACTATAATAGTGGGCGCTCGTGCTGAATCCGATTCATGCTCGACAGCCATGCTTTCCCGGGTGGCTGAGGCATAGTGCAACGCATAATTCGCCTTGCCTGCCTCTTGCCTTTCCCGGATGTGCGTTGGAAGGCTTTTGCATTATGGAACTATTGGTGGCAAAATATGGAACACCAATAGGGCCATAATCTGTATAAAGTTTTCCTCTCTCTCACTACCCTCATCGGTGGGGTGGCAGTGCCACTGGCAGGCCACCTCCGCCCTGCTTAGGGCATGAGGGTAGTTCTCAGCCGAGGTTGAGCTGCGCACAGCGCTGGCCCTTGGCTAGACGATGTCCAGAAACACCATTGACCCGGATTTGGTTCGGGACTGTTCTTCCCCCGGAGGAGGGCCGGGTAAAAACCATTAGTAATTCTGTTCCGCCACTGGGGTTAAAAACAGCCAGTGGTACCCAAATATATATCTATAAAAAAAAAAAAAAAAAAAAAAAGAACAGTTCCAATATCTCTGGGTCTCAGGAGTTCAGGAATGGCAGCGTGTGACGCTACAAGCCTCGCCGCCCTCATTCCCCTCCCCACAAGAGGGCGAGAATGGCAGTGTGTGACGCTACAAGCCTCGCCACTCTCATTCCCCTCTTCTCAGCGGTGTGTGGACGACAGTGCGCGACGCTATGCCTCGCCGCTCTTGTTCCCCGCTGAGGAAGGAGGTGAGGCAGACCATGTGCAACGCCACAAAGCCTTGCCACGCTCAGCCCCTCCTTCATTTGGAGAGCGCGCTGGGCGGTGTACAACGCTCCCATGCCTTGTCAGCCTCTGGTGCCTCTCCAAATCGCCAGCAGGGGGTGCCGGCTGTGGGAACGCACTCAAGCGGCCTTCCCACACTCGCGCACCCCCTCAGCGGATGCAGGTCGTGTGTCAGACCCAGACCCCTACACGGACCACTCCCATGTCGTCCTGGGGTCCCTGCATTCCGCCTCGCTGCCCTGCTGCGGGTACGTCTGTGGTACCGATGACCCCGCTTGTTCGGTCTCTGGGGGCCTGGCTAGCGCTCCCCAGCCCGTCTCGCTGGGTCATCTGTACCATCAGACTCGGTTTGCGATTCAGTTCGCCCGGCGTCCGCCCAAGTTCGGGGGCGTTCACTTCACGTCTATTGCGTGGGTGGATGCCCCCGTGCTTCGGGCGGAGATCGCTGTCCTACTGGCGAAGGACGCGATAAAGCCGGTCCCTCCAGCCGATATGAAGTCTGGGTTCTACAGCCCGTACTTCATTGTACCCAAGAAAGGTGGCGGGTTACGACCGATCCTGGACCTGCGTTACCTGAACCGCTCCCTCCACAGGATGCCGTTCCGAATGTTAACCCAGAAACGCATCTTCAGATGCATCCGTCCCCAGGATTGGTTTGCAGCGATCGACCTGAAGGACGTGTACTTTCATGTCTCGATTCTCCCTCGACACAGACCGTTTCTACGCTTTGCTTTCGACGGACGGGCATACCAGTACAAAGTCCTGCCCTTCGGGCTGTCCCTGTCGCCCCGTGTCTTCACGAAAGTCGCGGAGGCGGCCATTGCTCCCATGAGAGAGCGTGGTGTTCGCATCCTCAACTATCTCGACGACTGGCTGATTCTTGCCCAGTCACGGGAGCAGTTGTGCGAACACAGGGACATGGTGCTCCGGCACCTCAGCCAGTTGGGTCTTCGGGTCAACTGGGAGAAGAGCAAACTCTGTCCCGTACAGAGGATCTCTTTTCTCGGGATGGAGATCGACTCGGTCGCCATGACTGCGCGCCTCAAAGAGGAGTGCGTCCAGTCGGTGCTGAGCTGCTTGAGTACGCTCAAACGCAGTACAGCGGTTCCACTGAAACATTTTCAGAGGCTCCTGGGGCATATGGCAGCAGCAGCCGCAGTAACGCCGCTAGGGCTGCTCCATATGAGACCGCTTCAGCACTGGCTACACGACCGAGTCCCGAGATGGGCGTGGCACAGCGGGTCCCTCCGTGTCCAAGTGACGCCGAGATGCCGCCAAACCCTCACCCCGTGGTCGGACCCTTCATTTCTACGGGCAGGAGTGCCTCTAGAACAAGTGTCCAGGCATCATGTCTCCACGGATGCCTCACCCACGGGTTGGGGGGCCACGTACAACGGGCTTGCAGTATCGGGTCTGTGGACGGGGCCCCAACTGCAATGGCATATCAATTGCCTAGAGTTGCTGGCAGTTCGTCTTGCTCTCAGCCGCCTCAAAGGGTCGCTCAAAGACAAGCACGTTCTGGTCCGGACGGACAGCACGACGGCCGTTGCGTACATCAACAAACAAGGTGGTCTACGCTCCCGCCGTTTGTCCCAACTCGCCCGCCATCTCCTCCTGTGGAGTCAGAAGCATCTGAGGTCCCTTCGTGCTATCCACATTCCGGGCCTGCTCAATCGTGCGGCCGACGAGCTGTCACGGTTGCCAGTGCTTCCCGGAGAGTGGCGACTCCACCCCCAGGTGGTCCAGCTGATTTGGAGTCGCTTTGGGGCCGCACAGATCGATCTGTTTGCCGCCCACGACACGACCCACTGCCAGTTGTTTTATTCCCTGTCCGAGGGGACCCTCGGCACGGATGCACTGGCACACAGCTGGCCCCGGGCTCTGCGCAAATATGCGTTTCCCCCAGTGAGCCTTCTTGCACAGACACTGTGCAAGGTCAGGGAGGACGAGGAGCATCTCCTCTTGGTAGCTCTGTACTGGCCCAACAGGACGTGGTTCCCGGAACTAGTGCTCCTCGCGACAGCACCTCCTTGGCCCATTCCTCTGAGGTAGGACCTTCTGTCTCAGAGACGGGGCACCCTATGGCACCCGCGTCCAGACCTCTGGAAACTCCATGTCTGGTCCCTGGACGGGACGCGGAGGTTCTAGGTGACCTACCGCAAGCGGTAGTCGACACCATCGCTTCCGCCAGAGCCCCCTCTACGAGACGGCTTTATGCGTTGAAGTGGAACCTGTTCGTCGACTGGTGCTCTTCTCGCCGAGAAGACCCCCGGAAGTGTTCGATCGGATCTGTGCTATCTTTTCTTCAAGACGGGTTGGAGCGAAGGCTGTCTCCCTCCACCCTCAAGGTATATGTTGCCGCCATCGCCGCAAGCCATGACCTCATTGATGGTGAGTCCTTAGGCAAGCATGATCTGATCGTCAGGTTCCTAAGGGGAGCGAGGAGACTAAATCCTCCTCGCCCTTCTTCTATACCCTCTTGGGACTTGTCTCTGGTGCTGACCGCACTGCAGAGGGCGCCCTTCGAGCCTTTACAGTCAGTAGAGCTTAAGATCTTGTCTCTAAAGACAATACTCCTGATTGCATTGGCCTCAGTTAAGAGGGTAGGGGACCTGCAGGCATTTTCGGTCGACGAATCGTGCCTGGAATTCGGGCCGGGTGATTCTCAGGTGACCCTGAGACCCTGGCCTGGATATGTGCCCAAGGTTCCCACTACTCCCTTCCGGGACCAAGTGGTGAGCCTGCAAGCGCTGCCTTCGGAGGAGGCAGACCCAGCCCTAGCTTTGCTCTGTCCCGTCCGTGCTCTCCGGACTTACGTGGACAGAACGCAAAGCTTCAGGACCTCAGAGCAGCTCTTCGTCTGTTACGGAGGACAGCAGAAGGGAAAGGCTGTCTCCAAGCAGAGGATGGCCCACTGGATAGTGGATGCCATCGTCTTGGCGTATGAATCCCAAGACGTGCCCTGCCCGCTCGGGGTTAGAGCTCACTCCACCTGGGGTGTAGCTTCTTCCTGGGCGCTGGCTCGTGGCGCCTCGCTGACAGACATTTGTAGAGCTGCGGGCTGGGCGACACCCAACACGTTCGCTAGGTTTTATAGCCTGCGTGTAGAGCCGGTGGCTTCTCGTGTGCTCGCTTCCCATAGTCAGCTTCACTGAAGTGCCCGTTCTAGTGTCGGCTTGCTGCGCCATTCCCTTCCCCTGGAACGGATACGTGCGCTTATTTTCTCCAGTCGAGTTCCCCAGGATAGGCGAACCCTGTTGAGTCCTCCGCACCCCTCGGCAGTCGGATGTTGCGGAGCGTCCGACGCCAGGTCTGGCACTCGTATGCATTGGTGGAACTTGTGTCAGGCTGGGTTCCGTATGTCGTGACCCCTACGGCGGTCCCATACGTGTATTTCCACGGTACAGCTCCCTACGGCGAGCTCGTGTCTTTCCCTTGGCAGAGTTCTCTGCCGTCTCAGTACGGTGTCGTCCCCCGCCTGCATTAGGCCGGGGCCTCCCCTGGGACTCCGTATGTTGTGCTGCCCACGGCCAGCCCATACGTGTTCTCCACATGGTAACTCCCTCCGGGCATGATGTGGCTCCCGCAGCGTCCTTCGGGCACGCTTTCCCAGCGTTATCCAATCAAGTCTGCTGAATGGGTCTTGCGGAACAGCAGTATGACTCTTCTAGCGTGAATCTTCCCGCCCGCTTCAGAACGGGGTCTGAGGGGCTCTCGCTGGGCGCTGGAAGTGGTAGTAACTGTGGCGTTTTCCATAGGGATCCCAATTCGTCGGTTATTACCGACGTACGTCGTAGTGACCGACTGAAAGGGAACGTCTCGGTTACGTATGGTAACCCTCGTTCCCTGAAGGAGGGAACGGAGACGTACGTCCCGTCGCCACAGTTCCTTCCATCACTGCTTGGCCGAGTCACTGGTTCGGCTCCTCAGTGAAAAACGTCAGTGCGGTGCTCTCGCTTCCCGTTTATACCCGCGGCGCGGGGCGGAGCGCGAGATGCAAATCTCGCACGCCAATTGTTCATTGGCCTGTTCTTAAGTTCTCGAAGCTGATAGGGGCTCTCTGAAGTGATCCCAATTCGTCGGTTATTACCGACGTACGTCTCCGTTCCCTCCTTCAGGGAACGAGGGTTACCATACGTAACCGAGACGTTTTATTGGTATTGTTTATATTAAGAGCACAATTCATGGTGAAATGCCCGTCTAGCTAAGTGCTTTCACACTAACAGTTCCTAGATGGTGAAATCTACGTTTTTCCGCTCCATGAAATATCTAAAGGCGGTCTTCCTTGAGCTGATTCACTATGAAGAACAAACATACTGCACTCCCTTCTAAACACTAATATGGAATTGATTGAAATAAAACAAACATTATAAACATCATAAAAAGCCATTTTTGTCTGATCAGTGCTTTACCTAATCAATGCCTCGTGTGAGATGCCTGATTCATTGCAATCTTGAGCATCCATCATCCCAACCCAGGCCTGTAACATCACCACTACTGCACCCCTCCTGCCGCAGAGGCTGTTCCTAAGCAACCACCCCCAGCAACCAGATTGCCATAGAAACCAAAGAATGAGAAATCACGGAGAGGGGAGAGGGCCTTAACATACTTGGGATGTGAGAAATTGGGGGATATTCCACACTGTTTGCAAAATATTCCACCCTAAATTGTGATTTCAGGATGTTTTACTGAATTATATAAAATGTAATGGCCTGTATAAGTAATATATCACTTGAACATACACACACACACACACATTATCATGCTGAAAGAGGCCACAGCCACCAGTGAATACCGTTTCAATGAAAGGGTGTTCATGGTCTGCAACAATGCTTAGCTAGGTGGTACGCGTCAAAGTAACATCCACATGGATGGCAGGACCCAAGGTTTCCCAGCAGAACATTGCCCAAAGCATCACTGCCTCCGCCGGCTTGACTTCTTCCCATAGTGCATCCTAGTGCCATGTGTTCCCCAGGTAACGCACACACACACCCGGCCATCCACGTGATGTAAAAGAAAACGTGATTCATCAAACCAGGCCACCTTCTTCCATTGTTCTGTGGTCCAGTTCTGATGCTCATATACTCACTGTTGGTACTTTCGGCGGTGGACAGGGGTCAGCATGGGCACCCTGACTGGTCTGCGGCTATGTAGTCTCATATGCAACAAACTGCGATACACTGTGTATTCTGACACCTTTCTATCAGAACCACCATTAACTTCTTGAGCAATTTGAGCTACAGTAGCTCGACTGTTTGATCCGACCACACGGGCCAGCCTTCGCTCCCCAAGTGCATCAAAGAGCCTTGGCCACCCATGACCCTGTCACTGTTCCTTCCTTGGACCACTTTTGATTGATACTGACCACTGCAGACTGGGAACACCCCACAAGAGCAACAGTTTTATATATATACTGTATATATATATATATATATATATATATATATATACATATACACATATACACTAGGGTTGTCAAATTGATAATCCACAAATAATCGCATCTAACATAAAAATTATATTATATAAACAAACTTTTATGTTAGATGCGCTTAATCGATTTGAAAGCACTATTACACTGTATATATTTGGTGAAAGCGAGTACTGGAGATGAGATGCAGCACCAGTGTCTCTGAATCTGCTGTGGTGGGTGTAAACAGAAGATAATATAATGCCACTGAAGGCCAACGAGTTTAAGGCCCTCAGGAGACAGCTTGTCACTTCATCAGTCTGCTCCTGTGGAGACACAGAAAGGTCACCATCTCCAACATACGGCTACCTCGCTCTGGCTGATCTTTTGCCTCCATCTTCTTTATTACAGTATTTATAGTACTTCTTTATTACAATATTTCTCTCCCTAACAAATCTCATCTCTTTTGCTCTTATTCAAGCATAAACACAAAACATCCAGGGAAATGTATATATCAGCGTGATAACAGCAACAATTAAGAGAACTTTAACTCTTGTGCCAAGAAGTAAAACATTTAACCACATGTCTGCTACAAATTATAGAAGCTTGTTTCTGCCACAGTAAATAAATAAATAAATTGCAATGGTAATAAAAGTAAAGGTAACTTGCAACTTTTTTTCATAATTATTGTTTTCCCCTCTAAATTGCGAGTTTATATCTCACAATATAAATGTTATAAAGTTTATAATTCTTTTTTCCTTTTTTAAACTTTTTTTTTAATTGCGAGAAATAAAGATTTAATTGCATTTTTTTTATATATTTATAAAAAAAGTTTATATCTTGCAATTTTTACTTTTTTTCTTAGAACTGTGAGATATAAACTCACAATTGCAAGTTATAAAGTCTGAATTGCAAGATATAAACTCGCATTTCAGAGAAAAAAGTCGCAATTATTTTTTTTTTATTCCGGGGTGGAAACAAGCTTCCATACCAAACAGATCGTCCCTTTAGTAGAAATGTACTATGTACTGCAAGTCTTAATATGCAATTCAAGTAATTATTGTTAATATAACATTGTTGACTAAAACAAATTGAAATAAAGCTGAAATACAATAAAATATAAGTATATTGGATGAAAAAAATAAACTTAAAAATGACAACATTTTGCCTTGCCAACTAACTGAAATCAAATAAATACAGTTTAAGCTGAAATACTAAAACTGAAATAAAAATTTATTAAAGCTGAATAAAAATACCATAATAAAATTACTCAAACTGACTAAAACTACAACTAAAATAACAAACTGAAAATCTACTTATTAATGAATACTATAATAGTATATATATAAAACTAAAATAACACTGAACCAAAAAGTATTCTTCGCACCACACCATCCACTAAAACCAGAATCCTCTCTCTAAAGCTCATCTATAGTTCTTCATGTTTGTTTGAAAAAAGGAGTCCCAAAAGGAGTAACGTTTAAAAGTAGTCCCAGCATTTAACTCGCAATTCATTCTGGTCTTATAACCACAAACTTTTACTAACACAAACATAGAGAGCTCTAGCAACTCTTACTATGTTTTCAGTTCACCAAATAAATGAAGAAAAAAACAGGGCACTGAAGAAGGAAAGAGTAAGGGCACTACTGTCCAATTGTCCTGAACCGCAGTCTATGAGTACAACAGAGTGACCTCTTTGAGAATGAAGACGCATGAGCAACCTTACCTTTAAAGAAACCAGGACACTCAACAACAAAAAAAAAAAACTAAGAGTCAGGATACTAACTTTGTCATTTCTGCACCACAAGCATCGCCTGATCCACTGGTTTCTGACAAATAAAGACTTATATAGCACCTCCACTGATCTAGACAAATCGTACTTTCAAACAAACAATAGTATAATTACTGCTTCATCCGACAATACAAAAGTTAAATGATCAACTTAAATGCCATGGCCACTGTACCTACCATTTTACCATCCACCGTATAAAGCCTCTTGACCACTCCAGAGTCCAGTTTGATGGCATCTGTGATATCTGTGAGAACCTGCTCAAACGAGTGGGCCGTCTTCTTGTTGAGAAGGATGCGCACGGCTTTCCGAGGCTTTACCCCGCTGCGGATTATGGTCACCAGTTTGGGTCGGATGAAATCCTTGTTATCCTTGATTTCTATGGACCCGGCATTGGCGCTGGCCAGAGAGGTGGGCGCTCGTGCTGATGCAACGGTCCTGGCGTTGACCGACCAGTTGGGGTTGACATTCTTAGTGTATTCCAGCTTCTTGTAAGGCTCAATTGATCCACACACATAGCTCTCCCCTGTGATACAAAACAAAATAACAGAAATAATCAGTGGATATCAGTGAGAATCGAATCAGTTGGATTTCTGAAATGAATCATTCATACTGGTTTTGTGAACCACTTCAACGAGATTGACAGAAAGATTTCTTTTTAAGATTTATGAATCAGGCATTGATACTTCTCTCATCAAAACTTACCAACATCCTTCAAAAGGTGGTTTTCGCAGCGATGCCATAAAAGAACCTTTCTTTGACAATTCTTAAAAGAACAATTTTCCTTACTGTGAAGAACATTTTAAAAATCGAAAGTGAATAAAAATTTTCCATGGATGGTAACGGTTCTTGGTGGAACTGTAGATGCCAATAAAGAACCTTTATTTTTAAGAGTTAAAGCAGCACTAGGTAACTTTTCAACCTTCATAATATTTTTTAAGACTCTTGTGATGACACATCGACTTACAATAGGTTGAATGACACGTCTGCCATAGCCTGACGGGGTCTGTATTGTTTTTAATCGTACTTTTAAACTTCGGGTAGTAACCCGAGAACAAAAAGAACTACAAAATTCGACTGCTTTACGGCATATACGTCACTTCCACCACCACCCCCACTTCCTCAAATTCGGACGTGCGAGCCCGAGCCCAACTATCGTTTGTTTGCCAGATGTTATAGTCATGGCCGAAGCAGCACAGAAAAATAAGAAAGCAAAGGTTTTGTCGGAGGAAAGCAAAAAGACGAAACGAGAAAGTGATCGGATTAAAGGCAGGACGAGGATCAACATTGGGCCAGCGTTTGCTCGTTGGCGTGAGCTGAAGGAGGAGGGGCTACATTCTTGCAAGTAAATACATAAGACGTACAAAATCATATTTTAGGATACCTAACATGTCTGTGATATTTGTTTATTTGTCTTGCCTCAAGCTATAATGCAAATTGATTTTTCAAATTTGCAGATTCATCCATGGTAGCTTGATATTATAATATTGACGATATATGGTTATTACCTACCACTCAAACATTGAATTGAAGTATCATAGATTCCGTAAAACGGTAACCAATAGACTAGGCTACTATAATGACGCTGGCTTGTAAACGTGAGCATCGCGATCATTTGGCGTTTGAAAAAAATAAAACCCATGAAATTATATTCATATGACATGCTGAAACATATGCCACTGTACCTGGGATGAAGACATTTCACACGCGACGCAAGCAGAACACCTGCATGTGAACTCCTGCAGTGTTCAGGGCTATCGTGGTTGTCATGTCAACAAATGCACGTGCGATGCATCCACTGATGTAAGATGACAAGAGTTTACGACAGTAGTAGAGGACAATACTGTTTCCCAACTGTAGGGGGACCCCGAGAGCAAAACCTACCTAGTGCTGCTTAAAATACTGACTTACATTTTGATTTGTTCGATAAAATGATTTTGTCTGGCTTTGGAAAACTTGTATGAACCACATTCGTCTACACGTTCTACTGAATGCAAAAGAAGATATTTTCAAGGATGTTGGAAACCAAACAGTCCCCCCCCCCCCCATACTATGGACGTCAACGGGGTCCATCAACTGTTTGGTTAACCATATTCTTCAAAATATCTTCTTTTGTGTTCAGCAGAAGAAAGAAATCCATACAGGTTTGGACCAACATGAGGGTGAGTAAATGATGACAGAATTTTCATTTTTGGGTGAAGTTCCCCAGTTCAGTTCTCCACAATATAAGAAAGTCATATGGTTTTGGAACAACATGAGTAGAAGATAACATATTTAAAAAAATGTCATATAAGGACACACATAAGGACATTCATAAACTTGCCCACATGTGAGTTAAGACAGTCAATGGACATCAGTCAATTTTAAGCTCCTAAAATTAGTCCATAATGACGGAGAGGTCACACAGTCAAGGTTAAGTGCCCAGCTGAGACAGAAATCACCTCCAACTCCCCCATTTACATTCCTTCTACAGCTGGCAGCACTGAGAATGAATGAATGGGTGTCCTACATAGAAAAGCACTAACTATAACACTGTTATAATCAAATCAGAGTCATTTAACACATAAATGAAGGACCAACTTATATTTAATGATTTCAGCTCTCAAGGTCTGATTTATTGGTCAACGCTGAGAGAAAGGGAGTGGTCCGGAGATGCAGAAGCTGTTAAATATTAATGAGCATTTAAAAAATTATTATTGGTTTGAATCACAGGGCACTCTGGTATTTTCTCACAGACAATTTAAGCTCGACCCTTGTTCAGAACTGTATAACAATGCTCTGTTTGTGGAGTCAGAGACCCTGGATATAAACACAAGGAAATACAATGACTTCTCTCATAGACTCTCTGATTGTTGTGCACACTGTAGAGATATTATGTGCTTAATTGGTTTTGATTAGGATAGAGGAACTTATGAAAAGAACCGAAAGGAAAATAAAAGGTTAATTTAAAAATGACTAATGTCATAGTATACAGACATTACTGTCATTCACAACAGAGCAAGAAGTACGAGTTCATTAAAACTGCCATAAACTAACATTTTCAGTTTCTTTATTGCTTTAGATATCACAAAGATAATGCACCACTGGAAAGTCTTGTTTTAAAGATAGTAGCTGGTTTTGTAGATGTCCATTGCCTGGCCCAAGCTAATCATTTGCTTGTAGACCATATAGGACCAGCAATAAACCAGCTTCTGGTAGGTCATCCAAGCTTTAAAGTGGTCTTTGGAAAGCTAATGACCACATGTTCCAAAACCAGATTAGCCAACTGTCAGCATCCTGGGCACACTTTGTATGACTTTTTATTGCCTTTTCCCCCGATCACATATTTTAGTAATAATCATAAATTAGGCATCATTCGAACACTTAAACACTCAAAATTATTCCTGGAAATTTGGCATTGCTGTACAATGGAAACAGTACTTCAAAATCTTTTAGCGGGCTCATTTTTTGTGATATCAACTTCAAATTTGGAACTTGGTTTGACATATAGTTTTAATTTTCTAGCTATTTTAGTCTAAATTATTTTGTAATATTGTATAAAATACAAAAACGTTTTAGTTCAGTAGGTACATTTGCTTTGCAGTAAGCTAACCTTTTTGGTAGGCTACACTTTAATTTTGAAGCTCCTTTCATGTCTGCAATAATCTGATGAGTGCCTTATTCTTTAACAAGAGACCTTTTGTCTGTATCACAATTAATTCATGAATTACAAGCATTTCAGATACTAGATATGCTCAAAAAGGGAGGTGACAGTTAACAGGTTAAACATGGTGTCCACAGACCTGAACTATCCAAATCAAGACACAGCACCATGTGCCTCAAGTTGAACAAGAAACACAAGATACTGGCGTCCCTAAACCTGCATACTGACACCCAGGCTCACCTTCCACCAGCTGCTCCATGCTAGCAATTTTCGACCCGTCAATGGCATAAATGGTCCGGACCCCCTGAGGCAGATTTACATTATCTGAAAGGGAGCGGGTGAGGTCTGCGAGCAGAGCGTCGAAAGACCTGAATCTGTCGTTGGAGATAGCGTACACAATCCCTTTGAAGTACCGGTCTCCATTGCGGTAGAATCGGACCTTCTTGGCTTTCTTCTCGGTGCTCAGAGCCTGTAAGGTCCGGGTTCGGTACAGGCTACAGTGGGCGCTGTGCGTGGGGCTCGGGAGGCCGTTCGCCCGTGAACCCGCACGGCTGTATCTTTGTGCTTTGTCCCGTTCGTCGAAATGCTCCAGCTCCATGTCAACACCCGGGACTGTAGTATGTCTATGGGAAATTGTGTGGAACAATGTGGATAGATGAGTTATTTATTTATAATTTTATTTAGACATTTTTTTTTACATAGGCTAGCTTGGTAATAAAATAAATATTGTATATATATATGCTATATATAAATAAGCTGCTGGAAGTCTGCTTATCCAATTGAAAAAAATATATATGATAGGCCTATAATTAAAAATATATTAAAAACATCTATTTGTGTTTTTAAAAATAAACCTACCTATTATAGGATAATTCTATAACGCAATATTTTAACAATTCATATCTATATTCAAGTTATTTAAACACGCCCAAATGGAAAGCACAATGAAGTCGGGATTCAGCCATTTAAAAGCGATATTATTGCACTAATAAATCTAATTGTGCGGTGTCTGTGCATTGCTTCAAAGACAAAAAAAGCATATTCATCTTACTTGTGCGCGTGTGGCTATCCGATGAGCACAGTCGATATGAAAGCACACATCTAATGGCTTGTCATCTCTTCCAGAGGATGCTGGTGAAGGTTTTTAGGAGCAGGAGGAGAGAATCATGTGCGCTGCTCTACTGGATGGGGCGGATGGGCTGCAGCCGGTGTCTCTTTGCCCCTTTCGCTCTTAATTAATGCAGAGACTGGCAAGTCTTTGTCGTATTAATGGAGAAAGAAATCTCTCAATGAATGTATACGAGCGAGCAGGGCTGTGTCTCAAAACCTAGTGAGCTGCCTACCTAGACACACGTGTCTCAAATGCGGGTGCTCGTGGGTGGGGAGGAGACTGTTCAGCGCCGCTTGCTGTCCAGCAGATACACTCTGATGGTACAAGATCTATTCATAAATGATACATTTAAATAAATAAGAATAAATTGACTGTGACAGCATATGAACTTTGATTCCTCATGTGTCAGTCACACCCACTATTGTATGCTTAAATCAAGCACCAATGAGAACCGTATAGCCCACAACCAAATATTTTTCATAGCTCAGAAAATAAACATTGCATATAAAATAAATATTGCATATAACTAAAGCTATATATAAATAAGCTGCTGAAAATGTACATTTCCGTCTGATTATCCAACTGACAAAAATATATGATAGGCTAATTAAAAAAAAAAAAAAAAAATTATATATAGGCCTATATATATATATATATATATATATATATATATATATATATATATATATATATATATATATATATATATATATATATATATATATATATATATATATATATATATATATATATATATATATATATATATATATATATATATATATATATATATATATATATATATATATGTGTGTGTTTTTAACAACATTAAAAGTAGCTATTATAGGCTAATTATATAACGAAATATTTTAATAATCCATATCTAATAGTTATATAAACACGCCCAAAGGGAAAACACAATGAAGAAGTCGGGATTCATCCATTTAAATACTATTATATCATATGTTATATACATTTTAAATATGAATAGAAATTTATAATATTTTTTTTGTATTATATGACTGTACAAGTATTACTAGAAGTATCACTACTACTTTTTTAATTTAACTACTATTTTTGTCTATATTATGAGTTTATTTTGGTCTATTTTTCTTTAAAAGTGGTTGAAATTCACCTCAAACTATAAGGCCGCTTGATTTCCATTTCATTCCTGGACAACCACTGTTATTCACACCATTATTATTATTATTCATAATAATAAATGAGATGTCTAAAACAACTACATTTAAAATATAAATCTGTACAAGCTAACATCGTCAAAACCTGCACATAACTTAGATAATCCCAAATTCAGTATCTCAGAAAATTTGAATTTTGTGAAAAGGTTCGATATTGAAGACACCTGGTGCCACACTCTAATCAGCTAATTAACTCAAAACACCTGCAAAGGCCTTTAAATGGTCTCTCAGTCTAGTTCTGTAGGCTACACAATCATGGGAAAGACTGCTGACTGACTTGACAGTTGTCCAAAAGACAGCCATTCACACCTTGCACAAGGAGGGCAAGACACAAAAGGTCATTGCAAAAGAGGCTGGCTGTTCACAGAGCTCTGTGTCCAAGCACATTAATAGAGAGGTGAAGGGAAGGAAAAGATGTGGTAGAATTTTTTTTTACAAGCAATAGGGATAACAGCACCCTGGAGAGGATTGTGAAACAAAACCCATTCAAAAATGTGTGGGAGATTCACAAAAAGTGGATTGCAGCTGGAGTCAGTGCTTCAAGAACCACTTCGCACAGACGTATGCGAGACATGGGTTTCAGCTGTCGCATTCCTTGTGTCAAGCCACTCTTGAACAACAGACAGCGTCAGAAGCGTCTCGCCTGGGCTAAAGACAAAAAGGACTGGACTGCTGCTGAGTGGTCCAAAGTTATGTTCTCTGATGAAAGTAAATTTTGCATTTCCTTTGGAAATCAGGGTCCCAGAGTCTGGAGGAAGAGAGGAGAGGCGCACAATCCACGTTGCTTGAGGTCCAGTGTAAAGTTTCCACAGTCAGTGATGGTTTGGGGTGCCATGTCACCTGCTGGTGTTGGTCAAGGTCCAAGGTCAACGCAGCCGTATACCATGAAGTTTTAGAGCACTTCATGCTTCCTGCTGCTGACCAACTTTATGGAGATGCAGATTTCATTTTCCAACAGGACTTGGCACCTGCACACAGTGCCAAAGCAACCAGTACTTTTAGGTTTAAGGACCATGGTATTCCTGTTCTTAATTGGCCAGCAAACTCGCCTGACCTTAACCCCACAGAAAATCTATGGGGTATTGTGAAGAGGAAGATGCGATATGCCAGACCCAACAATGCAGAAGAGCTGAAGGCCACTATCAGAGCAACCTGGGCTTTCATAAAACCTGAGCAGTGTCACAGACTGATCGACTCCATGCCACGCCGCATTGCTGCAGTAATTCAGGCAAAAGGAGCCCCAACTAAGTATTGAGTGCTGGACATGCTCATTCGTTTCATGTTCATACTTATCAGTTGGCCAAGATTTCTAAAAATCCTTTCTTTGTAATAGTCTTAAGTAATATTATAATTTTCTGAGATACTGAATTTGGGATTTTCCTTAGTTGTCAGTTATAATCATCAAAATTAAAAGAAATAAACATTTGAAATATATCAGTCTGTGTGTAATGAATGAATATAATATACAAGTTTCACTTTTTGAATGGAATTAGTGAAATAAATCAACTTTTTGATGATATTCTAATTATATGACCAGCACCCATATATCAGAAGAAAAGGTTAAATTGCTAGGCCTACATATGAAGCTATACGTCATCATAAGAACAGTTTTCAAGTAACACTTTACAATAAGGTTTAATTTATTAACATTAGTTATCTACATTAGTCAACTAAGAAAGAACAATACATCTACAGCATTTATCACCGGTAATATAAGTTAATATGAACATTTACTAATACATTATTAAAATCAAGTTGTATTTGTTAACATTAGCCTAGTAAATGCATTGTGAACATGAACAAACAATGAAAAGTTATATTATTATTAACTAACGTTAACAAAGATAAATAAATACTGTAACAAACGTACTGCTCTTTGTTAGTTCATATTAGTTAATGTATTAATGATAACAAATGAGACCTTATTGTAAAGTGTTACCAATTTTCTTCCAGTGAGCTGGTGTAATTACAAAATGTGACACTAGACGGCAGCATACACTTAAAATTCAATTCCTCTGGAAAAAGCAGCACTGGTTACAAGATTATGCATGAAGTTCAGATGTGAACAAGAGGCCGAAGAAAATATATATATATAGAGAAAACAATATTTTGCGCATTTAATATGAAATATTATGGGTTAGTTCACCAAAAATGAAAAATAGCCCATGATTTACTCACCCTCAAGTCATGTGTATATGACATTCTTCTTTCAGACGAATACAATCGGAGTTAAAAAATGTCCTGGCTCTTCTGAGCTTTATAATGGTTTCTGTTTTGAAGTCCATAAAAGTGCATCTATCATCATAAAAGTAATCCACACGGCTCCAGGGGGTTAATAAAGGACTTCTGAAGCAAAGTGATGTGTTTAAGTAAGAAAAAGACCCATATTTAAAACTTTATAAACAAACATAACTAGCTAGGGTGAACTATCCCTTTAATGCTTGCTGATTCGGGGCACTTCGATCAAGCTAGTGTCTTAAGTCTTGACTAGATCTAATGAAGCAATTATTCCAATACAACAAATTGTGACACATCACAGATACACACACAAAAAAGTAGGTTTTAAATGTTTAATATAGTGTGTCAGATAACCATATACTATTAGATTCTGTCATTGAGCAAACCTAGACTTGTGGTCAAACTTGGATAATGCTTACACATTACTTGTCAGTACATTGAAATGAGACATATATTTTGTAAAGACACGCGTAGAATTAACAAGTCTGTTAATGCTTACAGTGAGATGCCAGGTAACATTTATATCTGTATCTAAAAGTGCAGCCATTGTTTTAATGAGAAAAAACAACAACTGCATAGAGATGTTTTATGAGTGGTCAATATCTACAGTGAGAGAACTTCATATGGCATTTCACAGTTTATATTAAATATAAGCCTCTTTAATTTAAAATATTATTAAAATATATACTTTCAACTTTAAAGCATTTTAAACATTTTCTCTGGCTTTTAAAGAATCAGATTTCTAATATCTGACATCGGCATCTTAATCCAACTCCATGTGCAATTATATTTTGTATTGCACTTATTATACTCAAGAATACCTTGCACCCCTCATCCTCAAGAAAAGTTCCTGTCCGTTCCTTCCTAGCAAGGGTTAAAGTGCTTTTTAATATTTTAAAACATAAAAAACCCTGAAAGTACCAAGAGCAAACAGGCCTGCAGATAAAAAACAACTAACATAAAGCATTCGTAGCATATAGATTAAAGCTTAGATATAGATTTCTTTTTAAATACAAGAATATTATATTTGTTAAGGCTCTATGGGGAAAAACCCCCCCAATAAATTCCACCTTTGGCTTGCACTTTGTTTTAAGGGTCCATTTAGAAGACACAAACCACGCAAAACTATGATCCAACTGAATGGATCTGTGAGTTCATTGGTGATATGTTAGGTTTACATTGCTGGTGAAATGTAAGGCATGATCAGGACTATTGTCCAGCAAGCAGGGCAGTCAGTTAACTTGTAAAGGGAATTTTGACCGTGCATTTACAATTTAACCAGTGAAAATAGTAAACATGACAGCACAATTAACTGGATTTACTGTAGTGAGGTCTTTGGGATTCAATGTCAGTCACGTAAACAAAAAACTCGGACAAGGACCCATTCACTTCTTCCGTCTTTTTTTTGAAAGCATGACCTTTGGTTTGCTCTTGAAAATGGACACCTGAAACGAGAGGTTTGAATCTAACACTCTACTTTTGGTCTTTATGTTTCTCAACTTGACTGTCCCGCTCTTGGACCTTATAGTCTGCCAGAATGGCATGGGCAGTCTCTTTGCCAGTCTTCTTGACCATTGCCTTGATCCCCAGGTTGTCGATATTGAAAGCGGTGACGCCCATATTGATGGCTGAGTTGACGGCGTGGTCTGTGGCCTGGCCCGCTTCCGCCCCATACCTTGATTATAGATAACCCAGATTGAGCCCAATTAGAAAGAGGTGATTGAAAATGAAGCTTTAGGAGATGGAGAATACTCAAAGCAGAGCAAAGCAGTTAAACATTCATGCAGAGATTGTCATTTCTCTAAAGAAAAATCTGATTTAAAATGTCAAATTAATCCTACAGCTGCCATAAAAAAATATCCAGTACTTTTAAGCCCAATTAGAAAGAGAAGGACGGTTGTAAAAAAAAAAAAAAAAAAAAAAAGACATATTCATGAAAAAAAATTCTTGCTATATCACCATTATAGTGACCACCATTATTTCCCACTTTTAAATATTGGATAATTATTGAAAGGATTTAAATCTTAAACTATCTTTATTATAATAAATAGTACAGTATGAGAGGATTTACACATTGTTCAAAAGTTTGAGGTCAGTAAGATTTTATGTTTTTAAAAGGGGTCTCTAACTGCATGCTCACCAAAGCTGTTTATTTGTTTTTACTCTATTAATGTTTTAAAATGGAATGTATTCCTGTGATGGCAAAGCTGAATCTTCGAGTCTTCGGTGTCACATGATCTTTTAGAAATGTTGGTGCTCAAGAAAGATTTCTTATTATTATCAATGAAAACAGTTAAAGGGTTATTTCACCCAAAAATGAGAAGTCTGTCATTAATTACTCACCCTCATGTCGTTCCAAACCCGACCTTCGTTCATCTTCGGAACACAAATGAAGATATTTTTGATGAAATCTGAAACCCCTCTATAGACACCAATATAATTACCAATTTCAAGGTCCAGAAAGGTAGTAAAGACATTGTTAAAATAGTCCATGTGACTCCAGTGGTTCAACCTTAATGTTATGAAGCCACGAGAATACTTTTTGTGCGTAAAAAACAAACAAAAATTATGACTTTATTCAATAATTTCTTCACATCTGTGTCAGTCTCCTACGCTGTTGACAAAGTAAATACAGTCCAGCTGTTCCGAGTTAAACTGCTTAGGAAACTGACACAGACGTGAAGAAATTGTTGAATAAAGTCGTTATTTTCGTTTGTTTTTGCGCACAATAAGTATTCTCGTCGCTTCATAAACTGGAGTCGCATGGACTATTTTAACAATGTCTTTACTTCCTTTCTGGGCCTTGATAGTGTTAATTAAAATGCCGTCTATGGAGGGGTCAGAAAGCTCTTCGATTTCATCAAAAATATCTTCATTTGTGTTCCGAAGGTCTTACGGGTTTGAAACGACATGAGGGTGAGTAATTAATGACAGAAATTAAATTTTTGGGAGAACCAACCCTTTAATATTTTTGTGGAAACCGTGATACTTTTGGCGGGATTATTTGATGAATAGTTCAGAAGAACAGCATTTATTTAAAATATTAATTATAAATGTGTTTACTGTCACTTTTGATCAATTTATAGCATCCTTGTTAAATAAAAGTATTTATTTATTGAAAAAAAAAATTCACTGACCATAAACTTACGAACAGTAGTGTATATACTGTACAGTTTGGTCGAATTGTGATTGTTTGCCATGATGATTAATTTTGCCATCCGATAAAACCCGGTCAAACCTTCTGTTGATGCAACAGCATAATGAAGGTCATACTTAAAAAGTTCAAAAGTTACGAAAAATAAAGCAATAAACAAAGAGATTAATTACATTTGGCTGTTAGTGATTCATTCCATCACGGTGCGGTGGATCAGTGTGCAAAGCAACACAGGATGCTAACGGACGTGATGTTATGTCCAATAAATCATTAGCATTGCGTGCAAGTGCTGACTGTTTCAGACACATACATAAGCTTCAGCCATGCTCCTGACCATTAATTAAGGCCATTCTACAGGGTGTAGGGAAAAATGTTTCTACTTGTTTTCATTTGGGGTGTCTGAAATGTTCTCCAGACCCCTAAATCTGTAAACAAATACATGGAAGAAACTAGGGTGAGTGCAGTTTATTTTTCTGATCAAAGTTACTGGTGAGCAACTGCAAATGCAGAAAGTTAAAACATTGGTATGATCAACTTAAAAGCAGGTGGAATGATCTGAGACGCTTGCGGAGTACTTACTTGTGTTTTACCGTGGTAACCGTCTCTGAAGCAACACTCTTTGCAATGTTCTTTGCTGCAACCTCCAACCCCGTCCACATCGTTGCAAATCCTGAAAAAAGTATAGAGGCTTCTTTCAAAAACTTTTGAATGGTAGTGCAACTGATAGTAGGCGTTTTTACTGTAGCACTGACATCATTTGACTTTTGTTATTAATTTACGGTTGCAAACAGTCTTGGTATTTATCATTCATTTCAATGACTATCATTGACCATCAGTATTATTTTTTTTTAAATCCAATAGTCACTTTTTTGCTCCAAGGTTATTTTTTATTGCTCCAAGGCAACGTTTGTAAAGTACATGAAATTTTTTTTTTTCAGATGTTAAAAAAAAAAAAAAAAAAATATATATATATATATATATATATATATATATATATATATATATATATTGAGTTTTTTTTATTTTATTTACCTTTAAATTACTAGACTTTATCAATAAATAATAAATAAATAGTTATTTAAAATCACATTCTTTCAACTTCAATTCAAAATAACTCACGATTTCATGCAAAACCCTTAAATTCAGCTCAAAATATCTTACATTGGGTGTCTTTGCAGACCACTTGTGGAGGGAAAAAAAAAGATAATATAACATGATATTTCATGTCACTTGCCATTGGAGCAAATCAGCTGTTCCGCTGGGTCCTAAAGTGAGTTTCTCTTCAGCATGCATTCCGATTAGAGATGTGCAGGTGGCGGTTACAGCCACAGACAAATGACGTGACGGAAAATAATATAAATTAAATTTGGGCGGGGGGTGGTTGAACCAATCAAATGAAAAAATAATATTTGCCAAAACATTGGCAATTGGCCTATGCCTACTACATTAGGATATTTATTTATTTAAATATTTTTTTCCTGCCTGTTGTTTCTTTTGGCGCGGATGAAATAATAGCCCATCCGTGCATCTCTTATTCAGATACACATGTAGACATTATAAAATATGTTTTTTTGAAGTTTTGGCATTTTAGGCTGAATTTTAAGCAGTTTTCTATGTGTATTGAAGCATTCCTCGCATTCCATTAATTCCTATGGGGGTCAAATTGACCCGTGAGGGTAGGATTTGTTCTTTTTTAAAATTTCAACCACAAAACTCCTTGAATCCAGTAAATTTTACTGTACATTCGTGGTTCAAGTGCGACAAAAGTTCTAGTGCCTTGGACCACACTGATGAACTCTCAATTTCTAATAAAAAAAATTTAAAAAAAGAGTTTCGGCTCAAAATTACCCGAGTGAAGGATGAGGGTTAAAATTTCTTTGGAAGGAAAGAGTCTGAACATAAATAAACAGTAAGTAAATGTGACCAAACTTAGCAAAAAAGAGCTGCAGTTGTGAGCTAATGCTTAGAGAGATGGACTTGTAACCCGAAGGTCGTGGGTTCAAGTCTCAGTGAATGAACACCGCTCTCTTGCAGCGCTCCCCGGGTGGTGCAGCCAAAATGGCTTCCCACTGCTCTGGATGTGTGCACTTGGATGGGTGAAAATTCAGAGCACAAATTCCGAGTATGGGACACCATACTTGGCAACACATCACATAATTTCTGGGTTGAATGATTCACTTCACCTTGAACTCCACTTGCTGCAACCACCATGGCACCGTCAATATTGGAGCGTCCATCTCTGTCTTTCTTCAGAGACTCTGGGATCAGCTTCCCTCCATGTTTCTTCACATGGGGTGCCAGCTCTCGGCCAACATGTCCAGCAACAGTGCACAGTCCATCCACTGAAACAGTACAGAACATGTTTTTGGCTCAAATCCTCCACAGCAAATGAAGTGCATCTCATCTTTATTCATTATTATCAACAAAATTAGGAATTTCCAAAGACAGTAACAGTGAGTTTATAAAAACTTCCTTACCAAGGAACTGGCTGACTTTTACCGCTCCTCCTGTAGCCTGTTTGGCCACATGGAGGCTTTTGGTTACCGTGGGGCTGACTTGGGCTGGTTTGTCTTCTGGAGTGATGTGTTCTCGTAGTTTGGATGCACCTTTATGTATGGCTTTCCCTGTGTACTCCGCCCCCTTCACCAACCCCCAGCTCAGCCATGAAGCCCCTGTTGATATATGCATGTTTAAATACTGTACAGTAAGAAGTGTTTTCGGTCTCTTATCAGATTGTTGTTTTTTATCTGGCCTTTCATTTTTTTAAGGACTTTCTGCAAGTAGTTTTGGTAGCGACAACCCAAATAGTTAACAATCAACCAACTAACCTAAATGCTTAAAACACTAGGTTTATTATTTCTAAATACACAATAAAGTGATAAATAATGACAGTATTATTTAAATTTTCACAATGTAATGTTTAATAATGGTCTAAAGTCTATTTGGCATCTTGTGAAAAAAAATCTTGTGATCTTTTATGACAAAGTTCTAACTTTTTACTTAAGACATTTGAAAATGCTGTTGAATTATCGTAAAAACAGATTTGAATACTCTGTTCAAAAGTTTGGAGTTTTTTTTTTTTTTTTAAGTACACTTTTATTCAGTAAGGACACAATGAATGAATCTAAAGTGACAATAAATATATTTATAATATTACAAAAGATTCCTACATTAATAATAATAATGGATTGTGTGACACTGGAGTAATGGCTACTGATAATTCAGCTTTGCCATCACAGGAATAAGTTACTTGTTCCTTATAAAATACTTCACAAAATTACAGTTTTTAGTTACTGTATTTTAGATTGAAATAAAACGTAGCTTCGGTGAGCATAAGATATTTCTTTATTGACCCCAAACTTTTAATAGTGTATGTTGAATATGTTGGAAACCTTTTGTTTAATTATTTTCATTCAAGCCTTATTTAGGGGGATCAGACCCCCAGGCTTACCAGTCAGGATTCCCTGAGCCACCTTCTCGCTCCATTCAGGAAGTACCTTGTCCTCCTCTGCATCAGGGGATGCTGCTTCAGCTGCGGGAGGCCCCATTGGCACCTTCTGACCCAGGTTAATGGTATCGGTTGCGCCATCTGATGCCTTGGAGACACAGGATAGCCGGCAACAGTTAAAACAGAGCATCATAAAAAGTGCAGAAGCAGGCTATAGCAATCACTAAAAGCAAATGGGGACTTGTAGGATGACTGTATGGGCATAAGCCAGTAATGTGAATGACAAGGAGGGAATGCTTCCAGATTTTTCCCCGTTTGCCAAAAAAATCCTTTGTTGTCTCTAAACACTTGAGCCAGTGAGTCAGCATGGTCTGCTACAACAACCTGTTATTTCCACAACAATAGGGGTGTTTGTCGTCGCCCCCTCCTTTACAGGGAACAGCGGCACTTGGTTCCAAACTCAGCAGCAGCTGCACTGCAAAATGATTTCTAAAAGCATGTGCAATGTTTTCTTTCTGACTCACATAACCACAAGAATAGGATTAATTATAAAAAATTAATAATAATGGTCCGCATGAACTACTGTTACACTTGGCTGGGCTCTCGTTGACAACTATCCTGTGGTGAGAAGGGAAACAACAGTGTTCTTGGTTTGCTAAGAGCATTAAATCTAATTAATTCTCCTTCTCCTGTAAGCTCTCAATCCATGGAACCGCAAGGGAGAGTGCCAGCTAAAAAGCGCAAGCCAAGCCCGCTCACTATTTCATGAATGATGAACATCACACCCAAAGCCAAAGGTGTAAAAACAGTCTTGAATATCTGCGTTACAGGCAGTGCAAGCAGCAGAACGCATAGAAGCATTGACAGGACCACATGAACTGTCAAGTGCATTGAATGATAAAAGATACAGTAGTTCCTTTCACCACATCAAACTTAAAGGTGCAAAACTTTATAATTATTATTATTATCATCTAGTAATAATGTAATTCTGGGTGATCTGATCACAAAAGGACAAAATTTATTATTATTATAAATATTATTATATATTAATGTGCCTGGAGTCTTCCTCTAATGCAAGGGCACATTTTAAACATATTTGAAAAAGGTACGCTGGTTGTAGTCTCAAGTCTCAGACGTCACGCCCACGGACTATTGGCTGAACGTCTGATGCAAATGGCACACAAAATTGGAAACATGTCGTCATTTGATTGGTTGTTTTCTACAGGACCTCTGGGAGACACGTGTTGCGGGTTTTTTTACGGTCCGCCTGGAAACGAAGCTGTCTTGGTGTGAAACACTCATTGAACAATAAAGCTGCCGTGTTTACAACTGTGACAATGAGTGCTTATTAGAATCAACTAAATGCTGGATTTAAAAAAATATGTTAATTATATGAAGTTCCCAGCATAGACTCTTTAAAATATAGTTTTGCATGCCATTCTATTATAGAGTGGGGCAGGCATGACATCACTTTGTTTGTAGGCCAAAACTCGGACGCGAGTTAGCATTTTAGCACTTCCGGTTCCCTCGTACCGAAGTCAATGGGTGTTTTAATGGGATTTTGTTTAAATGGCTGAAATAAGTGGTCTGTGGTAAACACAAGCTCTTTGATGTTTTATTGTACGACAAAATACATCAGTATTACCCCACTCGTGATTTTTTCAAGCTGTTACGTGTCTTGAAAAAGGCGGTTGCTGACAAGTGGCTAATGGGACTACAGAGGCAGTAGTAGACATTAAACGTCATCACGCCGAACAGGTAAACTCAGTCTGCTTTTACAGCCTCTTTGTGCTCACAATTGTGCTCTTATAAACTATAGTCTAACTCAAACTTTCTGGGGAAATGTTTTGAGATAAAAACTAGAGGTGCACCGAAATTCCCGCCGCTGAAAACGTTCGGCCGAAAATGGCATTATCGGTTTCGGGCCAAAATAAAAAATACAGCCGAAAACACAAACTGAAAATGAATGTCACCGGCCCCTCCCATCCGTGCGCAAGCCCTTAGGTTTCAATCACGGTCGAGCTGTTATCACGCGACGCATCTGCCTATCAAAGATTAAGCATGTCAGCGGTGTGAGAGCAAATAGACATATCTAACGTTAGCTGAACTACCCATTGCCAGAAGCGACAATGCCCTTGACTACTGGCGCGCGAACGAAGGCCGCTTTCCATTGCTTGCGTGAATTGCACGCAGGTATTTATCTGCCCCAAGCAGTGTTGCCAAGTCCGCGGTTTTCACGCGGGATGTTCGAAGCGGCCTTCGTTAGCAGGCAACCCTGCCAAAAAAAACACATATTTTACCACCCAAATGCCATATTTCCCGGATAACAGTGACAAACAGTGAGAGACTATTTAGTGCAGCATCTCATGTTCTTAATGAGAACCATTCTGTGATTTTGTGTGCAGTTTGACTAATATATATATATATATATATATTAGGGCTGCAACGACGCGTCAATGACGTCGACTACGAAAATACGTCGACGTGCGTGAAATAGGTCGACACGTCGGCGGCACATTATTTACGTTCTAGAATGGAACAGAAGATCTAGAATAATGGCAGCTTCTGCTCCTGGGCATAGGGAAAATGATCATTTATCATATAAAGCCAGACCGCGACATTCAAAAGTGTGGGAGTACTTTAAACAGAAGCCGAATAAAACTGTGCTTTGTTCGCTCTGTAATGCCGGTTTCACACTGCGCGCGGTGGCAGAGCAGGAGCTGTGCGTGTGGAGAGCGGGAGCTTTCACACTGCCAATCAGTGTTGCCAAGTCCTGTTTTTTTCCGCGGAATTGGGCTACTTCTGCACTGTTGCCGCGGGCTGTGTCTCATGTCCGCGGGTTGAAGCGATCCCAACTATGTGATATTTTGCCAGGGCCGGCCCTGACCAATTTGCTGCCCTAGACAAGATTTTACTTGGTGCCCCTTGTATCAAGGTTTAGCACTACATGTTATCAGTCTAAGTTGCGGAAACACTGGTACTGTTTTATTTTTTTAATGCATTGATGTTTTTTAATTTTTATTGTTGTTGTTTTATATGATGTCCAGTCCATTCTACCCCATCATGTTCATAATATTATTATTATTTCTTTTTTTTAAAAGGCTGGTGATAGTTAAACTATACAAAAATAGCACCTACGCTACATTACAGCCTAAACACAAATAACAAGTACAAGCACAAACTATTGAGAACTAGCAAAAGTGTTTGTTTTCCAGTAGATGGCAGCAAACTTCCACTAATATGCACATTCATGTTTTCACCATGAATTAAACTGAGAAATTTAGATATTTAATGTGAAATTTACATAAAATTTTGCTATTTTAAATAAACCTGTATATAAATATCATTACTAATTTCCGCAAATACATTTTAAAATGTCCATATGTCCCCTTAAAACTGCACAACTGTAGAGTAAAAACATTAGGCTATTAAAAAAGTGATATTACATGCGTTTAAAAAAACAGATATGAATTTTTTTTTTTTTTTTTTGACAAAATACACTGTCTGGGGCCACTGGAGAACCCAAAACAGCTGCTTGCATATAGTTTAAGGTAAAACTGGAATTAATTTGCGTACATTAGTATTTTACTACTATGCAATTAAATAAACTGTTCATTCATTACATCACTTTGCCTCTGTCTTTACACTGCAAAAAATGGTCTTCTTCTTTAGTACATTTTTCTTGTGTCCAGTCCAAAATCAAAAAATTCTTAAATCAAGATGTATTTACTAGTAAAATGACATTAGATAAATTTTTCCTTGTTTTCTGGGGGGGGGGGTCAAAATTAAGTGAGTTTTAGCTTAAAACTAGCACAATTATCTGCCAAATGGGGTGAGAAAAATGATCTTACTTCTGTTTGGGACAGAAACAAGAAACAAGATTTCAATCAGAAACAAGATTATTTTTCTCACCCCATTGGAAGATAATTTAGCTTGTTTTAAGCATAAACTCACTTAAGAAAAAATATAATTTGACTTATCTAGTAAATGCATCTTGGTTTAAGAATGTTTAGATATTTAGACTAGAAACAAGACAAAAATACGAAATAAGAAGAGCATTTTTGCAGTGTTTCCCTTATCTTGCCTGCATCAGAGGGCTTCTGTTTTTTATGATAGCCTACTAGAATTCGGCCATCCGTCATAAATTATCAGGCAACTTTCACCGTGTCTACACCTGGAGCGAGCGGCCAAGCACCCTAAAAAAATGAAAGCAATCCTGTCTACATTAGATGCGGCGAGAGGCGACGCGACACAACAAATTCCCAACGTTAAACTGATCACGCGTTATATTTCTGACGCACTTCAAGTAGCTCGGCGGGGGAGATCGATGAGGCGGACCGGGAAGATGCGGGGGACTTAGTTAAGTTTTTTTGAGCTTTATTTGGTAATATTTCAAATGAATGTGAATAAAATAGTATCAGTAATACATTTTGGCGCCCCTATGGATGACTGGCGCCCCTAGCATTTGCCTATTCCGCCTATAACACGGGCCGGCCCTGTATTTAGCCCCGGCAATGAGAATTTTAGCAGGCAGCCCTGCAAAAAAAAACACACATATTTAACCCCCGAACGAGATGTTTACCGGAGAACCTCCCCGAAACGCGATTGGGCTTGTTTTGGGCTAGTTTTGAGTAACGAATGGGTGGGTTTTGTTGTGAAAACCTGGCAACCCTGCTGCCAGTGTTCTCTCGCGCAGCTGAACCGTGGCGCGTGTATTGCAACAGACGGTCACATTTTCCGGGGTTCTTCTCCGACCCCAGTACGTCTCGTGCTTTTATTTATTATGGGCTGCATATATCTCCTGTTAATGCGACCTGGTTCCCCTCTGTCCCAAACACATATGCATAATAACATGCTGTATATAGGTAGTTTGCATGATTAAAGTAACATTAAAGTTAAGATATGCCTCTAGCTTTAATCATTTAAATGTGTCTTTGAAGTTTGGGCAAAAACTTCTGGCAGTTTTAGTCGTTGTTTATGACATGTATATCTTCAAAATAGACGACTAGTTATACTATATTAAAACTATGCTGAAAGCTCCTGTATGTGAACCTTTTGCAGATAAATACAAGTGCATTTTCGTTTACTATTGACAAATCAATAAGTAAATCATACTCAACTACTATAGTAAACAACTTTTCCTAATTAGGCCTAACTTACTCTGTATACATTTTATGATGAATAGTATCATTATATATTATGTTTAAAAAGCTTCTTGTGTTCATATATTTCATTATAAAATGGCATACTATGTACACTACCCTTCCTGAAATACAATTAGTATTGTCATCATTCTTTGATTTCATGTTAAAATAATATACAAATTCACTACCCTCTTTGAAATACAATAATCAGTAAAAAAGAATCATAAGATTAATCCGGAAAAATAATCGTTAGATTAGTCGACTAATCGAAAAATAATCGTTAGATTAGTCGACAGAAAAAATAATCGTTAGTTGCAGCACTAATATATATATATTATTATTATTATTATTATTATTAGTATACGTTTTTAAAAGAAGCCATTTTCGGCTTCAGTTTTGGTTTTCGGCCAAGTGCATCCTAAATTTTCGGTTTCGGGCCAGAATTTTCATTTCGGTGCATCACTAATAAAAACTGAAAGAGTTGTGGGAAGCTTAGTAATGGTGACGTTGAAATCGCAAGCTTTTTACTTTATCGACTGCATTTAGGCTTCAAAATTCATAAAAGTTATGTTCATCTGTGATAATTATCTTGATGAACAAAACTTGTAAGGATCATAAACTTTTGTTGATCACAGAGCTTGTTTTTTTTACACAATCCAAAAGCCTATGGAAAAATCCTATTGGGTTTTTCTCGAGAGAACCAGTGGGATGCTAGCAACAAAGTGACGTCATACCTGCACCACACTCTATTATAGAGACATCGACTTTACATTTTCACACCCCCCCAAACATGACACCTAACAAAACTAACCGTGATTGGTTACTTTAAATGTCGGGCGGTCCATCACTTGGGCGGTCCTTGGCCAACGATTGCTGCTATTCTGCCGTTAGTCTGAAGGTCTGGTTACGTGAGACTACGTTGTTTGTAAAACTTTTTAGTAAGAGCACTTTTAAGTCAAGCACTTCAATGTGATACACCCTGTTGTGTTGCTATTTGTAGTATAAATATACACAACCCAAATGCACTTGTCATTCAGTGGTACTGCAATGCTTTAGTACCTTAAATAAATCTTTTAAACTCTCAAATACACCTGAAATCTGTAAAGATAGTAAATGGTTAATGAGGCAGGCAGGTGCATTGATATGTGACCAATGCATACAAGTAACATGCAAAAATTTGATTTAAAGGCCATTCCAAACACATGCACAGTTCATGCATTTAAAGTGTGTGAACAAAATTATGCGTCTAAAATACATAAAAATGTTACCACAGTGTAAATCTCTTGGTTCTAGTCTGTTCTGAAGAAAAAAAGAAAAACTCAAAAAAATACCAAATAGGGGCAGCAACAAGTGAGATTAATATTCAAAGCAGCAGAGATCGGGTCAGTGACAAACACAAAGTTTAAGATGAGGTTGTGCCACCACACCTGCTCTGAAGCCACAGCTGACCCCTGTGTTTCTGAGGAGGGACCTGAGGGGACACAGGGACAGCTCACCTGAACACGCAGGTCAGTCAATTGAGAAAGAACATTCTGGAATAGTTCACGTTCCTTCTGGGGAAGCTCGGAAGAAAGGACCACCCCAACATACGAGCCTGGGGTGGGAGCCATCATGTCAGGGAACATGTAGACCCCAGTGTTGCACAGCAGGACTGGGGAGTCAGAGGCCATCAAGGGGTAAAGCCAGTCACAAACCTGAAATTAGAAATAAATGTGATTTACTCAAGTAGGACAGTTCTAGCTTTTAACCTACCCGTACAATCAGAGGGCAGCTATTGGCTGATAAGAATGTGTTTCTAGGCCGTAAAGTTGGCCCTTACCCATAACCCACCCAAGTATGCAGGCAATAAAAAGTTGATAAGCATGGCGATGTTTACCTAGGAACATGTTCTACTTATTGGCACATACTTATTACCTAATATTAATCCACTTAAACATAATATGTTTAAGTCCCACCTCAAATGTATGATTTATAGTAGATTACTTTACAGACCAAATAATCAAAACTCTTAATGAATAATTTAAGTGCTTTATCCCAAAAAATGTAATTAAAAAAAAAAATTACATTTCTGAAATTAATATATTCCTTCAAATTTATTTTAATATTACCTTAAATTAGTGCTTTTAAAGGCCTTACTTTACAGATCAAATATAAAAAATCCTTACTGTATAATTATTTAAATGTAAATGTTTTAACAAAAATATACAAATCACGTCTTATTTTAATATATTCCTTTAAATTAATATTGCCTTAAAATAGTGATTTTAAAGACATTCATTCACAGATCAAATCATACAAATTCATATAAATGTTTTACCAAAAATATACAAATCACATGTCTTATTATAATATATTCCTTGAAATTAATATTAATAATGCCTTAAAATAGCGATTTTAAAAGGTCTTACTTTACAGACTAAACAATAAACATTCTTGTAAATGCTTTATCAAAAGCATGAGAATCACATTTCTGAGTTTATATATTCTTTTAAATTAATATTCTTGTGGTGCTTTTAAAAGGCCTCTCGGGTTTCCGGTTATGGCGCATGAGGAGTAGACGTGTGCGCGACTCGCTCCCAAAACTTTTAAGTTTATCCCTTTAAACCTCAGCATTTTCGTTGGCATCTGACAGCATTTGTATCATAACCGTTTCGGGACTTCAATCGATCTTGAAATGTCGAAAGGAAGGGGCAAACAAGTTGAAAAAGAGAGAGAAGGTGCTTCTTCACCGGGTGCTAGCATTACGCTAGCCGAGATCAGTGCTTTACATGATGATCTCAGAGCATCCATCGCCGCGGACTTCAAAGCATCGTTCGAAAGTTTGGCAACGAAGCTAGATAACATTCAGTCCACAGTTGCGGATCATGACCTTCGCATCGGTAATCTTGAATCTGGCACTACGGAGATCAGTCAACAGCTCGAACAACTCGAAGCTACGTGTTCGGGGCTCCAGAAGGATAATGAGTGGCTTAAGGCTAAAGTCTCAGATCTCGAGAGCCGCAGCCGGCGCCAAAATATTCGAATCCTGGGCTTACCTGAGTCAATCGAGGGGCCGCGTCCGAGTACATTTTTTTCTCAGCTTCTGGTCGATGTCCTTGGATCTCAGGTGTTAACCTCGCCGCCCGAGCTAGACAGAGCTCATCGTAGCCTCGCACCTAAACCAGCGCCTGGGCAGAGACCGCGACCAGTCATCTTGCGATTTCACCGCTTTCAAGTGAAGGACTTGGTCATCCGCGAATCTCGCAAAAAGGGTGAGTTACTGTATGAAGGACACAAAATCCGTATCTTTGAGGATTACTGCCCTGAGGTTTTGAAACTTCGCGCCGAGTATAAAGATGTGATGTCGTCATTGTACAAGCGTGGACTCAAGCCTGCACTTCTGTTCCCTGCTAGACTGCGAATTACACTTCCAAACGGTGAGAAGAAATGGCTGGCTTCTGTAGCGGAAGCCAACAACTTCATCCAGACTTTGGTCTCATAGCAAAGTTGAAAGACTGAATATGAGCAGTCTTGAGTATTGTTGGCGCTTTTCCCCCACATTATTGTAGGTAATAGCTGGGTCGTCGGCCCCGCGGATTTGAGTCTACTCTGGACACTTGGCTGAACTTGACAAAGTTGTTTCTTTTTTCTCTTTCTTCAAACTTGCTAACTATAAGGACTTCGAATCTCATTTTATTTACAGCTTGGTAATTTCGGCCATACAGAGTCATGTTGAGTATTTATTTTTATTTTTTATTTTTTTGCTTTAACGTTTTGCACTTAGACTTTAATTTTGGTATACAAGCCATTCTTAATTTTCAATCAGACTCCGCTTTTCAGCTTCTTCTTTTAATGATAATGTGGGTGGTTTACTGAATGAAACATTGGGTTGTTCGTTAAATTTTCAAACAAAGTTGAGTTGTTTTATATTTAACTTGCTCATCCCTTTATTTGATCTTATTAAGTTTAATTCATACTTGGTGGACTAAGTTTGGACAGCTAGTTTTACTGTTCTTTTGCCCAAGTAATTTAATTTTATTATTTATTTTCTTTAAAAGTGGGTGCTCGAATTTGACATTACATTTGTTTTGAAGATTGTCTGTCAGTAATCTCTGACAATCACTATTGAGGTTATGTATCCTTTTTGGGAGGACAAGGAGTTAGGAAACTTGTTGCTATGGTAAAGTGGCTCCAGTTGCTGTTCCTGTCAGCTGGTAGGAGGGTTGGTTTGTTTTTTGTTTCTTTGTTTGTTTATTTTTCTTTTCTCTCCTTTTACATTTTGTCAATCTGTGTACAATCATTATGGTACTTTACATTCTTATGCTACAATTAAGGTGTATTATTGGCTGGGAAGTTCGTGTGGGATGTGGGGGTCTTATGTTCTGGGAATTAATTGTCCACGTCCGTGATGAATAACAAGATGGCACCTCGTGGTGCACTGAAATTCACCAGCTGGAACGTCAAAGGACTGAATTCTCCTGTGAAACGAAATAAAGTTCTTAACTATTTGAAACATTTAAACACTAGCATAGCCTTTATTCAGGAAACACACCTCAGGCCTGCAGACCATCTAAGTATTAGAAGGGGCTGGGTAGGCCAGCTCTATCACTCCAGCTTCCAGGATAGGTCCCGAGGGGTAGCTATTCTCATCCATAAATCGGTTCCTTTTTCTGTTTCTGAGGTCATCTCGGACCCCAATGGGCGTTTTATTATTATTAGAGGACAGATCAATGGAGTTCGTCTGATTTTGGCCAATGTATATGGCCCTAACTGGGATGATGAGGCTTTTTTCAAAAAAGTTTTGTTTTCCCTCCCTGATTTGAACTCCAACCAACTAATTCTGGGTGGGGATTTTAACTGCTGCTTAGACCCTCTTCTAGACCGTTCATCACCTAAGCCCTGTGCACAGTCTAAGTCCAGCAGGATGATTCAGTTATTCATGGAGCAATATGCCATTTCTGATGTTTGGCGTTTCTTTAATTCTGGCACAAAACAGTTTTCTTTCTTTTCCCCTGTACATCATACTTTCTCGCGCATTGATTATTTTCTTGTTGATAACAAATTGCTTCCACTGGTTAGCTCATGTATCTATAATACTATTGTTATTTCAGACCATGCTGCTGTTACATTTGACCTCGCTTTACCAAGCCTTTCAATGTCCCGGTCCCCTTGGCGTTTTAACTCTCTGCTTCTCAATGATTCTAATTTTATTTCTGTTATTAACGATCGTATTGACCTTTTTATCTCCACAAATATTTCCCCTGATGTTTCAGCTAAGACAATTTGGGAGGCATGCAAGGCTTATTTAAGGGGAGAAATTATTTCATATTCAGCATATAAGAGAAAATTGATGACTGAAAGGAGAACTAATCTTTTGAATACTTTGGCAGACCTCCAGTCTAATTGTGTTAATTCTACAAACTCTGATGACTTTGTTAAATTTCTCACAACAAAGACAGAGTTTGATTTACTTACTTCAAATGAGGCAACTGAAGCTTTACATAAGACTCGTTGCAATTATTATGAATTCGGTGATAAATCAAGTAAATTGCTTGCCCATCAGCTGCGTCAGTCTGCGGCCTCACATATCATTACTCAAATTTCCACCTCTGATGGGTCTTCAGTTAATCCGCTAACTATTAATGATGAGTTCAGGAATTTTTATGCATCCTTATATACTTCGGAAAGCATAGCTGATGTGGCCCAATTCGATAATTTTTTTAATTCCTTCAATATGCCTTGCATTGATCCTGATGTCTCCTCAAATTTGATAGGCCCTCTTACATTGGATGAAATTAAGACTGCTCTTAGTCTAATGCAGAATGGCAAATGCCCAGGGCCGGATGGCTTTCCTGCTGAATTTTTCAAGACATTTTCTGACAAATTATCACCTCTTTTACTTAACATGTTCAATGAGTCTTACAGCTCAGGTATTCTCCCTCATTCCTTACGACAGGCTATCATTTCTCTTATTCTCAAAAAAGATAAAGATCCTTCCCAGTGCAGCAACTATCGCCCCATCTCCTTACTATGCTCAGATGTGAAATTATTAGCTAAAGTCCTAGCAAGACGTTTGGAGGTGGTCCTCCCAACTATAATTTCTACAGACCAAACAGGCTTTATTAAAAATAGACATTCTTTTCATAATATTAGACGCCTTTTGAATATTCTCTATTCTTCCTCTTTAGAGGAAACTCCAGAATTAGTTATTTCTATGGATGCTGAGAAGGCATTTGATAGAGTCGAGTGGCACTATTTGTTTTACACACTGAGGAAATTTGGCTTCCCTGATAAATTTATATCTTGGATTAGGCTTTTATATACATCTCCCTCGGCCTGTGTTCGAACTAATAATAACTATTCTGAGTATTTCTCCCTGGGTCGCGGGACTAGACAAGGCTGCCCACTTTCCCCCCTGTTGTTTGCAATAGCCATTGAGCCTTTGGCAATTGCTCTGAGATCCAGTGCGATGATTGGCATTCAAAGGGGAGGGTTGGAGCATAAACTGTCTTTGTATGCAGATGATCTTCTTTTATATGTGTCTGAGCCCGGCTCTTCCATTCCCCTGGTACTTGATTTGCTAATGGATTTCGGCCTAATCTCAGGCTATAAATTAAATCTGAGTAAAAGTGAATTAATGCCCATCAACACAGCTGCCTTGAATTATCCATTAGCATCCCTGCCTTTTAGATCTTCTTTACAAAGTTTTAAATACTTGGGCATAAATGTTACAAAAAGCTTTTCAGACTTATTTGACCACAATTTTGTCCCACTGCTTGATCGTCTTTCACAGGATTTTAATCGCTGGTCTCTCCTTCCTATATCCCTGATCGGTAGGGTTAATTGTATTAAGATGAGCGTGCTCCCTAAATTTTTATATTTATTTCAATGTATTCCTATTTTCATTCCAAAGTCATTTTTTACTGCACTTGATAGCTCTATTTCTAGTTTTCTTTGGAATAAAAAAACCCCAAAGATTCGGAAAGGCATTCTGCAGAAGACAAAACAATTGGGGGGTCTAGCTCTTCCTAATTTTCTAATATATTATTGGGCAGCAAATATACGCACCACTCTTTACTGGTTCCAGCCAATCAATTCCGTCAACTTCCCATCCTGGTTGCATATCGAGAATGCCTCATGTAAGTCTTCTTCCCTGGCGGCTCTCTTATGCCTCCCATATTCATTGTCCCCAATTAAATATTCAAATAATATAATTGTTAAAAACAGTCTTAAAATCTGGACCCAATTTTTGCGGCATTTTGGTCTTCATAATACTCCCCTGTTATCCCCAATACATTCTAACCCATTGTTTCACCCCTCCATTCTGGACAGTGCATACACCTCTTGGAGGGACCTTGGGTTGGTTTCTATTGCTGACCTTTACATCGATGGTGTTTTTGCCTCTTTTGAACAGTTGACTTCTCAGTTTAATATTTCCAAAAAACATTTTTTCAGATATTTACAAATTCGAGATTTTGTACGGAAAAAAATGGTTAACTTTCCAAATGCGCCTCTCCCTTCAGATTTGGACACCATTCTGGGCGTGGATCCTTGTATTAAAAGGTCAATTTGTAAATTAGTGAATATAATTGTTAATTTGCAATCTTCCTCTGATAATTTCCGCTTTGTCTGGTCCCAGGACATCGGTACAGAGATTACTGAGGAGACATGGAGGGCAGTCCTGAACAGGGTTTACTCCTCATCTCTCTGCGCGCGTCACAGGCTCATACAGTGTAAGGTGGTTCATAGAGCCCACTGGTCTAAGACCAGGTTAGCACGCATTAACCCCTCTATTGACTCGGAATGTGACAGATGTCATTCTGGCTCAGCCACTTTAATTCACATGTTCTGGTCCTGCCCTGCCCTGTTTTCCTTTTGGAGGCAAATTTTTATCTCTTTGTCAGCCATTACCTCTGCGGATATTCCACTCTGTCCAATCACAGCTTTATTTGGGGTTCTCTTGCCTGGCCATTTTTTGCCTTCTCACTTTTCAGATTTTGTAGCCTTTCTGACTCTTTTAGCTAGGCGTTTAATTCTGTTGAATTGGAAAAGCCCTCACCCTCCATCTTACACTCATTGGATAAGAGATGTCCTTTATTTTATGAAACTGGAGAAAATTAGGTACTCTCTTCACCGACCTAGCACCATCTTTATTAAGCTTTGGCAGCCCCTTCGTGAACATATCAAAACTCTCCAACTTGACCCTGCTCTTTGTGTGTGATCCCCTTTTCTCCCCCCACATCTATCCCCAGTCACCATGTTGATACTAATCTTGTATTGCCTGGCCGTTACACTGCTGTATCTACTGTATGCATGATTGTACTATGTTTTTTTTTTTTTTTTTTTTTTTTTTTGAGGGAAATAATGCTATGTACCTTCTTACTGTAATGTTTTGTGTATTTTCATCTTCCCTGTTTCTATTTTTATTTTTATTTATTTTTTTTGTTTTGTTGTTATAAAAAAAAAATAAAAAAAAACATTAATAAAAAAAAATAAAAGGCCTCTCTTGGTACTTTGTGACACCTGTAGTGATCTGATATCACAAGACTATACTGTAGCCTACGAGATTTATAATAATAATAAAATAAACAATCAAACATGATTGTAAAAGATTCAGATTCTAAATTGATTCCTATCCAACATTTGAATAAATCATAAAGGATACATCCTGCTGACAGTATCTTTTCTGCAGATATGTAATAGATTAACATCTAGTGAAATGTTATACATGGAAATTGCCCCTTGCATCTCTAGGGAGGTTCAGGTCTGGATTTCCTCCAAGTTGAGACAGTGGACATCTCTGCAGATAGATTCATTCATCTTGTCCTCATGACTGCTTGCATTAAATTGGATTACAGTCAAAGCCTAAAGCACAACTGGAGGTTCTTTATTCAGCTTCATGACACAGCTAATCTATGACCTCAATGTCCATGTAGAGAGATGATACGGTTTACTTTAGGACATAAAGAGTCTTTGGGCCATGATAGGGTCCATAAGGCATACAAGGCTTACATATTATTACTCAATATTTTGATTTCCATACCATATGAACATTCCATACATTTACCTCATGTCGTGAATTGGGCATATTATCAACCGTTATCACAAACAACAGTAGGGTTCAAGTGTAAACTATCAAGTCATTGTGATAATTTCATTACGATCTATTTACATCTGGCAGATAATTGAAATACTATCAAATGTTATCACAAAAAAAAAAACAGAATAGCCGGCATTCAAAGTATAACATGTATTGTGCTAAACCAGCCCCAGGTTGTTTAGGCTATTGTCTCTCATGAAGAAAAAAAAATTCCCTCAGGTTATAAAGCTCATTCTGTAAGACCGGTCCACCAGATAACTGGGGCTGTCCCAGGATGACGTCACTCAGTGAAAGCTTATTGGATATTCGCAGTGAGCATACACTCACATGACACCATTAGGAAACAACGGATGAGGTCAGCTTCATTGAAAACAGCCAGGCAAAAGGTTGTGAAAGTAGGTTACAGACTTGAAACAAGCCTCCTTGGACTATTATGTCCAAATTCCTGGAATTTTATACATTTACTAGTCTATGGGTGAAAAAGAGCACACAACAAGCAACAGTTTTTGGTAGAATATCATGAAACTTGCTTAAAACTTGTCTTTTTCACATTTAACCCACAAAATGAACAAAACAAAAATAAGAAATTCTATGTGGAAAGCAGGGCACCCCGCAGGGCGAGAGCCGCGGGAACGGCACGAGTGTTAATGGTGTTAACCTGTCTCGAATCCCACGGAGGAGCTCCAGAAGGATAAAAGGAGGGGTGGTGACAGTGGAAGACAAGAGAGGACCAGGCCTGGACATAATGTTGTTTTGTTTTGTTTTAGTTTATGTGGCAGTCGTCCATGAGGCAGTCGTTGTTTGTTCATTTTTGGGATTAAAGTTTATGTTGAACATTTGTCGGTTCCCGCCTCCTCCTTTCCTGAACACAAACCTAGGGCCTCATGTATAAAACGAATCATCCTAAAAGTGTGCGTACACATAAAAGCTAGATTTCGAACCTGCGCAAAATTCCCTTTATAAAACCTAGTCAGCGGAAGAGTGTGCGTACAAGCATCTCAACTCCATCCCGAAATAACCATATAGCCTATGGAGCTTACAAGGCCTAGTTTTACTATGCATAACGTCATCTGCATATCATTTCCAAGCATTTTCCCATCCATGTGATAACATTTATAAATGGTAAGACATTAGGAAAACTATGTGCCGTCACATTACATTGCTAAAAATCTTGCCTTGTTTTAGAATATCACTCCATTACCACAGCTCTCTGCTTCCCACGTTCTATATATATATATATATATATATATATGATTTCTTTTATTTATTACTTTATAAGAGAAAATGTAATGTGTATATATAAAATAACCTGCACATTTCTTTATGAAATTCTCTCTTTCAGGCATTTGAAGAGTAATAACAGAACTTGTGATTTCTTACCTGTAGGAAGGCAGGTGGCCTGTTTGGAATCCTCTCTGAGCACTCATTGGTGAACTTAACGATGCGCAGGTACCCTGGGTAAGACGGAGCGCTCACTTGCCCATCAGGGGTAACGAAGAAGATCTGCACTCCTTGAGGAAGGAAAAAGAGTTCCTCCCCATCCTCCCCCAGACTCTGAAGAGAAGGTGTAGAATTAGACGTATGGCTGTAGAACTCGTCGCCAACCAGAGATAGCTCGCCAGAGTCAGTGCCGTAGGAAAGGGTCAGGTGTCCGTCAGCGGCTTGAGGAGTGTACGCAGGGGGCTGGTCGCTTGACATATTGGGTTGCATTGTTGGGGAGACCGGAACTGGCCCACCTGAGGCCCCGGCAACCCCGACGTTGGAAGGGAGCATCTGTGGTGGAGGCGACCTCTCCGGCTTGACCTTCGGGACTTCAGGGTAGAGTTTCTGAGGGGCTGTGCTGCTCGCCGAGACTGTGTTGGGGTCTGGGGTGGTCCCCAGCATGGCTAGACGGGTGGTGATGTTGTTGAGGGTCTCCTGCATCTTGTGCTGCATCTGCCTAGCCCCTTCCCAGGAGGGACCCACGCACTCTACGCCCTGCGAAGGCACACTGAGAGCCCTGAGGAGGTGCTGTCGTCCTTGCCGGTACATTTTTAGAGCCTCTGCGCTGTGGCCCAACTCATCCTCGGTCAGGCCTTTATTGATGCACTCAAATGCCTTCTCGTACCCATCTTTGATCACTTGCAGCCTGGCTTGATCAAATGCCTCTTGCTTTGCTTGCTCCATGACTGAAAGGACAAGTCAGAAATACGTCAACTCCATGTATTCAATAATGATTGCACCATATTACCAATACAGTACTTTTCTAAAGGAAGGACTTATCAACTTGTCATTGTTAAATTCAATTATTATGCCTAATCATCAACAACATATGTATGACAAATCTTAATAGCATTTAACCAGCTTACACGGACGTAAGATAACTGACAATGACCGTGTCATACGAGGATTTACAAACTAAACACCTGCTTAACATTGCGAAGTGACATTCAAACTTAAAGAAGAGGCCCAGCGGGTAGTTTATCGAGTGAATCTTGAAACACGAGTAACTTATTAACTATTAAAGCCACAGAATCAAACATAATAAGAGTGTTAGTTGCTAACACCCTTTCATATAGCCCACATATACACCTCTGACTCTCATTGGTTACCTGTTACATTCAAAGCATTTAACCAAACATTTCCATTTGGTAACTCACCAGGAGTGAAATAAGGAGTTTAATGTGTGTGTTCGCGTTATTCCGGGTTTGTTGATTGAACAGCTTCAGCTCTCTGACAGCTGAGCTGCTGCTCGACTGACTTGTGCGTGATCGAGTAAAGACGTTTATCTAGCATAGAGAGCTGCGCGTCCACTACACATGCTCTTCCGCGTTCCGTCACGTGATGCGTTTTGAGGTTTCTGATTGGTTAGAGGAGTTTCCTCGACAGATGTAGCGTAGTTCACGTTTTTTAGTCGAAAAAAGAGGGAAATGGTGATGAATATACTGAGTAAACGTTAACAGGTAAGCACACCAGTGATTTGACGAATCTTTATTTAATAAGACAGACATCTATCTATAAATGACACTTTGAAGTTTATCTATTTCTCAACTTGCCTTTAAATCAGATTGCATGTGACGTTTTAATTCTCATATTGTTGGCACATGACGATATTGTAAGGAGGTTTTAATTTGCACGGTGAGGAATTTCTTGCAGCATTTGAAAAGTCTATAAATATTCAGAACATGTTTTTCTCTCCTTTATAACTGGATTAATAAAAGACTGGTTTTCTTTGTAGCCTATTTGTTTTCAAAATGTTTTCCCATCTAATTAAGAGCAGTCACTTATAAAAATTGTAATGTGCTTTGGCACTCAAATATTTGTGTTTATATGAACCGATTAAATCCAGACAGTTTTAGGAAGATAATTCTTCACACACTATTGCTACATGTTCATGATTGATTTCAGGCATCTAGCTCTTTATTTAAGAAAACCTTTTTAGGGTGAAGTTAGGTAGGCCTAACACAGAAATGAAATTTTGACTGATAAGCTAATAATTACTATTTTTATGGAATATCCGCTAAATAACTGATGCTAAATAAACAAAACAAATAAATAAAAAACAAAACTTGTACTTGAAAAATGATCAAATAGAGAAAACATTTAAAGGGTTAGTTCCCCCAAAGTTGAGAATTCTGTCATTAAAGGGATAGTTCACCCAAAAAATGAAAATTCTGTCATCATTTAGCCACCCTCAAGTTGTTCCAAACCTGTATGAGTTTCTTTGTTCTGCTGAACACAAAAGAAGATATTTAGAAGAATGTTTGTTACAAAGCAGATAGAGCAACCATTGACAACTGTAGGAGGGAAAAAAATACTGTGGTAGTCAATGGTTGCTCTATCTGCTTTGTAACAAACATTCTTCTAAATATCTTCTTTTGTGTTCAGCAGAACAAAGAAACTCATACAGGTTTGGAAAAACTTGAGGGTGACTAAATGATGACAGAATTTTCATTTTTGGGTGAACTATCCCTTTAATTACTCACCCACCCTCATGTCATTCCAAACCCTTAAGACCTTCGTCCATCTTCGGAACACGAATTAAGATATTTTTGATGAAATCCAAGAGGTTTCTGAACCACCCATAGGCAGCAACGTTCTCGTCGCTTCATAACATTAAGGTTCGTAGACCTCGTAGTCACATGGACTATTTTAACAATGTCTTTACTACCTTTCTGGGCCTTGAAAGTTGCAATGACGTTGCAGTTTATGAAGAGTCAGAAAGCTCTCGGATTCCATCAAAGATATATTAATTTGTGTTACAAAGATGAACGAAGGTCTTTGGAACAACATGAGGGTGAGCAGAGATGATGTATAGTAACAAAGTAGAACTACTTCACTACTGTACTTAAGTACTAAAAGGCAGTATCTGTACTTTACTAGAGTATTATTTTTTTCTCCTACTTCCACTTTTACTTCAGTACATATTTTCGATGAGTTTAATACTTTTACTCCGATATTTTTTTTTATGTGCTGCATCATTACCCGTTACAATTATAAAAATGTTACGAATCATTCCATTCCAAACCCACATTACCACTGCCAGAACGGTAGATGGCAGGTTTGATGAAGCTGAATCAAGCTATTACAGTTTTTCTCAATTGCTAAAACACTAAACCCTATTGTCTGAACCAAATGCTCAGTTGCTTGAACCCTCTGATTGAATCAATCACTCTTTTGGCAAAACCATAAGCACTTTTCACCCGTTTAGACACAACTTGCCAACACATTTTCATTGTGATGCACCCGTGCTGTATAACGGTGAGCACAGGCGACAAAAGTCAAACACAATTAAAGCACAGATGTCACCACTTGAACACAACAACTCAAAATGGATCACACTTGTGGCTTATGATGTGAGGGAACATATACAGTCAGCAGTTCAGAGAGCACTGGTTTGTGAGACCCTACAATGGATAGAAATCTGAGAGGAAGAGTTTGTGTGAGAGGAGGTCAAGGTGGTCGAGGTGGTCAGTGAAGACAAAGGACAAAAATATCAGCTACTGTGATTGACCATGTTCTTGTCCATGGTATGAGCATGAGGGAGGCTGGACAAAGGGTACAACCAAACATCATTCACTGTGTCCACCATAATCCCAAGATTTAGAGAAGAGAACAGCTAATTACCTTTTTTTGACTTTATAGTACAGTATGTAAATGTTGACAGCAATTACTGTATGACATACTATATACTGTACCACAGTATACTGTAAGTAAAAATATGTTTCAGTACATCACTGTACCGATATACTGTAGTATTGTAATGGAGGGTTGGTCTAACTGTTTGTAGGCCTAGTATTCCATGTATATTTTTGTACTTTATTTTTACATGGGCTTACTGTACACAAGTGGCAAACACATAAGATTTCTGTTTTGTCTTTTTCTACAAGTGCTAAATGCACAGGGTTTTTTTTGTTTTGCAACATGCATTTAGCCTACAGTGAACAATAAACATTTATTTCTCCAGCTTCATGTCCTGAGCATTGTGTTTTCTATTTTTCTACGTAGTGTTTAGTGACTGTTCAGTAGTGTTTTTAATTTTGATGGACTCTGGGAATGATTTGACAACATAGTTCAGTTTTGAGCAGAGATTGGACTGTTTTGAGGTGAAAGTTTGGTTTTGCAAGAAGAGTCTGAGGTTTTGTGAATGTAGCTTGAAAATGGGTTTTGCGTTCACAGTTTAGAGAAAAGGAGAGCAGCTTACAAGAAATGTGTCTTAGCAATCGAGAAAAACTGTAAAAAGACCGTTCTGCCTTTTGATCAGCTTAAAAGATGGACAAACCAAAAACACCACCTTCCACCCCTTCAACTTCAAGTGATCGTGGCTGTGAGAGAGAGAGAGAGAGAGAGAGAGAGAGAGAGAGAGAGAGAGAGAGAGAGAGAGAGAGAGAGAGAGGCGCATTCACTGTCTTTAAAACAACACGAGCGTCTTGCGCTCAAATTGCTCTCTATTTGTTTACATAGTTAATGTGCACTGTGAAGTAACACATACAAACAATGAACAGCTGTATTTTTATTAACTAAGATTAATAAATACAGTAAAAAATGTATTGATCATGGTTAGTTCATGTTAGTTATTAGTCTAATACATGAACTAATGTAATGTTATCAAATCAAACCATATTATAAAGTGTTACAAACAAATCATTTACACAGAACACCTCTTGAAATGAGAATATAAGTGTGCTTACCCCATTTTTTATAGTAAGAGTGGTTAGTAAGATTTAATCATAATGAACTACAGTATTTTCAGGTTATTTATATGGCAACGTGTAGAAAAATTACCCACCAACATTGTGATTGTCCTTTAGGTTAATCATTTGAAATAATAAAAACAATATGATGTTCAAACTTTTGACTACTGTCTTTAATAACTACATAACACTATACTTGTACTTTTACTTTCAGTACTTGAGTAGTAAATTTTAAAATAAACTACTTGCAATACTTAAGTACAAAAAAATGTTGAATACTTTAGTACTTCTACTTAAGTGTGGTGCTTAAAGAGCACTTCAACTTCTACTCAAGTCACTTTTTTGATAAGGAACTTGTACTTTTACTCAAGTCTGTGTCTCTAGTCCTTTATACATCTCTGAGGGTGAGTAATTAATGACTAAATTCTCATATTTTGGTGAACTAACCCTTTAATGTTTTCTCTAATGTTCACATTAACAAGAAAAAAACGTTTTTAAAACAGTATTAATGGTTTCAAAACACGTTCAGAGAACATTAAAGGGATAGTACACCCAAAAATGAATTTTTTTTACTCACCCTCAAGTCATAGGTGTATATGACATTTTTCTTTCAGTCGAATACAATCAGAGTTTTATTTAAAAATGTCTTGGCTCTTCCGAGGTTTATAATGGCAGTCAATGGCTGTTTCTGTTTAGTTTTCTGTTTTCTGTAAAGTTTTAAATAAGGGTATTTTTCTTACACAAACGCATCGCTTTGCTTCAGAAGGCCTTTATTAACCCCCTGGAGCCATGTGGATTACTTTTGTTATGGATAGATGCACTTTTACGGACTTCAAAACAGAAACAGCCATTCACTGCCATTATAAAGCTCGGAAGAGGCAGGACATTTTTAAATATAACTCCAATAGTGTTCGTCTGAAAGAAGAATGTCATACAGGATGACTTGAGGGTGAGTAAATAATGGGCTAATTTTTATTTTTGGATGAACTATCCCTTTAAACGTTATCAAAACATTTATGGAACATATTTTTGTTAGCTGGGTGCATGCACAATTAAATATCCAATATCAACAAATTTGATCAAAAAAAAAATCTCTAATATCACAATATATTTATAGCCATTGAGCAACAGAGGGCGCTGTCTCAACATGTTTAACTACAGCTGTGACAATAAGGGGTGTTTGAAGCTGTGCAGTCCATGTCTAGTTTTGTGTTGGTACAGTACACTGGAAAACACCTGGAGCAGGAGGCATGTAAAGTTCAGTGTCGAAAAGCTCTGGCTGTGTTTTTGCAAAGAAGGGGGGAAAAGTATAGAAAGCTTGAGATTTTGAGAAAGTCAGACAGATAGTTGGCGACCCTCGTGAAGCTCTCAAGGTGCATACTGCTACATCTGCTTCATGCATTACTTCACATTTAAAAGGCCTTGTGTTCAACATTAGTAACGGCATCCGCCAACCAGCTGAACAGCAAAATATACAGTACTTCCCACAGACAAGACATCTTACATGAGAACAAGCTGGAAAATCGTATTTGTTTGTACATGTGACACACACACACAAGTGCTAATTAATTACAGTACACATAGACATATGAAGGGTTAGATATTAAACATGCACTAAAATAGACTCAAAGCGCACTGTAAGCATGACATCACAGCACTGTCAGACTAAACCAAAGCATATGGCTGCACTATATCTCAGTGCATGTATAATATATAAAACGGGAATTCACATTAAACCCCCCTGAGGAAAGAGAAAGTTATTGCACTATAAATCTTCGTATACTGTCACAACAGTGCCCTTAAAGTTCAGCAGTAAAGGATCCAAATTCGAGACCTGTAAACAAGCACGCTTTCAAAGATGTGCTTTTAAGTCGTACTACATTAATAAAGCTGTGTATTAATATGAAGTTTATAATGGTCAACATTTGTGATCCTAGTTTAAACACCCACCGCCGCTTCACATTATGTTGCTTGGATGATATCACTAGGTCACTGGAGTTGTGATGTTTTTCGCCGAGCTCTCCATGCAGGGTTCTGCAGGACCACATGCGTCATGTTTGACCCCTGAAGTCCTATTTATAAAATGCTGCTTATGGTTTTATGGGATATTTACACAGATTTGCACAGTGTGTGTGTGTGTGTGTGTGTGAGATCCTGACTAAATGCAGACCATATTGACCATAAATTCTGCCACTGGTCTCAGCAACACTGCAAAAACTAAAAGTTGAAAAATTTGTTTTTAAACATAGGAGGCAGATAAAAAAGAAAGAAGAAGAATTAAAGAAACGCAATAATACTATTTCAAGTTATAAAAGTTTATAAGTCCATTATATTAGGGGAAGATGATGCAAGACACAACCTGGGACACCACCAAATATTTTTATTAAAATTTATTTGGAACCATATTGTTATTATTTGTAGGTCATTCTTAATATCTGACTTGCATGTTAAATACCATAATCTATTATACATCATGATCATATTATAATAGAATATACAACCTATAATGTATCATACATTATTATTATTCAAAATTCTAGAATAATATATTAAAGTAAATGTTTTTATTGTTTGTTTTTACCTATAATTAAATTCTGATTACTCTATGTCCCTTGTTTAAAATATATATAATTTAAAGAAATAGATCTTTGTTTATTTTGTGATTTTTTTTTCTGTTTTTATCATTTCTGAGTGAACTAAACTGATCATTTTAAACAGAATTAAAAAAAATATATAAAATAGCTTTAATAAATAAAATAAATTATTAAACTATATCAAATGTATTTTGTCCATTATGTAAAAATGCAATGATAGTAGGGTTTCAAATATATATATATATATATATATATATATATATATATATATATATATATATATATATATATATATATATATATATATATATATATATATATATATATATATATATATATATATATATATATATATATATATATATATATATATATATATATATATGAGGCAGCTAAACATATAATAAGGTTATTGTAGAACCTAAAGCCACATTAGGAATGTTGTGTAAGGGAGAACTGTCTAATTTTGTGTAAAGATATTTGGAGTGATTCATTGCTGTGTTGGATATGTTGTCTCTTTTCTTCATCCAAGAAACTGACAAGACCCTAACATTCAGCAGAGAGGTAAAACAAGGCCACTATGTCTTCACAAATATATGTTTCTTTACTAAAACCATGGCAAGTAGAAAATCAGGGTAAACTTGTAAAAGCATATCAGCGACTGGAAAAGCTTGGATCTAAATTCCACAGATCTATTTTCTATCACAGATCTAAGTTGAAATAACTTGAGTCTGATGAATTTGAAAGATTTGTCCAAGGATTTAAGCTTCTTACAGTTGATGCCAAAACTAACTACACTGTAAAAAGTCCAACTTATGTTTTGTATGACAAATTCAGCTTTTAAAGTTTATTCAACTATTTAACATGAAAAAAGCTGAGATAACTAATTGACCCTAAGTTGAGAAAACTCAAAAATGTTCTGCAGCTGGTTGCCTTTTTTTACAGTGTAGTTGATGAATTAACCAAACCTCATGTCTCATTTGTCATTAGGGGGCACTGTTGGAAAGCGGCCACTCTGTTTATCATACACAAACATATTATCTGTATTTCTTCAAAAACGCTTTTATGCAATCAAATGCATAACATATAACGTCTTAATTGCTATTATCATGCACAAATGTAATAATTGATGTTTATCCCATCATCATGTATGAACTTTGGTATAACCTACAACCAGGGGTTAAAGTGGGCCGGCCGGGACAGTCCGTAACTGCGTTCCGGCACCTCAGATAAATAAATAAATAAATAAATAGATCCAGCAGTCGCAGCGCGAGAGCAGCTGGATCGTCTCACGCACAGCGCTGACAAATTGTCTTTTGAAGTGATAACAAGTGCCAGGCAGTCGCTTTCTCCGTTTGAATACAAGCGCAACATCAAGTAGGGATGAAACGGTATGGAAATTTCACATCACAATTAAAGTGACCCAAATTACCAATATTATCACGGTTTTGTTCAAATGAGAGGAAAGTGTTCAAAAAGAACAGATGCACAAACTTAAAACATTTCAACAAGTCTTATAGCCTAGCTACCGCTCTGGCAGTTTGGCGTAACTTTGCCTGGAACGCTACAAAGTCCTGAGTCGTGGTTTGAAGTCGAAACTTACGGGCTCAAAAACCTGCCTGGAACGCTGCATCAATGTTTTAAAATAATTTAAACCAGATTAGGCATAAAACAATGGATGTGTGTGTACATATTGTGAATTAATTTATTAAACGTATTTATAGCATTTGTATCCTTGAGTGAAGAAAACGCTTAATAAAACATAGGCTAAATGTCAGTTAACCCTATGTTTACTTTCTTCACTGACACAGACGAAAATGAAAAGACTATCAGCCAGAGCTCAGCTTTAGGAGGGGAAGAGACAGGGCAAGAGAAAGGAGACTGAGAGAAAAAGAAAGAGTGACGAAATGAGTATATGACAGATAATCTACTGCCCACTAACATGGTTTTGAAAGCTATTTATTATTATTTTTTTAGCCTTCAAACATCTTAGGGTGCCTTCACACTTGTCATGTTTGGTTCGATTAAAACGAACCCTGGTGCGATTGCTCGGTTAGTGAGGTTCATTTGAACTTATGTGAACGCTGCCATCCGAACTCTGGTGCACACCAAACAAGCTAAAAAATGGGTCTCGGCCCGCTTCCAAACGAACTCTGGTGCGGTTCGATTGATATATGAACGCAACACGGACCAAAGACATGTAAACCAACCAAAAACAGGACGTGATGTCACAAGATGCAACGCTACAAGTCAGCTGATTTGACGACACGGAAAGATCGGTGTATCCAAAATGAGTAGAGGGCAAACGTGGAGCAATGAGGAGGTAAAGTGCCTCATTAATATATGCAGATCTTCGTTTCTGCGTACAACGGAGGAAATCCTGGTGCTGTTTTGAATGTTTTGAACATTTTATGAGCTCTTCGTGAGTTCTCAGCTGGTAAAAATAAAACCATATGTACACGCATAAAATGATGGCGTTTAATCCAGCACACAGCATTGTTTTGAATGTTCGGTAAGCAAGCTCCGCCGCGAAACATACGTCATAAAAGCCGACCAATTAGGTTGTGACCGTATCCCTATGCCTTTGGTTCGTTAACTTTAGGTTCGCTGTTAAAAATTTCAGTGTGAACGCTAACGCCCGTTTCACACATACTCCGTTTGCAGTGCGTATGCGGTGCGTATTTTTTTCCGTACCCATGTTAACGGATTACAGCTTTCACATTGCACACGGATGCTGTCCGTCAGTCCGTTCCAGGTGCGGTGCGTCTGCAGCAGTCCGGCGATCGTTTCCGTACCGAGTCTATTTTTTGCTGTGCTGCACTGCGGAATTAAAGTGACAGCACATTGTTTGCTTTAAAATAAACATGTACTGACGCGAAAATCTAGTAATTTTACCACAGATGCATATAATTTAAAATATAGGCTACTCTGTTTCAAAGTCAACACATGGCTTTTTTTTCTCGGGTAAAGCAAGGAAACGACACCTTACCTGGCATTTAGGTTAAAAAATTTTTGAAAAAATGGAGAGCACATACGTTCCTGGAGGGGGAAAAACAAAGGTCTTTACGACCTGCTTTTAAAAGGGTTTAAAAACGAAAGAAAAGACGAAAGTCGGCAGTTTTTGTATATAGCCTATTGTACGTTTCTAATTTAAAATGTTTATAGGCTATAAGTTATATTTAAATGTTTTGACACTTGTGTGAGCTAAATCTATAGGCTATAAATATAAATAATTAATTGAATAAAACGTTGTTTAAATGTAGCCTACAACTACGTTAAAACGTGACATCTATGAAAGTGTAAATAAAGAGAATTGCAATTCTGACAAGCCATGTTCAGTAACAACTTTTGGATTTGAAATAAAAAATAAAGAATAAATGCTGTGTTTGTGGTATACAACCGCGGATCAGTTGCGTGCTGCAAACGCAGCATATATGAAAGCACAACAGCACGTGCTGCTCCTGCACCGCATACACACCGCAACACGCACCGCATACGCACTGCAGACGGAGTATGTGTGAAACGGGCGTAAGCGGACCAGGGGTGCGTTTCCCGTACAACGACGTAACTCACTGCTTAACTACCATAGTACGATGCATCGTTGAAGAAATTAACTAGCTAGTCACGACTGTTTCCCGAAACCGTATTGTCGCAAATCTGTCGTTCAACCACGTTGGTTAATGATGTCACGCAGGTGGTGGAGTAATAAATGCTTTTAATGAATTATTTTGAGATCGAATTCATGCTAGATTTTTTGCTACACATTATGGATATGGCACCTGAGGAATAATTCAAATTTTTCTCAGTTATTTTGCTTTATTTCCAGATTCAAATAGGCTCTTTTTTACGTACTAGAGCACGTCCGCACATGCGCACTCTAAAACGGTGCTTTAAATCTCTTGACAAACTAAAAGACATTAATGAAATTTGTATGCATTCTAAATAAAAGATATAGGTTGTACTGAATGTCAGCTTGCTTATTTTGCTCAAGATAAGGATTTATTAAGTCCACATGTCATGCAAACAAGAAACTATGCTTCTAACCACAGGTCGAGAGCTGTCGTTGCAACCACACAAGTTTGCGACGCTGTTTGCGAATGTTCGTTCGAACGACGGTTTCGGGAAACACTGACTTGTTGAACTATGTTGATAACGACGGAACTTGCGACCATAGTTGGCTAACGATGCTTTTGGGAAACGCACTCCAGGACTATATTTTTTGTTTTTTGGTCCGGGCCAAATGAACCAAACGATCTACAAGTGTGAACGCACCCTTAAAATGCACATATGTAGATCAGAGAAATCAAAATGTTCCCCTCAAAATAGCTACGATTTGGGACCTCGCTTGTTTTAAAACTCCTTAAGGCAGTATACTCAAAAGTTGTTGCGGTTTCTGAAAACCTGTTTGCTTTGACCTCATATCTGGAGTTAATGCAGTTATGCTGTTAATGTGTTGCAGCCTGGAATATTTATATATAGGCCTACACCTACTAAAAATTTAAATTCAGACTGTATTTTTTTTTTTTAAATACAAATTATTTCTGTGGTAGAAAACGTTGAGGCACCAATATCGGCTACTATTGGGGCCCTTGGGTTTCTTAAATCGTGTTTTAAAGGTCCCGTTTTTCATGTTTTTTTGAAGCTTTGATTGTGTTTAAAGTGTGCAATATAACATGTGTTCATGTTTCATGTGTAAAAAAACAGTATTTTTCACACAATTTACTTATCTGTATACTGCTGTTTTCACTGTCCTCAAAACGGCCTGAGAATTTCCTCGTTCTATGAAGTCCCTCCTTCAGAAATACGTAACGAGTTCTGATTGTGCCAGCGGTTCCCGTGTTGTGATTCGACAGCAGCTTAGCTCACGTTGCCCGGGAATGTCACGCCTCTTACCATAACAAGGAGATTAACGCACTCAAACTACAGCCCCTGAAGGCCAAACAAAGGTGATTTGACTTCGGGATGAAAATAACAGCGTCTGATGGCGACAAACGCAACCGAACCGAACCGAACGCAACACTTCCTCTTCTCCACGAGGGAGCAACAAGACCACGCCCCCTTTTTCGCGTATTCTTGTGGGCGGAGGTTAGTCAACAAACTGTTCTACTGACGTAATTAAAGCAGGATGTACCAGGATGTAGTCCAAACCGGCCGTTCGCTGTAGGCTTTGAAAGGGAACTTCTGTTAAATAAAATATCTCGCTTGGCATTGAACTTTGAGCTTTATAATTTTACAGGTATTATTTATGCTCTAACAGCAACATTACACACTAACTAAAGTTTGAAAAATGAGATCACGAAGAACAGGACCTTTAATAATTTGTATACTTCCCATTTTTATGTTTGAATTTACATTGTGAAAAATAAGGTTGTTGCATATTATTTTAACATAGTAGCCTATCATCATCATATCAGTATAGATGTAGATGGACCAAAATAAAACCATTAACATATCAAGTAAATAAGTATTGTGATACTTGGTGCCACAGTGACACTCTTGTCCCATAAAGAATTGCTATACCACAATACTCAATATGTTGTCCCACGGTGAGTCATTTTTCCCTGTTGCACCTACACAAAATTTGAGGGTTACCCCACCCGCCAAATCCCACTTTACCCACTGCCCACAACTGATGTGATGTGGCTCAAGATTTAAAAAAAAAACCTATGTGCTGAAGTGATAATGGATGGCCTGTTTGTATCTGCTTATAACAGTATGTTTCTTGGGAAGAAAGAAGAACTGGATGTTCTATTTTTTAGTCTAACTGATCAGACACGTCTCTCTCAGAAATGTACTTCAGGGTGGAAATAAAAGTGAGCGACTCACTTAAAGTAAATACGGGAGACTAGTTATATCACACTTTTAAACAGAATATAGCCAAACGTCTATAACACTCTCGAACACCTTCTATGATTGCATCATGCACTTGGAGCATGCAGTGGCAAGGTTTTCTGCCCTACAAGATGAGGAGTGGTAATATGTTGAGATAATGATGTTTAATTGGATGGTGCAGACCTCCAAACCTGTCTATCTCTACCATAATGATGATAACTTTAATTTGCAAATGATGTGCTCTTTATGGAGTTTGGCCTAATATTTCATCTTAAACAACTGGAAGTTGGGAAGAGATTGCAAATGCATATTATGTTACTCAACCCAAATGCACCCTAGAGCTATACAAAATAGCATGCTGGGTCATTGAAGCTGATCCCATTTTCTGCTATTTCTCCTCTTATTAAAGACACATGTACTGTATAGTTGTGTTATGGCTCCCTGCATGTTTTGACTGGTAATCTGAGAGGGTGTGTACATTGAGATACTTTTCATTTTGAATTAATTTCATTTATTTAACTGGTCTGTTTTGATTATCAATGAGTTTGACAGGTACAAAAACAGGAAACAAAAAAGATGGGGGAAAAGGTTCAGGAAATGAGTGGCCCACATTCACACATATCATAACGTGTGTTAATAACATGGCCACAACAACAACATAATAATAATAATAATAACTAATAAAAATAAGCCCCATATTGCTCTATTTTCGTAAGTTCCTCACAAGTTAAAATATGTGTTAGCTTCTAGACCACAGCTCCAATGTAATAATAATAATAATAATAAATATAGCTGCAAGCGGCAATTATCAGGGACAAACACAAAAAGGAACAATGTGACATGAAGCATAAAGCCGAACGTATACTGACCCTCACATACGTGTAAAAAAATAAAGTATACTTTGCAACAATAGCATTTTTTGGAAATTTCATTATAACTTTTAACCACAAGGTGGCGCTGACTCTTCCCCTCAGGGCATGGTCACAATGACTAACACCAAATTTCATAATGATACGCAAATGTATTCGTAAAATACAGCATTTTACAAAAAAAAAAATACTGTTCTGTAGTGCTAATTCACTACTTTTTTATGTGTCATCAGAGTGCGCTCATACATGTCAAATTCTGTGAAAATATCTCCGTTTAGGAGTCATTGGCATTTATATTTATGAACACCTAAAAAATGATCCATGTCCGACTTTGATTTTTGTGCCACTTAAAATTTAGAAAATTGGCCTTTAATATTTTGTCAACTTGCTATGATTCAGATTTTTCTACGGTGGTTTTGTCTCAATTGGAATAACATAATAAAATAAAATATTTGCAAATGCTCCTTTGGGCATGCCGCCAATGACCCATACCAAGTTTCTTAATGATACACTAATCTGTTCATAAAATACAGCATTTTACCACAAAATTCAAAATGGCGGACGTCCAAAAAAAATTTCTAGGAGGAGTTTGAAAAAGTAGGTTTTTTTCAATGTAGAATTCAACATAATTTGAATTTGAAAATTATGTCAGCACCAATCGAATCGTCTTGAATCAGAGGAAAAAATAATTTAGTTTCTAGCCCTTACGGTTCAAAAGTTATTAACATAAACATAAATTAAGATTTGGACAGTTGGTGGTGCTAGAGGGATTCGGTTAGAGGCTCTAAATTTGCTGTGGTGAATGTTTGGATTGTCCTCTTTCTGTGTGCCAAATTTCATAACTTTTTACCATACAGTTCTATGGGCTGCCATAGACTTCCAGAGTGGAATAATAATAAGAAAACTGATACAGTAGGTGCCATCACACCATCGGTGCTTGGCCCCTAATAATAACAATAATGATAATAATAGTAATAGGTGGTATTTCCTTGTATGTACCAAATGTATGTAAATGATAAGAAATCTGTTCCAGCTGAATGTCTACTCTTAATACCCTAGACAGAGGCCTGTAGAGTCCTTCAAAAGAGGGCACATTATATTAAACAAAACTCTTCTTTTCCTTTTGGGTCTGTTAAAATATTAATAATATGTTGTGACAAGATTTGGTCTGGATTGCATTGTGTAGCACATGGGATCTGGCTTTCACAGACCTGTCCCTTTCGATTTACGTAAAACTTCTCTAGAGGCAACGGTTGTCTGTTCCATGTGCATTATGATTCCAGAGAAAGCCTTTGAAATGTGCTGGATCATGACTTCACTGGTAGACATAGGGACAAAAGATCTTAGTATTTAAGCTGAGTTTGGTTGAAGCTAAAGCTCTTAGTTAATTAGCAGTGACTCCATTAGCCACAGAGATTGTTACCATCATACCGCACATCAGGCTACCAGATGCTACCCAAACCACCACCAAAGCCCTGACTAATTCTGCCCAGACATACCATACCTCACAGTCTCACACACACCTCACTACATCATGGTTATTAGATGGATACTGACTCACTGCTTTGCCAGCTAACCAAACACATTTTGGAAAGGTTTTTTGTCTTCCATTGATTTGTTGCTTTAACAAAAAGACAGAAAGTTAAATCGCGTGCTGAATAATTTGATCGGCTTCTATGTACTGTGCAAATATGGAAGTTTTAATGCAGCGCCGGTGACTCACAGGCTCACTTGACATTGTTCAAATATTCATGCAGTAGGTCGAATGTTTAATCTTAGCTGTTGGGAAAATATTAAGGTGGTTTCTTTGTATTATCTTCATCTTGAACTTAAAACAAAAGGGTGAGTGCTGCTGATGATCTGTCCATCATCTGTCCGATCGCATAATCAACTGAGCTTAAAGCTTAGCGCTTAAAGGAAAAATTAAAAATGTGTTAACATTTACTCACCCTCATATCATTCCAAACCTTTCTTTCTTCTGTGGAACATAAAAGTGAAATTCTGAAAAATTATTTGTCACACGAACATTTTTACTTTAGAAGTTATCGAATATAGTACATCCAATTTAATGAATATAATATGAACATTTGTGGTCCATTTTTCATCATTTCGGAGAGTGACAACATGACCCACCCGCCACCCCCTTTTTTGTGTTCCAAAAAAGAAATACAGTCATGCAATTTTGAAATTACATGAAGGACAATAAAAGATGACACTTTTAATTTGTGAGCGAACTGTTCCTTTAAATGCTCGCAGATGACACATCGCCATGGCGATTTCGGTCATATGTTATGAAAAATTAACCTCTTGTGAGGTTAATTTCTCCCTTACGTCAACATTCACAAATTGGAGAAATCAGTGAAATACTGAGGGGTAATTTACTGCCATTTTCTTAGACCTGAAAGAAAAAATGTCTCAGTGAAATGAATCTGTCAGGGTAGCTCACAAGTCATGAGTTCCTAATTATGTAATTGTAGGCCATATAAAATATAGGAAAATGTCATTCGGTTCAATAATTGTTGAGCAATCAGGCATAACATCCTAATATTGAGTTGGTTCCCCTTTTGCTGCCAAAACATCCCTGACTCGTCGTGGCATGGACTCCATTAGACCCCTGAAGTTGTGCTGTGGTATCTGGCACCAAGATGTTAGCAGCAGATCCTTAAAGTCCTGTAAATTGCAAGGTGGGGCCTCCATGGATGGGACTTGTTTGTTCAGCACATCCCACAGATGCTCGATGAATTGAGATGAATTTGGAGGCCAAGTCAACACCTCTAACTCGTTGTGCTCCTCAAACCATTCCTGAACCATTTTTACTTTGTGGCAGGGCGCATTATCCTGCTGAAAGAGGCCACAGCCACCAGGGAATACCGTTTCCATAAAAGGGTGTATATGGGCTGCAACAATGTAACATCCACATGGATGGCAGGACCCAAGGTTTCCCAGCAGAACATTGCCCAAAGCATCGCACTCCTCCGCCGGCTTGCCTTTCTTTCCATAGTGTGTCCTGGTACCATGTGTTTCCCAGGTAAGTGTCGCACACGCACGCGGCCATTCATGTGATGTAAAAGAAAACGTGATTCATTAAACCAGGCCACCTTCTTCCATTGCTCAGTGGTCCAGTTCTGATGCTCCTAAACTCACTGTTGGTGCTTTCGGCAGGGGTCAGGGGTCAGCATAGGCACCCTGACTGGTCTGCGGCTATGCAGCCCCATACGCAACAAACTGTGATGTGCTGTGCATTCTGACACCTTTCTATCAGAACCAGCATTAACTTCTTGATCAATTTGAGCTATAGTAGCTCAACTGTTTGATCCGACCACACGGGCCAGCCTTCGCTCACTACGTGCATCAATGAGCCTTGGCCACCCATGACCCTGTCGCCAGTTCACCACTGTTCCTTCACTGGAGCACTTTTGATAGATATACTGACCACCGCAGACTGGGAACACCCTCACTTTTAAGCTGATTTGAAGATTTTGAATTTGTAAAAAGCACTATATAAATAAAGGTGACTTGACTTGACTCTTAATCTCTGTATGTGTTACTGGGATTTGTTCCATGGCTGAAATAATTGAACAAGGACTTGAATCTTTTGCCACTGAGGCTGTTTGAACTGGGCCAATGTAAGCTTGTTCTAAACATGTGCCAACATTTTCTTTAATGCATCAGCATACAATATAACAGAGGGCTGGCATACAGCCCCTGCTTTGACATAAAAGTTAGCTTTTTGGCATGCACATAGAATTCCATTAGCTTTATATTAAAATTAATCATGCTAGCACAAATACAAGAATGCCTCAAGCTGGAAAATAGAGACCATGATTGTTGCAATACGTGCCTTTGAGAGAGGAGATCCTTTTCAAAATACACTTGAAGCAGATATAGCTTGAACTTCATTGTTTTTTTTAAGTGTCCAACAGCACTATGACTTTTCAGTGTTTCAGGGTTGCCAACTTTTAAGTTCAGGTTGGAGTGAGATTTTTTTTAATTTGGGGGCTTGGGGTTTTGGGGTGATTGGCACAAATATCGATTTCGATCTTGATTAAGTATCAATTCATATGTAGCCTACTGTACATATAAGGAAAAATAAGTTTGTCTTAGAACTATTTTAGCACTTTTTTTTTTTACGTTTCTTGGGTTAAATTATATTCACTCGCATTCATTAATATTCACTTGTGTGCTTATAAAAGTATCATTATTAGGATGTAAGTTATTAACGTTTTAAAATTTCACATTTAAAGAAATCTAGTGTTTGATCATGTCTAAATATTTATTAAAATGCAAAACCTAAACATAAGTAAGCAGTTATGATCTGCAATACTTTTTTGAGCAACTAGACTAGATACGTATATATTTATAAGAGCCATACAGGCACATAATGGGTAAATCACGGCATTACAAATTCAAATTATTATTTTTCTAGCCACAATATGACTCTTTGAATTGGAATTCTCTATTTTAACCTTAATTACTACACAAATGAATCAGTGAGCCGAATGATGATTCAAACCGCCAAACTGCTGAAATTTGGCGATTCAAACCGCTGATTCGACTCGCTGATTCATAACGCTTCGAAGCTTCATGAGGCCGTGTTTTGAAATCGTCATCACTATATAAGTCGTTATTTAGGGGTTTTTTTGCGCACAAAAACTATAGTCGCCGATTCATAAAGTTATTTTAGAACCACTGTAGTGAGATGGACTTTGTAACGACGTCTTTAGTACCTTTTAAGGGTCTTGAGAGTGTAACGTGCCATTGAGCCAATGGAGGCCTTTCAGAGCCATCAGATTTCAACTAAAATATCTTCATTTCTCTTCCGAAGATGAACGGAGGTCTGACGTGTGTCGAACGACATGAGGGTAAGTAATTAATGACAGAATTTTCATTTTTGGGTGAACTAACCCTTTAACAATAATGTTAACAATGTTGCATCTCCATCACTCTCTTTAATAAAACAATCCTGTAAATATGGTTGACGTAATAATCAGTGCACACTATGCTGTACTATTTACCAAAACTTGCTGCAAACACCTGTATAGTGAAGCTGTTGTCTATCCGCTTAAGCCATTCAAATGTATTGACACAGCGCTAGAAGTATTGAGAGCTCCAAGAACCACGTGACCGCGCGCCACCGCGAGATGAAAGTATGCTGCAACTCTGTTTTTCAGTGCCTCAGGCTTTAACTGTATGCCTCATTAAGTGCGCCAAAACTATATCTATTGTTTGAATTTAGCATTAAAAATTACAAAAATGTAAAAGCTTAGACTTTGTTTAATATCAAAAGCAGGTTTGGCAATTTGTCGTGAGATTAAGTTGGGCAGAGTGAGACCGTAAGACAGAGCCTGAAAGTGTGTGTCTCGCCAAATGCGTGAGAGTTGGCAACCCTGGTGTTTGCATTGCTTCACTTTATTCCAGATAGACTAGCACATTAATTTGGGATTTATAGTGACTCTTTCTAAAAGTTACATCATTGTGCCAATAAGTGGTGACAAATGATTAGTTGTGTTCAACTTGAAAAGGCGCTGCACAGACCGATCGGTGTGTGACATTAAAGTACCATGAGAGCAAATCGAAAGAATACGGAGCGAGCCATCTGCTCTTTAATCACTCCTGCGATACTTTGATGTCATAAATTGATCGGTCTGCACAGTGCTGCTTCAATCATTCATTCCTCAGATTCGTTCAAATACACTACGTTTTAGGGGTGGGAATCTTAAGGCACTTAGTGATTCGATCCGAATCCGATTCCGATTCTGGGAGTAACGATCCGATCCCCAAAACGATTCTTAACATACATTTTTGGTAACTAACTAGCCTGCTGTGCAAATACATGAACTTTACATTTTAACCAGAATTGGAGCTAATATGTTTTTTGTTTATAGTTAGAATATCTGTTTGACAGTATTGCCATATTAAAAATTATTATGAAGATTTCTTTCAATACTTTTATTTTATTAACAAAGTTATATTCAAGATTAACAAGCTCTAATGAAACAGTAAACCATACAATTGCAAAGAACAATCATTAAGAATAAACAGTTCTCAATTTGCAACTAAGTGTGACAATTTTTCAGTTTCTTTAGAACATTTTAACAAAAAATGTCTTTAAAGCAAAAAAAAGTTTATTTTGGTTAGAGCCACAAAAATCTTCAAAACATAGGCTAATGCAGAAGAAAAACAACTTTAGCGCTCGCTGAGAAGCCAAATTCAGTGTGTGCGCATTACATCTCACATGAGAAAACTTGCCGAGCTGCAACAGTCATGTTAGAGACATTTAACGAATCCCTCGCCAAAACGAAGTCTTTGTTCAGAATTTTCCATTCTTTTGAAACATTGTGCTGTAGTTAAGCAATATTCGATAAGTCATTCCAAAAATTATGCCACGGATGTTGGTAGGATGTTGGATGTTGGTTGTCGCGCGCACAGTGATGAAGTTGGCGTTTGAATTGAACACAGAATCGATTCTGAATTTTTGAGAATCTATTCTGAATCATTAGATAACGAATCGCGATGCATCGATGCATCGACCAGCATCTCCTATCTATTTGAGCTGTCCACTTCCCAGGCCGTATGAACCTTAGGGAACCTTGACATTTATCAAGACAAGGGGTAGTCCAGGGGGAATGGACGGTGGATATGATATGAAGTGATGTTTTATTAACAAATTTCGGGAGGAGCACGTTCAGATAATTAAACCTAATTAAACACAAGTGGAGCACATTAAGCTAATCAATTTAATCAACGATAAGAGGTGTATACAGCAGATTTACTTTACTGATTTTAATAAACTCTTATTAGACATCAACACAATCCATAATACAATGCAGTCTAGTTCTAGACTATCTCTATCACGGGGGGATACTCTGGGTTGGGGCAAAAAAATTCAGAGCCCAGAGCCCTCCCCTGGACAGCACGTCAAATACGCATAATCTTTACTCTATTTAATTGGATGTAAGTGTGAACTCGTGAAACATATTCGGATGGGCGGAATTGGCCGTCTGTGCGTCACAGGAGAATTCTCATTGCCTGTGCTGTTTTTCTCCCTAGCGGAGCATAGTAGTGAATGCACTCGCTCACCACTGGCTGAAAACACGCAAGTATGCTGGCAAGTAATCTGGTAGGAAGCTGAGTTAGTGTTGTTGGTTGCGCCCAAGTGGCCCATGCAGCCCTGGTTCCAGGACCTGCTGGAACGGTTGACCGGCCCGCCATGGCCCATCCCACTGAGAAAGGATCTCCTCTCTCAAGCGTAGTGCTTAATTTGGCACTTCAATCTAGAATTGTGGAATCGGCATGTCTGGCCGCTCAGCAGAGCCCTCCACCTTTAGCCACACTGCCTTAGCAAGTGCTGAATACCATTACTTAAACGAGAGCTTCATATTGTGACGTCGTGCACTTTCCCAGAGAAGCAGGAGGCTAGAATCCGGTATTCAAACACCCAACGGCCTGTGGTCTATTTCCTGAATGTATACAACCTAAAACATGGGTATCAGGAGGTGTCTTAACTTTCCCAACATAACAAAACGTCAGAGAGATCACCGCTCACCACCACTCAACTAAACTTCCTAATGCGTCCTGCCCCTTTCACTATTGCCTTCCCCCAACAGCAGGTGAATCAAGTATACATATTTATAATGGAGAATAATCAGTGTCAGCGAGGGATGAGGGAAGAGGGATGGATGGATGAGTTGGAAGGGGAAGGGTGGGTGGGGTTCGAAAAACTGAGACGAACGGTGTGGTGAAGGTGGGTACCGTGTATATATACAGACGGGGAGAGAGAGCTGATTAGTTGAGGGGTGGTCCTGCTCCTGAACTTTAATTAACTTGTTAACTACATTTCACTAGCAAGGACCACACCACAACTGCACAGAATTAGCTAAGCTTTATGAATGAATAAGGGTCGAGGGGAATGGGGAAAGACGTAAACGACAGATCTCCGTCAGGCTGATCGGGGAGTCTTACCCGGGAGACTCAGAGTGGGGGCTTCGTCTTGGGAGGAGATGAATGGTTGGCGTATCTGGAAGAAACGTATTCCGAAAGTGGCTCATAAGGACTGAGGAAGGAGTGGAGGCGAAAGATGTATATTGGAAACGACTCTCCGAATTGGTCGGTTTTACTTCTCTTTAGATTATATATCAGAGAATCTGGTGTATGAGCAGTGATATCTGAGAGGCTGGGATGAATGGCTGGGTTGAAGGCTGAAGTCGACGGGGGGAATTCTGAGCATCTCAGGAAGCCGAAGAATGCGAGAAAGAACATGCATTCTAATGTTTGGTCGATCGATGGGCTCAGGTAGCCGGAACGTAATCTGTGGATGCATTGGCTCAGGAGGTCAGAAGTTAAGGGTAAGCGTTTGATGTTGAAGACTGGTTCTTGTTTCCGTAGACCTCTGATAAGCATAGATACGTGGGAGTGAGAAATGGTTTGGCATTGGTCGCCGGTGGCAAGTTTGTAGATAAAGTTAATTCCGGATAGGTAAGTCTGAATGGAGGATGCCCTGATATTTTGGTAGGAATGGGCGTGAGTAACGAAGTTACAGATGGACAAAACGTTCATTAGAGGAAGTTGGTAAAAGGAGTGGTAAGCCTTGAAACAGTTCCAACCGGTCAAGTAAGTAGAGAGGGTACTCTGGGCGAGGCCGTTGAGAATAGCTTCTCGCGAACCATGTGAAAGTTCTTCCAGCTGTGGATTTAGTTGAAGATGGTGGCTGAAAACGGTGGAACTGGCGTGGGATGGATGTCTGATTCTGGAGCTAAGATTCTGAACTTCTGAAAAGAGAACCGAGACAATGAGTCGGCTATTCTATTGTGGCATCCTGGAACGTGTGCTGCTCGGATGATGAACTGACGTTGCGCCTATATAAGTGTCAGTCTGCGAACTAATTGCATGATCGTCAGGGAACTGGATCTGCCTTTATTTATGATTTCAACTACTGCTGAGTTGTCTGAGTGGATGAGTATGGAATGTCGGGACCATTCGTGCCCCCAAAGGAGGGCTGCTATAATGACAGGATACATCTCATAAAGTGCGGATGAGGGAAAGTCTGGCTGCTGAATTAGATGGCTGAACTCTGGTGGCCACTCGGAAGCGAACCAGCGGCCATTGTAGTAGCCCCCGAATCCTATGGAAGGCGCTGCATCTGTGTACAGCTGAATGTCTTCTGACTGTGTGACATAGTCATTATAAAAGAAGGATATGCCGTTCCATGAAGACAGGAATTTCTGCCAGAGCCACATTTCCATGTTGCATGCTTCATCCAAGGTGACTTTGTCGTGTAGAGAGGGTATTGATGCTGCTTTTGATAGTAGGTTGGAAAGGAAAGATTTTCCCTGGGGAATTATTCTAATGGCGTAGTTAAGGGGGCCGAGGAGGGCTAGCAGCTGTTGCTTTGTGCACCTGTCTGCTAGGAGATAGTTTGATAGGAGCAATGAAATGCGTTGCGTTTTCTCAGGAGGTAGAGATGCTTGGAAGGAGATGGAGTCTAGGGTGATGCCTAGAAACTCGATGGAGGTGCAGGGCCCTAAGGTCTTTTCTTTTGAAAGGGGTACGCCTAGTTCGGAAAACACTTTAACGAGGGTGGAAAGTCCTGAGTGTGGAGGTGCGGATGTAGGTGTGATGATGAGGAAGTCGTCGAGGAGGTGCAGGACGTAGGGAAGCCTGTGGTTGTTGATGAGAATCCAACATAAAGCCTCCGAGAGGGAGTCAAATATCTTGGGGCTGCTTCTGCAGCCGAAAGTGAGGCGTACTGAAAAATAATAAGCTCCTTTCCAAAATATTCAGAAGAAACGCCAGAATTCTGGGTGAATGGGCAAGACTTTGAAAGCACTGGTGATGTCTGCTTTTGAAAGCCATGCTCCGTGGCCTGTCTTGCGGATGAGAGTGATGGCTTGGTCGATGGAAGCGTATTTCATGGAGAAGTCTGGGGCTGGAATGATGCTATTAATGCTGGGAATGTGTGAGCCGTGTGGGGAGGACAGGTCGATGATTAATCTCTTCTTCCCGGAATACTTCCTGGTGGCGATTTCAATAGGGCTGATGCGAAAAAGAGTGAAAGGAGGTTCTTTAAACGGGCCTATCATAAATCCCTCTTGAACTTCTTTAGCTATTAAAGTGTCAACGGTGTTTGGTGCGGAGAGAGCAGACTGGAGGTTATGGGAAAGATGAGAAGTGTCTGGGATTATTTCTATGCCTGGAAGAAAGCCGTTTTTAAATCGATTGATAAGAAAATCAACAAACTCTCTGTCGGGGTGGTCTAGTAAGGCAGTAGCTAATGCTTCTACCTTGACTGGTGTGCCGAGATACTGTAATAGTCAGTCGGGTAGAGCAGTTGGGTTGTGGGGGCAAGAGGCTCTTGAGTGGGCGCCTCCACAGAAGGAGCAGGTGTGTAGGAATCTACAGTTGGAAAGAGAGCAGCCAAGATGGTTGAAGTTGTTGCATACCATTCTTCCTCCTTGGTAGAGGATCGGTCGTCCTCTTTTGTCAATGCCTTTGGGAAGTGGAACGTTGGCTGTGGGCTGTATGTTTAGAAGTTTCGGAATTAGAGGAGGAGGTGGGGCTGCTGTGGATAATCTATTGAATACAGATGTTTTGCGTGAGGAGGGTTGAGATTGAGAGGGTGTGATGGTGCAAGCTGAGGCTGGATGTGATGGTGCTCCGCATAGTTCACAGGACATAGAAGTGCGTGCTGCGTAGATCCGACAATAGAGTTCTGCATCGAGAGTGCCCCAGTATGTCCCCTGATTGAACTGCTGTAACCGACCTGCTACTTGTGTGGCGAAAAGAACGTGGTAGTTGTAGAAGCCTGTTCCTCCGAAACGCACAGCCATGTCTAAAATGATTGATAGGTAATCATCTAGCTCGGTTCTCCGATCAGGATAAACAGAGCAAATTATATCTCTGTAGATCGAGAAAGCCAAAGCAAATTCGGTGGGAGTGAGGTCCTTTGAACGAGAGTTTAAAGGATGGCTGAACTGCATTAGGCCTTGAATGGTTTGCAGCTCTCTGGGCTGGCTGATATTTAAGAGGGATGGATGGAGGAGCTGGGCTAAATCTGTGTAGTTACCTGATAAAATCTGAAGACGTAAGGCTGAAGAGACTGGGTTAGGTCGGTGGATTGATGAAGCTGGACGAGGACGAGGGTATATGGGCTAGTATTTATTGGCAGGATGTGAGGGTGTTGGGAAAGGGAGGGGTAGGGGTGGGGGAGGGAGGGGAAAAGGGGTATATTAGGTGCGTAAAAGGAAGAAAGAGGAGGGGGTTGAAAAGGTCCACTGAGAGGTAGAAGTCCTGGGTTTGCTGCATGAGGGACTTGAATTGGGTGAATTTGTAGGGAAGAATCAGAAATAACAGGGGCCGTGTGGCTGTTAATCCTGTGTCGATCGTTGATGGTAGTTCTCGTTTGCAGAGGAGAGTGATCCTGTCGAGTCGGGGTTGGAGAAATCTTCGATGATGAACTGTGACGTGAATGCCCGCGGGACTGAGGAATTTCTACGACAGAACGCAGCCGGTGTGAATTTTGGCTGCCTAGGGATTGTTGTGAAGACCTGACGGTCTGTGACGGAGTAGAGATTCTGAATAAATCATCTTCGGAGTCAGAGGGGTTGATCTGCAGCTCGGAATCCATTTCGAAAAACTGAGACGAACGGTGTGGTGAAGGTGGGTACCGTGTATATATACAGACGGGGAGAGAGAGCTGATTAGTTGAGGGGTGGTCCTGCTCCTGAACTTTAATTAACTTGTTAACTACATAAATGTATTAAAAAGAATTTGTGACTAAACCTCATATCTCCATTGGATATCTCCATTGGATCCTCAAACTGTCGGTCAAACCTTATAACTCCACCCCACCTCTATCATGAATGAAGTGCCACACGCAGTTTAGACCATCTCTGCTTGTTTGCAAGGGTAAATAAAGAACTGTTTTTTAAAATAAGGACAGTGTTTTCTTTACTCAAGAAACTCATGAAGGCTTCTGTTTTATGTATTTGAGGAGCGGAGAAGACTGTCTTAGTATAGCATTTCTCGTCGAGTCATAGCTAATACTGGGGGAGGTGCCATAAGCACCTGTTCTACTCATTAAATCGAACGGGAATTTAGAAATTTGCAATTTGACATGATCTGGCTGTGTAATAATATCCTTTCATTTTTTATTATTTGGTTATGATTACTGAACAGTCACCATATTATATGAAAAAATACTAAATGATCTCATTTTGGTTGTTGTGATTCAAATAAATTTCATACTTTCACAGGCGGTCATATTATTGTGATGATGAAGTTATGAAATGCTTCAGAAAAGACATCTGTTTTGTCCATTTTTTTTCCCTTTTCCGGATGGAAAAATGAATGAGGGTTATCCTCCAGTCTGTTTTCCTATTTTAGTTATATAACTTTTTCTTTAGCCTTTGATTATCAGACCAAATTAATTCAAGATCTACATATGAGTGTATGTATTACATTATAGAAATACTAGCGTTGTTCTCCAAGCAGTTGCTGTACTTGGATCAGCAGAGGAACAAAGACTTGGAACAGTTCTCTGTTTTTGCAGGCATCTGGCCCTCAATTGCATGACACATGCTGTAGTGGAAACCTGGCCTCAAGGAACGCAGGGATCCCCATCTACGTGGCTTAACTGTTCTCACAGAACTAAACTGCAACCAGTAGCGGGGAGGAGTTAAAGACAAGGTATTTAAGACGGCGGAAGAACAGTAGTAATTTAGATTTGGTCAAAAGTTGTTTAAATATACGGCACACTAATCCTATTATTCAAACATCCCGCAATCAGCTACAATTACAACCAAAACTGGGCTGTAAAATCAAAATAAATTACATTGGATCTGCACTTAAATTGTGTTTGAGTAACTTGATTGAATGCATAATGGTTCAGTGAGCATTCAGCTTGATATAATTTGTCAGTGTCTGACTTAGGACAGGATTTTAGTCTCTGCATGCCTAAAATCCAGGCCACAAAAGATTTGTCATTTAAACCATTTAGAATAGAACTGTCCATTTGAAAAATGTTACCTATTCATTTTCCATTTTGCAACACTTTTAAGTTTGTTGTCTGATTATCTTTAGTATATATACTGTCACATATGTTCATTCAGCATGAGGATAGACTTCTCAATGGGAATTTAATGAGAAAAATATGTCCTCCCTTCCTGGAACAAAGGTGACAATCAATCAGTTTCCCTTACCATTACTTAAAATAACAGTGAAATGTAGTTTTGTTGAAAGAGCTGCTTATATGAACATCTTAAATGTTTATCATCTGTGTGACTGAATTACAGTTTTAACTGAAAGAGATAAGATACTTGTGTATTAAGCCTTTATCGGCTTATTACTTTGACATATAGAGACACCAAAGCAAAAAACACACAACAAAGCACATATTTCTCTCAAAATTTGTTCTGGTCGTTCTATAACACAACCTCCACATGTTGCTACAAATGTGTTTTTTTTTTTTTATCCCTGGGATATTATAATAGGGTTCACTGAAAAATAAAACAAAAAACATAGGTGTATTTTACCCCTTCAAGGTATTTTACCCCTGGACTTAAATTATGTTAAGGTTCACTGAATAAAACAATAGAATAAAAGGTGCATTTACCCTTGTACTATAGTTGTAACTGATCTTTTGTTTGTATTTAAGTAATAAATCATGTTGTATTCATAGAAAAAAAAGATCCTTGCCCAATTTATTAAGAATTGCAGCTGGGTCTCAGACACTGTTTGTGAACACTCAAATGCGATGCTTCCAAAACCCAAAAAACAGAGTTTTTTGTTGTCATGTCAAAATTATCTATGTAATGGATGTGGCCACATCTCTCTGAATGTCAAAACATTGCCGTCATTCAATGTGAATAAATGAGGTGTCATGTGAGATCAGCGTAATCCACATGTGTGGTGATATTCGTCAGCATCTGGCTAATGTCCTGCTAAAGAGCGGAGTGCTAAGGATTAATTCATCACCCTGACATACGGAAAAGCCATAAGAATTTGGCAAAGGAAGCGCTTTCCCAGTAGCTGACCTTCAGGGGATCCTTCCACTTTCTATTCCTAACATATGCACACAATCTTGAAAACCTAGGAGGACAAGAGTTTGGCAGCTCGGGGCAAGTGTCTTTGACATCTGCTCTATCTCTCTGACAGACTCAATCCTTCAGCATAAGTAAATTACTCTCCTGACACAAAGGGAAATCCAGTGCAGCTAGATAGGATGGCACACGTAAATGTCTGATTGACAATACCGCACACGGTACAAAAAATGAGGTGAACTTTTAAAAGCTTACATGGCAGTTGTACTGATTATGTAAATGTATGCATCATATATTTCTAAAAAATGTCAGCATTATTTATTACATTTTAAACAGTGCAGGGTGCTGGACGATAAGAAAAGTTGCGATAGCTAATAAAGTATTAGTGAAAAATTAATTGCATAAGGTGATGCAGTAGTCTGAGTATGTGTACTTTAAGAGCCTAAAAGTAGTTTAGTCTGATATTTTATCTGGATGTTTGGGGTGATTTGTGTGGAAATGTCATGCTTAAGGGGTTCAGTTCTTCTTTAAAGCTTACAGTTAAGATCATCAACATCATGGAGTGCTGTGTACTATAAAACTATCCATGGGATGGGCAGATATTGTAAAAGAGATCTATATCTGGCTCCAATTCGGTCTTTATAGATTAAGGATTTTAACTGTACCATCAAAATATCATTCTCATTTAATTTGGAAGATATCTGTCAGTGCCATGGAACGTTTTGAATCAGATATTAGTTAAATATTATATTATATCAACATATGAATACAGGCACACTCTAAAATGCTGTGTTTTTGGGCAGTTTTATTTAATCCAACTATTGTTTAAAAATGACCATATTACTATATTGCTGGCTTAAAATGAACCCAAAATAGGTTGGAAATTAAAAATCAGACATATTATTATTTTATTTGAATATTATATATTTTTGTATGAACATGTATATCTAAGGATTGTAAGATATGTGCTGTTGTGAGATACCAGTACCACTGTGTTGTGTTATTGTAAAATACATATGTATATATATAATAAATATATATATTCAACAAAAAACTAAAAAAATCTGACAATTTCTAGAGGCAACAATAATAATCAAAAGGTAAACATTTAGTAATAATAAATGTTTATTGTTTAATTATTATTCATTAAACTTAATAATGTTAATGTCACAGTTATGTTCTGTTTTGTCCAAGGACTTTCAGTGTGTGGCTTAAGTGTCACATGCCTGTCTGTTTGTGTTGTCGTCAGTCTTGTTCGACTTCACACAGCGATGCGCAGACCGATTGGCGGCTGACTTGAAGCACTGCATGCCGGTTAGAAATGTTTCCGACTTGAGGCAGCGATGACGCCACGTGACTGTGACATATCAAAGTACTGCAAGAGCGATTCGAGAACAGTCGGCTAATACAGCCGGTGCAGTTTCTCTAGAGCGGCTGCACCAGACTGCACAGACTCTGATGACGGCACAGCTGTTCTACGATCGCATGACAGCGATCACGTGTGTTTCATGTTTATTCTAAAACCTTCAGTTCCACTAATGCTCACAACTCAGTTTTTTAGAACGATAAAACCTCTTTTCATGTAGTCGCAATGTTATATTGTCATGTTTATAAAAAAAACTGATAAAAAACGTAGACTCCACTTCATTGATAGTGTAGGCTTATACACTCACCTAAAGGATTATTAGGAACACCATACTAAAACTGTGTTTGACCCCCCTTTCGCCTTCAGAACTGCCTTAAGAGGTTAACTCTACGTGGCATTGATTCAACAAGGTGCTGAAAGCATTCTTTAGAAATGTTGGCCCATATTGATAGGATAGCATCTTGCAGTTGATGGAGATTTGTGGGATGCACATCCAGGGCACAAAGCTCCCGTTCCACCACATCCCAAAGATGCTCTATTGGGTTGAGATCTGGTGACTGTGGGGCCATTTTAGTACAGTGAACTCATTGTAATGTTCAAGAAACCAATTTGAAATGATTCAAGCTTTGTGACATGGTGCATTATCCTGCTGGAAGTAGCCATCAGAGGATGGGTACATGGTGGTCATAAAGGGATGGACATGGTCAGAAACAATGCTCAGGTAGGCTGTGGCATTTAAACGATGCCCAATTGGCACTAAGAGGCCTAAAGTGTGGCAAGAAAACATCCCCACACCATTACACCACCACCACCAGCCTGCACAGTGGTAACAAGGCATGATGGATCCATGTTCTCATTCTGTTTACGCCAAATTCTGACTCTACCATCTGAATGTCTCAACAGAAATCGAGACTCATCAGACCAGGCAACATTTTTCCAGTCTTCAACTGTCCAATTTTGGTGAGCTCGTGCAAATTGTAGCCTCTTTTTCCTATTTGTAGTGGAGATGAGTGGTACCCAGTGGGGTCTTCTGCTGTTGTAGCCCATCCGCCTCAAGGTTGTGTGTGTTGTGGCTTCACAAATGCTTTGCTGCATACCTCGGTTGTAACGAGTGGTTATTTCAGTCAAAGTTGCTCTTCTATCAGCTTGAATCAGTCGGCCCATTCTCCTCTGACCTCTAGCATCAACAAGGCATTTTCGCCCACAGGACTGCCGCATACTGGATGTTTTTCCCTTTTCACACCATTCTTTGTAAACCCTAGAAATGGTTGTGCGTGAAAATCCCAGAAACTGAGCAGATTGTGAAATACTCAGACCGGCCCGTCTGGCACCAACAACCATGCTACGGTCAAAATGGCTTAAATCACCTTTCTTTCCCATTCTGACATTCAGTTTGGAGTTCAGGAGATTGTCTTGACCAGGACCACACCCCTAAATGCATTGAAGCAACTGTGATTTGATTGGTTGATTAGATAATTGCATTAATGAGAAATTGAACAGGTGTTCCTAATAATCCTGTAGGTGAGTGTATGTTGAACTTTATTCTTGTACAAACAGACGCTGTATTAAGCACAGCATGCAGTATTTAATGAAAATGTCTCTGAAACATCTGTGTATTTGACAAATATTGCATTTATTTCACTTCAGCTGTGATAAAGTATGCAAACACAGCATGGGCGTTACTGCGGGAAGCAGAAAGTGTCCGACTTCATGTCTCCGTTTGTTTGCAGCTCCTCCCCGCCTCACGCGGCTACTCTCACCGATCGGTTGCATCCAGCCGCAGCCGATGTCGAACACACCTCTTCTGTTTCCTGATCACATGTTCCTTTGTTCCCCGCCACTCATCTGCACCATGTTAACCCTCATTAGTTTAGCTCTGTTCAGCTGTGTCTTAGATTATCTCGTTTGTGTTCCCTATTTAAGTTCTGCCATTTCCCTTAGTCTTGGACCAATCTCTGTTGTATAAAGAGTGTTTTGCTTCTTGCCTGTATTACTCACCTAAGAATCTTCGTCATTAAACTTCCTTTGGAATTGTATCTGCCTCTCTTCGTCTTCCTGCCTGCAAACAACGTGACATTTAATTTATTAAACGTATGAATAAATGTTAATTTCCAACATACTTTGGGTTAATTTTAAGGAAGCAATACAGTAATTTTTAAACAATATTGAGTTAAATAAAACTTCCCAGCAGGCTGGGCAAACATTTAACCCAACCTCTGGGTTAAAAAAAACAGTCGCTGGGTTAAAACAGTCCAATTACTGGGTTTGTCGAGCTTGGGTTGTTTTTAGGAAGTGCTGGTCAATGTAAAATCACCATTAAAATAGCTTTGTGTGAAAAATAATGTGCTGATTTATTTCAATTCACAACAAACAAATAAATGATCGAATTTATAGGCTAAATTAAAAGACTACTAATTAATACCTGATTTTGATGCAGTGAAGCCAGTGATTGATATCTGCTTACTGAAATCAATCTTCGTACTAATATGTAATATAATGGCAAATATCCAGCAGGAACCGATCAAACTGATTTCTTCAAAGAATTTATCTCTATAATACATCATATGGTTTTGATGTAGTTTCACAAATACCATCTGGAGGCTGTCTGATCTCCAACAGCATGGGACACAACAGAATTTATTTATATTCTATTTAGTGGCTTTTAGTTCTGTTTGTGATCAGTTTGTAAATATTGGCAATAGATTAAAAGCCATTTATGTTGTTGTAAATGTGTTCTGGCAGGTGGCAGGTGAATCTCCTCCAGGTCACAGCATTATGTAACTTGCATTGCAGGCTGTGCCCATTCAAGCCAAAAGGACAGAAAATAGATCAAACTGACGGAAATATGAAGTCACAATTTGAAACATTTTTGTTTATGCATCTCTTGTTCTTTATTTACTGCATTTTTTTTACTGCAAAAAGAAACGGAATTGACAGCAATCTATCAACTGCACACAACAGACAGATCAACAGACAAGCTAGCAGCAGCAACACACTGTAGCAAACACACAAAATCACAGTAGCAATTGAACAAAAGGAAGTCACAGGTTGAGCACAACTCCCTCTTCAGGTGCTTCAGATCCTTTGTTGCTCATTGGTCCTATTATCACATCTGGAGATCACTTTGGTCTGATCCAATCCTGTGAAAGAAAGGGAGAGACAAAAGAGAGAGAGAGAAAGAGACAGGACCAGCAAAGCAACACATATATACAAACACAATACGTCTCAGGATGTAACGTTGGATTATATACTGCACAAGGGATCCATTTAGCCGGTCATTATCAACAAATAAATGGCGGCAGGTTGATAATGACCAGCTGACTGTACAATACACAGCTAAACATACCCTTATGTTTTACACAGCTACTTGCCAAATACATCGATCAGGCATAATATTATGATTCCTAACATTGTGCTGATCCCTTTTGTTGCCAAAACAGCCCTGACCCGTTGAGGTATGGACTCCACTAGACCCCTGAAGGTGTGCTGTGGTATCTGGCACCAAGATGTTAGCAGCAGATCCTTAAAGTCCTGTAAGTTGTGAGATGGGGCCTCCATGGATCGGACTTGTTTGTTCAGCACATCCCACAGATGATCGATTGGATTGAGATCTGGGGAATTTGGAGGTCAAGTCAACACCTCAAACTCGTTGTTTTGCTCCTCAAACCATTCCTGCACCATTTTTGCTTCGTGGAAGGGCGCATTATCCTGCTGAAAGAGACCACAGCCACCAGGGAATATCGTTTCCATGAAAGGGTGTACATGGTCTGCAACAATGTTTAGGTAAGTGGTACATGTCAAAGTAACATCCACATGGATGGCAGGACCCAAGGTTTCCCAGCAACATTGCCCAAAGCATCACACTGCCTCCGCCAGCTTGCCTTCTTCCCACAGTGCATTCTAGTGCCATGTGTTCCCCAAGTAAGCAACGCACACGCACCCAGCCATCCATGTGATGTAAAAGAAAATGTAATTCATCAGACCAGGCCACAATCTTCCATTGTTCTGTGGTCCAGTTCTGATGCTCATGTGCCCACTTTCGGCATGGGCACCCTGACTGGTCTGCGGCTGTGCAGCCCCATACGCAACAAACTGCGATGCACTGTGTATTCTGGCACCTTTCTATCAAAACCAGCATTAACTTCTTGAGCAATTTGAGCTACAGTAGATCGTCTATTTGATTGGACCACACGGGCCAGCCTTCACTCCCCACGTGCATCAATGAACCTTGGCTGCCCACGATGAAATGTTCACTTGCTGCCTAATATATCCCACCCACTAAGGTTCCGTGATGAAGAGATAATCTGTGTTATTCATTACACCTGATCGGTGTAAATACATGACTATATGCCCTATAAAACAGCTATAGTGTTTCAAAAATGATTGTGGGTTTTCTCCTCCTCCATTGCCATTCACTGAGGGAAATGCTGCTTGTCTAGAACGTGCAGAGACAGGAGCTGATACCATGGTGAACAATCTCTGCCACATTGAATTTAGCGTGGATGTAAACAAGGCTGTGAGGGATAGACTTACAGTCTTTACAATGGCACACACCATAGCCGCGTTTCCACAGAAATTACCCGGAACAATTTGTACCAGGAACTTTTTTACAGGAACTTTTTTCCCCCCAGATCTGCTGCTGTCTGCGTTTCCACTGCGGTCTAAAGTACCGGGAAGATTAGGCAAATTAGTCCGGTGATGTAGGACTGCGCGCGGCTGCTCCTCCCAGTAAGTGACGGACAGTAATCATTTTTGCGCGATACTGTCTGCAACAATAACTAGGAGATGCAAGCAGCGCTGCTTTTGGTAGTTATGTATTGGTTTAATAAAGAGGTCATTAACAAAGCGGCGGAAAAGAGACGAGCACTGATACTAAAGCGTATTCTGAAAGCTCGTAAAGCTAGATTTAAAATAAGACAACGTATGTTATTATCAGCTATTATACGGACATTGACCGTGAGATGGCTGAGACAAACGCTTGCTATCAGACAGAAAGAGCAAGACTGATATTTACTGAACGCAGAACGAACGAACCTCGCAAAAGACTTTTAAAAATGGCGGTTGAAATAAAATGCTGCGTGATTTCAACCAATCAGCATGTTCAGCGCCCAAGTCCCACCCCCGAAAGTTCCCGAACTTTGAAAAAGTACTACCCCGGGAACAGGGCCGTTTGGCGGGGGAAATATTTACCCGGAACTTCATTTAGACCCTGGTTCCTGCGGTTGAAACACTCCGAGTACCACCCCAAAGTTCCTAGTTCCTGGGGAAAGTTCCTGCGGTGGAAACGTGGCTCATGTAAAGGTCCTAGATTATGTATATAGCAACTCAAAACTTTCAAAACTGTTTTTAAGATTTTGTCAAGGTGAGAGTGGGGTAAAACCTAATACTTTTTGACTCTTGCAGTATAAGAGTGGTGTAAATCCACTTTGGGTGAAATGTGACAACATGAACCATATTTTGTCAATAAAATACAATTATTACCTTTTTTATATAAAATAATGGCTTTTTTAATAATTAAAAATAAGCTAACCTAATTTTGGAGTTTCAACATGGTAGTCCAGGCACACATAGCCATGGGCCACTAGAGCTAAGGCATTTGGCAAGGTAGCACAGGCACACATAATCATAGCCCACTGGAGTAAAGCCATTTGGCAAGGTAGCCCAGGCACAAATAGCCATAGGCTACTAGACCTAAGCCATTTGGCAAGGTAGCCCAGGCACACATAGTCATAGCCCACTAGAGTTAAGCCATTTGGCAAGGTAGCCCAAGCAATCATATGTCTTGCCGGTTGATCTGCTTGTTTTTCGGAGGGGGAGGGGTGTTTTGACCTATCTCGTCCTGTCTTTGTTCATTCATATGTACAGATGTATGCATATCGCTCTCTATGCAGCAGCTTGTCAAGACAAATTCTCCCATTACCCTGTGCAACTGTGCAGGTTAAAAGTCGTTAAATGTTTAGCAATAGTCTTTTTTCAGCTGTTGCACAACTATGCTCCATACTCCAAATCTAGAGTGGCTAAAATGCTAGAGCGAAGAACATGTTTCTGCACTTTCTTATGTCTCCTGCTTTGTTGGGGGGGTTATTTCATGTATGTTACATGTGCAGCAGCAGCAGCATGTCTTACATGCTCACAGCAATGTCTATGAATGTATTGGCAGTAGCAAGTCTTGGTACTTGCTCTGCAGCAGCAGAGACCAAATACTTGGTACAAATACTTATCCATTACCATGCCAATCTCTTTTACCATGCCAATCTCTCATATAGTTGTCATGACAGAAATACCTAGTTCTGGCATGAAACTCTAGATGGTGCAGGCTGATAGGTCTTTAACTCATTGGTATCGATCACATCGTTGTCTCATAGCGCAGCTGATTGCTGTTGCATCAGCAGCCAATGAGCTGCGGCTCAACATTTAAATAGCCTACTTGTAGTTTGCTGTTAGCAGTCTGCAATGTGCTTTCAGAAACCCTCCACCTTCCCTAGCTCCACCTGTATAGATCTGCTATGGGGGTTATTTCATGTATGTTACATGTGCAGCAGCAGCATGTCTTACATGCTCACAAAAATGTCTGTGACTATATTGGCAGTAGCAAGTCTCGGTACTTGCTCTGCAGCAGCAGCAGCAGTGTAGCAGATCTATAAGGGGTTCACTCTTGCACAAGTCACATAAGATGTGCCCTTAGGTGTTGACGCACTGACTTTTGGCCAGATCCGTAGAGCCACTCCGTTTGTGCATACTCACAGCGGGGCAGGCATTTCTTCAGCATGGCATGGTGGATATTGCGTTCTTCATAGTGTTTAACATCAAGATGCGACGTCAAAGTTCCACTTTATAAGGGAACGTCTCAGGTTAAGAATGCAACCCTGTTCCCTGAGAAGGGGGACGAGACCATATGCATGTTATATAATATTACCATGAGTGCCTCCGTCCATGAAAAACCACACTGAAAATAGTAATGTTCTTCGGTGACAAATGGCCATATTTAAAAGAGAGCACAGGAAATGTGTTTTTCATACAAACCATGTGTGTGGTTGTGTTTCGTTGGAAAAGACCATTCTCCGGTATGACACACTTACATCATAATGCCCTGAACTCTACAATGTACTAAAGAAGAATTTCACAGCAGGCCGACTTTGACAGGTTGCCAAAGCTACTGCTGCAGAAAATTCTGCAATGTATAAAGCCGACTACTTATATATCTGAAGAGAACTACAGAAAAACAGCACTTAAGCAACAGTATAGCACAAATTTCCTTCCATATCCCACTGCTGCTTGTAACTGTCTACAGTTTGTCCTTAATTGTTCCCTTGCTATTTTTATTGTGGAAGAATGGCCTGTGGCCTCTTGCCTGTTATATTTTGGCCATAAACATCATTCACCTCATTGGGATACCTTGCAAATTAGTTTTTCTGGCATACTTATCTTGAGCTGATCCAGGTCTGCACCACATATTTACCACGGTTAAATGTTTTCAAGCATTTATTTTACAAAAAAACTAGATAGATAGATAGATAGATAGATAGATAGATAGATAGATAGATAGATAGATAGATAGATAGATAGATAGATAGATAGATAGATAGATAGATAGATAGATAGATAGATAGATAGATAGATAGATAGATAGATAGATAGATAGATAGATAGATAGATAGATAGATAGATAGATAGATAGATAGATAGATAGATAGATAGATAGATAGATAGATAGATAGATAGATATATAGATAGATAGATAGCAGTGAGACAGCTGGAAACTGAAAGCCTCTGGAAACCCAATTATTTGACATTTTATGTCCACACAACTCAAAGCTCAAGTAGCTTATGATTGCAAAAGTCAAATGGTCTTTCATTGAGAAGATAAACAACTTAAAAGAGTGCTCTAATGAAGATTTAGCATGCACTACAACCATACAGTATGAGATGCTGAAAGCTCTGAGATAAATGCACCAGTTATGTGGCTTTAGTTGGAATCAGCATGTGTGTTGTGAAGACAACCGTGAGATCTCTGACAAAAAACGAGATAACATTTGCAAATCCAAAAACACCACATTCTTGATCCGTCATGGAAGTTAAATAAATGGAGTTGGCGTTTCTTGGAAGGCACTTCAAAATCCATGTGTCTATGGATCCAGCTGCTACATGTTGGAATGCTGATTCAGATGGAGCTGTCCAGGCAATTATTACCTTATTATGTGTGAAAAAATTCAGAGCTTAGACCTTCCAAGACCAGGATGGAGAGCTGTATACAATTCCTCCTGCTATAGTCAGCTAAAAAGGCTGCTAAAATGACTATAGTTCCAAAGTTGGAAGGAAACCAACAGAATACAAAATATTATCAAAAGCAGCTCAACATGAATTAACTGGTAATAGATGCACCATTGGAGTTGAGTTTAGTGTCCTCCCAAAATATTTCCTTTGCTTCAAGTATTTGTATTCTCCAGCGTGTCCCAAATATTTCATGACAGCTGCTCACAATCTGAAGGCTTACATGGGACAGACGGCTCTGTGCATGATGATATATTTTGTTTTTATGTTTACTCTAGATGTCAACTTTGATATAATAAAATATGAGTTGATTGATCCGTTTATTGGGCTCCATTTTGATTATGTAACCGCTGAGTCTGCTCCATTATCAGAAAAGATGCTGCTAACTCAACGTGCAATTCAGTGTCTAACTTCAGAATTTGGAATCATTTCAAACACTAAAGTAAAAGCATTTGCTTGTGGAGATAGAAGTACTTGTTGGAATCGAGTATGCAGTTAAAATGTGTCATAACCTAAAAATGTGCATTATGTTGTAACATCTAAACTAACCAGTTTTATTTAACAGATAGTGTGATACAGTTGTATTGTTAATGCCCTTTCATGTGGAGCTGCTGCAGTTAAAGTTGAAAACTGAATCACAGACAAAAAAATGCAGGATGTGGTTTTACAAAGAACAACATACTTAAGGTCTTATAAACAGAATAAATGTATTACTAGTCCAGTCACGTTAAGGCCAGTATGAATTTTTTTTAAACTTCACTTAATATAAATACTCTCCCCGAGACGCAAGAAGAAAGCAAAAATATATATTTTTACTAAGGAAAATGACTAAAATGGTAACTGACTTGGATAAATTAATTTAATCTGATCACTGGTTTGGAAATAGTAACGCGTTAGATTACTCGTTACTGGAAAAAAGTAGTCAGATTAGAGTAACGTGTTACTAAGTAACGCGTTACTGGCATCACTGTTTGCAAGAGATGTGTGACGTTTTGCATTTTGTGTGCGTGTTTTGTGGTTTTGTGTGTAGAGTTTTGAGAAATCAAGCCATAGAATCAGAAATTGTGTAAGCAATTTTTAAAAACTGTAACAAGAATATGTTTCCTGAGTATTTCTGAAGGATCACGTGACACTTTTTAGTAGCCTTTTTTTCCTGAAGACATTGTAAAAACTGTTGGTTTTATATTCAAACACTTCTTTCCACCATCATGAAGATCCATTCAACCACACTATTAAAGAAAGGAACACAGAAGAGGAGGGAAGAAAGTGAGAGAAAATGAAGTACAATATTGTATCATTACTAATACAGCATTCCATTTCAAACACTAATAAAGTCTGCGATGTAGGGAGTCCAACCGAGACAGGGATTTTCATCCGTACGGTATTTTAATGATCTTTTTTAAAAATGTGGGTATCATAAATCCAGCAATGGTTCTTCCTGTTTAGTGTAGCTCCCCATTTCAGACATGTCACATAAATGTAATGGTTGGAACTAAATTTGACAGTTACGACTGGACTAACTCCCTCCACTTTTTATAGCAAATGGTGTAATATGTGTGCAAAGTAGTTAACTTTCCCCCTTGGCCCATTTGTTTAGTGCCTATTGTGTTGGGATGTAAAGGTCTGGCTCTTGTGACCTTTGCCCCTTTAGGCATGGCTGAACCTGTCTCATAAGTGTTTTAGCTTTTAAAATTATGCTATTTTAAAGTTTCCTAATTTTGTTTTGGAGGTCTTCAACAACAGGTTTGCATGCATCAAAGGTAAATAAACACTTCAATTTTCTCATAACATACATTGCACATCATCACATTGTTCAATGATTCTCAAACGACTCGACGGATGAATCAGTCTCTCTAAATCCCTCCCTTCCGAGAGCCTACTCTGCTCTGATTGACCAGATGACACGAGTATCAGCGTATAGCGAGTTTCTGAAGCTAGACGCCCATTACCATGACAACTTCAGCTCCGCCCGGAGGCTTCCTTAGTCCTCAGCCATTGTACACATTGTAAAGACAGTGAAACATTGGAAGAACATATTCAACCTGAACCTCCATCGCAAGGATGACTTGAGCAGGATGTTTCTCAGTGATACACTACTCATTTTGCGGTACATTATGAGATGTTGCAGCTGTAATTCCTCACCATTAGCATTAACAAGAGTATGTACATCAACAAACCAATGTGTATTTCAAATGTATTACAGTGCACATATTAAAGGGTTAGTTCACCCAAAAATGAAAATTCTGTTATTAATTACTTACCCTCATGTCGTTCGACACCCGTCAGACCTCCGTTCATCTTCGGAACACAAATTAAGATATTTTAGTTGAAATCTGATGGCTCTGAAAGGCCTCCATTGGCACAATGGCACGGTTCACTCTCAAGACCCCTAAAAGGTACTAAAGACGTCGTTACAAAGTCCATCTCACTACAGTGGTTCTAAAATAACTATGAGTCGGCGAGAAAAGTTTTTGTGCGCAAAAAAACCCTAAATAACGACTTGTATAGTGATGACGATTTCAAAACATGGCCTCATGAAGCTTCGAAGCGTTATGAATCAGTGAGTCGAATGAGCGGTTTGGATCGCCAAATTTCAGCAGTTTGGCGGTTTGACACGCGAATCCTGATTCGGCTCACTGATTCATAACGCTTCGAAGCTTCATGAGGCCGTGTTTTGAAATCGTCATCACTATACTGGGTCTTGAGAGTGAACCGTGCCATTGTGCCAATGGAGGCCTTTCAGAGCCATCAGATTTCAACTAAAATATCTTCATTTGTGTTCCGAAGATGAACGGAGGTCTTACGGGTGTCGAACGACATGAGGGTAAGTAATTAATGACAGAATTTTCATTTTTGGGTGAACTAACCCTTTAATAACAGCGCATAGCCAAGCACTATGACTGATGTAACATTAAAGTTTGTAAAACAAATCTTGCTCCATCCTTTATCTTTACTCAAAGTAAGAACGACAGACAATCTACATTAGACAGTTTTATGGTAATAGTGGCCCACAGCTGATTAACATTAACTATTTTAGTAAGACAGTAATAACGTGAGTTAGCCGGAAACGTACACAATATAAAACAAAAAACGATGTATTTTGAACACCCGGTAGAAAATATATACATCAATAATTATTCATACTTACAGGTTGTGATTCTGAGGAGCAAGCTGGCTCAAATTGTCACATGCCTGTCTTGTCTTGTGCTGCACATGGCTGTTTTGGTTTGTGTTTGTATTTATTGTGTTTAATAAAACTTCATTTTTCTGCACATGAGTCCTCACCTCAGTTTTCCTTTGTGTTGAGCGTAACATAACGAACCGACCCATAGAAGACTCAGCAGAAGATGGGTAGCTTCCTTTTTTCATCTCCCTCCATCTACCTGCAACTCGCCAAATATGTGAGCTTCAATTACATCCGTCAGCAGGGGGCTGACGTGAGGGACTTCGCCTGCAGTCTCCTCATTAAAGTTAATCACATGATTTATACTGAGGCAGAGATTAAGGAGGTGTTGAATATTTGTTTGGACATGCCTCTCAGCCCGGGGGAAATGGAAAAGCTAGGGCATCTGGGATTCTGGGACTTTGTCCACCACATCTACCATCTTGGTGACTCAGAACATCTACGGCTAACAGAATCCCAGCCCATTGACGGTTCCCTTCCATCTGCTGTCAGTGGAGGCCCCAGCCCTCCGATGACCCGGAAACGGAGAAGGAGGAGGAAGAGCAGGCCACTGGAGAGGATCCGACTTCGGGGGATCCGGTGTCCGGTGGTCTCGATTCCGGAGGTCCCAGTTCCGGTTGTCCCGAAGCGGAGGAGGAGGAGAAAGGCTCCCTCCTTTACCAACATATAGTAAAGGCCATTACATACAAGAACAGAGAAAAAAGTTCTCGCTCCCAGGGCTGCAAGAACAAAATGACGTCATTTTGTTCTCGCATCCCTGGTTTGGGAGTTCTCGCAGCTTGTTCTCGACGCATCGTCTGAGCAGAACTTTCTTCTCGTGAGTGTCTGAGAACTGTTGTGTGATTGGTCAGAAATTTAAAGTGGGTGGGGTTAATGAGGAGAATCGGAAATGTTCGGCACATGCTTTTCTCGTGAAGTATGGAATGTCCTGGTCAGAACGAACTTTGTTCTTGTTTGGCCACCACGAGAAAACGAACACATTTCTTTGTTCTTGTGGAGTATGTACCAAGCTTAAGGGTGAATCAAACTTAAAAAAGATGCACTGATTCAAAAAGCATTTTTTTCCCCCTGAAACATGTTCATGTCATTTCAACTATCTTGATAGATTGTTTCAGAGGGGGTGTATGAGTTGCAACCCACCAGAATGTGCCGAACAGTCCGTTTCCCAACTCGATGCGCTTTGCGATGCCCCTCTTGCCTGAACAAGCTATTGAGGGCTGGGCTCTAACATGAATGCTAATCAGGGTTGTAGCTATAGGGTGTCCGGGGCCCCAGGGCAGGTTGTTGCTAAAATCTCCCCCAAAGCCAGGGGCCCTGAGAATTGACGGCCCTGCTGCTAATGAAAGATAGTGACGTAGCATTTGGATATATAAAATGATGGAGCAAAAGCTCAGGACATGATCACAAGCCTTGCTGCTCTTATAATTAGAATAAAATGAGCTGAAGTGATTCAAATGGGTTGTCAGAAACTTCATGCTGGTATCTGACTGTAGTTCTTGGAATCAGTTCAAATCAAGCTGCATTGTATGCACACTTCAGTGGGATGCATGTCACCACTAGCCCCCGTCTGAAATGTCCCGCTTTGACCTCCACCTCTATATGGAAATGAAAAGCAGCAAGTTTAGTCTTGCGTTCTGGAAAAATGTTCTCAGCCTTTGCTTTCTTAGTTGGGGTAGTGGTTTACAATTTACACAATATACAGTTTGATCATTTGCCCGGTACTTTGTCCAAACTGTGGATGAATGATTCTATTTTTATACAGTTAAAAATATAACAATATTTAGTAAAAGTAAAAACATTATAATATTGCCCATTATCTTACATAACCATAATTTATTATAGTAACCAATAAAACAAAACAGCATGGGGTGTTTTCAAAAAGGTTTTTAACGGCTAAAGAAGAAAGTTGATCTACTAAGTTAATACATGGTTTCTTTCGTCTGACTTTCTTTAGATAACATGTTCGCTACATTCCACATATACACACAATGTCAGGGTATGACATGCTAAAACAGAAGTTATGTAAAAAATTCTGTAACAAAGGTGTGCCTTGACTTATCCCGCATTACAGAGACTGCTTGAACTCACATAGGCTATAAGAATGTGAATTCATTTCTCCTGGGGGAAAAGACAACAAAAAGAAGTCATAAATGGAAAAGTTGATAAATTCACAAATTCATTGCATGCTTTGAGAAATTATAAATAAAATAAGCAATTTCTGATTTATAAAATGTATATAAATAGGGAATTTGGTGAGGATTTTGCTTAAATATGAATCAGAAATTGAATGATTCGACAATTCTGTAAACCGTGCCTTTTTCTTAGCCTACATCTAACATTTGAGCTATTTTCTAGACATTTCCACATCACAAATATTTTCTTCCGCACACAAAACCTGGCAGAGATGGATCTATTTACCTTTTCTATATTGTTTTCCTCTTAATAATATTTTAGGTAACAAATATTCACTATTAACTTCGACTTTTGCCTCATTAAACTCCAAATGTACTGCTTATTAATAGTTAGTAATGTAGTTTTTTTTTGCGTTTAAGTTTAAATATTGGGTAGGATTAAGGAATGTAGAATATGGTTATGCAGAATAAGGCATGAATATGTGCTTTATAAGTACTAATAAACATAATAAACAGCCAATATCCTAGTAATATGCATGCTAATAAGCAACTAGTTAATAGTGAGAATTGAACCCTAAAATAAAGTGTTTTTTTATTGTTATACTTTTATATAAGAGAAATGAAATAATGTTAACGTTGTGTTACTTCAAAAACTGACACACAATTCCATGTCTAAAAGTTGAGTTTATTATGGAAATTGAAAAATAAATGCAAAGGAGCCAAAACCTGTTTGTCAAATTAACCTTAGACTGGTAACATGAAAATTCTGTTTGAGAGAAAGCTTTGAGTTTTTTTGTGCAGCACATTTGTGCACGGTTTATGCAAATGGAGACATACACAATTACATACACATACAAAAACACCAAGGAATAACAATCAAACCTCTATCCCACCATGAAAAGACTTTATAACAAAACAATTTCTATTTTTATTTTAGATTTTACACCATCTAAACATGAGCACCATAATTTCATAGTCCATGCAACGGTAAACCGTACCCCAGAAAAATAAATTCATACTGCTGGTTTAAGGCATTTGTTCATTTGAACTGTTCCCTATACTATGTATATGGACACTTCCATTTTTGGAGTTTGGATGGCTAATGTGTACCAGTAATGCATAGTTGTACAAATGTTTCCAAATCATGTAACACAAAATCAGCAGAAAGCATCAGATGTTGTTTTGTGTAACATCACATATGAAAAGAGAAAGAACTTATTTACATACACATATGGGGAATTTCATATCACTGTTGGACTGAATGCACGTGAACAAAATGCATCCATTATCTCTGGAGCTTTGTTTTTCTTTTGCCTTAAACTCAACTTAGCCTGGTAGGTTCTGGACCACTGCGCAAGTAAATGAAGGAAGTATATGGTATACTCTTCAGGTCTTGTTTTCTACTTGTGCTCTCTCTGTCCAGTCTAGATCTAGATTCTCCTCCGGGGCATTCCTAAGAATATGAATAGAGAGGTCACAGAGATCAAAGCTTGTAGAACATTGCTTGTTCAATCTACATGCATGCAATATAAAACATTAAAAAAAAGTGTCAAACTGATGTTTTGTGAATTATTTACCTTGCCTTCTTCCAGGCACTCTTCCCTCTGGAAGCAAAAGACAAAGAGGTCAACCATGTTGGGACAGTTTAGCTTGAGATACCTTTGCAAATGTTAGAATCTCACCTTGAATTTGTCTAGTGATGCTATCAGGGTCCTCGCCGAAATCTACAGTGAAAGAAGAAGAAGATATAATGAATAATACTGACATTTATTCGATTGCACACGACGAACTAGGGAGAAATGGAAAACGGGATAGAGTTTAGTAGTTGACTGGGTCGGCTTTACTCCGTAGCTTGTAGCATAGCTAATACCAAAATAATAGGAAGGAAAGGAAGGAAAAAGGGAAAACAAAGTTTTAGTTGTCTTTTACCAGTACCCTTAGCACAACAGAAAAACAATGTATTCCGTAACCTGAAATATGACAAACTTTATAGTAAAACAAAAAGGTTTGGAGGAAGACTAAATGTTAGCGCTGACACTAGCATGCTAATAAAGGGTTCAAAGCGTCACTCTACCATAAAGCTCGGAGGAGCTGCTGATTGAATATTCAGGACCTGTTGATATAAAACATTAAGCAGGTGTCAATACTTGTGAAATCCAGGACCAGGAAAGGATGGGTTCATGGCTTGAGCAACAAGCACTGTTGGGAAATATCACATGATGTGATTTACCTAGTCATATTCCAAGTCACATTATCACACATTTGTCCTTTGGAGAATGACCAAACATTTGGAGTATGAGTATGACTAAAAGGCAACCCATTGAGTCATTCATAGTTATTAGGGTGTTTATTTAACTATGGGTGCATTTGGTAACTATGGGTGCACTTTTATACAAATCAGTGCATTACAGGAGAATTCTCTCATTCGTTTAAGCGTTCAAACATTTTCATCACATCTTATGTATTGTGCTTAATAGCATTATGTGGTGAAAATTACATTTAAAAATGTTTAAGAATAAAATGTTTGGCTCTTTTGATGATGGCCATTTCATAGCTAGCAATGGATGTATCCTAAAAACGCACAATTATTAACTATTTTCACACTTTTTGCAAAATGTGACATTGTAATACTGACAAAATATTCACTTTACTTACACTTATCTCACTAAGTACCTTTTGAAAAATCTTTATTAGTCAAATTGTTGGTTGTGGTGGAAACTGAGGATCAGTCAAAAATAGGTACAAATCCTTTTTCATAAATTTACTGAACTTTTTGTTTACATGACAATAGCTTTAATGCAATGAATGCAACCAAAAAAATGTTAAAGGTTAAACATGGGTCTGTGAGGAGCGCGAAGCAATAGATGTTTACCTTCAACGACTCTGGTGACTTTGGTCAGAGTTGGATCCCCTTCAATGACTCTCGTAACCTTAGTCATGGTAGGCTGTCCTTCGATTACCCTGGTGACCTTAGTGATAGAAGGTTGACCTTCAATCACACGGGTAACCTTCCTAACGGTAGGATCTCCCTGGATGACTCTGGTGACTTTTGTAACCTCACCAGGAACTGCAGATATAAGAAACACAATACTCATTAAACAAACAAAAAAACATGCAGCACAGAGTAATAATATAGCTCTCTCATGAATAATGAGTTTCATTGGTGGCAATTACCTGTGATGACTCTTCCTAGAGGGAAAAATGTGAAACATTGTTGTTACATTTCAAGAAAACCGAATTTTTGAGAAAACAGATTCAAAGAAACTGATCACACTGAAATGAAACCCATTTGTGATATACATACTCATAAATGTCAGAGGGATCTCCTGATATCTGTATCCGGAAACATACTGCAAAGGAAAGAAAAAGCTAGCTGACACAGAAATTCACTGTAATTTAATGTAAATATCCTGTCTATTACAATTTGTAGGCATGGCAGTAGAATCACACAAAGAAAAGAAAAAAAAGATGGCATTTGGATCCCACTAGACATCTGCTTTGGGAGATCATACCAAGGCATGAGGCCTGAATTTGGTTGCACATAATCAAGTTAAGTCCAGACCAGACCGTCAAGGCAAACAGCCCCTAAACGGGCTCATACTTGTTGAAATTCAATACCTTAATCTGGATGTATCGGATGATCCTTGTCAGGAGTGAACGGAGCTCCTGGCTCCCAACAGGTATATCTTTCAAATAAAAGAGACAGTTGTTTGTTCTTGAAACACGGACTTGACTTCCACAAAAACCATCACTGTAGCTGCAATTTGATAGTTCTCACCCTCAGGGTACAGAAGGGTCCTGACGAAGTGAACAACTCCATTTGTGGCCATTATATCCGACTCAGGAACTTTCACAGTGTTGACCTGCATGCTCTCATTTGCCTACAAATTGCAATATTTTTTCAATTAATAAATGTTATCATAAAACATACATAGTAAATATTATATTATGTAATGTTTGTTCATTTTTTATTTTTAAATTTAACAGCAAAGATCAAACAAAGAAACAAAAAGTGATGAAATGTAACAATTAAATGATATTAATGTACACCTGTATAAATAATACAAAATGTAGATGACAAAAATAAATATAATAAATGTAATATTATAGAAATAATACAATTACTATAACATAGTATAATACAATTTTCATTGGTGTAAGGCAAGCTGATGTATTAAGATTTAGTAATATAAAATAATATATTGACAGCTAATTTAGACTTTATGTTATCTGACATTGTTTAAACTTACAGTATAACCTTACAACATTTTATTTAACCAAAGAAAGTCAATGTTTTATGTGACCTTCCTAATGTAAAGGTATATTAAGGTTGCAAAAAAAAAAACCTGTTAACCATAAAAAACATCCTGTACCTTTTTAATACTTCCATATAATCAAATCAAATCCATTTTTTCTTCTACATATAAATCAGAGGTTGCATCAAGATAAGTGGTTTACTACAAAGCATGGTTTAATTTTACTCAGGAAATTCCCTCTGTATATTACAGAGCAGAAGCATATAATCTGATGAAGGTTCTTGCATGTGTCCTTATAACAGATGTTATGACTTGAAATTAATTTCAAGGCTGGACTGCAGGAGTGCTGGATACTTACATACAACACCTTCAAATTGCTGCCCTGGAGAGATTTGAGGAGGTTAGTGACTCCAGTCTCCAAGCCTCCGCCAATGAAGACGCCGTTACTGAAGTGATAGAGCAGAATGGCTCTGAGGGCGTTAACATCACCTGATCACAGAGAAGAGACGCTGTCATATCCTGTAGACTCTGTCTTTGATCTTTAATCGCATTAATCCTGAATAAAACAAAGCTAAACAGTAATTCTAGATGTGGTGTGCCTTGAAAATGACATGTATGAAAGAACTCACTCTTCAAAAGAGACAAGTCTCTCTCACTGAGCCCTGCAAAAGCCTCATCTGTAGGAGCAAAAAGTGTGAAATCTCCATCCTGTTTGAGCAGGTCAGACAGACCAGCTGCTTCCATCAGGGACAAAAAGATCCTGCAGCAATGAAGTGATAGTCACTACAAGGACAAGAAAGCAATCTTCACTATGACTTGATAATTCTACACTGTTTCTTACTTGAATGCGCCGTTTTTCATCAGAAGTTGGTACATGGTGGACTCTGGTGCTATGATAAGGGTCTTCATGAGATGGAGGGCACCGTTACTTCCATCTTTGCTTCCACGAATCAAGCAGGCGTTCTCAATGCAGACAGCCTTCATAGTTAAAATATTACAAGACAGTTCATTTCCTCTGAGTAGACTAATGGAAACTTTTCGAGCTATTTCTTAGAACTTACAATGTCAATAAATGCAAATGTAAGTAATGACCAAAAAGTAAGAATTCACACACCTAACGTATCAATGATGTCTTTATAGGATTCTGTTCAAGTGTTCCCATATGGCCAAAATATATATGAAACGTATTGTAAATGTGTTGTAAAAATATTTTGTTTAAAAGAGATAAGAATACAGTTCAGATATACAAGCACATCTGGAGATTCAGATATACAAGCACATCTGGAGAACAAGAACAATTGCATGAACACATTTTTTTTTTGTATTAGCTTTATAAGACTATTGGTGTGTGTGTTTATCCATCCTTAAAAATATGTTTTATTTTAGTACATTGGAAAAGCAACTTTTTATTTTGGGATTTTTTAATGCTAAAAAAGGGGAAATATCTGAAATGCTTGAATATAGATTTAAAATAAATTTTTATTATTACAATTTAAAATAAATATTAATTTATATGTTAGCAGTTTCATATGAATACATGAATATAAATAGAAATATACGCAGTATATTTTCCCGCTTTCCATAAGCTTTCCATTGATGTATGATTTGTTAGGATAGGACAATATTTGGCCGAGATACAATTATTTGAAAATCTGGAATCTCAGCGTGCCAAAAAAAAAAAGTTACAGTTTTAAAGTTGTCCAAATGAAGTCCTTAGCAACGCATATTACTAATAATAATAATAAATTTTTTATATATTCATATATATATATTGCCATATGGAAGATTTAAAACCATTAGTAAATCAAGAACAAAGACATATAAAACTGACTGTGCGGTAGACGAAGACTCTGAGAAATTTCCCTGCAAGTGTTTCCAGGCGTTGACCGTTGTACAGCTGACTCAGGACAATCTTGCTCTTCAGGATGTGGTTTTCCAGAATGATCTTCAGGAAGCTCTGGTCCATGGACATCACCTCGTCTAGATTGCAGAGGAATCGATATCATCATATAATGCAACTTGGATTTAGAGTGATTAAAAAGACCCATTAACCTCTTCCATATTAAAACATACACACAACCAAAGAGGCTACACCATTAAAACAATACGTTTCAAACTGCAACATGTAAAGACTTGGCCGGCCTTTCGAGGTGTGCAGTTTAGGGAATGTGCATTCCCAGACAGGACTTTCGGTTATTGTAACCCCAGGCACTGTCCCTTTTCCCCATGCAGCCTAGTAAAAGGAACCATTTACCCCTGTAAATATAATGTGATGAATGTGTTCACCTGTCATTAGCCACAAATGAACTACAAACATGTGATGATGAGGTGAAAGATCCAGCTTAGCCTCCTGTGAGGTCTGAAACATTCTGTATGGGAGGTGGGACAACAGAAGCTTTCGTCTTCTCTTTTTTTCACCATATTTTCAGTGCTGGAATCCCAATGAGGCCATAGATTAACAGAAAGAAAGCTACCGTGTCAGCAAGCTGCCATTTTCCATACACATGTATTGTATGAATCATATGTTTTTACACCTGATATCCCTTGAGGAATCAAAGTTATAGTTATGGGATAGGAGAAGTTAACAAGAAAAGGCACATCAGCAATTGAAAGAACACAGGTCTTGCTAAGGTTGAATTAAAACAGACAATGACAGAGAAGAAACAAGCAGCCGAGTTAAGGCAAGTAGACTATGAAAGTTAGTTTAAAGAGAGATTGACATGTATTTGCTCACCGTTGAAGGCTGTGTTGAGTGGAGCCAGGAGCGTGTACTCAGTCTGGGGTCTCATGGCTGCGGACAAGCCCAGTTCTGTCAACATGTCACTGAAGGTGGCCTGAGATTGTCCAACCAACTCCATAACCTGTTTAGCTTAGATGAAAATAAGCAAAATCCCTTTTTTTGTGCTGTAAAAGATTGTAGTGTGCATTTACAGTACGTTCCTAGCTATTAAAGTTGTACTTTAGCTAGTAAGTTTCTACATATTTTAGAGCTGTCAATCGGAAAAAGAATGTGCACATTTTTTCTGTGATTAATCGTGATTAATCGCAAATTAAAACACTTACGTTTTTATACGTTTTTAATATATTTTATACTTGTTTAATGGCATCCTATTATGAAGGCCAGTATCACTGATACTAATACTGGAACAAATGTCTCGATTATAGCCATTCAACATTACAGTGTAATTGAAAGCTATCCATTTATTAACATTTATTAGGCTTCAAAAAATATAACAACTTTTAATTTAAGTGAACTTAAAGCAACAATGAATGTCATATTTACCTGCACGCTTCCTACTGCTGTCACTTTAAGAACCTGCCGAATCTCACACGCATCTCATTTTCTCACAACTGATTCTCACAAAATGTTCATTTAAGACTGCTCTTATGAGGGTACTTGACAAAACGAACATTTTGGCATAATTGTGTGTTATTGTTTAAGCGCGAAAGAGAACTCGATTCTGGAGAACGTCTTTATTTGCGTTGTGTGTGTCACATAGACAAGACATTCACAGACAGCGTGTTCTCTTTTGTCTTGTCGCGCTTGAATGGTTTAAAGCATTTGCATGAATAAGAGCGTGATCATAATTTAACGCTAGCCAAAGGATGACAGAAAAAACGGATGCTGCGTTAATTGCGTATTTTTAACGCGTTAATGTTGACAGGACCAAAATATTTCTATATAAAAAAATATTTGTAAAATTATATAGATTTCACATGATAAATCAGCCAGATCAGTCATTTCTGCACTCTCAGAAAAAAGGTAAAAGAGACAGATAGGATAAGCTTACCAGAGTTGGGCATGAGAACTTGATCGATGAGGTGGATGACTCCATTGGTGGTGACAATGTCCTTCTTGAGTACCATCTTTATGCCATTGACTGTGAGACTATCGCCATCGCAGCCAATCTCAATATTGCTGCCCTCCTGGGTCTCATAAGATGTGCCGGCCATGATGGCCTCAGAGCACTGAACAGAGTTCAACAGATGGTAGTTGAGGAGAGCTGGAAGAGAAGAAACATCAGTCTCTGTCATCCAAGCACATCTGTTATTCCTCTAACACGCCTCTTGAGATATGAGGAAATCATGGAAAAATTATATTAGTTATGTTTTTTTGATGTTAAGAACATACCACATTAGGTAAAAATCACAAATGGAAACGAGTCTGTTTGAAAATGCATCATACAAACATGCTAAATGACAATGCACAGAGATTTATAACATGTCAAATGTGTTAAAGTCTTTAAATTCTGTGATTTAATATATAGATTATGTAGATAGCATGCAAATGCTTGCATGCAATCCATTATGTTATTGCATCTCCCATTAGTTCCCCAAAGGGAACCTGGGGGATCCTTGGGAGCCTTTGGGTCCACTCTGAGTGAGTCTCAGCAACTCCGAACCATTTGACTGGAAATAGAGCGAGTCTCAAGTCAAAAGTCTGGCTAGGGACTAATAAGAGGGCAGAGATCCCATCGCTACCATTTTTCACTGGATCGTAAAGCTAACAGCTGTTTCCTGTCTATATGTCTCTGGCAAGACAAGGATTATGCTCTTTTCAGAAGGTATTAGATCTTTCTCCTTTGGTCTTACAATGAATATATCGAATTAATGTTTACTAAATTTATTCCCATGACTCTGGAAAACATGAACAAATGGTGCAAAATGGGTGCATATGTTCAAGCAGGCTGTCGTCTCACTGTATTCCTCTTTGTGTTGAATTTGATGGTATTATATGCATTCAGTGGTTAACTGTACCAGGCATCAGTATCTAGGTTAAGCTTGGAGTTTTCCTTTTTCATTTCCATGGCTTCCCTCAATGAAAGTTGCTTAAGTAGCAGATCAAATGTTTTTCCGCTTGGCACAACAGATTTGGCCATAATATTAGTTTTATTTTAGTTTTTACTCAAGCAGTTAATATAAGCCTTAGTGCATTTCAGACAAACCTTATATTCATTAGAGTGGGATATTATGTCATTCTTTTACATGATCACTGGGAAGGCTAATGAATCTGAAATCCAAAGCAAACATCAACCACAGTATGCTGAAAATACTGTAAGACGTACCCATAAACTTCAGTTCTGCTGCCGAGAACCTTCAGATTTGATCTCTTCTCCAAGTGGCTCAATTGTAACCCTGTCTAAATCTCAAAGTAGTCCTATAAGTGTTGTTATGGCATTGTTTGCCAACTGTCTGAGAATCCCAGTTCGGGGTGCAGCGGGCCCATCTGGTTTGAAAGGGGGCAAAATAACACTTGGCCTCACTCAGTAAACTCATATCAACAAACACGGCACGAGGGAACTGCCAGACCGTTTATTTCCTGCACCTTTGTCTCATTAAATAAGAATAAAGCCTTTCTTTGTGCCAAGTCTGCCATCAATATGGGATTTAACATGTCCCTTCTGCAACTTAAAGCACTCAATTTGAGAACAGTGCAATGGGAAATCATGAGGCTTTACATCTTGGTGCTTGGGTTTACCTTGGAGGGAAATCTTGTCTTTCATAAGCCTGTCCATAACCTCTCTATCCAGATTTTCAAAGGCATTGTTGGTGGGGGCGAAAAGGGTGAAGTGTCCTGGCTGACCCAGCTTCTCAATCAAACCGGATTCAGTAGCCACAGTCTGGAAAAGAAATGGAGCATAAACAACTTTTGGTCAATGGGTTTGGTTCATGGACTACATGGCTCCAAGTTTCCTTAACACTTACACTCAAAGTGCTCAGTTCATCGTCGACTTCGATCACATCCTGGATGGTGTTGCCAACAGCCGTGATGACGCGGTCAATGACGTGGACCACTCCGTTGGTGGCCACCTGGTTGCCGTGAATGATCCTGGCACAGTTCACTGTGACAACCTGAACAAGAACCATGTGTAAAGTAAGTCCCTCATGGAGAAGAAAGTAACCTGAAACATAACCCTCCATTTCTCAATATATCAAATTACCCCATTGGAGTAATGATTGATGAGCAGGCTCAAGTCGTTGTACATGGAGGTTGCGGTCATTCCGTTCTTGAGGTCTTTGGTGAGGAGACGTTTGTTGACCATGTGGTAGTGCAGAGCATTGTACAGCTCGATATTAACATTGCTCACCAGAGCATTCCTCACCTCCTATAGAAGAAAGAGGAAGCCAATGCAAAACAGTCAAGGAATTACTCAATTTCCATGTTTGTGCTGAAGATAGAAAGAAGGAATGAGATGTTACCTGATCAAGAAGATCCCATGCATCATTACTGGGTGCGAAGAAGGTGTACGACCCGGCACCTTCAATCTCTTCCCGTAGCTTAGACAGAGCAGAGTAGTCCTGGGTAGTTTGGGCTTTGACCAGGCCAAGGGTGCCATAAACGTTGTCAATGGGAGCAACTGCAAGGAAAGTGATGCAGATTATCAACAATGCAGCCGTGTCCTACATTAAAGCTTTCAAATTAGGTAGCAATCATACTTAGCATACTTAACATTGTACATTTGTATTTTATTGACAATATAACCAGACTTTATGTCATTCCAATGTAACTATTACAAAATCAACTGACCTGCAGGACAGCCTCGCAAGCCGTCCAGCTTCATGTAACCTGGGCAACACTCATACAACACAGTTCTGGACAAAGGGAGGGAAGACATAAAACCAAAAGAACATGTGTTAAGTGAGTATTGAAGCTCAGACATTTGGTGCCACTTGAAAAAATAAAATACCAGTAATGTACAAGCTAAAATTCATTTTTTCCCCTGGATGCCGTTCACTCGTCGTTACAAGCTATCCTGGTTTTAATGATAACACAGTTCACGGTACTGGACAGACAGCCTTTCCATATGGAAACCATTAACTGTCTTTGTACATAAACATGCTATGTGGTCCCGAGGTTTGTGCCTTATTCCACTATCATTATGTTGTCACAGCATTGCATTAATACTTAAAGTGCCCTGAAGCCAAGTGCTGAGACCAACTTGGTGGTTTAGTAAGGCTGAGGGGTATTTTTTGGATCCAGAAAGCCTTTAAAGTAAATTTATAACCCAGTGAAAAACCTTGGTTTGGAAGTTACAATGTACAATGGAAGGAAATGTCGAATCAGCAGGTTTCCAGTAATGGAGGTTGCATTCTGGTATTTCTGTTTTCATTGAAAACGGCCCTTTAAACCAAGCTTGTAAATATGTTTCCATGACCACACAAATGGAATTTCATGGATGAGAAGTTATTTTGCTCTTTGTGGCATTAAGATACACAAAATATAATCTAAAATAAATTATAAAACAGACATGATCTTAAAGATTTTATAAAATGATTAAACTGAATATAAATCTACATGTGCACTTTAAAATGTAAATACACCTATTTTACTAAGCATCATACTTCAGAACTTGAATTATATTTGTAAACGCCACCATAAACATTTTCTGTCAGACCAAGGTTGTGCATCATTGTTGCAGGTTTCTTTTTCTTTTCCATTCCCTGTGCGTTTAGCCAGTTGCAAGTTCATATGCATTATAACAGGCTCTTAATGTGAATAATGGGTTCAATAAAACTCACCTAAGCCAATTATACCAACTATACAGCAGCTCCATATTGTAGAGTTAATAAACATCTGATAATGGGAAACAGGTTTTTTAAAAGGTCCTCTGAGAAAATACCACTGGAGTGTTACAATCCCTTGAGAAGTTCTCAAAGCTGCCGATAATAAACGCACTCCAGCAGTGGTGGAGATTCAGAGATGGACACTTGTCAAGGTTAGTGCACTTGTAAATCTCCACACCAGCAAAACGGTTCCATGTGATGTATATTGCTGAATTCCACAGAAAGAGAAAATAGCCTGCAAATCAGCAAATGAGAACTGACAGTGTCAGTGGAGAGTAATGTGGAAGAGTGGAAACGGACAAGTCCTTGAGATTGAGCAATCACGAGACTAAGAAACTAATAGGGATTTCAAAGCTGTCCTCTATGTGACCGAGGATCCAGAAGCAATAGTTTTGGGATATGTTCCATGTCTTCAATGGAAGTGAAGTGCAGGGAAGGGATAGCTGAGGGATGTTGGTGAGCTCATTAGAGCCTCACTAGAACATGAGTTTCTAAAGCATCTCTTCCAAAAACAGGAGGAAAACATCACTTCTGTTGACCAGACAAACTGAGGGAATGCAACCACATTAATCATTGGGGAGAAGGTCAGATTTTCCAATTGAACTCAACTGATGACTCACCAGGGAAAGCTTCAAAGGATCCACAACATTATGCATATGTTAAAACCATTAGGATGGAGCTAAAACCATCAGATGGTGGAAATATCTGACAAAATAGAAGCTCTGTAGAACACGAAACCTATGACTTGAATGAAAACAGACACTACAAAATGTAATAATTCTCAATTTTCCCTCATCTGCACGTTGAAACACCATCAGTGATATATATATTTTTTTGCACCAATCTTTAAAGGAGATCTAAGACCGTCATACTCAACTCAGAGCAGATATTTACAAAGATTGCCAGACCGCAATGTAATGGTCTGCTGAGTGCAGAGAAAATACTCAAAGCGGAACAGTTCCTGGCTTTTCGATATACAAAACTGCAAGATAGGCAGAAAATCTACATAATATCCCAGGCAAGTCTGGCTTTGCAACTAAGGAAGTTTGAAACCACTGGAGGTTACCTCACATTGGTGCTGTTTGGTCAGATTTGAGAGGACCGGGAAAACTGTGTTGCCTTTACACTCTTTTCCAACCACGGAAAAAAGAAAAGAAACTGGAGGCATAACAAACCCTACATGAATCAACGATTGTGGTTGACCATGTTGGCCTCCAGAAACCACAACCTCATCACTGGAGACTTCAGGACTTTGCCGCTCAACGATATATTGTTGATCTAGATGTTGAAATCTTTTCTTTGTTGTTGTCGTTCTTTGACATTTTACAAGTCATTAAGTTCACTTAGTTTGGAGCTTCCCGAAAAACAAAAGAGGCTGCTGACATTTCCACCTTGTAGACAGCTGTGTATTTTTGCCCCAGGAGAGAAATTTCAGGAAAGGTGTTTTAACACAAGCCAAGCACTCCAGGCGAGCTCTACTGCTTTCTTTAATCATCGATGGCATGTCCTGACAATGTCAGTGGGTCTCACCATTTTATACCAATTAAGGTTCTGCGGCTCCCTGGTTTGTGCCGTAGAAACGCATGGAATTGTAGCTGCAAGCAACTCTTTGTCTTTGTTTTGGCAGCCATATTGAACTGTAAATCTACTAGTTGCTGTCAAATTCTGTATTTCACTAAGTCATTTGGATAGGATGCATTGTAAATTCAACTAAGCTGCATTTGGAGCTCAGCTTAAGTAGGAATTCATATGTGCATGTAACTGTTGGAAGTCTTCATGCACTCTTACCAGTTGGGACAGCAACCTTTCACCTTTGACCATTGGAGCAGCTGGAAATTTCCAGTTTCTGTCAAAGAGACAGGATTTGTAATAGCCTCCAGAAATCATAAAACATTACACTTACGCTTTCTTTCCACAGATGGCCCCTTGGTACCAATTACGGCAAGTGCTGAAGTATTTCTTCTTGGTCCCCATGACTTGCTGGAGAGCGCACACATTTGGTCTGCAGAGAGGTAAAGGTAAGATGGAACGAAATGAGTAAAGCTGGGACAGAAAAGTGCAACAGATGCGTGAAATTGTTTTGTGACAGCATGGTGCTTTTCTTTTAAACCTGGGTGAGTAAAGTTTGACTTTGATGTAATAAAGGTTCAAATTAAGAGAATGACCTACAATTTACCAATTTCAAACCATTCTTAAGGCCTTTGTATTTATTTAATAGATACATAAACACACCGGCAGTCATTATTAAAAATGATTAAATAATTTACAAAAGATATTAAAAAACACTATAAAACATTTTGTCAGGTAACCTAAAAGTACTAATAAATCAAGTATTTCACTGTAAATAAATATTATTTTATATTTTGTAAGTCAAAAAATATTTTTCAGTATGACAATAAAACTGACTGCATTTAGTAATACTAATAATAATAATAAATTCACACAGTTTACATATTTGTTGCGCAAGCACAAAGACAGCTTCAATTAGAAAAAAATATACAGTAATAATAATAACAGCAGCAGCACTGTAACAGTATGTAAAGTAATAACCATACATGTATGTAACATGTTTAATATATATATATATATATATATATATGAATGATAAAAAATATTCTTCAATGAAATTGTATATATATATATATATATATATATATATATATATATATATATATATATATATATATATATATATATATATATATATATATATATATGATAAAAAATATTCTTCAATGAAATATTAATATTGAATTTAAATAAACTATTTATAATTAAACAAATTAATAATTAATAATATCTCTTACCCTTCTTTCTTTGCTCGAATACGACTATGGGAAACTATCTTGTCATAGGCTGAGGAGTCTGCCTCGTCAAAGGCAGACAGCACAAAGAGTGCAAAAGTAGCTGCAAAGAGTAGCTTCATCCCTGCTTTCCCCACTGTGAGACTTCAGAGCAAGAAATGGGCTCCAGCTGAGGGGGAGAGGGCTTTTATAGCTCAGCTCTCAGCTCAGGACAGACTGGCAAACTGTCAGTGCACCAGCCTCTCCTGTTCACCAGTGTGTCTCTATGATCTCACCTCCTAACACCGAATAAGCAAAACACAAAGAGTGGAGGATTAATTCAACAATGAGCTGAGGTGTGAGGAGGAAATGTTGTAGAATTCCTAACAAAAGAATAATTACTGTATATGCATGGAGAGCTCTTAGTCTATATTAGGACTGGTGTGGAACTTTTAAATTTTTTAATTTGACAATCGTTGTTCTTTACTGCTGATATTTGGCATATGAAAGATGTCTGCAGAAATATGGGGCATACATATGTTGCCGTTTTCATAACTTACAAAGGGTCCAAGAATCTGAGAAACGGTTCTATTTTGCATTTTTAACCACCAATTTTTCATTACAAATGAATATAATCAGAATAACAATTTGAGTTAATGTCTTGGTATTACAGCAGTTATCCTGATGTTCATGTATATCCAAAAAAATCTGATTTATGATAGAAACTTGTGTTTGAATGGAAGCAAGAACATCTGACCTTTTGTATGAAGAAGTATATACATATAACTTTTTTTTTTTTAAATCCCATATTTTCACTATTGTATTAGAATTTTCGACATCATGCTCTATTAATCAGGCATAATATAATGAAAAAAAAAGGTTTTTGTTTTATGAAGTCTGCTGGTAAACCTGTAACTTAGAGGGAAAGTATTTCAGTGAAATAAAACATGAAGAATACAATTGTGCAAACCAAAGGCTGCAGGAGTAAAGTATAAATCAGTTACGCCATAGCTTCACTCAAAATATCCACATATTGACACTAATACAAATCAAGCCCTGAAGCATCAGATACAGCAGTTTCATCCAGATTTATGTCTCTGTGCTTGGCTCACTCTTGTGGCCAGATGCAAACATAACTTTGGAAAAGTTGTGGTGGTATCTATGACAACCTTTGGAACATTTTGAATGAGTGGCTCCATCCTGTGGAAAAGTATTGCAATAACAGAAATAAATAAATAAATAAATAAATACATAAAAATACAATAAAATATATTCTCAAAATCACATTGTACTAACTTATTAGCAGGGTTTTAAGGATGAATCTGAAGGCAGCCATCTCTCTGGCGGATGCCACCCTTAAAGGGCACTCTTTTTTTTGCCCTGTTTCTTGAAGAAAACAGAGAACTTAAATATTATTTACAGTTAATTAAAAGACATAAAGGTGAAGCCTAAATAACCAAGTTTTTCCAAACACTCATTCCATCTGCCATTGGTCTCCAAATATATTGCCCTTTAAGGGCCTTCTTTCCTCTGACCTGTTAACCTGGTTGTTTCCTTAAATCCTTGCAATGTACACATTGACACTGTCAAAACAAGATTTCTGTTATCTTTTGAAAAATGTGATGTTTAAAACTTAAAAATTTAGAATAAATCTCACAGAAACATGTTGCAGAAGTGAAAAAGAACGAGACAGATATGAAGAAGCATCTGGAAATAGCTCCTGTACTTTCTTCCCACTCTTTCTCTCTTGCCTCCCCTCCCCGTCTGTGCTTTTATGACTTTTGGACAAGTCGCGCTGCAAGTGTTGCATGCTATGCTTGCGAGCCGAGAGACATTGGTAGTAAATAGCAGAACATGAACATAATCCGTTCAAGCTGCGGAGGAATTCTGCTGTAAACAGACAGGAGATCATGAGATGTGAAAGGAAAGTACAGGACGAAAAGAACAACAAAAATGTAAAAGTGAAAAAAAAACATCAATGTTTTATATACACGTTTTTTTTTTTAGTTTCAGAATTCAAAAATTCTGTCATTAATTACTCACCCTCATGTCGTTACAAACCCATAGACATTCGTTCATCTTCGGAACACAAATTAAGATATTTTTGATGAAATCATCCAGAGACTTTTCACCTACTGTTTTTCAAATACTATTCTCTTGGCCTACTAGTATTTGATTTCGGATGCAGCGTGACACAGTTACCATGTTCTTCTGAACATCGCATTATTCGTTTTTCCATCAAATGTAATAAGGTGGGTGACTAAAAAGAAATACGGAGTGTCTATTCACACCAAATGCAAATAGCGTGCCTTGTTGGCAAGTGCTATTCGTACTAGCTCCGCCTAACAATGCCTGGTTGGGCCAAACAACATTTACAAAATCGGTTTTACTTCAACATCTTCAGTGGCGCAACCAGTAAAGTGTATGGCTAATGGATATTGTTTTTGACGCGATCGATCCAGGTTCGAATCCGCCTTTGCAGAGCTTGTTCTTATCTCTTTTCTCATCACAAATCACATCAGAAAGGCATTTACTTTCAATAAAAATTAAGAAAATGTTCTAAATGTGGAAATAAAGTGCCTAACAAAATGTTTAATAATAATAAAAGCATTTATTGGTAGGGTTAGGAAGGGCTTTTATTGTCCCATTAAGGCGGCATCCATTTAATAATTTTAATAAATGTAATAATTTACACGCTGTTATTATTGCATCCTGTTAATGTACAACAATACTGAGGTGCAAATAGTACTATTACTATTTACACATATTGCAAAGAACTGCTACGTTTATATGGTGTAAATAGGATATACTTAGCACGCTATTTTACTTAGTAAATAGCATCGTCTCGGTTACATATGGTAACCCTCGTTCCCTGAAGGAGGGAACGGAGACGTACGTCGGACGTCCCAGATGAATTGGGATCACTTCAGAGAGCCGCTATCAGCTTTGAGATATAGAGAACAGGCCAGTGGGCCATTGGCGTGCAAGATTTGCATCTCGTGCCCCGCCCCGCGGTTATAAACAGGAAGCGAGAGCAGCGCACTATTGTTTTTCACTGAGGAGCCGAACTAGTGACTCGGCCATGCAGTGATGGTACAGCAACTGTGGTGACGGGACGTACGTCTCCGTTCCCTCCTTCAGAGAACGAGGGTTACCATAGGCAACCAAGACGTTTCCTCTCAGTCGGTCACGTTCTTGGGATCCCTTTGGAAAACGCCACAGTTACAACCACTTCCAGCGCCCAGCGAAGAGCCCCTCAGACCCCGTCTGTTCCGGGCGGGAAACTCACGCAGGGAGAGTCACACTACTGTTCCGCAAGATCCATTTAGCAGACTATTGCGCTGGGAAAGCATGCCTGGGAGGGCCGCTGCGGAAGCCACATCATGCCCAGTGGGAGTTACCATGTGGAAAATACACGTATGGACTGGCCTTGGGCAGTACAACATACGGGAGTCCCAGGGCTGGCCCCGGCCCATATAGGCGGGGGAAAAACACCGTACAACGTAAAGACACGGGCTCGCCATACCGTGGAAGAATACACATTTGAGACCTCCGTGGGGGTCACAACATATGGAACCCAGCCTAACACAAGTTCCACCAATGCATACGACTGTTAGACCTAGTGTTGGACGCTCTGCCACGTCCGACTGCCGCGGGTTGCGAAGGACTCGACAGGGTTCGCCGTTCTGCGGAACTCAACTGGAGCAAATAAGCGCACGTATCCGTTCCGTAGGGAAGGGAGTGGAGCAGCAAGCCAACACTAGAACGGGCACTTCAGGGTTACTGACTATGGGAAGTGAGCCCACAGGAAAAAAACGGCTCTACACGGAGGCTATAAAATCTAGCGAACGTGTTGGGTGTCGCCCAGCCCGCAGCTCTACAAATATCTCTCAGCGAGGCGCCACGAGCCAGCGCCCAGGAAGAAGCTAAACCCCTAGTGGAGTGGGCTCTTAACCTGAGCAGGCAGAGCACGTCTTGGGTTTCATATGCCAAAACGATGGCATCCACTATCCAGTGGGCCATCCTCTGCTTGGAGACAGCCTTTCCCTTCTGCTGGCCTCCGTAACAGACGAAGAGCTGCTCTGAGGTTCTGAAGCTTTGCGTTCTGTCCACGTATGTCCGCAGGGCGCGGACGGGGCAGAGAAAAGCTAGGGCTGGGTCTTCGGCAGAACAGAAAACAAATGGGAAACAAGATTCTCCCCCGGCCCTCCTCCAGGGGAAGGAGTGGAGCTGCGGCCATCTCCTGAAGAGCAGTTTCCTCCGTCTCAGGGTCGCTTGCGGCACTTGTGAGGGATCAGGGGCCTGCGGAGGCTGGCTCGGCGGGTTTGCCCTGAACGTAATCCTCAGATCACCCCGGCCATCCGTCGAAGTAGGTCTATTCTGCGGGGCAGGAATAGCTCTAAATCGAGGTATGGAGAGGGGGACTCCGCCTTCCCGAAGGTAGGTGAGTCTAGATCTAAGCGCCGAGATAGTCATGTTCCTGCAGTAGGAACACGAATTATCCACAACCATTTCCTCAGCGTGCAGGATGCCCAGACACGTGATGCAGCGATTGTGACCGTCAGCAGGTGACAGGGAACGACCGCATCCAGAAACGCACGGGTGGAATGACATATTGAAAAATATGCAGTGTCACACCCGTGTTACTCTTTTGTGAGGAAACGCTCTTTTGTGCTGAAGCACACAGGGGGATGACCGCAACAGAATACAGGGGGAAGTGCAGCCTGTATCTGTACTCACTGTGTTCAAATGCAACGTCCTCACCGAACCAACAGAAAAAAATAAAAATACATTTTCCTGTGCTGTGAGAACAGCAGTTTCCCCCCACTCTATCTTATACACACACACACACACACACACACACACACACACACACACACACACACACACACACTCACTCACATTTCTCATGATCACTATACTATACACTATAGTTCACCATATTCAAAGGACCACCAAAGTCACCGGATTTCAATCCAATAGAACACATTTGGGATGTGGTGGAACGGGAGATTCACATCATGGATGTGCAGTTGACAAATATGCAGCAACTGTGTGACGCGATCGTGTCAATAAGGACCAATATGGATGTCTGAGGAATGTTTCCAGAACCTTGTTGAATATAAGCCATGAATAATTAAGAGAGTTCTGAAGGCAAAAGGGGGTCCAGCCCAGTACTAGCAAGGTGTAACCTACCTAATATAGTGGCCGTTGAGTAGTATAAACACATAAAAACATAAAAATCTGACAGAGGTTTCTATTTTAAATCCCCACCTAACAGTTTTAGTTCTTGGATTGTTGTTATTTATAAAAAACATAAAAAGAACATTCCTAGAACATTAGGAACAGATTCACAGAAAAAATGCTCCACCACATTTACTTCAAAGACATATTTCAATAGAAACAAAGTCTGAGAAACTATCTGCTGACACTTTATTCACTTATAATTGAAAACAGCATGGTGTGCCCCTAGATAAAGGAACTACTGTGAAGTCAATTAATTAAAAACAAGAGTGGGCACTGAATGTTGCCATGGCAACAAAAGACAAATAGCAAGCGATTATGAAAGTGAAAGATTCTATGACTGCTGTAATATTAATCAGCTAGCGTAGTGCAACCAGCCTCTTCAGATTGGAAAAATGACAGATGACATTGTCTGCGTGAAAAACTCCAGTACATGTGGTCTTCATTTTTCAAAATAGAATACATGTAACAAAAGATTGAGCATTAGGTGGATGTTTTTATCCATGCTTAACATGAAATTGAAAAAATACTAAATTGGAACACCAATTATGCAAGTGGAACATAAAGATAACAAATAATCTGAATATTGGAGCATGTTAACAGGAGAGCGATTTTTTATTTCTCAAATAAATCACAGCTGAATTATTACTTATTGTCATGTGATCCATGAAAGTCAGGTGAAACTGTTACGTATAAGAGTTAGACACTTATCCAACATCACATTTGGAGGATAGTGCTAGAAATCTGGTAACCAGACGTAGGCTATGACATCTGTATTATAAGAGCTAGACTTAAATTGCATAGTCATATTTCTTTTTAAATAAGGCTGTGCATCATATGGAACTAAATCTAGATTATTTGGAGCTCAAAGGAGATTAAACTGTATTCGTATTCATTTATACACTACTGTTCAAAAGTTTAAGGTGGGTACGATTTTTTAAAAATGTTTTTAAAGTAGTCTCTTGTGCTCACCCATGCTGCATTTATTTGACCAAAAATACAGTAAAAACATTAATATTATGAAATATTCTTATAAATTAAAATAACTGCTTGCTATTTTATTATATTTATTATTATATTTATTAATAATTTATTCCTGTGATGGCAAAGCTGAATTTTCAGCATCATTACTCCAGTCTTCAGTGTCGCATGATCCATGATGATTTGCTGCTCAAGAAACATTTATTATCAATGTTGACAATAGTTTTGCTGCTTAATATTTTTGTGGAAAACATGATATATTTTTTAGGATGCTTTGAGATCAGCATTTCTATTAAATAGAAATCTTTTGTAACATTATAATTGTCACTTTTGGTCACTTTAATGCATCCTTGCTGAATAAAACATCTTTTTTTAAATACTTTTGAACGGTAGTGTATATTATAATAATAATGATAGGCAGTTTTTCTGGGAATAACACAATTGTTATTTTCCAAGCTGTCATGAAAAGAGTGAAAGGATGCTGCACAGTGAAAATTTAAGGATAAATATATAAAATCAAATAAAAAATACAACTAATTAACAGGTCAGTTGGAAACCGTGTAGTGCTTTCCCGAGCTTCCTCCATTTCTCCTCCTCTAGATGTAGGGTTGCTTTTGGAGTCTGTAGTGCTGGGAAGTTCCTCGAGTCCAAAAAAACCCCAAGCAAATATCTTTTCCTGAGACAATATTCATCTCACAAAACCTGGCCCATATCTGTGCATAAGAGGGGATACTGCTCCATCTCTGACAAAGTACGTCAGCTAAATGTGAGATTCAGATGATTCTTGGTTAAGGTCTGTTTATCTAATGTTCATGTGAAGATGCAATGTGCTCTTTCTCTTGGTCCTCCAACACACTTCCCTCTTCCTCCATCAGGCACTTTGATTCATTCGCTTCCTGTTCAATCTTTCCTGCCAGAGGTTTCTCAACCGTTTCCTCTCTCACCCAGTCTAATATGTCAGGATCTGATTCCTTTGCCTCTTCAGCGAGTGAGTAGATCTTATTTGGGTTGAGACTGGTATGTTTCTTCGGGAATAACCCAAAGTCTGTAAAATCCTTAGGGAAGTCCTTCCTGGCTTTGTCTTTGAGTATCGGGTCAGTCAAAACTAATGGTGATCCATTGACCAGACAGCCGAGAGACTCCCTTGTCTCCTCAGAGTTTTGTTGCTGTAGCGCTGCAGTGACATTGTACAAATGCAGTTTTTTGTTCTGCTGAAGGGCAGAGGAATACTGAAGCAAACCATCCGGATGAGAAACATCAGTAGCCGCTGTGCCCGGCTTATTCGCACGAGTACTTTTCCGGTTGCCATTCATCATTCCAATGACTTCATAACGGAAGCTAGATATGTCCTGCTTCAGCTCCTGTTGAAGTGATGAGAGTGATGTGTCTTTTAATCGAAGCGCTTATTTAAAAGGTGCAGTATTTCATTTAAATGTTTCTCACAATGACTAGTATTTTGATAACTATGTTACAAATGCATACTAAAATTAGATGAAGACTAATTTGAATGTACACGTGTATTAATTTGCAATGGGCAAGGGGGGAAAAAAACTGCTTTATTCTATTAAGAGTGGTCACCTCATGGAGCTGCCATCACATGACCCAAAATTTTATCTCAGAATTGTATTGCAGTTTATTATCTCTTTCTACTGCTGGACACTTTTTGGTTATTAGGTTAATAAGTTATTTCTACAATGGAACTGATAACTTAAAAAAACTTTTGCGGTGATGTAATGCTTCATCTACACCAATAGGTGTCAGTGTAAAGTGCAAGACCACTATTGTGTCCATTGTTTAAAGGAGTAGTTCACTTTAAAATGAAAATTAGCCCATGATTGACTCACCCTCAAGCCATCCTAGATGTCTAGAAGTATAGAGGACTTTCTTCTTCCAGATGAACACAATCTGTGTTATATTAATAAATATACTGATGCTTCCAAGCTTTATAATAGCAGTGTCCATTGAGTTTGAAGCTCAAAAAAGTGCATTCATCCATAATAAACGTACTCCACATGGCTCCGGGGGGTTAATAAAGGCCTTCTGAAGCGAATCGATGGGGTTTTGTAAGAAAAATATCCATATTTAAAACGTTGAAAATTAAAATCCGGCAGACCACCTTCAAATATGGATATTTTTCTTACAAAACCCCATCGATTCGCTTCAGAAGGCCTTTATTAACCCCCCGGAGCCGTGTGGAGTACGTTTATGATGGATGGATGTGCTGTTTTGAGCTTCAAACTCAATGGACTCTTTCGTCACTGCCATTATAAAGCCCGGAAGCGTCAGGATATTTATTCATATAACTCCAATTATGTTCGTCTGAAAGAAAAAAAGCCATATATTCCTCGGATGGTTTGAGGGTGAGTAAATCATCGAGTAATTTTTATTTTAAAGTGAACTACTTCTTTAAGAAGACAAATAAGGGCCAGTGAAACATTAGCTTAATGCAACTTGTTTTTCATCTCAAATCAATGTGAAAATAAAATAACTAAGCTATTTGTAGACAAATAATTTTTCACTGCTTACTTTAAAATTCTCCTCTGTAAGACCCTCCTCAGTCTTGGCATCTCGAATCATGGCGGCCACATATCGTTTTACTAAGTTTCTCAAGACTTCCTGCATTTAGGGAAATAGCAGTACCATCAATCGGTGGAACAATGACAAAGAAATCAAAACAATAGAGAAAGAACTGTAGAGAATTTTTTTTTAAAGTATTTTGTGGTGGAAAGCTACCTGGTATTGGTGGTTGAGTCTCACATTTTCAGCAGCTCTTCTCTGAAAGGACAAAGACATTTGAAATGCAATAATTCTCTCTGTCCCCTACACTATTAAAGTATCTTCTGATTCAAAGACAACCAAGCACATTAGACATCTTATGACACATATTTAGTTGTAATGAAATTTCCCTTGCTCCAGTACATATTAACTTTCTCACTAAAATTTCAATACAATTCATTTTTCTCTGATGTCATATTATTCAATTAAAGCAAATGTAATATAAGACCAACAAAGAAGAGACTAAAAAAAAGGTTATTTATAGTCTCACCCCTATTGTCCCAAATGTCTCAGTCCTCTTTGACCTCCTCTTGAACACATTCACCTTAATCCATGTAATCAGGTAACATATGGATTTGGGACTGGGGATAATGTTGAAGGGAGGTGGCAAGGTGCCTCCTTCCTCAAAATAACTCATCCATAATTTAGTTCTGGCAAATTTCCATTCAATATCAGCATGGTCCTTCAGAAAAGCCAGAACACAAATACGAGAGGCAGGTAATTATTGACAAATTTTAACTTATGTTCTTAGCAGATGCATTCATATCAAATGGATTAACAAGGTACTGCACACTGTACTGTATTTTCCGGAATATAAGTCAAGTCTTTTTTATCATCTGAAACGTACTATGATTTATATAATGCAACTAATGTAAAAATTTTTAAAAAAAAAATCACATATTTGGATTTGTGCTGAATAAGACAAGTATAGTGCCAGTAGTTTCAGTTTTGCTATGTTTAGGCTTGATTTTTTTTAATTTATTATTATATAAATTGTGTTTATAATGAATTCCACTATCATTTGTTTGTTTTATACATATATTTTTCATCTTTTTCTGTTCTGAATACTGTTCAATTTAAAGTATTTGCTATGCAGTGAGGAGAATACAAATATGTGTTTTTTAGCGTAAAGTTTGCAAATGCTTAATTTAATTTACTGATATTTTACATTATTTCTGCATTTAACAATAAAATGTGATTTAAACACTGCTGTGACATACACTCACCTAAAGGATTATTAGGAACACCTGTTAAATTTCTCATTAATGATCTAATCAACCAATCACATGGCAGTTGCTTCAATGCATTTAGGGGTGTGGTCCTGGTCAAGACAATCTCCTGAACTCCAAACTGAATATCAGAATGGGAAAGAAAGGGGATTTAAGCAATTTTGAGTGTGGCATGGTTGTTGGTGCCAAACGGGCCGGTCTGAGTATTTCACAATCTGCTCAGTTACTGGGATTTTCACGCACAACCATTTCTAGGGTTTACAAAGAATGATGTGAAAAGGGAAAAACATCCAGTGTGCGGCAGTCCTGTGGGTGAAAATGCCTTGTTGATGCTAGAGGTCAGAGGAGAATGGGCCGACTGATTCAAGCTGATAGAAGGGCAACTTTGACTGAAATAACCACTCGTTACAACCGAGGTATGCAGCAAAGCATTTGCGAAGCCACAACACACACAACCTTGAGGCGGATGGGATACAACAGCAGAAGATCCCACTGGGTATCACTCATCTCCACTACAAATAGGAAAAAGAGGCTACAATTTGCACGAGCTCAACAAAATTGGACAGTTGAAGACTGAAAAAAATGTTGCCTGGTCTGATGAGTCTCGATTTCTTTTGAGACATTCAGATGGTAGAGTCAGAATTTGGCGTAAACAGAATGAGAACATAGATCCATCATGCCTTGTTACCACTGTGCAGGCTGGTGGTGGTGGTGTAATGGTGTCGGGATGTTTTCTTGGCACACTTTAGGCCCCTTAGTGCCAATTGGGCATTGTTTAAATGCCACGGCCTACCTGAGCATTGTTTCTGACCATGTCCATCCCTTTATGACCACCATGTACCCATCCTCTGATGGCTACCTACTTCCAGCAGGATAATGCACCATGTCACAAAGCTTGAATCATTTCAAATTGGTTTCTTGAACATGACAATGAGTTCACTGTACTAAAATGGCCCCCACAGTCACCAGATCTCAACCCAATAGAGCATCTTTGGGATGTGGTGGAACGGGAGCTTCGTGCCCTGGATGTGCATCCCACAAATCTCCATCAACTGCAAGATGCTATCCTATCAATATGGGCCAACATTTCTAAAGAATGCTTTCAGCACCTTGTTGAATCAATGCCACGTAGAATTAAGGCAGTTCTGAAGGCGAAAGGGGGTCAAACACAGTATTAGTATGGTGTTCCTAATAATCCTTTTGGTGAGTGTAGTATCTGTATTTTTTCCCCTCTCAACAATACAATTTTGACCCAGTGCGATAATTATGTGACTTATTTTCCAGAATATACGGTATATGTAATACACAACAATTACTAGAGTAGGACATTATGAAGATATGTCTACAAGTGCTCAGAAAGGACTTACAGCGATATGTTGATAGGAATTGTTCATCATGGCAATGAGCATGTTGAGGAGGACCACCAAGGAGATGACGTTATAGGTCCCAAACATTGTGGCACCCACAAATTCTGTGAACTTGTGGTCAGCTTGGACATTAGTCACATACAGACTGATCAACCCAAAAATTGACCAAAACAAAGACTGCAAGGTCTCAAATAGCCTACAAACGGAATACAAACTAAATTAGGATGTGCAGTTGCAACTTATACACAACTTTATACACAACAGCTTTCATTGTAGTCTAGGGGCCGGAATTACTAACTATTTGTGACCCTGGACCACAAAACCAGTCATAAGGGTCAATTTTTTTTTAATTGAGATTTATACATCATCTGAAAGCCATCTATTTGGCAGAGATGGCATCTATCCTCCAGCCAGAAAATCTGGAATCTAAGGGTGCAAAAAAAGAAAAAATATTGAGAAAATCACCTTTAAAGTTGTCCAAATGAAGTCCTTAGCAAAGCATATTACTAATAATAATAACTTTTTGATATATTTACGGTAGGAAATTTACAAAATATCTTAATGGAACATGATCTTTATTTAATATCCTAATGATATTTGGCATAAAAGAAAAATCAATAATTTTGACCCATAAAATGTGTATTGTTGGCTATTGCCACAAATATACCGTGCGACTTATGACTGGTTTTGTGGTCCTGGGTCACATTTAAGATTTAGCTGATTTAGATAAGTATTGAGATATTAAATATTTAGAACTTTAACATTTTTTCCCAAGACTTACGTTGAGAAAGCATTGTTTTGGCGTTCACAGCGGATGCCTTTGCAGCTTATGCCATCACTAGTCTCGTAGTAGAAGTAAAGCTGATTGAGTCCATTAGCAAAGGCAAGCAACACCAGGCAGTAGATGAACAGGAACTTTAGGATGTCCAGGAGCATCCGCCCTAATGATATCTGCAAAGGACCTAGGTGAGAGTTGGCCGTGAAAAGTGAGATGAGGCGAAGAGAGCTGAAGATGTTGGCAATGGCGAACACCGCCTCAGCCACCAGTGTGGGGTGCCACATTTCCCAGGTTTCCCTGGGTTTGCAACCACTGTACTGTTAGGAAAGAAAGAAGAGTAAATTACTCTTGTTTTATTCACACGTGATTCCCACCAGTGATTGTTGGAATGTTACACACCTTAACATAAGCTACAATCTTCAGTGAGATGGTTGCAAGATACAAGGAATTCATCACAAAGTCCATGAGGTTCCACCAGTCATGCATGTAATCTTGAAATCCACCATCCCACATCTGCTTGATCTCTGTCCATATGAATCCTGCAAAAGCAGCCAAGAGATTTTGTCGGTTCATGTTCAAAGAACTTAATTATTTTCTGGTCCAAGTGCATCTGGCAAGAGAACGTATAGAAAAACTGTTCTAATGCACAAGTGTAATTGAAATTTATTCATTTATTTATTCAAATTTATATTTTAATTACAACGAAAAAGTAAAAACTTTTTATAATTATTATTATTATTTTTTTACTATTAGTTAATTAATTGGGAATCAAACTAAAAATTATAAACATTTTTATGTGTCTTAATATTAATGGGTAATGTTCATTTGTATATGTACTAATGCATTTAACATTACAAATGTCATAAGTTAAAATTAGTTAAAGTATAAGGAATTTTTATTCAGCAAGGACATATTTGATCAAAAGCGATAGTGTCTCAACAGATTCCTATTTAAAAGAAATACTGTTCTTTTGAACTTTCTATTCATCAAAGAATCCTAAAAATGTATCACGATTACCACATATTAAGCAGCACAACTGTTTACAACAGGGTTATTTCAAACCTTTCCCTGGAGGGCCAGTGCGCTGCAGAGTTTAGCTCCAACCCTAATCAAACACACCTGAACATGCTAATCAATGTCTTTAGGTTCATTAGAAAATCACAGGTAGGTGAGTTTGATCAGGGTTGGAGCTAAACTCTGCAGCGCACTGACCCTCCAGGGCAAGATTTGAATAACCCTGGTTTACAACATTGATGATAATAATAAATGTTTCTTGAGCACCAAATCAGCATATTAGAATGATTTCTAAAGGATTCCAAAAATTCAGCTTTGCCATCACAGGAATAAATTACATTTTAAAATATATTAAAATTTAAAAAAACATTTTTTTTATTGTAATATTATTTCACATTATTACTGTTTTTCTGTATTTTGATCAAATGTATTCAGACAAACTTTTCAATGGTAGCATTAACCTTTAAAAGACTAGTTCACCCAAAAATGAAACTTCAAAACAGAAACAGCCATTCACTGCTATTATAAAGCTTGGAAGAGCCAGGACATTTTTTAATATAACTCCGATTGTGATCGTCTGGAAGAAAAATGTCATATACATGACTTGAGGGTGAGTAAATCATGGGCTATTTTTAATTTTTGGGTGAACTAACCCTTTAACGAATGCTGTAAAATGTTAATGAATTAAATCTAATTGTAATGGTTATTATTTGAATTAAAATGATAATTTGTCATCCTTTCTTAATCATTCTATATTGGATCACAATTGTATCTCAAAATCCTTTCTCTGTAAGAAATAGCTCAGTTTAGTACCAGATTATGAAATCATATCAGTTCTGTAGGGATGTGGTGTTACCTAGAACCCAGGGCAGGATCATCCACTCCACGGTGGTGGGCTTTGGACCTTGACGATCGGGATTGTTAGAGACAATGTGCTGGGAGGCCAGCAGCAAGAGGAAGAGAAAGGTCAAATAAGAGGCGGTGTGACAAATAAACTTGATGAAGGGCTTGCGGATGAAGAGACCATAGCGGCTCTTGGGTGCCACCAGGTAACAGAGGGAGAGCAGGGGGAATAGGAGGCCGATGAAAACGCAGGTGATGAACTTGCCAGCCCAGTGACGTCTCCTCCAGCCAGGAAATTCATCATACCAGCGCGAGGCCAACAGCTGCTGGCAATTTGGCTGTGCTACAAACTGAGAGAGAAACGAATAGAAGAGAATACAGGGAAATCATACGTTACTATCTAAGTATGAACAGGTGGTTTGGGAAGCAAGCTGCCAAATCAGTCATTTTCCTTTTTCCCGCCGTTTTTCGGTCAGATTTCCCAGACTGTTACCATTTGCAAGAATTTTATGTCTGTGTACATACATTACTTTGACATAGTTTGTTTATGACATAGGAGCATAAACTTAAAGAAACATCATTATGCCATGTACTCCACTTTAACTGAGCCTTAAACTGCCAGTAAAATTAAATTACAGCACAAGCAAACTATACATCAGTGTTTTCAGCAGTTTGCCCAAAGCCAGACTCCAGGATACCCATGTAAAGCGAGCATTAGTGTCTTATAAAGTCAGAATGATGAAGTGAACATGAACAGTAAGGCAGGAGGTCTGAGTTTCGCTCATTTATTCCCCATCAGAGTGCTGAGCCTCCAACACAATATAGCCAACATGTTGCTTCATACTGCAAGGCAGTCAAACACTTACGCAACGGTTTGTAACGTGATTTGATAATCATATTGTTGTAGCCAAAAAAAACCAAACAAACAAAGCAGCCATTTAGATGCCAAGATCCGAAGGCACAGCGCCACCTAGATGTTGTAAAATCATAAAAATGTTACGAATTTTGAGATGTTAAAATTCAGCATTAGATTGAAAGCACATTTTTTCAAACTTGTCCTACAGCTTTAATTGGATCTTCGACCAATTTTTGTCAGATCATCTCAAGGTCAAGGCTTAAAACACTCTTGTGTAACTAATATAATCAGAAAAAAATTAAACACATTTTCATGACTTGCAAAGCTAAAAAATATTTAGCCACAAATTTATTTTAGTACTAGTTTTTGATACCGATTATATTGTAAAGGTTTATAAGTTGCCTTCATTAAACTTAGAATGGCAATAATACTAAATGTAATGCCTTTTAAGCATAAATTATATCAAATTAGCACACTAAGGGTACGTTTACACCTTTACACCTGAAAAGTTTTTCCTTTGCTGTATTATTCATGCCAGGCTAGTAGTTGTCACTTTGTAAAGAAACACTATGCGCCTGTAGATTGAATGTTTTCGCATAAACTTGCACTTTGAAACCCGTTGTCAAATGTTTGTATTTTCAGGCCCCCAAAAAGCCGCTATCGTGTTAATGAAGAGACAAATGCATAAAAAGCTTTTAGTAGAAAACGTCTCGGTTACGTATGGTAACCCTCGTTCCCTGAAGGAGGGAACGGAGACGTACGTCGGACGTACCAACGAATTGGGATCACTTCTGGGAGCCCCTATCAGCTTCGAGCTATCTAGAACCGGCCAATGAACAATTGGCGTGCGAGATTTGCATCTCACGCTCCGCCCCGCGCCGCGGGTATAAACAGGAAGCGAGAGCGAATGCACGCTGTTTTTCACTGAGGAGCCAAACGTAGTGGCTCGACCTGCAGTGATGGTACAGCAACTGTGGCGACGGGACGTACGTCTCCGTTCCCTCCTTCAGGGAACGAGGGTTACCATACGTAAGTAAGTAAGTAAGTAAGTAAAATTTTATTTATATAGCACTTTTAACGCTACAATGCACAAAGTGCTTTACACAGCAATAACAATAAAAACAATCATTTAAACACATAATGAAGAGCTATACATAATGAAACAAAATATAATATAAGGTATCAAACCCAAACTACACAAGGACATCATTGAATACTAAAAGCACGTCTATACAAATAAGTTTTCAGACGACATTTAAAAACAGACACACATTCAGATGTTCTAATATCCATTGGCAAACTATTCCATAATTTTGGAGCTCTCACGGCAAATGCTCTATCTCCTTTTGTTTTAAATCTAGTTCTTGGAACATCCAGCAGCTTCTTAACAGACGACCTCAGACATCTCCCTGCTTCATAAGGTCTCAGGAGCTCAGTTAAATATATAGGTGCCAGACCATTTAATGCTTTGTATGTCAACAATAAAATCTTAAACTCAACCCTTGAATAAACAGGTAACCAATGTAAAGACGCTAAAACAGGTGTAATATGTTGAGATCTCTTTGTTCGTGTCAGTAATCTGGCTGCAGCATTTTGCACCAATTGTAAACGAGATAAAGTGCGATTGTTCAAAGACGAAAACAAAACATTACAATAATCAAGGCGGGAGGATATAAAAGCATGAATAAGCTTCTCTGTATCATTAAAATGTAAAAACTGCCTCACCTTGGAAATGTTTCTTAACTGATAAAAACAGGACTGAATCAGCTTCTTAACATGAATTTCAAAATTTAGATTAGAATCAAAATAAACACCCAAATTTCTAACTACCTGCTTAATATTTGGAAAAACCCCATTTAGAGCAAGCTCAATCTTATTTTTCCTTAAGCCCTGACCAATTATCACAACTTCAGTTTTATCTGTATTTAACTGCAGAAAATGTAAGGCCATCCAATTTCTTATGTCAGTTAAGCAAGCTTGGAGGACATCCAAACTATTTAGATCCTTAGAACTCAATGAAAAGTATAACTGTAGGTCATCTGCATAACAATGAAAATTTATATTATGTTTCCTGATTACTGCACCTAATGGCAGCATGTAAATTGAGAATAAGATTGGTCCTAAAAGTGAACCCTGCGGAACTCCACATATAAGTTCAGAGCGTTGGGAAACTTCCTCTCCTACTGACACTACAAATGTCCTGTTTGACAAATAAGATACAAACCAATCCAATGCCCTCCCCGAAACCCCGACCCATGTTTTTAATGTTCTAATTAAAATGGAATGATCCACTGTATCAAAAGCTGCTGTCAAATCTAATAGAACTAAAACTGAACATTCACCAGCATCCTCTGCCATCAATAAATCATTAGTAACTCGTAAAAGTGCAGTTTCGGCACTGTGACCTGCTCTAAAACCTGACTGGAATTTCTCAAAAATATTATTTTCATTTACAACCTTCAATAATTGATTGGCTACTGCCTTTTCTAATACTTTTGAAATAAAAGGTAGTTTTGAGATGGGTCTATAATTATTTACAACTGCAGGATCTAAGGAAGGCTTCTTCAGGAGCGGTTGTACTGTCGCCATCTTTAGATCCTCAGGAACACATCCAGAGACAAGAGAGCTATTCACTATAGACAGTACAATGGGACTTATAGTTCCAATCACTTCCTTGAACAGTCTAGCAGGAACCACATCATTAAGACAACTCGAAGGTTTCAAATGTTTCACAATCTCAGAAATATCTTGCTCGGATACAGGTGAAAAGGAATCCAACAATACCATTCTACGAGATAAATTATTCTCATTTTGAACCAAAGGCGGCGAAATTGAAGCCCTTATATTTGCGACCTTCTCCACAAAAAATTTCATAAAAGACCTACAGTCTATAGGACTCAAGGTAATGCTAGGCCGCGGGTTAGTCAGTTCATTTATTACATTAAATAAAAACTTGGAATTGTGACGGTTATTATCTATCAATTTAGAAAAATAATCAGATCTCGCAACTTTAACCGTCTTATTAAAAAGCAAGAGTGAAACCTTCCAGTGCTCAAAATTAACATGAAGTCTAGTTGATTTCCAAATTCGTTCAGCTTTCCTGCACTTTCTCTTTAATATACGAATATCATCATTTATCCATGGTACTTGATTTGCTAGAGACTTGGTTTTTATTTTAACTGGGGCCACTGAGTCTAATATTGAGGAACAAAGACTGTTAAAATCATTCAGCTGATCAACTGTAGTTGCATCATAAGCCCAGTCAACTGTTGAAGCATAAAAACTTGCTGAGAATCTATCAGCAACTTCTGGGTTTATAACACGAGATAAATAAGTACCGCTTGTCTTAATGTTGTTTCGTTCTACAGCCAATTGAATATCAAATATAATGTTTTTATGATCAGATATCACACTCTCTTCTATTAAAAAATTATTTGGTGCTAATCCAAAAGTAAAAACTAAATCTAATGTATGGCCATGGCTATGCGTAGAGCCTGACACATGTTGTTCTAAATTGAAATATTGAGTGATTTTTAAAAATTCATCAACTGCATAATCATTTACCCTATCAACATGAATATTAAAATCTCCAACAATAATCATCTTGTCATAATATAAAACTAAATCAGAAAGCATTTCAGCAAATTCATTTTTAAAACTAGCATTAGAATTAGGTGGACGATAAATCACACAACAGAGAATAGGATCTTTCCCCAATATCTTAAACTGCAAAACTTCAAAAGCCGAAAAAACTGAAACAGTTTGCTCAGAACACATAAAACAATCTTTAAAAATAGCAGCAATGCCCCCACCACGACCACTTGGCCTCGGCTTACTAAAGTACTTATAATTTTTAGGACACAACTCATTAAATTGGGTATGCTCTTCATTATTTAACCAAGTTTCTGTCAAAAACAAAAAATCTAAATCAAGAGATGTAATAAAATTATTCAAAATGAAAGTCTTATTAGACAGTGACCTCACATTTAACAAAGACATCTTAGCAGTGATTGCTGGCGAAATACAAGTAGTGGAAGTTTTAACCTGTATAAGGTTATTTAGATTAACTGCAATATTTTTTCTAACTACTTGCCTGTTATAGCTCACAATACAAGGGATGAAATTGGCTAGTATGTCATCTTTTCTAGACGTGAGACTCACTACAGAAGATTTGTCGGTACATAAACCCAAAGATTGATCTAACGTAACCGAGACGTTCCCATTCAGTCGGTCACGTTCGACGTACGTCGGACGTACCGACGAATTGGGATCCCCTATGGAAAACGCCATATTTACTACCACTTCCAGCGTCCAGCGATGAGCCCCACGGACCCCGATCTGATGCGGGCGGGTAGGTTCACGCAGGGAGAGTCAAAGCTGCTGTTCCGCATGACCCATTCAGCTGACTGTATTGGATAACGCTGGGAAAGCGTGCCTGTGAAGGCAGCTGCGGAAGCCACATCATGCCCAGAGGGAGTTAACATGTGGAGAATACACGTATGGGCTGGCCGTGGGCAGCACAACATACGGAAGTCCCAGGGGTGGCCCCGGCCAATTAGGAGGGAGACAACACGTACCTGGGACGGCAGAGGAACTCTGCCGAGGGAAGACACGGGCTCGCCGTAGGGAGCCGTACCGTGGAAGAATACACATATGGGACCGCCGTGGGGGTCACTACATACGGAACCCAGCCTAACACAAGTTCCACCAATGCATACGAGTGTTAGACCTGGCGTCGAACGCTCCGCCACGTCCGACTGCCGTGGGTTGCGGAGGACTCAACAGGGTTCGCCGTTCCGGGGAACTCGACTGGAGCAGAATAAGCGCACGCATCCGTCTACCATAGGGGAGGGAATGGCGCAGCAAGCCGACACTAGAACGGGTACTTCGGTGTTACTGACTATGGGAAGTGAGCACACAGGAAGACACCGGCTCTACACGGAGGCTATAGAATCTAGCGAACGTGTTAGGTGTCGCCCAGCCCGTAGCTCTACAAATATCTGTCAGCGAGGCGCCACGAGCCAGCGCCCAGGAAGAGGCAACACCCCTAGTGGAGTGGACTCTTAACCCGAGCGGGCAGGGCACGTCTTGGGACTGATAAGCCAAGACGATGGCATCCACTATCCAGTGGGCCATCCTCTGCTTGGAGACAGCCTTTCCCTTCTGCTGTCCTCCGTAACAGACGAAGAGCTGCTCTGAGGTCCTGAAGCTTTGCGTTCTGTCCACGTAAGTCCGGAGAGCACGGACGGGACAGAGAAAAGCTAGGGCTGGGTCTGCCTCCTCCGAAGGCAGCGCTTGCAGGCTCACCACTTGGTCCCGGAAGGGAGTAGTGGGAACCTTGGGCACATATCCAGGCCGGGGTCTCATGATCACATAAGAGTTACCGGGCCCGAATTCCAGGCACGATTCGTCGACCGAAAATGCCTGCAGGTCCCCTACCCTCTTGATGGAGGCCAACGCAGTCAGGAGTATTGTCTTTAACGACAGAACTTTCAACTCAGCTGACTGCAGAGGCTCAAAAGGTTCTCTCTGTAGTGCAGTTAGCACCAGAGTTAAGTCCCAAGAGGGTATGGAGGGAGGACGAGGTGGATTTAATCTCCTCGCTCCCCTAAGGAACCTGACGATCAGATCGTGCTTACCTAGAGATTTTGCATCTACGAGCTCATGATTAGCGGCGATAGCGGCGACATAGACTTTGAGGGTGGAGGGAGACAGCCTTCGCTCCAACCCATCCTGTGGAAAGGTAAGCACAGATGCGACCGAACATCTTCGGGGGTCTTCTCGGCGAGAAGAGCACCAGTCGACGAACAGGTTCCACTTCAACGCATAGAGGCGCCTCGTAGAGGGGGCTCTAGCGGAAGTGATGGTGTCCACTACCGCTTGCGGTAGGTCACCTAGAACCTCCGCGTCCCGTCCAGGGACCAAACATGGAGTTTCCAGAGGTCCGGACGCGGGTGCCATAGGGTGCCCCGTCTCTGAGTCAGGAGGTCCTGTCTCAGAGGAATGGGCCAGGGAGGTGCTGTCGCAAGGAGCACTAGTTCCGGGAACCAAGTCCGGTTGGGCCAATACGGAGCGACCAACAGGACCTGCTCCTCGTCCTCCCTGACTTTGCACAGAGTCTGCGCAAGAAGGCTCACTGGGGGAAACGCATACTTGCGTTCTTCCCGGGGCCAGCTGTGGGCCAGGGCATCCGACCCGAGGGTCCCCTCGGTCAAGGAATAGAACCACTGACAGTGGGTCGTCTCTGGGGAGGCAAACAGGTCTACCTGTGCGGCCCCGAAACTACTCCAGATTAGCTGGACCGCCTGGGGATGGAGTCGCCATTCTCCCGGAAGTACCTGCTGACGTGACAGCTCGTCGGCCGCACGATTGAGCAGGCCCGGAATGTGAATGGCACGAAGCGACCTCAGATGCTTCTGACTCTATAAGAGGAGATGGCGGGCAAGTTGCGACATGCGACGGGAGCGTAGACCACCCTGTTTGTTGATGTACGCTACCGCCGCAGTGTTGTCCGTCCGGACCAGAACGTGCTTGCCTCTGAGCGGCACTTTGAAGCGGCTGAGTGCAAGACGAACTGCTAACAACTCGAGGCAATTGATATGCCATTGCAGTTGAGGCCCCGTCCACAGACCCGAAACTGCAAGCCCGTTGTACGTGGCACCCAAGCCCGTGGATGAGGCATCCGTGGAGACAACGGAGTGCCTGGACACTTGTTCTAGGGGAACTCCCGCCCGGAGAAACAGAGGGTCCGACCACGGGCCGAAGGTTTGGCGGCACCTCGGAGTCACTTGGACGCGGAGGGAACCGCTGTGCCACGCCCATCTCGGGACTCGATCGTGTAGCCAGCGTTGAAGCGGTCTCATATGAAGCAATCCGAGCGGCGTTACTGCGGCTGCGGATGCCATATGCCCCAGGAGCCTCTGAAAATGTTTCAGTGGAACCGCTGTCCTGCCTTTGAACGAATTCAGGCAGTTCAACACCGACTGGACGCACTCCTCGGTGAGGCGCGCAGTCATGGCGACCGAGTCTATCTCCATACCGAGAAAAGAGATCCTCTGCGTGGGACAGAGTTTGCTCTTCTCCCAGTTGACCCGAAGTCCCAACTGGCTGAGGTGACTGAGCACCTTGTCCCTGTGTTCGCACAACTGCTCTCGCGACTGGGCAAGAATCAGCCAGTCGTCGAGGTAGTTGAGGATGCGAACACCATGCTCTCTCATGGGAGCAATGGCCGCCTCCGCAACCTTCGTAAAGACGCGGGGCGACAGGGACAGGCCGAAGGGTAAGACGCGGTACTGATATTCCCGTCCCCCGAACGCGAAGCGCAGAAAGGGCCGGTGTCGAGGGAGAATCGAGACATGAAAGTACGCGTCCTTCAGGTCGATCGCTGCAAACCAATCTCGGGGACGGATGCACCTGAAGATGCGCTTCTGCGTTAACATCGTGAACGGCAGCCTGTGAAGGGACCGGTTCAGGAATCGCAGGTCCAAGATCGGTCGTAACCCGCCGCCTTTCTTGGGTACAATGAAGTACGGGCTGTAGAACCCGGACCTCATATCGGCTTGAGGGACCGGCTCTATCGCGTCCTTCGCCAGTAGGACAGCGATCTCCACCCTGAGCACGGGGGCGTTCGCCTCCACTACAGTCGTGAAGTGAACGCCCCTGAACTTGGGGGGACGCCGGGCGAACTGAATCGCATAGCCGAGTCTGATGGTACGGATGAGCCACCGAGACGGGCTGGGAAGCGCTAGCCAGGCTCCCAGTCTCCGAGCAAGGGAGACCATCGGCACCACAGACGTACCCGCAGCGGGGCAGCGAGGCGGAACGCAGGGATCCGGCTCGGACGGCATGGGAGCGGCCCGCAGCGGGATCTGAGTGTGCTGTGCAACACTTACCTGCATCCGCGGAGGGGACGTGCGAGTGTGGGGAGGCCGCTTGTGTGCGTCCCGACAGCCGGCGTCCCCTGCTGGCGAAGGGAGAGGTACTTGAGGGTGGCGAGGTACTTTATGGAAGCTGCTCTTTTATTGATGTTTTGGGTGCCGCTGGCACTGGGGCCAGCGGCAGAACAGAAAAACAAAAGATTTTCCCCCGGCCCTCCTCCGGGGGAAGGAGTGGTGCTGCAGCCATCTCCCTCAGAGCAGTCTCCTCCATCTCTGGGCGGCCCGTCTCAGGGTCGCTTGCGACGACGCTTGCCACCTGGCTTGGCAGCGGCCTGAGCGGGCTGGACATCCTTCCCACGGCCGGCCCCACGCCGTCGGCTGGTGGAAGGCTGCTGCGGTGCCTTGGCGGGGGCGGAGGCGGCGGCGGGTGGACGTCCTCGGCGATGAGTAGTCGGAGGCGCTGCTGCCGGCGGCGGGGTGGAGGCAGCAGCGGGCCGCCGGGGCAGGATGTGCTTGATCGCCTCCGTCTGCTTCTGGGCGGCCAAGAACTGTTGGGCGAAGCTCTCGACCGCGTCGCCGAATAACCCAGCTGACGAGATGGGGGAGTCCAGGAACCGATATTTATCGGTCTCCCTCATGTCAGCCAGGTTAAGCCAGAGATGCCGCTCCTGGACCACAAGTGTGGACATCGCCTGACCGATGGCACGGGCGGTGATTTTCGTCGCCCGGAGGGCGAGGTCCGGAGCCGTCCGGAGCTCCCGGAGGAGCTCTGGGTCAGGCCTACCCTCGTGCATGTCAAGGAGTGCCTGGGCCTGGTGGACCTGAAGCAACGCCATGCCATGCAAGGCGGACGCAGCCTGCCCGCAGGCCTTGTAAGCCTTCCCGGTCAGACCGGAAGAGAACTTACAGGCCCGGGACGGGAGACGTGGGTCACCGCGCCAGTTAGAGGCGGTCGCCGGACACAGTTGCATCGCGACGGCGCGCTCCACTGGCGGGATCCCCACGTAACCCTTGGCTGGCCCGCCGTCGAGGGTAGTGAGGGGGGAGGAGTCACTCGGCCGGTTTCTGGCAGAAAAAGGTGCCGTCCACGACCTCGTGAGCTCCTCATGCACCTCCGGGAAGAAAGGTGTCGGGGCGGGACGCTGAGAACCAGCGCGACCCACCCCGAGGAACCAATCGTCCAACCTAGAGGGCTCGGGACACGGTGGAGGGTTCCACTCGAGCCCAACCCTTTCGGCGGCCCGGGCAAGCATAGCAGCCATCTCAGGGTCCGGGGCAGCCGTTGCCACTCTCCCAGAGGGAGGCAGTACAGCTGACCCTTCATCCTCTGAGGACTGAAACTCCCCCTCCGATGCAGCGATTGACATCTGTTCGTCGGCTGGAGCTCCAAAAGTCACCACTGGTCTCCCGTGGGAGGGTCCAGCGGGTTCTCTTGGAGGCTCTACCGGCTGCGGAGCTGAGGGATTAGGGGCCTGCGGAAGGTCGCTCGGCGGGTTTGCCCTAAACGTAATCCTCAGATCACCCTGGCCATCCAAAGAAGCAGGTCCGCCCGGGTTAGGGGCAGCCCTGGTTCGTGGGATGGGTAAGGGGACTCCCCCAGCCCGGAGGTAAGAGAGTCTCGATCTTAGCTCCGAGATAGTCATGTTCCCGCAGTGGGAACATGAACTATCCACAAACGCCGCCTCAGCGTGCTGTGTGCCCAAACACGTGAGACAGCGATTGTGACCGTCAGCAGGGGACAGGGAACGACCGCATCCAGAAACGCACGGGTGGTAAGACGTCCTGAAAAGGACGGCACGTCACCCGTGAACTCTTTTGTGAGGAAACGCTCTGTGCTGAAGCACTCAGGGGGAAACGCGACAGCGCACGGGATTGTGTGCAGCCCGTGCCTGTACTCAACAGGAAAAACGCCCAACCAGACCAACAGTGCTGTTGCTGTGAAAACAGCAGTTTTTCTCTGTTTGCAGAGGCAGCCGATGAGTCAGCGCGGATCCCTGCTGAAATGTGCCGTTTCTCCAACACCCGTCTCCTCTGGATTCTCCGGTTCAATAAACTCTTGCTGATAGCAGCGGTAAACTCAAGCGATGCGTTGAGAGTCGTCTTCATCTGCCGTTTGGCTCCGAAGTGAATGACAACGTGCATTCGCTCTCGCTTCCTGTTTATACCCGCGGCGTGGGGCGGAGCGCGAGATGCAAATCTCGCACGCCAATTGTTCATTGGCCGGTTCTAGATAGCTCGAAGCTGATAGGGGCTCCCAGAAGTGATCCCAATTCGTCGGTACGTCCGACGTACGTCGAACGTGACCGACTGAATGGGAACGGTTGTTTCCTCTCTCATTGTAGTGCATTAAAAGTCCTTTATTAGACGTTTTGCTCTTTGTAATGTATAAATATTCAATCTAAAATAAAAACTTAAACTATAAAATACTGGAAAAACAAAAACTAAACTACAGTCACAGAGTAAAAAATAACAAAAAAGTAAACCAAGACAACAATCTGATATTACATCTCTCAATTTGTTTCTTGTTCACATCAGATTTGAATTTCTTATTGATTTAGAATTGCATGCGTTTGGCACATGTGTGCAAAAGAGTTAGTACAATTGTCTACAATTTGCTCAATAACTAAATGCACATGGTTTGTTGATCAAAACTGATGAGATTCTCAGTGAAACTGTCAAACTCTTCACAACTGCTAAACATTCTTTCATTATGTAATGACTGAGACAAATCAGACACATAATTACTTACTACATTAAGCAAATGTGCTTTTTTAACTATAAATATGCTTTATGCTTAGTTGCAGACCTTCCTCCAAGAAAGCAAGAAAGGTCTCCGTTACCAGGGCTACCATCACATAAGACTTTGTTTGTGACCATAAAGAATTTGCAGAGCTGTGACTCTCACTTCAGTCTTTTTGAAAAGGACAAATCAAGCCATCTTAAACCAATATTGCTTGTATATAACCACTTGAGAAATATGTAAACATATATCCATCTCATGATTTTTCTTTTATAGGGTTTGGTCTATGTATTAAGTCAATCTCTGTTGGATTTATGTTTCAGAATTGCATACTATGGTTAACAAAAATCATGTGTATGGCATGTTTGGTGTCTACGAAGTTGTAATTTAAAGATCTGAATGATTGTGTATATGATATGTCGATACCTGTGCAATATTTTAGTATTACGAGAATCTTTAATAGTTCCTTCATCAGCATCCAATCTGCAAACGATCTGCTTGAGACAAAGGATCGTAAAACTTTCCCTCCGAAAGTCTGAATACAATTGGCTCTCTGACTGAAGGGGTGGGGACGTCTCCCAAAACTTTTAAGGAGAGACGCACATATCTGCCCTCTCTCTTCTCCCTCACATCTACGACTGACAAGCTGTGTCTTCGGGATTTCGCCCGGCAGGCCCTCCAAGCAGGGTGGGCCTGCACACACATCAAGCCATGTGCGTGTGTGGGACAGGAAACCCGAAGCCACCACATGGCCGGTGGGCCAGCAGGCCCAACACCTCAAGCCATGTGGACCTTCTTCGACCATCACACAGTCTCTGCAAGTTAACCGTCGTTCCTTCGCTCAACACGGAAGGAATTTATCGCAACTGCAAAACCATCGGACCGAACCATCAAGACTTTCTCCTGCGACTGTATATATGAACGCCTTCCAAGGCAAATGCAAGTAATTTACTGTGAACTAAATCGCTGTGTAGTTAGTTAAAGGTAAACCCCTTTGTTCAAATAAAGGCGCTTGTTGTCTTAACTGATAGTCATCCCAGGTTTTAGACTCTTTTCATAACTTCATCCACCTTTTCTGACCCGGTTGTTCAACCACTTTAACTTGCCTCTTACCATGTATGTGTGATGTGTGTTTTATGTTAGTTTAGACTTGTCCTTGCTTTAGTTAATAAAATTTGTGCACAATATATGTTTGGTTCTGACTCCCTGCCTGCAAACAAATTGTCACTTAAATGATCGATCTTGTTATGCACTCTAAGCGCTGTAAATTGAAGGAAGAATTATTTTTCTGTGGCCATGAAAACTATCCTTCTCTTAGAATTAATTAATAATCAATACTGAGTGTTCACAGGATGAACTGATTGATTTATTGTAATGTTAATGTAGCTACATCAAGTTAATCTCATTAACTGATTCAAATATGCATACATAATCATAATGAATAATCATAATGAGTTATGAAAAATTATTAATATTTCCATTCTGAGCTAATTCGCTACAATTGTGTGTGAGCCATCACATGCATCACACCTGTCGGACATGCATGTGTAGTCCATTAATAACTTACATGCTATGTTTGCAATGTCTGCTAAATTGGCAAATGACCTGCCTTTGAAATTAAATAGGAATCACAATCTTACAAATCAACCGTTTAAGTTCAGAAGTATATATATATATATGGAGTCTTCCCAGCACAATCACTACCATTTTTGAACATGGAGTAACGTCACAACCCTGAACAGCAGCAGCTACAGGAGTACTCTATACATTTATATTAATACATTAAATTTATTTTTGTGGAAATGCGTTACATATAACCTGAAAATTCACAGTTGCTTTTCGTAAAAGAGCAATAGATAAGAATACATGGTAGTGGTGTTTAGGGGAAGACATATTAGTGTGTCAAAATGAACAAGCAACTGTGAATTCTCAGTTTACATGCAACACTTTTCTTTAAAAATAAATGTACTGTAAAAATAAAAATGCCCATTTTCTTTTAGTGTACCACAGTATTGACTTTTCCATATACATGTGTACCTATTGTTGAAATTGTATCTAAAAAGCTCATTAAGCCAGGCACAACTGACTGGTTTCTATACTACACATGAATGTCAGTCTCAACAAAAAAGTAGAAAAAACATGAGATTTGTGTATAACAAATATTTCCATGGTGACACAATGACAAAAACACTTCTTATTTTGGTGGCATTGGCCAATTTACTGACACAATAACTAGGTTTTGAGGCATGAATTAAATTAATTTGGGTGAGTAATGCAATAGAGTTCTGATGTTCCAGCAAACAGTTGTGACAATTGAACATACAATTTAGAGAATGTTAAAACAAATAAAGCTAAATCGGCTCATAATCTTTGCAATAATTGAGATTAAAAAATCATAATCCTTTGAATCATGCCTAATGGAACATACATAGATTTTTACTTATGTGCTTGGCTCTCAAACTGCAACTTGCAGCCATTCATTGACTTTTGTTCTTGCTGCTTATTTGTTCTTCTCCCTCATCCTCTTCATCTCGTCTCCAGTGATCTGCCCAAAGCCATTAACGAAGCATCTAAAATGTCAAGCGGAAGTGGGAGGGCGCCTAACCAAATTACAAACAAATGCATCCTCATTACAGCAGAGTCAGGCGCTCTAAAGGCGATGAGGTCAAGTCTGAGATGAGTTTAAGTGTTCTCCGTAAGGGCCGATTAGCACGGTACAATCTGTTCTCCAGCTTAAATAAAGGACTCTGTCATGGGGCTGCTGTGCGAGTGACTACAGCACCTTAATACACCTCAGCAGGACAAATAATAATGTCACTTAAAATAAAAAGAAACATGTCTGGAGAATGTACTTTTTTTAAAACAACAACAACAAACAGACCAACTGACTTTGTAGAGTACCAGTTCATTTCTCATACTTTTAATTTTCAAAATTAGGCTTTCAGAACAAAATTTACAACAGCGTCATGGCGGATTCTCTATTTACATGGTGGAATTTGCAAGCGGAAAACTTGAATGATTCTCTAGCAAGGAAACGGAATCGCCTGCTTGCTCGTCATTACTGTAAATAGATAGACTAATTCTGATACATGCAATGACTATCCATTATGACGTAGGCATTTTTATATTTATGTACACAATAATCTTTTACATCTGAATCCTTTAATTTTTCATATTTAAAAATGTTTGTGTGCTGCTGCACATCCCTGTGTGTGTACTAAGCAGAGTGTACGCACGTTGTGGACCCGCCTATAGGCGCATATTAGTAACACGCTCTTTAAATAACACCAAAAATATTGCGCCATTGACTTTAGACCAGGTTTTTGTTGGTCAATGGCAAAGTCTATTTCAGTTGCCTCAAAATAGCAACGCACTAACAATGCGCCTGAACACACCTCGTTTTCAGACCAGCATGCCTTTGCTTTTTAAACAACATGAAAGGACATGAAAATGATAACTGCATCAGGCTGAAACTAGCAAAAAACATGCGAGTCGCGCCTGGCGCCGCATTGTGCTACATGTATGATAGGGTACTAAATTGCAGAGCTCATTTAAGCACAAAATGCTTTACCTCCACAAAATACATGCTACTATATCCACTCCATCAGATTCTTTAAGGATGTTTAGCTATGATGTATAGGCCCTTATCAGATCTTCTGCAGATGTAAGACCACCATGCCGTCACATGTTACACAAACTTTGAACAGCTGGCACATGAAAGCCCATGTTCTTTTCAGAGCATTGAAATGTACTTGTTCAGCAGGATATTCGAGCAAATCGGATACACTGCTGTTCACAATGCTCTATCTATCTCCTATTGACGTGCATTGTGCTGCAAATGTATTTTTTAATCCATCTCCTCAATTCTTAGAATCTAATGATCAAATATCTTTACATCTGAGGTAATACAAAGCATGCTGCTTCTGATCTGATCTCTGATTTGATAGTGGATATTCACATGCTTAATTGGAGATATTAATAGTAACATTTATAATATGATTAGACAGTCTCTGCCATTTCCAGTGATTGCTGGAACAAATGGCATTTAATCTGAACTGTGTCTAATATAATCACGGCTGAGAAGAATATAACCAAAGGATATTTATGTAACTCGCATACAATATTACTGATTTGACTGCCCTGGAACTATTGGATGAGAACTTAACCCTTTATGGTACAGAGTTGCCATATATAACAATTTCTACTAATTTCCTTGTTATTCAGAAGAAAATACAAAAACATTGCACTATGGAATTAAAAGGGCATGTCTTAAGGTAGCCAAGGATGTGCTGTTTTTAAGTCAAATGACATTTGAATGTCCCTCCAAAACTTTCCCCCTGTCACCCTCACACGGAAGACACCTGTTGAAATGCTCCAGAAATTGCTCTATTAACCTAATTTCTAATCATTTCTTCTCAGGGGGGATTTTTTTCGCAGCATCTTAGATAAGTAAATTAGATATTTGTATTTACAAATCAACTTTGTCTAACATTGTTTTACTGTAAATTGAGAAAATATAAATGTTGCCATATGGCAATGCTGTACTACAATAGAATTGCAGTAATGTATTTGCCCCATTGAGATTTTTTATAGATAGTAGCATCAACAATATGATTGCAGTTATTTATTTATTTATTTAAAGTGTAAACAATAGGGATTAAATGATAGGGATCTACTTATTTTTGGTTTGCATGAGTTCCAAGTATATAAATCCATTAATTTCTAAAAGAAATGTGCATTTAAATAGGAAAGAAAATCTTAATTTTATAGAAAATACAACATTGTGGTACGGCATTGCCATATGGCAACGTTTCCCTAAGTAACCCCCAAACATTTTTTTATGACGAAAGCCATTTCATGTAATACAAATGTATTTGAAAAAATGGTTAGAACATAAATGCACACCATAGATGGCTAACTTAGCTGGGTGTTTTCTGCAGAGCTGCTTTATAGCTGTATTAAACTTGGTTCATAATTGAAGTACTTTACACAGTTATTGCATCGAAATCAATCAACACTGAACTGATTTCAGTGACTGTTTTACCAGCAGAACTGAATTATGTTTGCCTCATTGAATCATATTATGTTCCTGTTAACACTGTAAAGCTGTTTTGAAACAATCTGTATTATATAAAGTGCTATATAAATAAAGGTGACTTGGCTCACATACAGTAAGCAATAAACCAAATCATATATGTATAACAAATTCATCTAAAATCCTAAGGGTGCAAAGTATTGGCAAAACCAAAAGGCGGCAAACTAATTTCAGCAAAATGCTTCATTTATGGATTCTGGCCTATTTTCTAACAAAGCCATGAAATGTGAACAGACTTAATTCAAGAGGCAAAGTAATTATAGCAATAGAAAGAACCCACACCACATTCTGAAAGTGGATATGACTCTTCACTCCTCCACTGCAATAAGTCATCACAGGTCAAAAGGGCATCTTTTATGAGATCTATACAGCGTTGAGGCGTGTGATGACCTTGTCAAGTGTGAAGAAAATTACCTGATTCTTAGTTTAGGTTTGTAACACTTCAGTGCTTTTGAATGAATGCACAATAGATGCTAGAGTTTCATCTGGCTCCCCTCAGGACCTTCTTGACATACAATATATGTGGGAGTTAATTTGTCCTTAGCTTAGTCAATCTTAGAAGAGAGAGTAAATCACAATCTGCAAGAAGTAATTCGGTTTTTTTTTTAATTAATAAAAACTAGTGCTGTCAAACGATTAAAATATTTAATCGCGATTAATCGCATTAATGTCATAGTTAACTCACAATTAATCACAATTAATCGCACATTTTTATTTATTCTAAATGTCCCTTGATTTCTTTTTGTCCCATTATTTTTTCTTATTTTAATGCTCTTATCAACATAGAAAAGTGGATCGGCTTGCTTTGTTCAAATGTTTGTTTTATTGAAAACAACATTGGCATTCTTAAGTGTTCGATTTCACACCAACATTCTCACTTGGAGCAAATAATCTCACACAATGTAACACTGCCCATCAATAAAAGGGTGAAACAAATACTTTGTTGCACAAACAGCCCCTTCAACAGCCCTTTCTAAGGGATCAAAACAGGGTGATACAAAATAAAATTACAAAGTGCACATGCAAGGTAAACTAGGACTCCGCCTATAGTGCAGTTAAACCAGGGGTCGCCAACTAGTGGACTCCGGTCCGAATCCGGACCGCGAAGCCTTTTGACATAATGAAACAGTTAACGTTGCAATGCTCACTGTTACTACGTTCAGACCCAGACGCGCGGTCAAGCATGCAGTGAAGAGGAGACTGATGGTGCGCTCACACCGGACGCGAATGACGCGACATGCACACCGCTTAATCCGCGCCGCAGAATGTCTATTTGCGTCTTTGCATTGACTTAAATCACTCGCGCAAAACGCTTCATTCGCGTCTGGTGTGTAGGCTACGCACCATCAGAGCAGAAAGCAGCGCTCAAGACAAGCACTTTTAGTTGAAGACCCCTGAGTTAAACCATGGCTTAATACGTTTCTCATTTCGGCGTCTCACGCCTGCCATCCACGTCTACTCTTTTAATGGCCCAAACGAGTGCGGGCAGCCGCAGCGTGCCTGATGTTTTGTTTCCGGTCAAGCTACATCCGGAGTGGTGTTGTAGTTTTTCTAACGTTACTAGTTGTTGCAACAGCATGTGAAAAAACTACAAAGTTTGTTAGACCAAAAAGAACGTTAATCTCGCGATAAAAAAATTGACGCCGTTAAAATAGGTTTGCGTTAACGCCGTTAATAACGCGTTTAACTGACAGCACTAATAAAAACCTTTTATCCATAAAACACAAAATATCAGGGGCCTCAGTTTGGCAACACCGATGGTGAGCTGAGGGACTGATGCAGATGAAGGAAAACCACTTTATCCTCATTATGTTTTACATCTGATGTACACATTTAGATTAAATGTCATTCTCATTAATGGAGTTAAAGGGTTACTTCAGAAATTTAGCATTAAGCTTTGTATCAGAAGAAACCCGGTAGTATATTCGGATGATCGTGCTTCCTCCCCCCTTCCATAGGCTTCCATAGGCATGAACTGAAAATGTGCCAGACTGGACACGCACCGTGGATGACTGAGGCCGTGAATGAACGACAATGCGGCTGTCGATGAATGGTGATCGGCTGAGCTCATTTTAGTTTCGGTTTAAAATTAGCACCAATTCGGGGGCGGGTTCATGAAAACACAACAACAAAATGGTACAATGACAAACTCACTTAAAGGGGCTTTATGTAGGATGGACACCCAGTGGTTGAACTAGGTATTGCAATCTAAATTCAAAATATTGGAGCGGGTGGCCCCCTCCTCCTCAGACTGGAAGCACACGCAGGTTGCCAGATTGATGACACCAGCAGGAACGAGCGCACCTGACGATGGAAAGCAGCGAGAAGGCTGCGTTCACACTTGACGTCTTTTTTAACGTCTTTTTTCAATTTTACATTATAATCCTATGGAGTAAACGGTGTTTTCAAAAAAGTAATGAGCGTTTTTTTAAACGCCAACGCTGACGTCTTTTTCTGCAGCTCAGCGCATCTTTTCCATGTATATTTTAGTCTACAATAAACCGAAATATGTCATAAAACACAACCCTGCCTCTTTTCGTTTACATTTAAAACAATATTAAACATATTAATATGTGGTTCAGATAAGTGTGCATATATGATTATCACTGTAATAAAATTAAATATGATATAAAACACAACCCAGTCTCTTTTTGCTAAATGTAAGTGTATGTATGATCAATAATAGCCATTATAAAAGTACAAGTTAAAGGTATAAGAAGCTATACAAGAAATAAATTAAACAATTCAGTCAAACATACAAAGTCAGCGCTAGTAGGCTGCAACGGTAACGCAAAGTTAAATAGCCTAAAAATATAAAGTAATGAAACTTCACTTTGCCCTCAGCCTAAACGATTTGCCAGGGAACAAATTATAGATCCATGAGACCAAAGATCGCCCGTTGACATATACACAAGATGAATTATATCTCATGTTTAACCACTACAGGGACATCAGAGCCAGCGGCAGACAGCAGAAGGACTAGCCGAGGAAAGGCTGCTCTCGGTGGGGTTAACGAGCGCTGAGCGCCCGCTGATCGACTGGATATCACAACTCTGAAAACGGCAGATAAAATATTCAAATGGGCGCTCTCTTTACAAAAAAACACAGATTTGAATGTTACACAACATTATATCCTGAAAAAGTCTTAAAACTACATTTCGTCACACATTAACAGTAGTATTTTTAAAATACGCTGGGTTTCTCATCAGCACTCTTGCTGCTGCTGTTGTTGACAAAAGACGCCCTAGGCTGCTAGGGAGTAGCAAATAGCAATAAAAGGATATAACGTCGGATGGCGCAGCTGGAACGGAAGGCAGCTGAAGACGGAGTCTGAATCCGACGACCTCAGGGCTGCACGAGGTTCCGCTGAGTGCTGTTCTACGGCGGCTTCAAGTTTCCAGAGATCAGCGAAGGGTAAGTCGCTGAAGAAGATAAAATCTCCTTTTCGAGAGTACTCTCGTATTGCGTAGCATTACTCAAGGGGACGCAATGATTTTATTATAATGTTTATCATACAGTTTTTTTGGATGGATGACGAGGTTTTTTGGGACAGGAATGTTCTAAATATTCTAATGCTCGCTCTCTCTCACTCGGACCCCTTTCGTTTGGCAGCCTCCATGACTGGACTAAACTGAAATGAAATACGCCGTGTTTGCCGCCAACTGGCAACCCGGGTTGCCGAAATACAATTGGATAAACTGACAGTGGGCGTGTTACACAGACCAAAACAAAGACAGAAGTTCCGACACGGAACGCACATTTTCACAGGAGAATAATTGACATTAGTATTGTTTTTCAGATAAACATGTATGTTAACTTAGCATGTTTCTTAGCAAATATCTGCAAACATATTATGGTATTTTTATGCTTTAGTAGAGTCAAAAACCTACATAGAGCCCCTTTAAATAGACGCATTTCGCTTTGAAACCAAATCTTCCGTGATCATCTGGTCTGTCAGCTCTTCACTCTCTGATGAATGAAATCTGACTCCTGCTGCTGGTCTGTGCGGCGACACTCATTCGGCTCATGCTGTATTGAGCAGACACGTTTAGTTTTAAATTGCAGTGTCTGTTCTCTAACTGAACTCAATTATTTTCTTACTATAAAAATCAAAACGACAGTGGGGTGGAGCCACGGTGGGCAAGAGATGTAACCGGTAGACGTGGCTTGGGAGTGGCCTCATAGGGCAGCGAAGCAAGTGCATTCTGGGAGTTGTTGTCTTTCATCCATATGAGCCAATAATACATTTTCTGGCCTTTCTCAGTCTAGAAGGCACCAACTTCTAAAATAATTTCACATTTCTACTACATAAATGACCCAATTTTAAATACACATTCATCTTTCCAGCGCTGAAGTACCCCTTTAAGTGCTTTATTTACATAAAATCATTATCCAGACGTTACAAAAAAAAGTATATTCTAATAAATATAAATATTTGTAGTGGATGCGATGCTTTTGAACACCTTTCCTGTGGCATGTGCTGTGTTTTAATGTTTTAATACAGCAAAGGATTGCTATAGGTGCATGATAATGGCAGAAAATATTTTCACGTGAATAATGACCAATAATGTGCAAGGCCTATCTGTTTCCATTAAAAATTTTAAGCAAGTAAAAATACAATTTGGCCAGTAGAAAATATTGAGACAAACTCTCTCGCAAAGGTATTTTGTACTTTTTTTATTTATTTATTTACTTTATAACAAGGCAAGGATCGGCTACTGAATGATTTTTAGCAATGTAATGAGACGGCACATCCATACCTAAAATTTTCCTAATGTCTTGTACTGTTAAACATGGTATCACGTGGATGAATATACATGCAAATGATATGCAAATGAGGATATGCATAGTAAAACTAGGCGTTGTAAACTCCATATATGGATATTTCGGGGAGGAGATGGGGTGGAGATGCGTGTACAAACAATCTTCCGCTGACTGGGTTTTATAAAGGGAATTTTGTGTAGGTTCTAGCGTACGCATGGTTTTATCAATCTGAAAACTTTTGCGCATGCGCAAAATCTAGCTTTTACACTTTAGGATGAAATCTACGGAAAGTTTTATAAATGAGGCTCCTGGACATATTTGTTACACATACAACTATAAATGTCACTGTATTACTAAATATCAAACCAAATTGCATTTAAAGAAATAAATAGTCAAAAAAATCACAATATAAGTTAAAAAAATATAAATCCCGCACACTAGGGCCTTCCTCAAGCAGGTTTCGAAAATATATTAGGGCTGTCAACGTGCATGCAATTAATTTTTTCCAGTTTAACGCCTTAAAAAGTATTTACGCGTTATGTAATCCGGATTGGCTGGATCATGTTCATGAAATGCTTTTATGGTAACGCTCGCTTTGATGGTAATCGCGGCAGCGCGACTCCGGCGAGTGACGCGTCAGAGAGAGTCCCTCAGAGCAGCAACGGTCACGTGATCTCTGTCTCGGAGGACGAGGTTCGGAGGGCACTCAAACGTGTGGATGTCAGGAAAGCTGCTGGGCCGGATGGTATTTCAGGTCGTGTTCTGCGGTCCTGTGCTGATCAGCTCGCAGGGCTCTTTACATCCATATTCAACGAGTCCCTTGCTACATCTGTTGTCCCCACCTCCTTCAAACGATCCTCCATTCCAAAGATGGCGCCGCCGTGCTCGGTCGCCGTTCAGGTCGCTCCGCTAAGACTTTGCTTTTATTTATTATTCTACTCTCTTTTACTCTCTATTTTTTCCAACGGATCATCTGCTTTGATCTGTTACGACAGCAAAACACTTCTGGAAATTGGTTACCGCTACACTGACCTGTTTCAGGACACTTTCTCCAATCTTCCATCTGAGATTCGCCGGGACGCCGAGTTGAACAATGGCCACTCGAGTCGACGGCGAAGATTCAAAAAACACCGCGGGAAACGCGCTGGGATCCGCAACAGACTGAGAAAAAGAGCATTCAGTCCTCCTCTCCCGAGCATTTTGCTCGCAAATGTCCAATCCTTGGAGAATAAGATGGACGATCTTAGAGCCAGGATAAGTTTTCAACGGGACATGAGAGACTGCAACATCTATTGTCTGTCCGAAACATGGCTCACGCCAGCGGTCCCGGATACAGCCGTGACGCCGTCCGAGAACTTCTCTGTTTTTCGGATGGACAGAACAGCCGAGGCCGGGAAATCTAAAGGCAGTGGAGTGTGTTTCATGATAAACAAGAAATGGTGCGATCCTAGGAACATCTCCATTCTTTCGCGATCCTGCTCGCCTCACTTGGAACATTTAACTCTCATGTGCCGGCCTTTCTACCTGCCGAGGGAGTTTTCCTCGGTCATCACCACTGCCGTTTATATTCCACCACAAGCAGACACGGGGCTGGCTTTATCTGCCCTCCATGATGTGACCAGCGGCTTCATAAACAAACACCCCGACGCTGCTTTCATCGTCGCGGGTGATTTTAACAAAGCAAACCTAAAGAAAGTATTGCCAAACTTTCACCAGCATGTCTCCTGTCCCACACGAGGAGCAAACACACTGGATCATTGCTACTCTCCGTTTAAGAACGCCTACAAAGCTCGTTCACAGCCAGCTTTTGGCAAATCGGACCATGCCGCCATTTTCCTCACACCGGAATATAAACAAAGGCTCGTTCAAGAGCCCCCGGTGAGGAGGGAAGTCAAACGCTGGTCATCCCATTCAGAGATCACGCTACAGGCAGCTCTTGATGACGTCGACTGGGACATGTTCCGCGCGAGTTCTGAAGACGTCAGCGAGTTCACAGAAGTGGCGCTCTGCTTTATTAACACACTGACAGAGCAAGCCACACAAACATCAGCATTCAACATCAACGTCAGCGTTTTTGAAGGAATTTGAAACGAATGATTTAAAGATTTTTTTTCTTACTGTCTTTTGTCACCACCTACTGGTGTAATGATTTAATTGGTATCTTTTGAAGCATCAAGTTATTTTAAAATGGTAATTTACTCTATTTGGTCTGCCATAGACATCAGTGTTTATATCCGAGCTATACACTTTTATCCCAATACTTCTGTGATTTAAATATTAATTATTGTAAGACAGAAATAACAATACTGTGTGGTTGAAAAGACTTTTTGTGAAGCTGTTTCATACCTATACGTACATGTGTGTGTGTGTGTGTGTGTGTGTGTATGTATGTACACACGCATGCACGCATACATACATGGGTGGTTGACGTGAACTCAAATCCAAAGTGGGAAAAAAAAAAATCTAAAATGTATGTCAAATGTCTTATAATTATATTGCTTAATATGTGAATAATTCAAAACTGAATGTGTCCCTTTCTAATTCCTTATTTATTTTGCATTTTATTAACTTTTTTGTGTGGTAGTCCCAAATATTGTCCACCGGTGTGACAATTTTTTATGTTAATATTTAATTCAGAGATTGTGTGAACGATAAGACAAATATGCACAATCCTTATCAATTTGTCCTAATTACATTCCCACATCAGAAGTAGCCAATAAAAATTCACAATCATGTTATTATCCCACTATAAGATGTACACATAGGGACTTTACCCAAATGTCTGGATTATATTAATTATAATTAGTATAAAACCTAATGAAGCTTCATTCCATCCTTATATGTGCATAGTGATGATATCATTATTATACTATTCAACACCTTTTACATAAATTTGTGCATTTAAGTGCCTTTTCCACTTATAATTCACTTTGTCACAGCACAGGACATTTCGTCACATCATTGGACAACAAAAAGTACCAGTATGCCCCTGTTTTGTACAAAGTCACATTTATTATTTTTTGTTCAAATAATTATAAAAAATCATTCAAATAAAGTTACAGCTTAAAGCTCAAATGTTTTTTGTACAATAAAGAAGAAGAAACCAACATTCCTATAAAAAAAACCTGGGAGCTATCATAACATTTAGCAACATAACATGAACATGTAAACAAATAATGGAATAAATAATTAAAAGGAATTGACCTATATAAAACAGCAAAACATCCTGTAGTTCTTACAAATAATAATTCATAGTTAACTGATTATTTTCTTTTGGAACTGTGCTGTACAACAGAGTACACCATGAAATACAAACAAATAAAAAAAAAACAGTAGTTTTAGAGTTTAAGGACTCATCCTACTCCTTTCACACCACATTGAACATCAGCCAGTCATATTTGGTGAGCTGGGCTGCACGCTGGTGGGGCTCTGGCTCAGAGATGACACTGACAAGTTGGTCCTTGCTGTACATAATGCAGTCTCGCCTAGCAGGCCACTTGAATGTGTTTTTCCAGCCAATTTGCATCATGCAATTGACCTCAATGTGCTCAGCATTTAGTTGTGTGATCTGGCCAACAAATGGCTTCTTGTCATAGCGGACGATGACGAATTTCCCTACAGTGTACTTGTCGTCAAACTCTTCCTCTCCACCTCTGGGACTCTCAGGTTGGGTCTTTTGGACTTCACAGGCAAGTGGTTCCTCTGAATCTTTTGACCGATTGTCTGGCCTCATCTTGCTTGGAGAGAAGCAATCGCACATCTCTGGGTAGCGGCAGAAACAGCTTAGAGACCTATAGAAGATCTCTCCAGCAGAGAAGGAAAGTATTTGGCGCGTGTTTAAGATGCCAGGTACTTTCGGGACAGAAGGTGGCAACATCTCGTTGAACACCTGGATATCTGCCTCATCGATCCATTTGAATTTTATGTTTGGGACCTCTTTTCGGGCTAGGAACTCATAGAGGTCCTTAGGGCTTTGTATGTCTTGCCCCCCATGGACATGGTTGTCTGCCATGCGTTTCACTGATCCCCCAACTCCATCGGGTGCACCTTTCCCATGGGCTCTCTCGGAGTAATTCCAGGTGATTCGCTTCAGCCTCCATGTGTAGGGTACACTACTCAAAAGGTAACAGTTTGCCTTGTTTCTGTATTGGGTGACTGGACCATCACTCAACACATGAAGCGTGTCAATCTTGTGGCCAGAGTTTGCTATAATTTCCTGTACCACTGGTTTGAGGTGGGCCCACACAGCACGTTCGTTGTGGCTGACAGAGTCAGAGATTGTGGCATAGGACTGTGAGCCTGTGGATGTGTAAGCCACTGCAGTATGGATGGATGCCTGCTGCCGGTTTCCTCCAAAATGAAATGCCTGGATTTCCGTGTTCAGTTTGCAGGCATAGTTCTCTGAAAAGTCCACATGCAGAACCATTTCGTTGTCTTTTAGATTTTCTTTAAGATGCCTGAATTTCTGGGCCTGGTGAAGCCAGTTGAATTGATGGATAGCAATACCGTCCAATTCTTTGTTGAACTCCTCAACCAGTTTTCCGATTGTACCATTTTCAGTTTTCTTCACCCAGTTTTTGTATGTTTTGTCTCCTACAACCACATCTTCCTTTACCCAGTGTTCCCATCTAGCCCGATCATCTAGATTAAATATGGCAATCTGGACTTCATCATTGCAGCACTCAGTGCATGTGCGCTCCATGCATTTCATGTTGTCCATATTACAGGTTATGCTGGAAAGAAGATATGATAGGCTTTTTGAAGGTAGGACACCACGTTGTGACAAGGCATCAATAAGGAGACGCATGTTCTCATGTTGGTAGCAGGCGCATGTATTACGATCATTTGCCTTGGCTTCTGTTACATAAAATGGCTTATAGCGTAGAAACTGCCTGTAAGACATTCTATGGTTTAGTGCAGCTGTCTGGGAGAATTCCTTGTGCAAGTCCACCAAAGACTTTACAAGTACTCTCCTTTGCATTTTTTCTTTCCTCCCAACAGTGTCCTTTTTCCCCGGAAGAAGCCTGCTGCTCTCGTCTCTCAATAGGAAGGACTCCACTTGTTTCTTCCTTTCTTGAGCAATGTTTCTTCGTTTTGACTGTTTTGCTTGTGTGTTTGTGTGTGCATTTTTATCCACCTTCCGTCTTTGCACAAGGCGTTTATTCTTTTTTCTAAACCTATCCGATCTTCTTTTTTCAGCTTTAAGTTGCTTCCTTAACTTCTCATTTTGCATTCTTAGCTTCCTTAGTTGTTTGTTGACAGATCTTTTTCGTACTCTTTTGGGTGTCCTTTGGTCTCTGGTGGACATCTCTTTAGGTGATTGTGTTGGTGTGCTACACAAAACAGGCACTGGCACTGGGGCCTCATTGATCTCTTCACGATTGAATGGCTGGTCATGATCCTGATCCTGAGGTGATTGTGGCGTTAGATCAAGGATAGCCTTAGTGGCTTTTTCCCTGGCCCTACATCTCCTCTTTGACTCTCTCCATTTTTCTTGTAGCTTCTTCCTTGTTGCTGGCAACATAGACTTTACACTGAGCTGAACAATTTTCCCACATGCTTTCTTCTCCTGATATCTGTGGGGAAAATTATGAAACCAACCATGACTATTGTGATACGATGAAGCATTAATCATGTCATGAAACGCTTCAATTCTTATGCCTAAATAACTTTTGGTAGCTTGTCAAATTTACTTTCTGCATCTCTCTTTCAGGATGTTCTCTCTCCTCTGAGGATCTTTATTCAGCCTCTCCCTATACTTCCTGGTCCTTTCCTTGCTTGTCATCTCAGCCTCTCACTTTCAATGTGGATTTCAAACTAGCCATAACAAAACAGAGAAGGAAGGTTGTGTCCTTCAATTCTGAGAGTAAGAAAATGCAAACATCACTACTACAATTAGCTACTATAGGTTGGGAGGGAAGTTACGAAGGGAATAGGATATAACCGTGAGACCGATGGTTATAGTTGAACACCGTCATTAGAACTCTAACCGCCAAACCGTGTTATTAAAATATTTTTTACAAAAAATGTTTATCATAATGTTTAAATAGCCTACTAATTAAAAACAATTGTTAACAGTCTGTGGTTACGATTCGTTCACGAACCGGACATCACTGAACAAAGAATGTTTACGTCCACTGGTGTGACAGCCATTTCCACCAGTGTGACACTGATTTCATGTCACACTATAGGACAGTGCTGTCACACCAGTGGACATTTTCAAGATAAAGGCCAGTTTGTGGCCTAGCTATATGAGAGACAGTCTTCAATCCTGACTAACAGTGTTAAGGTTTACATTATTTTCAATAGTTAATCAATTTAAATTGATGGAAATTTTCAGATCAATACTTAAATTATGTCACACCAAAGGACTGCATAATGGATCCCATTTCCAACAGTGCACGGAAATAGCAATATTGTGAAAATATTTTAAACAGAACTTACCTTCTGGGCAGTCCATGTGCTCCAGTGAGGTCTACTGTACTTCCTGGATTGAAGAAGACCCCCTCTCAGTAATAGGGTGCCCAAATGAATGCCCGTTTAAATCTACAGAATGGTGTCACACCAGGTGGACACCAGTTTTGCGGACAAAATGTAATGTGTCACAATTATTCTAAATGGGGACCTTATGACTTATAACCTTTAGTTTCATTAAGTTAACACCGCTATAACATCTATTCAAGTATTTTAATGTATTTAGACTTATTTTTCATTTAATTACAGTAGTTTTAAGATAAGCAACGCTACCCCGGACAGTCACACCAGTGGACAAATGTCATGTTTAAAACAAAATATTTACATATTTGAATTATAATACTCATTAATTACAGATGTATTAGTTCTGGAAGATTAAACTGTATATAACAACCGATATTTGAATGAAATATTATATATTTTTATTTATATTTGTCACCATGAACACAAAAATGTAGCGTCACGTCAACCACCCACATACAGTTGTGCTCAAAATAACTTGGTAAATATGATATGCATTGTTTATCCATTTGATCTTTCATTCAAAAATAAAAAAACAACCTTTTTTTAATATACCTTTTTAATTGAATAAAAAAAGTGAAAGTGGGGGAAAATCACATTATGAAATACATATTTTTTTTCTCTAATACACAATGGCCACAATTATTGGTTCCTCTTGAAATTCATGAGAGTAAAATATCTCTGACGTATTATCCCATTCATTTTTATATTTTTTAGCACACCAGGGTGACTATGAGCAGGAAATTATCGAGCCATGACTTCCTTTTTTTTTTAAAGGAATATAAATATGAGGAAACACAAAGGTCATATTCCTTTAATCATTCATCACAATGAGTAAAACCAAAGGATATAGTTCTGATGTGCAGCCAAATATTGTTGCGCTTTACAAAATAGAAAGTTGCTGTAAGAAAATAACTAAAGCATTGAAAATCCCCATTTCCACCATCAGGGCAATAATTAAGAAGTTCCAATCAATTAAAGATATTACGAATCTGCCTGGAAGGGAGGACGTGTGTCTATATCGTCCTAGTGCACGGTGAGGAGGAGAGTTTGAGTGACTCTCCAAGGGCCACAGCTGGAGAATTGTAGAAAATGGTTGAGTCTCTGGGTCCGAAAGCCCAGAACAACAGCCTCTACATCACCACATGTTGTTTGGGAGAGTTTCAAGAAATAAATCAAGAAAAGAAAATGCTCTCACCCAAAAACAAACTCCAGCATATTCATTTGCCAGACACTACTGAAACTTCAAAAGAGACTAGGTTTTATGGTAAGATGAAACAAAAAAGAGCTTTTTAGCAGCAAACACTGCTTCATTGTACACCCCAATCTACTGCTGTATTTTTAATGTTGTGGGCCTATTTTTCTGCTGGAGATTCTGAATCTCTTGTCAGGTGTTCTCCAAACTCATCAGGCGTTATAGAAGAACAGCTGTTACCTTGGCAAATGGAGATTTTAAAAAGTATTTAATAAAAGGGTATGATTAATTGTGGCCAATGTGTATTAGAGAAAAAGAATTTCATAATAAGAGTTGCCTCCATTTTAAGTTCTTATTCTCCAATAAAAGGTTAGATTTTTGTAAATTATTTAAATAAAAGGATTAACAGTGCATATTTATTTTGACAGCCTTCTTTGATCATATTTACCAAGGGTATGATTAATTGAGTACAGCTACATGTGTATTTATATAGGGGTGTAATGGGGTATATGTATTCATCCCGATTCCCAAACCGCCATGGTTCAGTGCATGCAGTCACACGACAAATATAGTCAGTCACAGGGGATCCACACTCCAATTTAGAAGGGGGCCCGCTGTTTACAACCAGTAAAAAGCCCAGAAGACTAGACAATCAATTGAAATGTTTACATTGTACTCTCTCAACCAGTGTTTCAACTGTGGAAAGATATCAGTAAAACAGCTTGAGAGTATCTCGCATAGCATCACCTCAGGCATTAGTGTCAACAGCATGTTAGTTCGCTAGAGAAATCTAGAGAGGAGCACTTCATATGAGCACTATATTAGCCTATTCATTATATTTACTTAACTTATTTAAACATACATTAAATAATCAAGACATCACTAACAGGTTAAGACAGCCACTGTCTAAATGATTAGGTATATTTCAGAAATGAATTGGATTAGAAAATTATTTTTATAAATAGGTTTAGAAGAACTTCGTGCAATTTTTCTTTTGCTTGAGTGTTGATTATTATATCTAAAAATAAATAGCAACTGAATCTAATAATTTGGTCTCTGTTGTTAATATATTTAATATTATAGTAATGTGAAAGTAAGGGCACTTTATGTAGTTTACATGGCATTAGCTAAGATAGATTTCTTTTTTTTTTTATCCTTTAGAAAAGTAATTATAATTGATAATTAAATTTATTTAAACACAGAGACAAAAAAACAACAACATTGTTTTTTATGAAACTTACCCACATTCAAGTGTTGATAAAAAAAGAAAGCATGAAGCTATATTAAAAGCAGCGGGTCTGTTCAGATATGTTCAGATATTCATACAACAAAATATATTCTGGGGGCCATGTCATTTTTGAGAAAATGACCAAAAACTATGGTGGTTGCTGTCAACTTTTTTTTTTTTTTTAAAGGGGTGGTTCCGTGTTTTTTTTCTAGGCTTGGTTGTGTTTATGGGGCGCAGTATAACATGTCTTAGTACTTCTTTTCTTTTTTTAAACGCCGTATTTCAGCTTTCAGCGCTGTAACTTTGCAGATACTGTTTATGCTCAAGCAGCAACATTACACACTAACTAAAGTTAAAAAAGTGAAATCGCATGCAACCACCCCTTTAATGCTGGCGGGGAAAGCGTTGTTTTACAATGCTTTAATATCTGTATTTATTGAGATGTTGTTATCGTTATTCTTTGCAAGTTTACTTCAGGAAAGTTGTTTGTCACTGAGTATTTTAAAAATTCTGCGCACGCTGAATTTGACAGCATTAAAATACCAGACTGAGTCGCATGATCTTTAGAAAGATGTTTAAGTGGCTATTATACTAGACTGGATAAAGACCTGTCTAAGAAACTGAAATTAGCCTTAGATAATGGGTTTTTCTAGCTTTCCCTGCACTTATATTAACAGGCACATGGGAAATGTGGCAACTTTGGCCTTTATCAAATTTGCTCACAAGCTTTTAAGGAAGTTTGGGGTTGCAAGATTTCCTGTTATTTTTTTTCCTCACCATAATGTAGTTTCAAACTTCTGACAATTACATTCAAATGGTTGTTAATGAATTGATGTTAATCTACTGACACCATCAATTATATCTGAATGGGAAAACTGTGTGAATGTGTCTAGGGGCAAAATGTTTTATCGACACTATCGGTCAAAAGTATGGGGTTAGATGGTTGTTGTTTTTTTTTTTTGTTTTTTTTTCTTCTTCAAGTGATCCAAACTGACAGTAAATGCATTTATAATGCTACTAATATTTCAAATAGTGCTGTCAAACGATTAATTGTGATGAATTGCATCCAAAATAAAAGTTTGTGTTTACATATGTATAAAACACACGCATGCATTTAAGATTTTTTTTTATATTTATAGGAAGGAATAAATTACCTTTTAAAATAAACTGAGATTAGAAAAGTTACAGTTGTATTTTTGCTCAATTTTTTTTTTTGCTCAAATAATTGCATTCTTAGTGAGCATAAGAGATAATATGTTTAATAACATACCAGCCCCACACTTTCGTACAGTTGTGCATTTCCTACAAATTCCCATTTTTATTAAACATTTCTTGACCACATCAGCCTTCCCGTGACCACAAACTCTCTGAAGGTTCAGCGGGGTGGATCTGTACCCGCCACGCCTTCGCAGGCCTTGATCTTTGGAACGTCCTGTGCATGACAGGTTTGATCGAACCACGCCGATAGACCACAGTGTCTCCTGAGGCTGAGAGTCATGCTCCACAGAGTAAACAACACTGATGCCACTGGCCTGGTTTTGTTTCCAGCCCTGTTGGAGAAGACAATGCACCATGCGCTACATTTGGTGTGCTAGTTGTCAGCCTCCCCCAAGAGGCAATCGGCCCCTCATCTCCTGTCTGTTACACAACCGCAGACTGATAGAAAATAACTTGTGGTTTTTTTTCCCCTTTCTAGCTTTTTTTTTTTGACATGCATACATTTATGAAATCTAGTAATTTGAAGTTTGTGCTGCAGGTTTATAATGACACTTTTCTTGACTAGCTGTTCTGTAATTGTTGTAAGGGGACTGAAGCATTGCATAACACTGCATTCATTGAACCCTGAATTGATGCAGCGTGTTATGTTTCATACAGAGGCTTTGACCAGAGCTTTTGATCTTAGGCCGGTTCTGGTTATATAAAACACTTTTTATATAGGACATCAGTTTGTAACCGAAAGCCATGAAAATACTCTACAGTATGCTAACGCATTGCAAGTTCCCCGTCCCATGGCAAGCATTATGTTGCTGTGGCTTTACTCAGGGGGGCGATAGTGTTTCCCTGCTGTTATTCTGGTAGCTAGCTATAAACATGTCACCAATCGAATGGTTTCTTTCCAAACTGTTGCTCGCCGTGACTGTAGTTGACCTAAAATACAGAACTGACAGTTTTTGCACTATAAAATCTGTTGTGGCAATTAGGCGAATGCAATGCGTACTTGCTATGATATGCGTTATCATGTAATATGATGGAATGCAATCAAGCTTTCATGTTCTTCTGCTATGGTAGAGTATGCTTTGTTTGGACCTTAAAGTTAAAATGATATAGCAATAATACGTTTTATTAGCGGTTAACTGCCGGCCGATCCGTTCTGTTTGGCTGATGTGTTGGAAGTGAGACTTTATTTTACAGCACTGATAACACCAGCACCTGAGCACACAGCGCTGTTTAACAGTTCTGTCAGTCGGTCGGCCCGTGGGAATTCACTGCAAACAGGAGAGTTCTGCAGTCACTGGACACACTATTGACAAACTTTAAAGGTGCAGTAAGCGATTTCTTAGAATCACTTTTGAACACTGTTGATATTTGAAATCAACCCAAACACACCCCTCCCTTCATTGCTCCGCCCCCAAAATGCATGCACATGCAATGCAAGAGTGGATGTCTCTATCATAGCAAAAGCAAAGTAAAGCAAATACAACGAACACAACGACAAGGAAGAGCAAGCAAGAGTTTGTTAGTCGAGAGCAGCATACACTCAAAACCAAAGTTACTCGCATATGGAGCAGAAACATTGCAACTTGTGTCCGTTTTCAGGCCTTCCTGCTTGGTTCTTTCCCGCTCCTGACTTTTTTTTCTTTTGTAATATTTCTCAGCCATCTCTCTTTCTACAGTCTTCAAATCGCCCTCTTGCTTGCTCTCTCTCCTCCCCCATCATGAGTGGACACACCCCCTTACCGCTGATCGGCTCACTCTCTATCCTCCATAATGAGTGGACACACCCCCCTACCGCTGATCGGCTCACTCTCTCTCCTCCCCCATCATGAGTGGACACACCCCCTTACCGCTGATCGGCTCACTCTCTATCCTCCATAATGAGTGAACCTGCCCCCTACCGCTGATCGGCTCACTCTCTATCCTCCATAATGAGTGGACACACCCCCCTACCGCTGATCGGCTCACTCTCTATCCTCCATAATGAGTGGACACACCCCCCTACCGCTGATCGGCTCACTCTCTATCCTCCATAATGAGTGAACCTGCCCCCTACCGCTGATCGGCTCACTCTCTATCCTCCATAATGAGTGGACACACCCCCTTACCGCTGATCGGCTCACTCTCTATCCTCCATAATGAGTGGACACACCCCCCTACCGCTGATCGGCTCACTCTCTATCCTCCATAATGAGTGGACACACCCCCCTACCGCTGATCGGCTCACTCTCTATCCTCCATAATGAGTGGACACACCCCCCTACCGCTGATCGGCTCACTCTCTATCCTCCATAATGAGTGAACCTGCCCCCTACCGCTGATCGGCTCACTCTCTATCCTCCATAATGAGTGGACACACCCCCTTACCGCTGATCGGCTCACTCTCTATCCTCCATAATGAGTGGACACACCCCCTTACCGCTGATCGGCTCACTCTCTATCCTCCATAATGAGTGGACACACCCCCTTACCGCTGATCGGCTCACTCTCTATCCTCCATAATGAGTGGACACACCCCCCTACCGCTGATCGGCTCACTCTCTATCCTCCATAATGAGTGGACACACCCCCCTACCGCTGATCGGCTCACTCTCTATCCTCCATAATGAGTGAACCTGCCCCCTACCGCTGATCGGCTCACTCTCTATCCTCCATAATGAGTGGACACACCCCCTTACCGCTGATCGGCTCACTCTCTATCCTCCATAATGAGTGGACACACCCCCCTACCGCTGATCGGCTCACTCTCTATCCTCCATAATGAGTGGACACACCCCCTACCGCTGATCGGCTCACTCTCTATCCTCCATAATGAGTGGACACACCCCCTTACCGCTGATCGGCTCACTCTCTATCCTCCATAATGAGTGGACACACCCCCCTACCGTTGATCGGCTCACTCTCTATCCTCCATAATGAGTGGACACACCCCCCTACCGCTGATCGGCTCACTCTCTATCCTCCATAATGAGTGAACCTGCCCCCTACCGCTGATCGGCTCACTCTCTATCCTCCATAATGAGTGGACACACCCCCCTACCGCTGATCGGCTCACTCTCTATCCTCCATAATGAGTGAACTTGCCCCCTACCGCTGATCGGCTCACTCTCTATCCTCCATAATGAGTGGACACACCCCCCTACCGCTGATCGGCTCACTCTCTATCCTCCATAATGAGTGAACCTGCCCCCTACCGCTGATCGGCTCACTCTCTATCCTCCATAATGAGTGGACACACCCCCTTACCGCTGATCGGCTCACTCTCTATCCTCCATAATGAGTGGACACACCCCCTTACCGCTGATCGGCTCACTCTCTATCCTCCATAATGAGTGGACACACCCCCCTACCGCTGATCGGCTCACTCTCTATCCTCCATAATGAGTGGACACACCCCCCTACCGCTGATCGGCTCACTCTCTATCCTCCATAATGAGTGAACCTGCCCCCTACCGCTGATCGGCTCACTCTCTATCCTCCATAATGAGTGGACACACCCCCCTACCGCTGATCGGCTCACTCTCTGTCCTCCATAATGAGTGAACCTGCCCCCTACCGCTGATCGGCTCACTCTCTATCCTCCATAATGAGTGGACACACCCCCCTACCGCTGATCGGCTCACTCTCTATCCTCCATAATGAGTGAACCTGCCCCCTACCGCTGATCGGCTCACTCTCTATCCTCCATAATGAGTGGACACACCCCCCTACCGCTGATTGGCTCACTTTCTATCCTCCATAATGAGTGGACACACCCCCCTACCGCTGATCGGCTCACTCTCTATCCTCCATAATGAGTGAACCTGCCCCCTTACCGCTGATCGGCTCACTCTCTATCCTCCATAATGAGTGAACCTGCCCCCTACCGCTGATCGGCTCACTCTCTATCCTCCATAATGAGTGAACCTGCCCCCTACCGCTGATCGGCTCACTCTCTATCCTCCATAATGAGTGAACCTGCCCCCTACCGCTGATCGGCTCACTCTCTATCCTCCATAATGAGTGAACCTGCCCCCTACCGCTGATCGGCTCACTCTCTATCCTCCATAATGAGTGAACCTGCCCCCTACCGCTGATCGGCTCACTCTCTATCCTCCATAATGAGTGAACCTGCCCCCTACCGCTGATCGGCTCACTCTCTATCCTCCATAATGAGTGAACCTGCCCCCTACTGCTGATCGGCTCACTCTCTATCCTCCATAATGAGTGAACCTGCCCCCTACCGCTGATCGGCTCACTCTCTATCCTCCATAATGAGTGAACCTGCCCCCTTACCGCTGATCGGCTCACTCTCTATTCTCCATAATGAGTGAACCTGCCCCCTACCGCTGATCGGCTCACTCTCTATCCTCCATAATGAGTGAACCTGCCCCCTACTGCTGATCGGCTCACTCTCTATCCTCCATAATGAGTGAACCTGCCCCCTACCGCTGATCGGCTCACTCTCTATCCTCCATAATGAGTGAACCTGCCCCCTACCGCTGATCGGCTCACTCTCTATCCTCCATAATGAGTGAACCTGCCCCCTACCGCTGATCGGCTCACTCTCTATCCTCCATAATGAGTGAACCTGCCCCCTACCGCTGATCGGCTCACTCTCTATCCTCCATAATGAGTGAACCTGCCCCCTACTGCTGATCGGCTCACTCTCTATCCTCCATAATGAGTGAACCTGCCCCCTACCGCTGATCGGCTCACTCTCTATCCTCCATAATGAGTGAACCTGCCCTCTACCGCTGATCGGCTCACTCTCTATCCTCCATAATGAGTGAACCTGCCCCCTACCGCTGATCGGCTCACTCTCTATCCTCCATAATGAGTGAACCTGCCCTCTACCGCTGATCGGCTCACTCTCTATCCTCCATAATGAGTGAACCTGCCCCCTACCGCTGATCGGCTCACTCTCTATCCTCCATAATGAGTGAACCTGCCCCCTACTGCTGATCGGCTCACTCTCTATCCTCCATAATGAGTGGACACACCCCCCTACCGCTGATCGGCTCACTCTCTATCCTCCATAATGAGTGAACCTGCCCCCTACCGCTGATCGGCTCACTCTCTATCCTCCATAATGAGTGAACCTGCCCCCTACCGCTGATCGGCTCACTCTCTATCCTCCATAATGAGTGAACCTGCCCTCTACCGCTGATCGGCTCACTCTCTATCCTCCATAATGAGTGGACACACCCCCTACCGCTGATCGGCTCACTCTCTATCCTCCATAATGAGTGAACCTGCCCCCTACCGCTGATTGGCTCACTCTCTATCCTCCATAATGAGTGAACCTGCCCTCTACCGCTGATCGGCTCACTCTCTATCCTCCATAATGAGTGAACCTGCCCCCTACCGCTGATCGGCTCACTCTCTATCCTCCATAATGAGTGAACCTGCCCCCTACTGCTGATCGGCTCACTCTCTATCCTCCATAATGAGTGGACACACCCCCCTACCGCTGATCGGCTCACTCTCTATCCTCCATAATGAGTGAACCTGCCCTCTACCGCTGATCGGCTCACTCTCTATCCTCCATAATGAGTGGACACACCCCCTACCGCTGATCGGCTCACTCTCTATCCTCCATAATGAGTGAACCTGCCCCCTACCGCTGATTGGCTCACTCTCTATCCTCCATAATGAGTGGACACACCCCCCTACCGCTGATCGGCTCACTCTCTATCCTCCATAATGAGTGAACCTGCCCCCTACCGCTGATTGGCTCACTCTCTCCTCCCCATCATGACTGGACACGCCCCTGACCGCTGATTGGCTCACTCTCTCCTCCCCATCATGACTGGACACGCCCCTGACCGCTGATTGGCTCACTCTCTCCTCCTGCGCTATGTGTGAACTAGGGCTGCAGCTATCGATTATTTTAGTAATAAAGTATTCTACTGATTATTCAATCGATTAATCTAGTACTTTTTCTTTATTAAAGAGCAATCCTAAATATACGAGAGAAAATAAGTCCGGTATCTTAAAATGAACAACTAATTTGTTTCCTTTTTCGAAAATTGTTTTATTGCTGAAATTGCAGACATTAATGTATGTGAAAACTAAACCAATTTAGTGCATTCAATTGCCATATTATTATATTCAAAATACAAATATATAAATAAAAAAAATAATAAATTAAAATCAATTTCAAATAGACCCTTTTCACATTTCCAGGTTTCTCCGAGCGGAAGTTGTCATAGTTGGGTTAAATATTATAGCTGTGAATGAAAGAATACATTAAATATTTTTTTTGTGTGCCCATTTGCTCGAATAGCAAAAGAAAACTGCCACAGTAATGTTTTCACAACTTTCAAAAAGAGGGAAAAAATAGAGTGAGATGGATAACGGCAGTCAAAATAGAGAAATATGTTCATTTTTACCATCACTCCCATAGACATTGTATTAGAAACACCCTCATAGCAGCGGTAACTTGTTTTTTTGTAATTGAATGCAAAAGTAATAAAATACAAAGTATTAATGTTATAAATGTACATGTATAAAAAAAAAAAGGAAAATACCATTTTACGATATTGATGACCGTTAAAACGTGTCATCAGTCTGTGAAAAGGGTCTATTACTTTAGAAAGGTAAACATAGTACAACCTAAAACTAATCCTACAACCTATAAATTAAAAATAATAGTAATATAAATGATAATAATGCCGAAACATTGCATTTATGTTGTGCTACTTCTCTTTCAAGTTTCAGCTTCAGCTCAGGTATGACATAAGCCTTTACCGTCTTCTTGGAAGGCTTTGTGGCTTTTTTAAGGAGCAAAAAAATATTAAACAGGAAGGAAACTTGGAACAAGAACAAGAGTAGAGATGGACATAGTAGATATGCGCGGATCAGCTCTAACGTCACCGAATCCACTATTAAAAAACAAACCATCCACCCACACATGATTTTCTCTGATTTAGATATCCGCACCCGATCGTCACATTACAATTATTCAAATTCTCAGTGTTAAGCGCGATGCCATCTTAACATATCAACTACAATGAAGTAGGTTGCTTTAAAAAAATCTTCTTTGGCGAAATTACATTTCTTAAATAACCTAAACCATGGTCGACAACCTATAGCTACAGCACACAGAGGAGTAACCGCTGGAATGTGAGGAAACACGAGAGATGTGTTTGTATTTAATTCAGATAAAGTAGCCTACATCGCACATACAGATCTACATTTTGAGCTAATCATCCATCATAGTAACACAGCTTGTTTTATTAAGTTAGGAACTATAAATATGATTAAAGTGTGAAATTTTAATTACGCAAATCAATGAAAGCACACAGCTCTGAAAGTTACAGCTTGTTCTGCTATTTGTTGCAGCTTTGAGAGCATTTTAATGGTGTATTTCAGAGATATGAAGTGTGTGTGTGTGTGTGTGTGTTAAGTCCCATTAAACATTTCACATACACATCACAATGACGGTGATGCATGTGTATACTCCATTCATGCTGTTCATGTGTTTCGTGTTGCTCGTATCTCTTCAGCTTATGCGCGAACTACCGCAAATAAAGCTTAAATGTTTAGCGTCGCATCCTGAAGCTCAACACACAGTTCGGGTTGGGGTGATTTCTTTTATTTTTATATTCGAGTAACTCGAGTTACTCGAGCAATCTTTTCAGCCCTAGTGTGAACAGGCCCCTTACGGCTGATTGGCTCACTCTCTCTCCTGCCCCATTGTGAGTGAACACGCCCCCTACTGCTGATTGCATCACCCAAGACATATCTTTTTTCAAGCGTATTGTTAAAAGCAGTTGAGCAATGTACAGGTATTCAGGGGTTTTCCTGAGTCAAAAATGGTCTTCGGTGGTGGCTGACAGACATGGTCATCCCCACACACACACACACGCACAGTAAAAAGTACCCTACCCACATGATCTGCAAGCGCAATACTGACAATACATTTTAAATAAGTAAAAAGAAACCGTTTTTTTTTTAATTTTTGCTACTCTTATTTTGATACCTTGATATTTGTTTTTGTTCCTCATTTTTTTACACTATTGACAGATAATTGTTTTGGTATATAATCATATCAATATCAAAAAGTAGTATAAAAAAAAAAAGAACAAATAGCCTAATTTTCTGCCATATACAATTTCATAAAATGATCAGCTAGCTAATAACTTTGTTCTGGTTTCACCTCACTCCAGTCTAAACTTAATGATTTTAGGCTATTTATTTTACTACACATTGTCCACATAAATAAGCTGGAAGACTGTGGATAATTTAAACTCATTCTTACTATCTGCTCTTTCTAAAGTCGGTAAGCATACTTGTGTTCTCATTTCAGATTTGTTCTGAGTAAATGATTAAACTGATTCGTTAGTTCAGTGTTGGACAGATCAGTTGTTCTAACCAGTTGTTAAAATGATTCAGTTCAGAGGAGTCATTATGTTATAACGTCCTTCCCTAATCAGAAACCGTGGGTGGACAGTTCAATTCGCACTGCAGTAAACTCGCGCACCACCGCTTACAATGCCGGTCTCCTAACGGGGGATATGAGGGAGTACAAAGCTTCATGTTACGCTCTCCGGCGCGCCGTTAAAGCCGCAAAACTCCGCTATAAAGACCGAGTGGAATCTCATTTCCAACTCAACGACTCCCGGCGGATGTGGCAGGGACTGAGAACCATCTGTGCTTTTGGAACTAAATCCTCTGCAGAGGTGAGAGCTGATCCGTTACTGGTGAACGAGTTAAACTCTTTCTACGCTCGCTTTGATGGTAATCGCGGCAGCGCGACTCCGGCGAGTGACGCGTCAGAGAGAGTCCCTCAGAGCAGCAACGGTCACGTGATCTCTGTCTCGGAGGACGAGGTTCGGAGGGCACTCAAACGTGTGGATGTCAGGAAAGCTGCTGGGCCGGATGGTATTTCAGGTCGTGTTCTGCGGTCCTGTGCTGATCAGCTCGCAGGGCTCTTTACATCCATATTCAACGAGTCCCTTGCTACATCTGTTGTCCCCACCTCCTTCAAACGATCCTCCATCATCCCTGTACCTAAGATCAGTAAACCCTCTTGCCTAAATGACTATCGTCCAGTGGCTCTCACATCTTTAGTCATGAAGGTCTTTGAGAGACTCATTAAAAACAACATTTGCTCCTCCATTCCTGACACTTTGGACCCTCTTCAGTTTGCCTATCGTCCCAATAGATCGACTGAAGATGCCATTTCTCACGTCCTTCACTCCTGCCTCACTCACATCGACAGCAAAAGTGGGAACTATGTCAGGCTGCTATTTATTGACTATAGCTCAGCCTTTAACACCATAGTTCCCATTAAGCTAACACACAAACTCCTGGATCTAGGCCTGAATTCTTCTCTCTGCCTCTGGATTGAAGATTTCCTCACTGGCAGACCCCAGGCGGTGAGAGTAGGCCAGTTCACCTCCACCTCCATCACCCTGAGTGTTGGAGCTCCACAGGGCTGTGTGCTGAGTCCCCTGCTCTACTCTCTCTACACCCATGACTGTTTGTCCACACACAGCTCCACCTCGATCATCAAGTTTGCTGATGATACTGTTGTCCTGGGTCTCATCTCCAACAACAATGAGACGGCATACTTGGACGAAGTGGAGCAACTGACATCATGGTGCCAGGACAACTGTCTCTCTCTGAATGTTAACAAGACCAAAGAACTGATTGTGGACTTCAGGAAGAGACAGCATCGGTCATACTCCCCTCTCATGATCAGCGGGACACCGGTAGAGAGAGTGAGCAGCTTCAAATACCTGGGTGTGAACATCTCCGAGGATCTGACCTGGACTACACACATCCAGACACAGGTGAAAAAAGCCAGGCAAAGACTGTACCACCTGCGCCAGCTGAGGAAATTCAGGGTTTCACCAGCCATCCTGAAAACTTTCTATCGAGGGGCGATAGAAAGTGTCCTGACTCAGTGCATCACAGCGTGGTACGGGAACAGCACCAGTCACGACTGCAAAGCCCTGCAAAGAGTGGTGCGCTTATCCGAGCGCATCTCAGGCTCAGCTCTCCCGTCTCTGCAGGACATCTTCACCAAACGCTGCAGAGGTAGAGCTACTAAAATCATCAGAGACATTAATCACCCTGCAAACTCTCACTTCACCCTGCTGCCATCTGGTAAGCGCTTCCGTAGCCTGATGGCAAAGACTGAAAGACTCAGGAGGAGTTTCTTCCCCCAGGCCATCAGACTCCTGAACTCAGTCACGTGACTCACTTCACCCCCGCACACGCATAAACATACGGTCTTTCAACATTAACATCCACATACTGCAATTGCACTGCACTTTACTTTACGTCCCTATTGTTACTGCGTAACAACCTGTAATAAACCTTGCACATTATACTTCTTTATATATACATATTATATATTTTATGTTAACCACTTATTTTTAAGTCTACAGTTTATCTCACTTATCATCCACATATTTTTTATATTTATATTTTTATCTTATTTCCTATTTTTATCTTTTACTTGATTTATTTATAATTCTACTTATGTTAATACTTTTTATTCTAACTTTATTCTATTTCTATTTAATTTCTTGTAACTGTTATTTGCACTGTCCATGGAGCGGACCTGTTTACATTTCACTGCCAGTTGTATATTGTGTATATAACTGTGTATGTGACAAATAAAACTCTTGAATCTTGAATCTTGAATCTTGAAACCACCGCGCCATGTTCGGCAGCGGCAGATCTTAAAGTGACAGTAACCACTAATGCTGTCTGTCGGCGTAGTGCTCAAAATGGGGCTTAAGTGTGTATTTCATGGATTCCCGAACGCCAGCGCTACGTCATATTCTCGAGCCACTGTGGTGAGATAGACTTTGTAACGACGTTTTAAGTGCCTTTCATGGATCTTGGAAGTGTCAATGTACTGAATGCCAATGGAGGCCTGTCTGAAGCCTTTCTCAGCCATCAGCTTTCAACTAAAATATCTTCATTTGTGTTCCGAACATGAACGGAGGTCTTACGGGTGTCCAACGACATGAGGGTGAGTAATTAATGACAGAATTTTCATTTTTGGGTGAACTAACCCTTTAAATGGCTATAATTAATGTTTAAAAAATGTTTTAGGGGGAGGTTGTCATTTCCATCAAGACATCATTAGCTATATTAGTATCAGTGATAAAGGCTTTTGGTTATAAATAGATGACATTAAACAAGTATTTAAAAATATACTGTCTTTATGTTTGTTCTACATTAATTTGGAGATTAACTGTGAAAATATTACATTATAAAACATATTAAAAACATATTAAAAACGTGTTTTTAATTGCAATTAATCTTAGAAAAATTGTGATTATTCTAGTAAAAAAAATGAATCGATTGACTGTAGGCCTACTAAAAATGTAAAAATACAAAAATACATCATCGTCATCATAACAGAACTGTACCTCTTTTTGGCGGTATTTGATGGCCAATTTCAGGCGAGCCAGCTCATTATTGGCCTCATCCTGCAGCAGGTTGACATCATCACGGAAATTGAGGATCAACTCCAGCTCGCGTGAGGAACGGGTCTGGTCCAGGAGATCCTTCGCAAAGCATTTGCACTGACGGGAGAGCTCCTCGTATTCCGTTTTGAACTCATTTTCAACTTTGCTGAGTTCCTGGAGCTCCCAGCTGAGTTGGAACGCGGTGAGGAAAGGATCCTCGCTAGATAGGGCAATGAGAGAGGGGCTGGCCAGGGCCTTGTAGATGTTCAGCCGGGAGCGTGAGTGTCGCAGACTGTCCACGTCCGAACTGGAGACGCACTCTATGCAGTTACAGCGCACCTCGTGAGGCTGGGGGACCGACACACCTTTTTGCACCAACATCTTGATGACCTCGTAGTTGTTGGTGTGGGCAGCCAGGATGATGGGGGTGATGTCAGGAGTGAAGTCTGAGAACTGTTTATCGAGCAGAATAGGTGGTACCTGGTTAGAAATTGGAAAAGAAGGCTTAAATTCATCTGATGAAACATAAATGCACTGAATTTCATAAAACCTCCCCAAAAACAGTCACAATTAAAATATATGAATATCATGTATGAAATAACAAACTACAATATTAAATATGCTATAATTCCTTAAGATAAATACCAATTTATTTGATTATTTTGTCATAAAATACAAAGATATAGCCTACACATTTTTAATTGTGACAAAGTGTCCAAATATTATTTGGGACCACTGTATGTATATTTCAGAAATGATTGCAAAGAAATGGCAAGTAACACACGGAATTAAACATGACATTTTGAAATAGAAAGACTGACTTAAATAAGACTTACAAAAATGTTTTAACATAAAATCATATTTTTTACAGTGTACTGAAATACTGGAATATTTATTTCTGTGACATTGTTCTATGCTGTGAAATATTTATTAAATAAATATGCATAACATTGGATGATTATTCAGCAGGGTTATATAACTAAAATAATAAAAAACATATTGTTATATTTAATATAATATATATATATATTTATATAATACTATGTATATTTAATAATAAATTTAATATAAGTATTTAGCAGAGTTATTATTATTATATTTAATGTTAAATATTATATAATAATAATAATAATAATAATAATAATAATAATAATAATAATAATAATAATTACTATTATTATAATACAATACTAATACTACTACTACTACTACTACTACTACTACTAATAATAATAATAATAATATTTATTCAAATAAACCGTTAACTGAAATAAAATAAAATATGAAAAAAAACTAGTTAAACAAAGTTAAACTTGACTTAATATAGTTAAACTTGATGTACAAAAAAAAACTAAAACTGAAATAAAAATTTATAAAAAAATATATAGACATTTTTTTTTTACAAAAAACAACAACAAAATTGCTAAAACTTTAACTGAAATTAAAACGAAAACAGAAAATATAATCAAAATATAATTCACAATATTAATAAAAAACTATAATAGTAGCGACCAAAATAGTACTTTTTGAAAGTAACTTGACGCTTCAAATAAAGATCGTATCAATTACATCATTACACCAGTAGGTGGCAACAGGTGACACTTAAAAAAAATGTGTGTGTGTTACATCCCAATTAGTCTAGAGGTATCTAAGGGACATCAACATAACTAGAACCAACTAGAACAACTCACAATACACAGAGAACAGAAGACTTAAGCAGACCACCAACCAAGCCTGGAGCATAATAAGTAAAGCTTTACTGAAGATAGGTTAACATATTTACAGTCCATCAAAAAGGGAAAAAAACAATAAAAGGGGTGAAAAAGGAACCAGAGTGTTGCCAACAAAAAGAAACAAGGAAAACCAAAAGGACCAACTTACTAGGTAGGAAAAGCTGTCTCATGGAAGTAATAATTCAAGAGTTTTGTTCAATGTGGATTCATCCAGTAATTAAATAAGTGAAGTCTTTATGAGCTAATCATTGAATAATTAAATTAAACCGATAAAAAAAAGATTTTAAATAGACTGCATCAATTAATTAATAAACTCTAGCAAATCACATGTAATATTTGTAGCTGTCCATTCAGAATCATGCAGAATCATAATTCTCAAATTCCAGAATCGTGCAGCTCTATATAATAGTATCTTAATGATACTAAAATAACAGTTTTGACAAGCATTTAGTAATGAAAACAATTGTCTTAATGAGGATGCATTTGCTTTACAAATGCCATCTCACTGTGAAGGACTGGAATAGCCTCACTTGCTGGATAAAAACCTCACAATTAAGCCCTTGTTATTATTCAGATCTCAAATGTGAAGGACAGCTACAAAAATGAACACTAAAGAATATTCAATGGGAGAGAAAAACAAATGCATTAATCATGAAAAATGGTATAAACAATACAGGAGCCCCCACTGTTGGTTTAATCATGATGAAATGGAAGCTACATTAAATGACCCAGACATTGCCAGGGAAAAGGACTTTCCTGAAAATCCTCTGAGCACAAAATGCTTGGGAGAGAGGCTAGAGAGGCCTATGATCACTTTGAAGTAGCTACAGAGCTTCAGTTGCAGAGAAGAACCGTGTGAAATCCTGTCTGGAGTTTGGCTAGGTTTTTTGCTTGAAAAGCAAACTAGTGACCCAGTTGCAATGGGAAAAGATTTTGCGGTCATGTAAGACCGAGCCTTTCTAACCAAAGCAATATGTGTGTGGCAAATCTAAAAGTGCCCACAACAACAATACCTCCAATAAATTGCGTTGGTTGAAGCACAACGCTGAAGAGATGCTATTCATCAGCAAGGATGGCACACCTTACTAAAATGGAAGGAAGAATGAACAGAACAGAACAATACAGAAGGACATACAGCAACCTGTTTCATTCTGAAGTTTGGGAGGACTTTCATCTTAAGGACAATGCTTTGGACAAGGGCAAGGATAAATGAACATCATCACGTCACCTTCCTAAAATAATTGCCTAAGTCATTTTTTGAGAATTTTTTGCTTAAGTCATCTCCTCATGATGCTGGCCACCTCTGGTAAAATCCTCCACATCCTCAGTTGAACAGATCATACAATTCTACCCCTGTAGTATAATGGCCTATGTCAAGTGTGTGACTTAGGCAGTTTTATTTTGCCTAAGTCAAAAGGTAATTTGACTTAGGCAATTTTACAAGCTTTTCAAGATGGCAGGTGCATCAAGAAGACCAAAAAGCTACTCAACCTCTGAAGTTATTTCCATGATTCAGGGCTCACCCCCTATTGGTAACTGATGAAGTTTACTATAATATAGGCTAGACTATAAATATGCCATAGTTTTTTGTCTTTTTATTGAGTCTTTTTAGTCAGCATTTTAGTCAAGAAAAATTGCTAAGTCAATAAAGCTAGCATTAGGCTTTCAGTTAACTCTTTTAAAACAATATTTTATCTTTTTGTCTAATTTTTTCCACATTACACGATCTAATTAACCCTCTGGTGCTCTTTGTTTAGGGATTGGATTGGTTGTCTTCCAGGTCATAAGTGACCGGACACCTAAAAATTAAACTTCCTCCACCCCAGTAAAACCAATGCAATTTATCTTTCTTCAATAATATTTTTTCTTTTTAATTTTGTATTTTGAGATTATTTGATGGTATTTCTTAATATTTATGCAATAATTATGGTCTATTTTTTCCATTGAAATGATACAACATTTTATTATTATTATTATTATTATTGCAGTATTTCAGGTTAAAATAGAGACTAGGCCTTCAAAATATATTTTTTTGAAGGCAGATTAGCGCCCTCTTTTGGAATTATTTAAGAAATCATGCAACCATGTGTGTAATCACTAGAGGTCTCTATGGAGAATTCCCTAGTTCTGTTTTGAACACATTTAATGATTTTTTGTTGATGGATTTGAATATATATTTAAAAAATCTCAAAGACTATTTATTATAAAGTTTTAGATATAGGCCTATATATATTTTTGTTATAAATATAGATATTTTTTCTGTGAATTTGTGTTTTTGCAGATTTCCCATTCATTTCCTATGGTGTCATTTTTGACCAAAGAGAACAAGTGGGAGTTTTTTTTATGACCACTTAGCATGCTCAAATCATGCCCTCAATTTTTTTTGGTGTGTTTACATACCTAATGCAAGAGAAGTCACCAAATTTCATATCATTCTGATGAGGCTGTGATTTTTAACATTTCAAAACAGAACATTTTCCGGTCAGAAATGACAGAAGAGCACCAGAGGGTTAAGAAAGATTTGAATAGGCTACCGAACACCGAGAAATTATGTAATCTGTTTGGTTGTAAAATGTATTAGCCTACCTGAATTAAATGAAATCGAATGTATCGTCCTGTGGAATAATTCATTCACAGACCGCATACGAAGATGTTCAACTAATAAATATCTTCTTTGCTGGCAAACAAAATAATTAATTTTCAGATTTGCTTTCACTTGACTGTACTGTAGGTCCACCTCCACTTCACCCGACGCTTGAAGTTCTTAAATCTTCCTGTTACGAGACAGAGTGTGAAACCGCTTCAGATTCAGTGCGTGCAGGAAACGTCCGGTTACGTATGTAACCCTCGTTCCCTGAGGAGGGAACGGAGACGTACGTTAGTGACTAACGAATGGGGGTTTCGCTTAGAAGCCAATCATCTTCATCGTATTCAACAGCGCCCAATGGCAGTGCCAATGCCATGGGCATGCGGAATTTGCATGCGTAACTCCGCCCCACCTCGTGGGTATATAAGGAAGTACGCTGCGAACATCGCATTATGTTACTGCTGCAGGAGCCAAGACTGAACTCCGCGTTCCAGGCAGCACAGCTGACGTGGCTAAGGAAACGTACGTCTCCGTTCCCTCCTCAGGGAACGAGGGTTACATACGTAACCGGACGTTCCCTTTCGTTCAGTCACTACGACGTACGTTAGTGACTAACGAATGGGGGAACCTGTAAAACAGCGCCACTCAGCTGTCATCCAGTGCCCTGCGTAAGTGTGAGATCCCGCCACTTAAGGCCCTAGGACTCCCACTTATCACAGGATTACCAAGGTACACTGGGAAGCATATCCCAGTGAGGGAATGCCAAGGTGCCTACCGTAGGGAGGACTTAGAGAATACACATATGACCCGCTGAGGGTTGCATATGGAAGATCTCTAGGGTACCAGCCGAAGGTGGATTTTTAACCCTAGGGGTGGCAGGGACTTGCCAAGGGAAAGACACCTGCTCACTGAGGAGGCTTACGGTGGGAATACTCGTGTGGGGGTCGCCGGAGGGGAACCATGCACACGGAGCACCTGGCCGGACATGAGGGTCTGGGCTCGAAAGGGCAGACTGAACTGATGTCGGCGTAAGCAGTGCTGGAGGAGCTCAGGGCTCTCGGGGAGCTCACCTGAGGAAAATATCGCACGTATCCAGTCCTTGGAGTGGAATGGCGAGCAAGCGAAGACACCTGAGCCTGGCCCATTACCGGCCACCCGTAGGGGCGAGTACATAGTCGGACACTGGCTCCACTCGGAGATTGTAGAATCTGGCGAATGTGTTGGGTGTCGCCCAGCCTGCAGCTCTGCAGATGTCTGTTAGCGAGGCGCCATGCGCTAGAGCCCAAGAGGAGGCCACACTCCGGGTGGAGTGTGCCCTCACACCAAGGGGACACGGTCGGCCTTGCTGCTGGTATGCCAAAACAATGGTGTCCACTATCCAGTGAGACAACCTCTGCTTAGAGAGAGCACTTCCCTTCCGCTCTCCACCATAACAGACAAAGAGCTGGTCTGAGGTCCTGAAACACTGCGTCATGTCTACGTAGGCGCGGAGAGCGCGTACTGGACAGAGCAATGCCAAGGCTGGGTCTGCCTCCTCCAAAGGCAGCGCTTGCAGGTTCACCACCTGATCTCTGGAACGGAGTGGTGGGAACCTTGGGCACATATCCGGGCCGGGGTCTCAGGATCACGTGAGAGTTAGCCGGCCCGAACTCAAGGCACGCTTCGTCAACCGAAAATGCTTGCAGGTCCCCGACCCTCTAAGCGAGGCCAATGCGGTCAGCAGAGCCGTCTTCATAGACAAGAGCTTAATCTCGGCCGACCGCAAAGGCTCAAGGGAGGCCTCTACAGAGCACTTAAGACTACTGAGAGGTCCCAAGAGGGAACGAGAGGAGAGCGAGGAAGATTCAGTCTCCTCGCCCCCCTCAGGAACCTGATGATCAGGTCGTGCTGCTACTTACCTTATTGTCTCCCAGGAGATCGTGGTAGGCAGATATTGCGGCCACGTACACTTAAGGGTGGAAGGAGACAGCCTTCGTCCCACCCCCTCCTGGAGAAACGAAGCACAGACCCGATCGGGCATTTCCAGGGGTCTTCCTGGCGGGAAGAGCACCATGTGACGAAGAGGTCCCACTTCAACGCATAGAGGTGTCGTGTAGACTCTGCCCTAGCGGAAGTGATGGTAGCGACCACCGCAGGTGGAGGGCTACTCAAACCAGCCGCGTCCCGTCCAGAAGCCACACGTGGAGCTTCCAGAACGCTGGATGCGGGTGCCAAAAGGTGCCCCGTCTCTGAGGAGTCTCAGAGGAATAGGCCAGGGAGGGGCTGTCGCAAGGAGTAGCAGTTCTGAGAACCAGGTCCGGCCGTGCCAACGGGGCGACCAACATGACCTGCTCCTTGTCCTCCCTGATCTTGCACAGTACCTGTGCGAGAAGGCTCACTGGGGGAACGCATAATAGCGTAGCCCCGACGACCAGCTGTGCGCCAGTGCATCCGTGCCGACCATAGGTCAGGGAATAATACAGGGAGCAATGGGAAGAGTCCTGGGAGGCAACAGGACTACCTGTGCGTCACCGAACCGTTCCCATATCAGCTGGGCCGTCTGGGGATGGAGTCTCCATTCTCCAGGAAGTGGCTGAAGCCGTGAGAGCTCGAGGCTGCACGGTTCAGGACTCCCAGGATGTGGACAGCATGAAGGGACCTCAGATGCTTCTGACTCCATAAAACGAGATGGCGGGCGAGTTGAGACATACGGCGGGAGCGTAGACCGCCCGGCCGTGTCGTCTGTCCTGACTAGTACATGTTGACCCTTCAGCAACGCTCGGAAGCGGTGCAGGGCGAACCGTACTGCCAGCAACTCGAGGCAATTGACATGCAGAAGGCACTGGGGTCCTATCCAGGAGCCCGTGGCTGCTTGTCCATTGCACATGGCACCCCAGCCCGTGGATGATGCATCTGTTGATACAACAAGATGCCTGGAAACTCGTTCTAAGGACACTCGGGTCCGTAGAAAGCTGAGGTTCGACCACGGGGAGAGAGTCTGTAAGCAGGCCCGAGTCACTTGTACCCGGAGCGTGCCAGACCGCCATGCCCATCTCGGGACTCGATCGCGTAGCCCGTGCTGAAGCGGTCTCATATGAAGCAATCCGAGCGGCGTTACCGCGGCTGCAGATGCCATATGCCCCAGGAGCCTCTGAAACAGTTTCAGTGGAACCGCACTCTTGCCCTCGACTTGTCGAAGGGAAGTCAGCAGAGACTGCGCGCGCTCGCTCGAAAGCAGCGCGCACATGGCGACCGAGTCGATCCATACCGAGAAAAGAGATCCTCTGCGCGGGGCAAAGTTTGCTCTTCTCCCAGTTGACCCGAAGGCCCAGACGGGCTAGGTGATGGAGCACCAAATCTCTGTGTCCGCAAACCTGCTCTCGAGAGTGACCCAGTAAGCCAGTCGTCGAGGTAATTCAGGATGCGAACCCCGTGCTGCCGAAGGGGCGCAAGGGCTGCCTCGGCAATCTTCGTAAAGACGCGAGGGGACAGAGATAGCCCGAATGGTAGAACTGCGTACTGATATGCCCGCCCCTCGAAAGCAAACCGTAGGAACGGTCTGTGTCAAGGTAGAATGGAGACATGGAAGTAGGCGTCCTTCAGGTCGATCGCTGCAACCAATCGACTGGACGAACGCTTTCGAAAAGGCGTTTCGCTGTCAACATCTTGAACGGAAACCGGTGGAGGTAACGGTTCAAGACGCGCAGGTCCAGGATCGGTCAAGCCCACCGGTCTTTATGGGTACAATGAAGTACGGGCTGTAACACCCGGAATTCACCTCGGCTGGAGGGACAGGTTCGATCGCACCCTTCGCCAGTAGGGTGGCAACCTCCGCTCGCATGACGGGGGCATTAGCCCCGATCATAGTGGAACGGACTCCCCGAAAGCGGGGAGGAACCTGCGCGAACTGAATCGCGTAGCCGCACCTGACTGTCTTCGCGACCCAGCGGGACAGCCCTGGAATCTGAAGCCAGGCTCCCAGGAACTGCACCAGCGGGGTCAAACGGACTACAGGTGTACCCGGAGTGGGGCAGCGATGCAGCGTTACCGACCCGGACAAGGGAGGCTGTTGGGCGTCCCGGTGTGGGGGTGCGGTTAACGGCTGCGTCCTGACAGAGGAGACCAGGGAAGGACGCGCGTTCCACTGGGGTCTGCTCTGCCAGGAGGCTGGCGACAGAGAGGGATGCGAGTGGCGGGACCCGTGGGTGGCGCGCACTGTCATCACCGGTCTCTGGGCTCTCAGAGACAGGAACATGGGTTCTTCCCAAGCGCTGCTAGCCCGGGGGCCAGCAGCGGAAGGATTTTCCCCCGGCCCTCCACCGGGGGAAGGAGAGGCCCTGCTACCATCCCCTGGGAAGAACTGGAACCCATCTCTGAGTTGTCCACTTCCAGCGTGGCGTTTAACCAGGCTGGGGAGCGGACTGGGCGTCATCCTCAACCACCTCCACGGCGCGGCCCGGGTGAAGGCTGCTGCTGGGGCCGGGCGGGAGGAGGGAGGGCGCCCTCGGCGGCGAGCGGACTGAGGCGACTGAGCCGGCGGCTGGTGCAGCAGCTGGCCGCCGGGGCAGTACGTGTTACAGCCTCAGTCTGCTCTGGGGCGGCCGAGAACTGTTGGGCGCAGTTCCCAGCCGCGCCGCCGAAGAGGCCAGCCTGGGATATGGGTGAGTTGAGGGGGCGGGCCCACTCAACGTCCTCCAAATCACCAGGTAAGGCCAGGTGTTCTCCCGGACCACAGCTGTGGACATCTCCCGACCCAGGGAGCGTGTGGCCACCTTCACCGCCCGGGGGCGGGATCAGTCGCGGCACGCAGCTCAATGAAGAGCCCTGGGTCGGCTCCACCCTTGTGCATGTGCAACGGGGCGGCGGCCTGCCCGTAGCTCTGCAGGACCACGCCACCGAAGTAGACGAGCCCACAGGCTTTGGGAGGGTGCTTAGGACAGCCACACCACGCCACGTCAAGCCCCCTGTGGACACCGTAGTGCGCAACAGAGAGTTCAACAGTGGGGGTGAGGGGGCCCCAGTGTACCCTAGGCCGCGGCCCCATCAAGGGCAGAGAAGGTGGAGGAGGCCACCAAACGATCGCGGGAAGCACGGGGACTTCCAGGACCGCGTGATCTCCTCATGCACCTCGGGAGCGAAAGGCATTGGGGGCGGGGCCCAACAGCTGTCGGGTGCCGTCCCCAAAAACCAATCGCGCAACCACGAGCACTCGCGACTGGGCGGAGTTCCACACCAGCGCGAGACTCGCGGCTGCCCGAGATAACATGGCTGTCAACCTTAGGTCGGATCAGGCAGCGCTGACACACCCGGAGGCGGAGCACAACTCCTAATCGTCATCCCCAAAGGACTCCAGCCCACCTTGGGATGCGGCGATCGACATCTCACTGCTATCTGGAGCGTGAACGAAACGAACGAGGCGTCAGAGACGGGCCGCTGTTTCAGTCCAACACTCGCGGGTTTAAGCAATGTGCAAGAGGGGGCGTGGCCCGAGGAATGATCGTCGGGGTTCTTAATACCACGGCACCGCACTCAGGTCACCCTGGCCACCAGCCAAAGTACCGCCTCACTCGGAGACGGTAGATTGGGGTGTGGCAGAGGGGACTCTCTCTCCTCACGGAGATCACTGAGTCTCGACCGCAACATCGCGATGGTAACGTTCCCGCAGTGGGAACATGACGCATCCACAAACACTGCCCGAACGTGCTGAAGCCCAAACACATCGAGCAGTGAATGTGCCCATAGACAGCAACGGAGATCGATCGCACCCGGAAGTGCACGGGCGAACCGTCTTGAAAAAGACGTGCCACGCGCAAGCTCTTTTTGTGAGAGGAAAGCTCTGCAGAGTGCCGAAGCGCCCAGGGAAACACACACACAGCTGTTGCAGATCACTGCACAGATCAGCAGGCAGGCAGCATGAGATCGCTGGAACGCGCCGTAACACCAACACCCTGGAGAACCGCTGGTCTCTCGAAGACTGAAGAGAAGACTTCAGAATTCAGGCTTGTAGGAGTGAAGAGATCCTCTTGGCTCCAAAGCAGAAACATAATGCGATGTTCGCAGCGTACTTCCTTATATACCCACGAGGTGGGGCGGAGTTACGCATGCAAATTCCGCATGCCCATGGCATTGGCACTGCCATTGGGCGCTGTTGAATACGATGAAGATGATTGGCTTCTAAGCGAAACCCCCATTCGTTAGTCACTAACGTACGTCGTAGTGACTGAACGAAAGGGAACCAAACAAATCATTCAAACTGATTTGCGAGCTGAAATCGCACTGACATCGCACAGTATGCCCGCCTTAAGACAGTTCTGCCAACTTATTTGAATTTGAACAGGATCGACACAAAAGAGTGAATCATTTGTCAATTGAGCATTGCTTGTGCCCAGAAAAAAAGTATTTGAACAGAATCGACTCAAAAGAGTGATTCATTTGTGAATTGAGCATCGCTCATGCCCAGACAATAAAGATACAGCACGCTTGGAATAAAATATGCATTTAACAACTTATTGTGTTAAAATAAAGTAACGAGAGGAATGTTGCCCAACGTAAAAGTACAGTTTTTTTCATTAGAAATGTACTTAAAGTAAATGTACCCACATTTAAATCTACTCTTAAAGGAATAGTTCACCTTAAAATGAAAATTGTGTCATTTACTCACCCTCAAGCTTTGAACACAGAAAGATATTTTGAAGAATGTCAGTAACCAGACAGTTGATGGGTCCCATTGACTTCCATAGTAGGAAAAAAAAATACTATGGAAGTCATTGGGTACCATCAACTGTCTGGTTACCAACATTCTTCAAAATATCTTTCTTTGTGTTCAGCAGAAGAAAGACATTCATACAGATTTGAGGTTTGATTTTACAATTTGAGGGTGAGTAAATGATGACACAATTTTCATTTTGAGTAAAAATATTACAAATAAATACTCAAGTAAATACTTCGTTACCATTTCAAGCTTTCCTTTTCGGCGGACTGTGTGGGAAAAACTGCCACAGAGGGTGTAGTTGCCAAAAGAGCCAATACTATGGATACAAATATTTCCATGTGCTCTGCCAATCAAGGAGAGAAAGTTCCAGGACCTCCAGTCAATGAAACACATCATGCCTGTTGAGTGTCATCGCTAGGCCTACATTGATAATTTACCACATTAATAGGCATCAGGCAAGAACCCAACAAAGAAGAGCTGGAGGTGGAATTGATGAGATGCACATGCCTCCTCAGAATGATGTTAAGTTTGTTTGTTAGTGTTTTATTGTTGACAGAGTTGAACATTTAAAATTCCCTAAGTCACAAAGGCATGTTCAAAAATCCGCCTAAGTCATTTATTCCTGTTACGTTACATAATTGACATGCATTGTTATTAGTATATCAATAGTCATCTTCTGACATGAACTTTTTGAGTGACATTATCAATAAATATCATATATTCAATTATTGGTTCAGTTTTTTGTGTTTTCTGAGAAACCTGAAAATTGACTAAGGCAATTATTTTAGGAAGGTGACGATCTTAATCTTAATAAAAAGATACTGAATGTCCTAAAATGCTACAGTTGAAGAACTAATCTAATCCAACCATGAAGAACATGCAGTGCTTGAATCGTGGTGCTAAAGAATAATCCATTATCCTCAGAAACTGGAGCAAATCTGCCAAGAAGCCTGGCCAAAATCATATGTGAAATGTATGTACTTAAACACTACAAGAGAGTCTGCACACTCTACCAAAGAAGAAGTAATCAATTGTGAGATGAAATCAATGTTTTACGGAGAAGAGGGCAAACGTTTCGGTCACGTGACCTTTGTCAACTCCAAGCTTAAAGGGTTAGTTCACCAAAAAAATGAAATTCTGTCATTAATTACTCACCCTCATGTCGTTCCAGACCTTTGTTCATATTCGGAACAGAAATGAAGATATTTTTGATCAAATAAAAGAGCTCTCTGACCCCTCCATAGACAGCAATATAATTAACACTTTCAAGTTCCAGAAAGGTAGTAAAGACATTGTTAAAATAGTCCATGTGACTGCAGTGGTTCAACCTTAATTTTATTTTACCTAAATACTTTTTGTGTGGAAAAACAAACAAAAATAACGACTTTATTCAACAATTTCATTCTAGCCTGTGCCAGTCTCCAATGCAGTTTACTTTGTAAATACAGTGTAGCTCCTGCGTCATCGTCACACGCATGCATCGTGGTGCTCACGTGAACAGCATCAGCACTGTTTAAAACGTAAACTGCGTAGGAGACTGTAAATGTACCCTCATAAAAAAAAAAAAAACCTACAGGTTTGGTGAACAATCACCCCACATGCACAATGGTCAGGCATCAGATAGCCCCGCCTCCAAACTCATGCCTCTGGTTAAGCCATGTTATTGTATTGAAATGCTCATAACACCAACAAGTTACACTTTTCATGGATATATTGACCTGCTTGCTTATAAAACTTAAACTTATAAACTGGGCTATAGGATAAAACATTGAGGTATTCTAATAATTACAATGCAGAATCGGATGAATATGATGAATCTGCCATTTTAAATCAAAATCACACAGGAAAAGACTACATGCATGCAGTAATTTCTAAACATACACCATACTTGGGCACATGAAGGCAACTGAACAACTGCAAAAATCATTTATAGAAAAGTATATATTTTTTAACAAAATGAATGCATTTACAACATTTGCAATTCATGGTTATGCATTTTATTTTAAGGGCAAAACACAAAAGAACATTTTGAAAAATGTTGTAATTGTTTTTCTAGTTTTTTTTTTGTTTATAATGAAATTCGGTGGGATCCAAAATAAAATACTAACAGAATATTCATTTTTTGGGGGACTATACCTTTAACCCCCAATTTTTTTAAATCAAAAAATGTAAGACTTAAGACTAAGACTTTTGTTGCACTTGAACAACGAATGCACAAAACGGGGCGCATGCGCAGGTTGTGAGCGCCACAGGAATGAATGGAATGCTTCAGTACACATAGACCAAAACAATTCAAAATTGCTCAAAATTCAAACCAAAAATGCTAAAACTACCAATAAATAAATAAATGTCTATATGAGTATCTGAAAGCATACTGAAGAAACTGACTGTAGGACCCAGCGGAACAGCTCATTTGCTCCATATAGTCGATATGAAATATGATGTTCTATTATAATCTTTTTTTCCACGAGAGGTCAGCATAGACACACAATGTAAGATATTTTGAGCTGAATTAAATGGGTTATGCATGAAATTGTGAGTTACACCGATCAAGCATAACATTGACTGACAGGTGAAGTGAATAACACTGATTTTCTTTTCATCACGGCACCTGTTAGTGGGTGGGATATATTAGGCAGCAAGTGAACATTTTGTCCTCAAAGTTGATGTTAGAAGCAGGAAAAATGGGCAAGCGTGAGGATTTGAGCAAGTTTGACAAGCCGGGCCAAATTGTGATGGCTAGACGACTGGGTCAGAGCATCTCCAAAACTGCAGCTCTTGGGGTGTTTCCGGTCTGCAGTGGTCAGTATCTATCAAAAATATCGGCAACAGGGTCATGGGCAGCCAAGGCTCATTGATGCACGTGGGGAGCAAAGGCTGGCCCATATGGTCTGATCAGAAATGATGCTGGTTCTGATAGAAAGGTGTCCGAATACACAGTGCATCACAGTTTGTTGCGTATGGGGCTGCATAGCTGCAGACCAGTCAGGGTGCTCATGCTGACCCCTGTCCACCGCCGAAAACGCCAACAGTGGGAATGTGAGCATCTGAACTGAACCACGGAGCAATGGAAGAAGCACAATGGAAGGCACAATCGGAAAAAGGCAATCTGGCGGAGGCAGTGTAATGCTTTGCTCAATGTTCTGCTGAAACCCTGGATCCTGCCATCTATGTGGATGTTACTTGGACACGTACCACCTACCTAAGAATTGTTGCAGACCATGAACACCCTTTCATGGAAACTGTATTCCCTGGTGACTGTGGTCTCTTTCAGCAAGATAATGCACCCTGCCACAAAGCAAAAATGATTCAGGAATGGGTTGAAGAGCACAGCGAGTTTGAGGTGTTGACTTGACCTCCAAATTCCCAAGATCTCAATCCATCTCAATCGAGCATCTGTGGGATGTGATGAACAAACAAGTCCGATCCATGGAGGCACCACCTCGCAACTTACAGGACTTAAAGGATCTGCTGGTAACATCTTGGTGCCAGATACCACAGCACACCTTCAGGGGTCTAGTGGAGTCCATGCCTCGATGGGTCAGGGCTGTTTTGGCATCAAAAGGGGGACCAACATAATATTAGGTCATAATGTTACGCCTGATCTGTGTATTTTGAATTGAAGTTGAAAGAATATGAAGAATACGATTAAATAACTATTCATTTAATTTGTATTTATTGACAAAATATAGTAATTTAAAAGGTAAAATAAATAAAAAATAACAAAACTGTATTTTTTACAAAATTCGGGTCATTTTGATTACAAAGTACAAAGGAAGGATGAGGGTTAAAGTAAAATCGGCCCCACTTTATATGGCCTTAACTACTATGTACTTACATTAAAAAAATAAGTACAATGTACTTACTGTGTTCAAATTGTATTGCAAAACTCTTTTGCTTATATTGAGGTGGGATATACGGGGAGGGTTAGGGACAGGTGTGATGGTATGGGTAAGTTTAAGGGTAGGGTTTGGTGTAAGGGAAGTGTCAACTGTGTAATTACAAATGTAACTACAGAAATTAATTACAGATGTAATTACATGCAGGTATTTTTTAAAATGTAAGTACAATATAAAAACATGTATGTACACAATAAGTGCATTGTATAAATTTTTTAATTAAAATGTTAGTACATAGTAGTCAAGACCACCTAATATAAAGTGGGTCCGTAAAATCTATAAAACCAGCTAGAACCACTGCTTTAAAATAGTGTAGTGGATAATATCTGATCCTTCAGAGGCAAGTTTTAAAGCAGCTTAAACAGGGAGCTATACACTGCTACATGAAGATCACACCACATTTGGGGGAGATGGATAAAAAAAACAGTGAGAGGCTGAAAGAAAGAAAGCGTGTGAAAGAGAAAACCAAACAGCATGGGCTAAAAAAAGTGACTAAAAGTGAGAAAAATTAACGAGTTAGGAAGGAGTGAAGTGAGAGAAAATGAGTTGAGAGTTTATAAATTAAAGCTACATGAGAAGAAAAGGTGCAAATTAAAGGTAGGGGGTGATTAGCACATATCGACTGATATCTCCATCCTTTTCACAAGAGCTCCAAGCCCACGGTGACAACGGCAAAAGCTGGACTCTTTGAGGAAGATAATGAAGGCTCCATTTGGAGAGACATGTTCAGGCTGGCAGCCATACTGACTGTCTACCACTGCAATATGACTCTTTGAAGCTCATCCTTAACCACAATAGACCGGAGAGGTGAAGGGAAAATAATGGGAAAAGTAGAAGGCTTGACTTGAAATGTCAGTAAGATGACAGTTCAAGTGAGCTTTGTGTTTAATAAGTGAAAAGAAGCCATTCTCTGGATTCATTACTCGCATTTCCAACAAAGCTGAGGGACATGAAGAAGAAAGAAAAAAGACCCTCTACCACAACATAATTTTACTGAGACCTGATCTGAGCAGTGCAACACAAGAATGCTAAAAATTTTAACCCAATTTTAAAATAATTTTACCTATTATTAGATGCTTTCAGTTGTGGAATAATTAATAATTGACGACAATATATACATAATAGAGTTAAAAAAGACTTCAGCTCGAATGCAATGACATCTGTAACTGAAAATGTTTAATTTTGCCTGAAACTGCATCAACATAGACCAGTGCACAAAATTACAAAATAATAAATAACTACTTTGCTCATTTAATACTTTTTCAGAAATTGCTAGTTCCGTAAACAACATGTCACGAAGAGAGAACCATAATATCATAATTTCGTCATCGGAATCATAATTTAGGAAATCAAAGCAAACAACCTGTTCCTGTGTACTCACTCGCCCTCTTGTGATCTTTAGACATGTTGATTTAGTAATTTGCATATCAAATGCATTTAAATGTGACATTAATAGACATAGACAGGAAGAGATACAGAGACAGCGGGGGGAAAGTGCTCAGGGATTGAGGAAGGGAAGATCAGATGTGCAGCTGCTCTGGTCTGTGAATGGGGCATCCATGCCATCATTTCTCTGAATCAGTGCCTCAGAAACCAGTCTATTCATAATTAAATCAAAATTAAATTAAATCAAAGTTAAGAAGGGTGGACATACAAGTAAGGCCCAGCAAAGGTTGCACCGTTGAAAAGCAAACCCTTTTAGAACAACAGTTCACATGCCTGAGTGTCTGAATATAGAGCTTTTTATAGCAGGCAGTTTTATCCTCTGAAAAGAAGCAGGCGTCCAAGCACACTATTTCTAAAGTGTTCATATATCAGCATTAACAACTGAAGACGTAATTCCTTTCAGCCCTAAAAGCACTCCTATCTGCAATAATGGGTTGATTACATGATAATTTGATAAGAGATGTTTTGAAGGTTTCGTGTCCAGAGAGATCCAGCTAATCATGTAATGGCAAATACCTCAATTCAGACATGCTCTACAAGTTCTGCCGTTTTGAGGGTTTCGTTTCGGGACTGAAAAGGACAACATGTATGTTCTGGGTCACAGAGATTAGGGGAAAACAATGCAAAACGCAAATAATAAAATGAAACTATTCATATAATTATGCATAGTTAGGATAGCAAAATAAATAAGCTTATTAAACTGCAGGGAGAAGAAAACGTACGGTAAAGTAAGTACGGTAAATAAAGAAAACGAGATTTAAACAATAAGACTAACTGTGTTGAGCTATACCAATCATAGTTTTCTGTCGATGAATGTATCCAAACAGTTTCTCACCTGTCTAATAAAATGCATACTATATCAAAGCATCTTTGGTGTTTCCATGGTTTCTATGAAATAAACCCGGAAATCGAGGGTAACGCGGGTATGATGTCATTGAAGGTCTGTTTCCTGGTTGAAATTGCTTATTTCTCTGGATTTAAACATTCTTGGATACATGTGGGATAATGCAAATACACAAGTCAGCAAAATATATAACTGTTCTAGTGATTTTTGGATATTTTAACTCAAACATCTTACATATTGTGGCTTTAAAAAAACCTGCTTTGTTTGGCAATGAATTGTTTTGTGCGGATAATGATTGACAGCATGAAATCATCAATTCAAAATAACTTATCGAAACCAAAATTGTCAATTTGTTTTCCTATTCATGCTAATATTTTGCATAGTTGTTGCATAGTTCAAATAAAGACATTTATCTTTTTTTTTTAAATGTTTACAATCAACCTGGTTTCCACAAGTCAGGCTGGTCTAGTTTGATGGTTTTTAAGGAGTTTGGACAGCCAACCAGTAAACACTGAAGACCAAATCTAAATCTTCAAAACCGATCTGGTTTAATTATGCACATTCCATAAGTTATGTTGGAATATTGTTATAGTTTTACTGGAATGTTGAGATATGTGCATTAGCAGACTATGAACTAGCAGACAAGTACTTTACACACAACACTCACAAACCTGTTTCTCTCCACTGGGCTTCTTGTGGTTCAGCAGGAGCTCCACGGCTCCCACCACCTCTTTACGGATGGCGTGGAGCAGAGCGTCCCCGACATACACGTTGAAGCTGAGGAGCAGCTCGATGATCTCCAAGTTCTCATTCTCAATGGCTATGAGCAGCGCCGTGCGCCCCAGAGGATCGATGCAATTGATGTTGATCTTGAAGTAGATCTCCGCCTCTTCCAGCGATAGTTTCACGCTGGCGTAATCGCCCTTCTCCACGGCGTTGAGGTAGGACTTCTCCTGCCCCGAGAGCTCCGACTCAGCGCGCACTATCCGCAGCGGAATGCGGTCCCGGTACGAGGAGTTATCCGTTCTGCGGTAGTACAGCTGCGACATGGCTCAATCCATCACAAAACAAGTGGAGAGCGATGAGTAAAAGCAACCTAAAGACAAACACAACTGTGTATACCCCTGGAAGGCTAATTGATGGTTTTAAAATGACATTCTGTTGAAAATCCGTTTTCGACCAGGAGCTGGTCTAATTATTGCAGGTGCAAGGGAGACCACACTAACCAGCAATTTGTTTTAACATTGTAGCTGGTTAACCAGCTAAAAAACAACTTGTACCAAGAAATGACCAGCTGGATTTTACAATATAGGGAGTCATGCAAAATGCTTTGCACAGCTGAATAGATCATATTTACATTACTATTTGTATAGAGTTATTAAATTGTAAGAATAGAAAATTAAATAAAAATTAAACAAACTTCAATATCAACCAAGCAAGAAATAATACTGCATTACACTTCAAATTAGACATATTTTACGCAGATCTTCCCTTGTGTTTGTGTTTTAGAAAATAAAAATGAAACATCAGTTCTTGGCTTGAACAGAAAACCAGGCAAACCTGCCAAAACACCCTATCTCCAAATTACGCATGCAATGACAGCGCCATAAACTCCGCTTAATACGTCTTCAATCTCATCAAGAATCACGCCTCAACTTTTAAAGAGCATGTGGAGGTGGATGCGTTAACAATCACAATTCGCATTGAACGCATATGGTCAAATAAACAGCATGCACAGTTCAAATCTTTGGAAAATAATGCTGTATTGTACTACAGAGCGCAATGCAATAAACCCCCTCCCCTAAAACTCACCTTGCTGTCGGAAAAACTTTGATCCTCACATTTATAAAGCTGATGCAGCCAACTCCACCGATTCATCACATTAGACACTTTTGGAGCAGTATTCCTGCGACCGCACGAGGAATGTTGCGCATGGTGTCTGTGTTGTGCTGCCACGGCACCGACGCACCGCTGTAATCATGCTGGAATTGCAATTATCCATTACGCACCCACAGTGCATTGTATTAACATAACATTTCCTCTCTGTTATTTCAGTTCAGCTGAGCCCATGTCTGACGTAGATGATGCTGAAAATGGTAACCAAATTAGCATTTAAATGAATTACGTAGCTAATGCACGTGCTTCAACAAAGAAAAGCATTAAAGGTCCTGTTCTTCGTGATCCCATTTTTCAAACTTTAGTTAGTGTGTAATGTTGCTGTTAGAGCATAAATAATACCTGTAAAATTATAAAGCTCAAAGTTCAATGCCAAGCGAGATATTTTATTTAACAGAAGTTCCCTTTCAAAGCCTACAGCGAACGGCCGGTTTGGACTACATCCTGGTACTTCCTGCTTTAATTAAGTCAGTAGAATTAATAAATTAATTAAATTAATACACGATTGATTAACTTTTTCGAACATTATTCTTTAACATTGTCTTTCTAACATTTTTACTGTACATCTATGAAATGCACTTTCTGTAAAGCTGCTTTGAAACAATGTGTATTGTGAAAAGCGCTATACAAATAAATTTGAATTGAATTGAATTGAATTGAATAGAACAGTTTGTTGACTAACCTCCGCCCACAAGAATACGCGAAAAAGGGGGCGTGGTCTTGTTGCTCCCTCGTGGAGAAAAGGAAGTGTTGCGTTCGGTTCGGTTGCGTTTGTCGCCATGTCGTCCAGACGCTGTTATTTTCATCCCGGAGTCAAATCACCTTTGTTTGGCCTTCAGGGGCTGTAGTTTGAGCGCGTTCATCTCCCCGTTATGGTAAGAGGCGTGACATTCCCGGGCAATGTGCGCTAAACTGCTGTCGAATCACAACACGGGAACCGCTGGCACAATCAGAACTCGTTACGTGTTTCTGAAGGAGGGACTTCATAGAACGAGGAAATTCTCAGGCCGTTTTGAGGACAGTGAAAACAGCAGTATACAGATAAGTAAATTGTGTGAAAAATACTGTTTTTTTACACATGAAACATGAACACATGTTATATTGCACACTGTAAACACAATCAAAGCTTCAAAAAAAACACGAAAAACGGGACCTTTAATGCACTGTCATTTATAATCCGGAAAAAAAGTAGGTCACATAGCGGCGTTGTTTGGAAGAGATTGCGGGCCGACCCTACACATAGTACAAGGGACATTTTATCTGAACAGTTATGAACATCCACTAAACTTGAAAGGCTTTCATACCTACCTGTTAAAATGTTAGGGAGATCAGTAGGGGTGTGGATCGTAAAATAATCTGTTTTTTTACAGATTTCAACTTGAAAAGGTGTATGTTGTTTGCGCTGTATGTTTTGATTCAGTAAAATTGAACTAGGACATCTAAGCATCATTACCTCAGGAATCGGACTACAATGGTCACAATAACCGACTGGCTCGGGAATCATGTTGCCTGTTCAAATACCCACACTAGCGGTCTTGGCCACTTGAGAGCGCAAGCACGCGACAGGAAGTAGCCTATGGGCAAGACTGTCCCATGGCCCTGTCCCAAATGGCACACTTCATGTACACTTTTTGTCTTGTGGACTTACAGTGGCCGCTGCATGAGCGTGTCCGTTAAGTCCACGAGACCCCAGGGTGTCCCATTAGGTCTCAGAAGGGTGCTCACGAGCGCTCCCTTTGAGGTCAATATGCGCCCTCGATGCTTCTGCCGAGCCCGCACTGGTGCAGGTTACGCAGCGGACTTCTTCCCGGCTGTCAAAGCGGCATTACGTCGTGAAAGTGCGGACTCAGAGGAAGACCGTAAGGGTTTAGGGTGCCATTTGGGACAGGGTCAAACTGACAAAGCACAGTGCCCTGAACGCAAGCACACCACTGGAATACCGAATACTGAGGCTTAATCCTGGCTTAGTCTAAACCCTGTCTGTGGAACCGGGCCAAAGTGTTGCACATTTTACTGGTGCAAAGATGAGTAGACTAGCCTATGTGCATTTTTACAACATTTGCAACTGCTTTTTATCACTTAATTAAAGCACAGCAATTTTAAAATATGATAAATTATTGAAAATTAAAATAGAGCTCAGTAAACACCCAGCAAGCTATAGCCGTCATTTCACCATCTTGGTTAACTATAGAACTGACATAGTCCGGCTAAGTAACCCAAAAGAACCTTGAATTTGGTTACATGCACTGACTTGCACTATTTTAAAATATGTCTGCCCCATTGTTTTGTCTCAAAATGCACACAATGCAATGTTTTGTTCCAAGGCATGTTTATAAAAGCTACTTAAATGTCCTAACTGAACTAAGGCTTTATCCTGGTTTAGTCTAAGCCCTGTCTGTGTGGAACCAGGCTAAGTGTGTCCCATCAGGTAACCAAAAGTTCTACACATACTTGCCGTCTTCAAGGCTTGAACACTTGGGCCAAATACAGGAAATACATCATGTAAGTAGACAAATGGTTAAGTGCAAAGACTGCAAGTGTGGGTATTTGGACAGGCCAGTTGTATGTTCTTCATTCACTAAGAAGAAAGTGTTCATTATGTTTTGGATTCACTAAAAAAGAACCGACTTGTAAGAATCATATAAGCTCGATATTCGGACAGCACTGGCAGCATTGTTGGCTGCACCTTAAAACTGATAAATGCTGCCTTCGAAGGACGCATTCCAAGGTAGGAAGGCATCAAGGCACGTCCAAATCCAAAGTTAGCTTCACTTCCTGTCTGCTAAAACACTTTCATCTGATCGATTTTTGAAGGCAGCAGATGTCCTTCACTGCCTTTGATATCCCATAATCCTGTGCTTTTCTTTCTGTGACAGTTGAGCTAAAAAAATAAAGATGGCGTCTGAAAGTTGCGGTTGGTGGTCAGTTTGTGTGCAAATGTACGATACATTTATGACCAACGTTTTCCAATTTTGATGTCATTTCAAGCGAGAAATTACTATTGTAGTAATTAAATATTTGCTTAGTTTTCACTAAAGCTCTCTCTATTTAGCTGTATATCATTAAACTGTTACGCTGCCTCAGAAGTCTGTCCAAAATCAGTTTCGTGAGGTGCCTTCGTGCGCAAACACTGCCTGCAAAGTCATTAAATGATAGGGCAGCGAGGCAACAAGTCAGCTGAGCTGACTAAATTTAAAAGAACCAGCTCATAAGAATAATCTGTCTGGTTTGGTGTGCTGTTCTTGTTTCACTAATAAGAATCTGTTCACAAGAGTCATTAGTTTGGGCATTGCGATAGACAAATTCTAATTTGATTCAGTGAGAACGGCTCATCATGAGCTTACATTTATCGAGAATGTGTTTTTGATTCACTGAAAATAACTAAATTACTGGAATCGAACTGGTCACTTTTCAGACTGTTTTATACTCATGCATGTTTCACACTATATAGATTCAGGTTAAAAGGCTAGAACTGTGAGCCTTTTTAAAAAGGCAGTCACAACAAAGTTTTACATTACTTGTTTGCTCCCTGAGCAAATAATTTTCTTGGTCATAAGCCCCGTTTCCACCGAAAATACCTGGAACATTTTGTCAACGTTTTGTTCCCCCAGACCTGTTGCTGTCTGTTTCCATTGCAGTTTAAAGTACAGTGAAGATTAGTCCGGTGACGTTGGAGTGCGCACAAATTTCCAGTTCCCGCTGGATTTTGTCCTCCACATAAGCTTAATAGATCCTGAACCTTGTCGTCGGTCCATCGGTCGTATTTTTTAAACTTCATTGTTGATTTGACCGCACGCACCGCAACAGACTTTTAGGTTGAAATAAAATGCTATGTTGAGTCACCCAATCAAAATGCTGCTTGAACACAACCAATCAGCATGTTCAGCACCCAAGTCCCACCCCCCAAAAGTTCCTGAACTTTGAAAAAGTACTACCTTGTGAGCAGGGACGTTTTGAGAGGAACATTTTTACCGGAACTTTATTTAGACCCTGCTTCCTGCGGGTTGTGGCTAGAAGGAATGCAGCAACAGCGAGGCAAAATCTCATGATAAAATAACAATACATTAATTTTTCTACTTCTGATTGTGTTTTTATTAACATCTACACATAGCCTGGGAAAACCCAGACAACTTCCGGCAAATTTAGATTTGCTCTGCAAGTAGTCTGGCAAAGACCCCATTCAAGCCCATTTCTAAACCCTAGAAATCGCGGTACCAATTAGAAACGTTGGGGCGGGCTTTAGACGATGACGACAGCGCAGCGACATTGAAGCAGATTTGCCGCCCGCCGTGGAGCATCACTCGTTCGAATCAGCTATCGCGTCTGTTTTAAGCCATTTTAACTTTTCCTTTTCGTTAAAACCCGAGCAAAGAACAACACTCGAAGCCTTCATATCTAAAAAAAGATGTTATCGCTGTCTTACCGACTGGATTCGGCAAAAGTCTGATACCAGCTTGGCCCTTTGGTGGCTAAACGAATGGGTCTTAGCGAGAGCCCTCAGGTAGTGTTAATGTTTTACAAAATATAGTTTAAGTCCTTTTCAGGCGTGAATGTAGTTGTTTAAAGCTCAAATATGTGGTTTATTTATAAAGAGAGCGCCTTTTTTAAAATTTGATCTGCCGTTTTCGGAGTTGTGAACTCCAGTGGTTCAGCGGCGCTCAATCGATCATTCAGCCCGCCGAGAGGCGCCTTTCCTCGGCCAGTCCTTCTGCCGTCTGCCGCTGGCTCTGATGTCTCTGTAGTGGTTAAACCGTCTCGTCTTGTGTAGATCTAACGGCTGATCTTTGCTCTTATTAATCTATAATTTGTTCCTAGACAGATCGTTTTGTCTGAGGGCAAAGTGAAGTTTCATAACTTTATATTTTTAAGATATTAAACTTTACCGTTGCAGTCTCCTAGCGCTGACTTTGACTGAATTGCTTTATTTATTGTATAGCTTCTTACACCTTTTACTTATACTTTTATAATTGCTATTGATGATCACACATAAACTGACATTTAACAAAAAGAGACTGGGTTGTGTTTTGTGTCATATTTAATTTATTACAGTGATAATCATAGCCTATATTATGCCTATATTATGTGTGTGTGTGTGTGTGTGTGTTTAAATGTAAACGAAAAGAGGCTGGGTTTTTTATATTTCGTTTTGTTATAAACATGCATTGACGATAATATGCATTGCCTGCACTACATATATACTGAGTGATACTGTCAAGAACGCTGCTTGTCTATTAGCAGAGTAGGCAGATTAGTGTCCTCCCGTCCTCGGGAGTTCATTCTCCGGAGTCAAACTTGGTAAGTCACGGACGCAAGTCAGAAAAAAAAAAAAATTAAACATAATAATAGCCACACGAATGTGGTTCAGGCAACGCGTAGCTAGGCCTACATTGATTATCTTATATATTTATAATAAAACGAAGTATAAAACACCCTGCCTCTTTTCGTTTACATTTTAAAAATAATATATTAAACATTAATATGTGGTTTAGGTAAGGTGACCAGATTTCTGAAATGGAAACCGGGGACATTTCCTATTTGAGAACACAAGTACAGACAAGAACACATATTGAGAAACTGCCAGAGTCTCAGATGTTTCTCCGTCGCTCTGCATACGTCATATCCCTCATCGCTCTGATTGGTTTTAGGTCTATCCAATTGCGCTGAGAGGCATTTGAGCGACGCCCCTTGGTGACGCCCCTTTGGAAATGATTTGTCTATGAAGCTTTGCCAGACCATAACTCAGTTACTACTGAGAATGGTCTGGTTTTAACCAGGCTAATCTACACATACCCCAACCCTAAACCTACCCTTACAATAATAATACAGTAATTAAATGACACAGTATTGATGTGCGCATGCCCAGTGACCGTAGCTGTATCCCTTCTATTCTTTACCATTCCTGCGGTCGAAACACAGAGTCCCTAGTTCCTGCGGTGGAAACGCGGTCAAGTGGTCAAAGGTTAAATGGAAAACATGGCTTTCAGATGTATACATTCCCAAATTCATACTACACACCTGCATATACCTAAAAAAATCTAATTCAATATACTCAGTACATGTTTCCTCCTGCTTATCCAACTCAAGTTCTTTGTATTCAACATTTATTTGCACAGTTTAGGGTTATGTTGTATACTTTAATGCATAGCAAATAAACATGGAATATTACATAAAGTTTGAAATTGGCTACATAAAGCAAAAAAGTTACACCCTGCAGTGTTTACACCCTGAAGTCTCCCGTATACTAATTTCCTCAAAGGTGGTCTCAAGAAGCAACGGGATCATTTCATGCAATTTAATGCTAGCAATTGGGGTCTTTATACTGATATCAAATAACGCAGAATAAAAATAATTATATTGCATAATGTTATTTGTGTAATGCTCTTTAGTCTAATAAACTTTAATGGGTTTCACCACAGACGTAATGCTACACCATAGACTTACAACAAGGTCTTCATCTCTACGCTGTCTGTCTATAAAGACACTCTTGTTCAGCAGAAGATTATTTTTCCATACCAAATAAAATAGGATTATGGCTGTCCTAAAGCAAATTCTATGATTTTTAATGAAAAATAGAACATTCCTGGTTGTCTATTGTCTGTCACCTTTACACACAAAGTAGTCCAAATACAATTTCCCCCTTTTCTTAAATAGGCAACATCCATTGCTGTAACACCACAGGTATGAAATTGGGGATACAACTTTTTCTTAAAATATAACAAAAAGCAAATACATTTAAATTAAATTGAAATTACAATATAATTATTTCATTTATTTTAAAAATGTTTTGCAATTGGATATCTCTGAGTTATATGGCGGGAACATTTTGTTACACATGAAATCTCTCAAACTCTGAAAAGAATTAACAGAGCACAAATAGTTTTTTACCCTAAAGAATATAAATATGCAAACATTTTATGATTTATTGGTTTTTAAAGTTTATTGTTGCAAAATTAGGGGAACACCATTTTCCACTGCAATTGAAGAATATGATTGTCAGCCATCATTTTAATTGATTTAAATTCAATTCTACTTAACTAATATGTTTCCAGTCTTTTATGATGAATATATAAGCATATTTAAATAGCATACATATTTTCAGGCAGATTTTTTAAAATTATTAATTCAGACAAATGTGTCAATCAGTTTGGACTGGTTGGAAATAAAGGATTATTAAAAAAGCATATCACTCTAAAAAAAAAAAGGTTCTGTATTGCACAAAAAATGGTTCTTGGCTGGTAATCATGGGGAACCTTTTTAAGTGCTATATAGCACCAATTTTGGTGCTTCAGTGGTTCTTCAGCGGTTCTTCAGAGGTGCTATATAACACCTTAGTCAAAGAACCAGTGAAGAACCGGTGAAGAACCTCTGAAGAACCACTGAAGCACCAAAATTGGTTTGCCATATAGAACCTTTTTTTTTTTGAGTGTAATGAAACCAACTCAAAGGAACATAAATATGGGTTTTGAGCAAGTTTTATTCTACCTCAACAATATATATATATATATATATATATATATATATATATATATATATATATATATATATATATATATATATATATATATATATATATATATATATATATATATATATATATATATATATATCAGATATAAGACTAACACACACACACACACAAAATTGCCATGACTTTTCCATGCTTTTTATTACTTATTTATTATTTTATTTACAGCTTTCCATGACCATAAAATAATGTCCAGTATATTTCCATAAAAAGCCCATTTGATGAATGCAAACTCATAAATCTCAGTTAGACTACTTGTTTGCTGGTATCATTAGTTACTTGTCAATGAATATTAATAGTCCTCTTTTCAGAAAACATAATGACTATCTTTCCGCTGCTGTTCTTAGGGTATATTCTATGAAAAGAGAGTGCACAGTATTACATTTATTATATTCATGAGTTGTTTTTTCTTTTGCCAGACAGCACTGACTGATCATTTTGGGGAGGGGGAAAAGTTTCTCGAAATGTTTTGTTGTGCTCTAGATGTTACTCCCATGAGATGGTCTAACCTGCATCCTGTCACGCGGAACAAGATTGCAAGAAGGTGATAGGATAATGTTTTAATTGCTCTACCTTGATCCAATTAAGAGAGAGAAATTCTATTATCTTGGTTATTACCTTCAGTTAATAATGAGATTGTACTCTTGGTTAATTGTCGCGCGTTATGTCTCTTTGATGCTGCTGCAAATGAAGTATTGTTCAGGGTTAGACCCATGTGAAGATTATCTTAAAATAATGCAAAATAACATAAAAGTACTCTCATCTTGAAAGCTGATTCCACAGACAAGTGGTCCCATCTGGAATCCAAAAGGCACAAATGTCACTAGTGAAATCAGTGTCACTTTGTACAGCCTGTCATCATGTCTCAGTCCTGACACTTCCTTCTCGCTGAGCAGCTCTATTCACTCATAAAACGTCTTTCTTCCCAATTTATTATTTGCCAATTTATGTTTAGTTTTAGCTATGTATATGTAAAACATGCAGGATTTTTAGCAGCGTCAAAAACAGGAATATTCAACAATCGAGGTTGTTTTCAGGGAGCTTCAAAATAAGTTAAAGCCTCGAGCGCAGTGTGTTTACAACAAACTGGGGTGAACATAAATCTGACTATTTTGAGATGTGCACATGAATATTTGCATAACAGCATACAAGACTTCCAAGACTTTTGATTCTGAAAACACATAGATTAATAGCTAGATGAATAGATTGTGTGAATTATGCTGATCTGTTAGAAGTGTTTAGTGGGTACGGCCATCTACAGTAGGCTACTCTAAGGCCCGTTCACACCAAGGATGATAACTATAGAGTGGTGCAGGTATGATCTCACTTTGTAGGCCAACTGGCAGTTAGCATCACACTGGTTCGCTCGATAAAAACCCAATAGGATTTGCCCATAGGCTTTTGGATTATCGCTAAAAACAAGTCCTGTGATCAGCAAAAGTTTATGATACTTACACGTTTTTGTCCATCAAGATAATTATCACAGATGAACACACCTTTTATGAATTTTGAAGCCTAAATGCAGACGCCAGAAGTAAAAAAGCTAAAGTTAAGCTATAAATTGACTACACCACGGTCGCTCGATACCTTTTCGGCATGATGACGTGTCATTTTCTCAACAGCCTCTGCTCCCATTTAACCACTGGTTAGCAACCGCCTATTTCAAAACACGTAACAGCTTAAAAAAAATCACAAGTGGTGTAATACTGATGTATTTTATGTCGTAGAATAAAACATCAAAGTGTCTTGAGCTTTTGTTCATCACAGACTTTATTTCAGCCATTTAAACAAAATCCCATTAAAAAAAAAAAAAACATTGACTTCGGAACAATGGAGCCTGAAGTGCTAAAATGCTAACTCGCTTCCGTGTTTTGGCCTTCAAAGCGATGTCATACCTGAACCACTCTATAAAAATAACGATAATCTTTCTCAATATTAAAGTATAGCAGAGTTCACACCACAGCTTCAACTATAATGGCACAGATAAATTATATCCTTTGAATCACTTTCAGAAAGATTATTTACCAGCTGATGAATATTAAAAACATTGACAGCCAATCAGAATTCATCCTGCTGTAACAAGCTCAAGCATTTAATGCGGCAGACAAGCACGCGCTTAGAATAAACAGAATAATATCGTCCGCTGGTGTGGATGCTAATATAGTTATCGTTATAGTTATCTGAAGCTATCATTCTTGGTGTGAACGGGCCTTTAAGGGTCAACAAGACCACCTGATACTTGATATGCAATTTAACATCATCGGACATCATCGGATGTCAGACATCATCGGATGTCTCCAACACAGAAGACCAGTGCTTGTAATTACATTTGACCAGATGATGTTTCATCCTCTGTGGCATATAAGAGTCTGTGAGAGATATGGGAGTGTTAAATAATGAAATAATTATGTGAGAATGGACATTCAAGCATCAGCAAATTGCTGTTTCCTTGTCAAATTGACTGTGAGATTTGTAAGATGCTTATGTTGTCCATATTGCTGTGTAGTCAGGCTATGCTTTGTTTCATTCACAAAAAAATTAGCATTAGATTGTCACCTGCTGCCTATTAATTGATTTTTGTCTCCTATGCGCATCAAGGCTGCATTGAAATATTGAAATATAGTGCAATTTAAAATAACTTTTATATTAATATATTTTAAAATCACTGTAATGGTGAATTTTCAGCATCCTTACTCCAGTCTTCAGTGTCATCCTTTAGAAATCATTCTAATGATTTGGTGCTCAAGAAACATTATTTCTTCTGAAGCAGAGTGAATATTTTGCTAAACTTCTTAATTGCATACGGTTTGGTAAAACATGGGAATAAATGTTGATTTTAACAATATAACCATAAATTATAGACAGGCAACCAAGCAGTGAGGTCTCTATTTATGTATATAAATGGCTCAAAGTAAATGAAATAAATGTATAAATAGCTCAAAGTATTTCACATAAGCTATGATCTGGTAGCACTACACAAATAATGATGTCTGATTGTTGTACCAGAGGACTTTCCACTTGTAAGCTCTTCAGTCTTTCATCTCTGAACCCTTGGGGCAGAAATGGCTTTCTGTGTGCTCATTTAACTCACAGTGCATTATGCAAGATTATGCAATTCTTTGAAGGGAGAATAAAATTAGTTAAAACGATTCCTCTGTCTAAAACCTATATAATTACTCATCAACTAATAAACTAATGAACTTTCATAAAACTTCACAGACAGCTGACATGTCTGCAGGTAAGACTCATCCTTCCCTCGGGTCATTATGACCCGAAACTCTGTAATAAAAACTGACAGTTCATCGGAATGGTCCAAGACACTAGGACTTTTGCCGCACTTGAACCACGAATGCACCAAAAATTTACTGGATTCGAGGAGTTTTGAGATTGAAATTTAAAAAAGTAACAAATCCTTCCCTCACGGGTCAATTTGACCCCCATAGGAATTAATGGAATGTGAGGAATGCGTCATTACACATAGAAAAATGCTCAAAATTCAAACTAAAAATGCTAAAACTACCAAAAGATGATTTTAAAATGTCTACATGTGTATCTGAATGGATGCTGAATAGAAACTCACTTTAGGACCCAACGGAACAGCTCATTTGCTCTTTTGGCAAGAGTCATGAAATATCATGTTATATTATCTTTTTTTTTTCACAAGAGGTCGGCAAAGACACCCACTATAAGATATTTTGAGCTGAATTTAAGGGTTATGCATGAAATTGTGAATTCTTTTAAATTGAAGTTAAAAGTATATGATTAAATAACTTTTTATTTATTGTTATAATCTAGTAATTTAAAGGTAAATAAAATAAAAAATAACAAAAAAATTGCTTTAAAAAATTGAAAAATATTATCAAAATGAAATAAAATAAGCTTTCTGCAAAGAAAAAATGAGTATAATTTTGTCATTTTGACCCATGCGGGAAGGATTTGTTACAAAGTGGGATGGGTGGATGAAAGGGAAGGATGAAGTTTAAGAGGCATGTCAAGCCTTTAATTTTATGAGGTTGTCATTTGGGACTTCCCTTACGAGTATAGTATACTTCAAGTTTATTTTATGAAGTATACGTAAGTAAAGTTCAAGTATATTTGAAGTATAATTTATGTAGTAAGTATACTAATATCAATGTAGTAGTATTTTTCTTATTTTTAGTTTAAAAGAAGTATACTAATAGCACACTTGAATAAATGTATTTTAGGGTAGGGTAGTAGGGTTTGTCGCATTATTTCAATCAAAGTGTCATTTAATTGCGAGGAACAAATCATAATCTTCTTGGTTTGCCCAAAGCAAAATGTCTGCCAATCCACAAACAAGTTGAATTTAAAGCATTTAACACTGGTTTGTGGGGTTTATTTCAAGTAGACAGAAACAGAGTCTTCAGTCTAGCAATAGCCTATTTTAGAAAGCATTGTGTTTATGTTCAAATTATGTTGTCACATGACTCGTTGGCGAATGTTCAAAATGTGGCAATTCAGCTGTGAGATGTAATTTCACTGGAGTGTAGTTTAGTGCCACATTTCCTGTTGCTTGTGTTGTGCATCAGATCCTAGATACAGGGCCGCAGTCCGGAGACAGACCTTGGCGTGTGTTATATAAGCAAAATAACTTTTGTAAACCGGAGTCTGGATAATGTTTACTTTACTACTGTAATCAATTCACTCTGGCTTTGGATGTCTGACAAAAACATGTAGCTCTGTAGCTTTGTTTCCATTACAAAATAGCTTCTGTCACAGTCATAAAGTTTTTCTTGTATCTTTGGAACATGCAGGAGACATTTTGAATAATGTTCTGATCTTTTCCATGCAATGACAAAAATGGGGGCTGAGGCTTTCGAGCTTGGAAAAGGATGAAAAAAAGCACCATAAAGGAAGCATGTCATAACATGGAATTTTTTTTAGTAATAGACCAAAAATTAAGTCTTTCTTAATTGAATTTGACCAGTAAAAGTTGTATGCTCCACAGAAGGAGGAAAGTCATACAAGAGTGGAGCGGCATGACATTTTTTGGTTTAAATATAATCCACTGTTACTTCTTTTATGTGGATTAGGAGGGGAAAAAACAGATTTTCAGCTAGTTCATGATGAAACCATTGATCTAGGTCCTGGGAAAACAAAATCCACCTCTGTAAAAACCATGCTGTCTCGACACATTGATTGCAGCTGTTGCCATGTCAGTGTGTGAAATGTGGATTAATTGCAGCTTTTCATTCTCTGATTTGCATATTCATCTATAAAGGGGAGTGAGCAGCTTTTCTCATTGCTGATGGAACTGGATGGAACCCCAGACAAGAGAAAAGGGTGATCTGTCTCTTTCTTTTATACACACACACACACACACACGCGCGCACGCACGCACACACACACACACACACACACACACACATACACACACGCACGCACGCACACACACACACACACACATGTTGAGTTTCCATATGTTTTATGGGGAGATTCCATAGATACATGTAGTTCTCTTTTGAAAATGGGAATGAGTGTTGCGTCGCTAGAAAATGCTAGAAATTGGGAAAATGTAGTTTCTCCGAAATATTGAAGCCTTTTTATTTAAAGCGCAGTGCAACTGCACATCTATCATAGTGCAGAGCTCTGCACGCACTGATTGGTTGGGCTGTGGGAAGCATGAACCTATGGCAATGCGGCGTATCTACATGAACCAATTGTGGCGCGTCCTGCCGAATAAAAAGCAGAGTCCACCAGAATGGGCGGGGCCTCTGCCTATATAAGCGTCTAGCTTCGCCATTTGACTGATTTATTCTCCTTCAGCGATGATCTTCTTCGCTGATTCTCCTTCTAGAAAGCCTTCTCGCGGTAGGAACGAGCCCAGCAGTGGATTCGAATGTTGCATCGTGATTGTGGCATATTGCAGAGCCCCTCTATATCCCTCTGATGAGCACAGTGAGTGCGTTGCCTGTCTGGGGAAATCCCACGCAGAATCCGTGCTCACTGAGAACAGCTGATCCCACTGTGAGAGTATTCTGCTCTCCTCTCTTCACTCACGGAAAGCTTCCTTTTCAGATTTCTCCCCTCCCAGGAACCTCGGATGAAGAAACAGTGGGGTCAGAGGACTGAGCACCTGGATGTGAGTGAGCTAACGCTGGCTCAGACCCTGCGTGCCTCACTCTCTCCACAAAGAGAGATTTCTCCAGAAGTCTTCGCACTTCCTACCCAAGCGATCCAGGCTCTGCTGCTTTGAGTCGACCAAAAGCCACGCAGACTCAACAGCCAACCAAACCAGCGCCATCGATCGCTCAGCCCTGACCAGCGTCTGAGCTTCGTCAGCGCCCTCAGACTTCCCCAACCCTAAACGCCAGGGCCTCTGGCCTAGAATTATGCTGGACCCTGAGCTCAACACACCTCGTTCACCCACTATACCCTCCTGGGACCTATCCATGGTTCTCAGGGCCCTCAGGGGACCCCCCTTCGAGCCGCTCCAGTTGGCCGAGCTACGGCCACTTTCACTCAAGACCGCACTTCTGCCTGCACTGGCATAGGTCAAGCGAGTGGGCGATTTGCAAGCGCTCTCCATGAATGCTTCCTGCTTCGAGTTTGGGCCCAACGACTCCAAAGTCATCCTCAAACCAAGGCATGGTTATGTATCTAAGGTGCTCTCAACTCCGTTCAGAGCCCAGGTCATCTCGCTGTCTGCTCTTCCCTCATAGGAAGATGACAAAGAACAAAATTTACTCTGCCCCTTCAGGGCCCTAAGAGTATATACAGAGAACTCTGCCCAATTTAGGCAGTCAGAGCAGCTCTTTGTATGCTTCGGAGGCCGCACCAAAGGGCTCCTGGTCTCGAAGCAAAGATTATCCCGCTGGATAGTGGACACCATCTCCTTGGCTTACGTTTCGATGAGCTTCAATGCCCCATCAGCATCAGAGCTCACTCCACCAGAGGCATGGCCTCTTCTTGGGTGTGGTCCAGTGGTGTATCCATTGGCAATATCCGTTGGGCTGCCAGCTGGTTCTCGCTGTCCACATTCGCCAGATTTTACAACTTTGAAATTCCTGCACTGCAGGCACGAGTCTTCTCTATCTAGGTGAGTGTTGCCCTCTAAGGGAGCCCAACCCACTAAGTACTTCCTCTGCGGGCCCCAACCCTTACTCTGGACCCCGTTGGAATAGGCAAAGTTCTGCCCTGACGCCCTCAGGCCTGTCAGTGCCTTAGGCTGCTGTCGTTCTTCTTAACAATAGCCCGGCGTGATTGAATTGTGTTCCCAATGCGTCTAGCAACGAAATGCGTGCAAACCGTTTTCGGATACTCGGACACTGACGTAACCTTGGTTCCCTTAGAATAACAGGAACGAGTATTGCATAAACGGCCATGCTATATTCTGCACTATGATGGCAGTGCAGTTGCACTACGTTTTAAAGGGTTAGTTCACCCAAAAATGAAAATTCTGTCATTAATTACTCACCCTCATGTCGTTCGACACCCGTAAGACCTCCGTTCATATTCGGAACACAAATGAAGATATTTTTGTTGAAAGCTGATGGCTGAGAAAGTCTTCAGATAGGCCTCCATTGGCATTCAGTACACTCACACTTCCAAGATCTATAAAAGGCACTTAAAACGTCGTTACAAAATCCATCTCACCACAGTGGCTCTACAATAATTTTACGATGCGACGACAATAGTTTTTGTGCGAAAAAAAAATCAAAATAACACCTTTATCCAACTTGTTCTTGTCTTCCGTGTGTGCCTCCACGACGCATGCACGAGAATATGATGCAGCGCCGGGGTTCGGGAATCCATGAAATGCACACTCTAACCCAATTTTGAGAACTACGCCGAGACCTAAAGCACGATCAATGTAGAATTCAATAGCTTAGATATGCGCGTCTTCCTCTGCTTGTAAACAAATCGCTTCTGGGTCATGTGTCCGAACGCCGGATCTGCGTCATATTCTCGCGCATGCGTCGTGTAAAATGAGAATGCAACGTGATTCAAATTTTGAAAATTGAGATATCACGTGGGCGAGGAGACCATGCTGTGAGCCGGTTTTGGGCTTTTGGGAGCCAATAAGAGAGGACACTATTGGGAGTGTCCGCCCGTCTGGTTGGGTGAAGAGATCAGATCTTAACTGAGACGTCCGACAGATTCATTAGCGTACGCTAGAGGGGAAAAAGCCACAGAGACAGACAGCCAGTATGGGGAAGTCCCAAAGCAAGCTAGCTGAATATGATACACCGGTATTTTGTCAAATGAGAAAATTATATGGGAAAATGCATGCAAGGCAGAGAAGCTAATTAAATATCATGATTTCCCAAATAAGGGAACACCAGACTGAAAGTGGTGAATGAGTCAGTTGAAGAGGGGAGATAAACTGAAGGGCTGTTGTGGGAAATGTATGGGAGAAATGCGAACAAACAGAAAATTATATGGGAAAATGCATGCAAGGCAGAGAAGCTAATTAAATATCATGATTTCCCAAACAAGGGAACACCATACTGAAAGTGGTGAATGAGTCAGTTGAAGAGGGGAGATAAACTGAAGGGCTGTTGTGTGAAATGTATGTGAGAAATGCGAACAAACAGTGAAATGTTGGGTGAATGAGGCAAATAAGACAGAAAGGAAAATGTTGTCTTATCACGCAGAAGTCAAAGCTGTTTAAAGATCGCCGGTGATTATGAACATTGACTAAATTCTGGCTAACATTTTGAGGGATATGATCGGTAATTTGATTAGTCGGTATAAAGATTTTGAGATGAACAAGAGCAAACGCTGTAAGCAGCTCCGCTCTGAAGCCCTAACTTCAAAGGAAATTGGTGGACCAGTGAAGGAAATGGGCAGAAATGTTTTTATTGTAATTGGAAAGTTGATCAGCAACTTGACTGGCTACAAACAAAGAGAGAACAAGAAAATTCCAATTTCTAGATTTTTGTGTTTATTCATTAATTTGTAAAATGGGTTAGGTGCAGTACACCCGAAGGGAAAATCCCAGAAGTGACTGAGATATACAATTGAGTAACTAAAAGTGATGTTGGTGAAAAAGCAGATAGCACCATAAATTGCAAGCCATTGTCTGTTTTATTGGACCCCGAGTGAGCTCTGTTGTCAGACAGACTGACACTTTTGGAGCACACAGGTTGCTGAACGTTGCTCCATAAGCTAAAGATGAGAGTGTTTTAATTGTGGTCAGCAGGGCTATCTTGGACGTAATTGTGTTCGAACACCCATAAGGCGTAGAAAGTGTGGCAGATCAGGCCACCAGACTAAATTCTGTAAACGAAACGCATGCAGTAAAAAGAAAGAAACAGAGATTTACACTCTAAGAAAATGAGATAACAATAAGGCTAATAAAGTCTTTGGTGATTATTTTTGAAGGAAGGATTTGAGATAATTTTAATATGAGGTTAAAATTAAAAATAAAGATGATAAAACGTGCTGCAAAGATATATAAATCCTGATTAACTGAGTTTTAAATGAAACCTATATAACAAATATGTTCTTGCTCTTCTCACTTTTGCAAAACTCTGATAATGATGATTTGATAGAATATTGGGTTGTTGAAGTAACTATAGGCAAGTTAAAATGTTGAAAACCCTAGAAGCTGATGTTTTTATCTTTTGGTTTCAAAAGATAAGCTTGTGCTGAGCTAATAAACAATTTGTTATCTGAATCTAGCCACCACGTATATATTGCCATCTATGTGGGGACATTTTGTCCCCTTATTCCCGAACCACACACACACAAACACACAGAGTAGGAACAAAGCAGCAGAATGACAGTAAGCTCAGTTTGAACAGAATTAAATAGAATTTGTGTTGATCGTGGTGACAGATCCGAGGAAGAAAAAAAGCAAAGCTAGTGAATCACACTCATTTAAGTTCCTTTGTGAATTTGATTCTTTTGTTTTGAAGTCTCTTTTCAAACAAAGCACATAAGGATTCTTTTTTATTTTAGTGCATCCTAGTTGATGTGTGAAAAATGTCAGCCTTTGATATTTGAACATTAGATGAAGAGTTTTTATTGCCTTTTGCCTTTTTATTGCGAGTCAAATATTCTATATCATCTATAAACATTTATATCAGTTAGTCTAGATGTTCATATTTTGAAATTACATTTAGATGTTTATATTTTCTCAACCCATTTTTCTTCCATAATCTAACACAAGTAAATGTAGTTATAAAAAAAAAAGAAGAAAAAAAATTCCAGGTGGCTAAAAGTACCATGTAATGCTTTGAATACTTCTTCCGCAGTTTTAAAGGGTTAGTTCACCAAAAATGACATTTCGGTCATTAATTACTCACCATCATGTCGTTTCTTACCCGTAAGACCTTCGTTCATCTTCGGAACACAAAATAAGAAATTTGTTGATGAAATCCGAGAGACTACAACATAATTGCAACATTCAAGGTCCAGAAAGGTAGTAAAGACATCGTTAAATTAGTCAATGTACCTACAGTGGTTCAACCTTAATGTTATGAAGCAATGAGAATATAAACAAACAAAAATAATGGGTGCGTCTCATTCAGTTCCCTAGCTGCTGAGCTTGTGAATCAGTATATTGTGTACACGAATTCGGGCACTGGTAAGGACACTGGCTCTCCACACATTGGGACACTGATGACTCTTATTTGTACCATATCATTACTGGTATTTTTTTATATAACATCGGAGCTGATCTTTCTGACATCACTTGTAGTGTTCTTTAAAGTACATTAGGATAAATACTTGATGTATACGTAGATACCTTATTAGCGCTTGTACGGATCAATAGAATTAGGCATCTACGATTGATATATCTATGACCACGATCGTATTTTGACCTCACTTAGCGGAAGTTATGGCTGATCTCAGAGATGATCACGTTCGTCTGAAAAGAGGTAAAATAATAGCATAAATACTGCTCGGTTTCTTGCAGAAACTGATCGTTTCGCTAGATAAGACCCTTATTCATCGTCTGGTATCGTTTAAAGCCCTTTGAAGCTGTACTGAAACTGTAATTTTGACCTTGAACCGTGTGGGGCCCATTGAAGTCCATTATATGGAGAAAAACCCTGGAATGTTTTCATCCAAAACCTTAATTTCTTTTCGACTGCAGAAAGAAAGAAAGACATGGACATCTTGGATGACATGGGGGTGAGTAAATTATCAGCAAAAGTTTATTTAAAAGTTGTAGCAATTATGGACGCAGACATATAGATGAATTAATCTTTCAAATTATTCGATCAAATAAACATCCCCTTCACAAAAGCCCAATTCAGCTCTACATTGTGACATATACAGTATCAGAGTGAAATGGCTTCTCAAACAAGACAAAGTGTAGGGTGGGATTTGATTTTGTTCATCGGGAATTGATTGGATGTTTGTGGTTTTTTATCAGTTGATCTCATGTGAGTGACAGGTTTTTCCAACTTCGCGCCAGCACACGCCTCTTATCATCAGAGAAGAGAAGAGATGTAACTGCAAGAGGGAGGGGAAGTCATTTCGATTAAAGAACATGAGAGGATGCACATGAATTAAAATAATTAAATAATGATGTGTACAGATAAATTATTTATAATAAATACTGCAATATAATGTAAAAATATTTGATTTCATGGTGACTAAGTTTTAGCAGTACTAACTAGGATAAACCATGGCAGTTGATCCAGTTTAAACTGGCCTTTTCAGCTGGTAGGGCTCTTTGTATAACGATTGATACATAGCCAATTAATCTGTCAGACTAACTGAAGTACTCTTTCTAAAAGCTAAAATGCTGACAGTAGAGAGCAGCTCAAACATCTGTCTAGCCTCAGTCAGTGTGGGCAGCACTTTTTCTGGACAGAGGTAAATTTGTCTCGGTGATAGGCGTGGGTTTACCTGTTCCTATAGAAGAGAGGTACTTCTGAAGCACATCTCATTCCCACAGACGGAGTGGGTGGTTCACCTCAACAAAAAATTATGCTGATTTGCATTTTTATAGTGTTGGTAAGATAATTATTTCAGACCTGAATGAATGACCATTTAGTTCTCCTTGTGGTAATTTATTGTGAGAACCACTGGAGAAGATTCTTATAAGATATAGACTGAGAAATCTACTACTGTCACAGAATATCCTGCTTGGTTCATTGTAATTGATGGAACCAGATCTTGTATTAGCAATGTGCATTTGTGCGATAAATTATAGTTTTGTGAATAATTGACCATTTGATTAAACATGAGTTTCGAGACTGAAAAGAGATTACTGATGGGCTTCATTGTCATTAGATTGGCAGGTAGAAATAAAGCATATCCCTGGATTCCCTTTCAAGGGAACTCGCGCTGTGTCGAATTGATGCTGTCGGAACGCAGTGTCAATTCGACGCAGCATCCTTAGGATTTTGTATTTAACATTTCTTTCTTTTCTGTTTCATGCATAGTGAGCGTTTTACACTGTTAAAGACTTGGATTCCCATGCTAAACATGGACAAAGTTTCTGTGCCAAAAAAACTCCTTCAGGTTACTCATAAGTTTCAGAAAGTTTTTTCCGAGTATCGGCCAAAATGACCCCGACAAGGGCGGAATGTCCTTGTACGGGCCGTACGGGCTCTTCTCCCGGAAGGGTGCGAGTGACTAGAGCAAGAGAGCAAATGCATGCCCATTAACGCGCGGTGTTCGGCTCTAGGGAAGTCATCAGCTGCGCTGCAGTCACAGGACTTAATGAAATCAACAATGTCACCAAAGATTTGTTTTTGGTTGTCAGGGCAAGACAACCCTGCACGGCTTCCCAAAGAACCCAGCATTAATGGGACAGTGGATGGAGTTTGTTTTTCCGGAGCAGCAACGGAGTTGTGCAAGTGTTTTTGATTGTTCCCTGAATTTCGGCGACGATGGTTAATGAACAAGCCCAGGGTCACAACGCAACCATACAGAAACACCCTGCAAACACAAACATTTCCAATTGTGACGTGACATTTGTCTTTATCTACAAAAGGTGCGTTTTTTTATTTTTATTTTAAGACCCTGGTCGTATGTGTAATGTTGCATTGTGAGTATTGTTTGTTTTGTTTTTTTAAACACATGGTTGAACACATTGTTACTTTAATTGATTTTGAAAAAAAAATGACACACATAAAGAAGGTTTTGACTTTCAGATACAATTTGAGGTGCTTTCTAGGAAAGAATATTAGCTACACTACTACACTTTTATTTAGTTTTTGTTCTTTTACGGTTTATGAACCATATTTGCTAAAGTCTTTGGTCTTGATGTCCGACATTAGTGATGATATAGAGCTATAAAAAGATTTTCTAAACCCAAGACTGCCATTAAAAGCCAGGTTGAGTAAAGTGGCAGCTTGCATGTTTTTCTTTAAGACTTTGAACTTTTCCTCATGGAACATCATTAAATATTCTGTTCTGTTTCTCGGATAGTTAGTGTAGGAGTTTATGTGTCCCAGAGTTTCATCATTCACTGATGGCACCTCAGGGAGCAAATCCCTCAAACCACAAAGTGAGACATTTCAACTTCTCCACACAGTCTCTGATCCCCAATGTGTGAACTCTGAGTTCTTACACTTCATTCCGTGTCACTTCCTGTTTGATATGTCAAAGGGTGTTACTGCAGCTATAGTCACCAATGACTGGTTTGTTACTGAGAAAAACAGATAAGCTAAAATGAATAGATATTGTATCTGTTGTGAAATGACACCACTTTGAAGATCTGGAAAACAGCAGAATGTATATGTAACCGTTAACTGCAAACATGGAACAAGTCCAAAGCATTTCCACCTTACAATTATGAGAAATCCCAAACAGTTAGGTTCAGGATACAGGAGAGCAAGATGTTTTTTTAATCATCTGCTAGTTTATTTTACAGAGCAGTCTCTGGGTAGTATCATTTAAAAGGAATCTCCTGCTGCAGGTTGTTTTATGATTCAGTCATTCAAGCAGATGAAAGTATCTCAGGAACAAGATGAGAGATTCACTGCCATTGTGAAGGCTCACTTATGTAATATAACCTATTGTTTATGGATAGAGCAACTTCAGCATAATGTTGTATGCTGCAAAATGGTGACAAGCTTGTTTTAAGAAATGACAGTTCATTTTAAAATTGATTAAGTTTAAACAGTGCCAAGTGAATACATAGAGAATTATGTGAATACTCATTCTGATTGGTCAGTAACTTATGCCACCCAGCTGACGTATTATTGTCACCCATGACAATTGTGCTTATCCACAGTGCCCACCCACTATTACAGTGGCCTTGTTTCCGAAAATAGTTTTCCATTCATTTTTTTTCCCAGTAGGGAAACAACCAGCTACGAGGGGACTCACAACATTACAAACTTTGATTTGTACTAGATGTACTAGATTGTGTGCTTAATGGCTTTAGTGAGGGAAAGAACTACAATCCCATGAAGCATTGCGAATGACATAACCAAAATTAAAAAAGATTGATATATAACTAATGATTTAAAGATTGATTTAAAGAACTATTAATTTAAAGATGATATGAAACAATAATGAAAAAATATATTTTACGTTTACATTACGTGTATTTTATTGGACTGTAATACGTCTACCCCTTTGTGAAACTTGTTTTATTTTTTGAAAAAGTTTTTACCCAATTAAATCAAAATTTACTCTGGTTTTTAGAAGAAAAAATAGTTTTTTTAACTAATTTAGTTATATTTTTTAATAACTAAGTCTCTTGCCATGAACATTGCCATAGAATCTGGCATGGTGTTAAAAAGTAAAAAAAAAAAAATGTTTATTGCAAAATATGCATATACTGTGTTTTTGATTCTCTGAATGGTGGATTTTTTTTTATTTATTTTTTTTACAATTATTTAAAAAAATAAGTTATAATAGTGCAAGCTGAAGGCCTTAACAGAAGCATATGCCATGTACTGTAGCTGACAGTACGCCTTTCTTTACAGGTTTATAAGTTAAAAATCTATTCCCCTATGGGGAAAATGAGAGGGATTTTTACTTACGTAACTCAACTGTTGCACTGTATAGTCATGTCTCTCGTATAACACAGATGACTCACAACTGTTGTCATCTTGCGTCTCAGTAATCGATTGAAGTGAAAAAGACCTCAGAGGACTTCACGATTAATATTACTGTAATATTGTTGCAGTGTTCATCTTGTTGTTGGGATGATTGTTTTGTACATTTAATGGCATATTTAAGATAATGTAGGTATAATTCTAAAATAATTGTAATTCAAATCAATTTATTTATTTAGTGAGTAGCCCTGTAATAAGTGGGTTAGTGATTCTATGTCTTTGAAAAATTGCTGTCTTGCGCACATCATAGGAAATAGCTTCATCCTTTTAAAGCCGCTGTTGTTAGCCAGAGAACTCTCTTTACAAGGAAACGTTGACATGTTACTGCTTTGACATTGTACCTTCCTGCTTACACTGCCTGGTGAGTTTGCTTAAAAAAGACACTGAGTAAAACAAACCACCTGTTCACAGTATCAGTAAAATTCTTAGGTACATTTGTAGATAAGTCTGTATTTAGATTTTTTGTTTTGTTAAAAATAACAAAGCATTCCTAATGTTTCATAATAAGTTGTGCAGCATGGCTCCTGCTCCCACATGACTGCTGTGTCTACAAAGAGCCAATAAAACTGTTAAAGGGGACATAAAACACACAGTTTCTGCCAGTCTCATGTTAATCTTGAGTACCTATAGAGCAGTATTGCATCCTTCATATCTAAAGTCTTTAGTTTTATCAGATTTATAAAAGACAGATACGCTGTACTGATTCTTTCTGAAAACAGCAGTGGGTGGAGCTAAAGAGACATGAGCACACGCACAAAATACATCATGGCATTATCCCTGGATAACTCAACGTTCGTGTTGTTTACATTATATGCACTTACGCGCCGATTGCCAACAAAACAAAGACATTTGATGCAGTTTCACTCACCACCTGTGGTTTCGACTTGTGACCGCGAACAAACAAACACACTTCCAGAACTTTGTTGCTGCTCCGGAAACACAAACTGCATCCACTGTTTCCTTAACGCTGGGTTATTTGAGAAGCTGAACAAGGTTATATTTCCCTCATAACCAAAAACACACTTCTTTAGTGACATTGTTGATTTCGTGCTCCAAAAACAAAATGACAGCGCTGCGGACGGCTACTGTAACCGAGCAAAGCTTGTTGATGGGCGTACTCGTGCTCTCGCTCTGGTTGATGTGTGTGTGTGTGTGTGTGTGTTTGTTTGTTTGTGTGTGTGTATGTGTGTGTGTGTGTGTGCCCATACGAGGAATTCTGCTCTTTATGAAGTCATACAGGGCCATACGTGAAAAAAACTTTACAAAACTTATTCTAATCCTGAAAGAGTGTATTTGGCACAGAAATACGTTGTACATCTAACTCGTTTTTTGAAACGTGACCATGTTTACCATGAGAATCCAACTCTTTAACAGTGTAAATAAGTCAGAATGCATGAAATTGCATTTTTTGGTTGAAAATGATCCAAAATCTATTTTTGAGCAAGTACACAACAAGCCAGTATTCAAAACTATCTCTTTACCTTAGCCCCATTCACAACGGCTTTGTAACAATGTGTTATAATTAGAGTGGTATGGTGGATTTCCATGGGAAATTCAAGCATGTCTTTGCATCATTACGTCTAGGGTTGCCACCTTTGGTGTGGCAAAATAAGGGACGCCCATTCACGACCCCCCCCCCCCCCCCAAAAAAAAAACACGTCATGAAATGATTATTACATATAATGATTATTTTTCATTTGATTATTTTATTTATTTCTAAAGAACTCTAGTAGCCTATTTGGTGCACTTTAAAGGGACAGTTCAGCCCAAAATGAAAATTCTGTCATCATTTACTCGCCCTCATGATGTTCCAGACCTGTATGAGTTTCTTTGTTCTGCTGAACACAAAAGAAGATATTTTGAAGAATGTTTGTAACCAGGCTTCTTTGGGGGCACCATTTACTTCCATAGTAATCTTCCTATGTGTTCAACATTAATGTTATTTGTTTATATTTGCTATCAGTATTCTCCACACTGCAAAATCCTTGTGTGTTTATTGAACTATGTGTGGACCTATGTAAAATACGGAACAAATCGCGTCCCGTATTGGAGTCACGTCTGTATACATAAAGAAAGAGTCCGGCTGGTAGTAATGCATGTGAGGAGCGGATCATTTATAGCCTTGTCTCACAGCAGCTGGAATAAATACAGTCGCCACATGTGGAGACTGTAATGTTCCATTTTGTAATATCTTTTGCTATTTGCTAATAAGGAGCTATCCAATGGAACTCTCTCCCTGCTGAGATAAAGACTCTTACTAAACTGTCTACTTTCAAAAAACTGACAAAATCCTGGCTCGTACAGCAACAATAGTGTGACCATGGGCGTCGGAACCATTGTATGTGGGTGGGACAAGACCCTCCCACATTTTACGATCAATGATATTGGACCCACTCACTTTTATCGTCTCTAACATTCAGCACGTCTGTTTACCTACCCCCTAAATAAACACTTATTATTAAACTCATGTTAGACGCTTTATTTCCACTTTTCTAATATTTTCGTCATTTTTATTGAAAATAAATGCCTTTCCGATCTGATATGTGATGGGAAAAGGGAGAAGATTGAACTCGGCGAAAGGCGGACTCGAACCGCGGGTCGATTTGTGTCAAAACTAGATGCCGTGCATCTTACCACTACTGCCGCTCTCAATGTTATGGCGATTTCCGTAATTTTGTATTTCCGAACTATTTGCTTAGCAAGCAAAGCAGTATATTTGTACTTATTGGCATCTACTCCAGTAAAAAAATTCTGAGGACCCACCCCCATTTTTTTTGCTTCCGACGCCCATGAGTGTGACCATGTGTGATCACACTTGTCAAATCATGTTAATTTGTTTTTCTTTCTTTCTTTTTTTTGACCTTTGTTTGTATTCCTTTCTCTCTTTTTCATTTACATCTTAATACAAAAAGCCCTTCTAGGGACAGGTATTGCGAATTAGCCTTTGGCTATAAACACTATGATACTGGCATGGGATTGCTTAAAGAAGATAATCTATGTTTACTGTATCTGTCCTAAACGTATCATTTTGATGGCAGATTGTAATCCAGAAAGGTTCAAATGACAATCATCGGTGACAACTGGAGATTCGCCCGTAGTCAAAAGCAAAAGATTAGACTGTAACGTTACAGAAATTGAAATCTGCAGGTAACGCTAATAAACACTAAATACATGTAGGCACGCAATGCTAATGCGGTTAACATGAACAATTTGAGAACAAAGTAGGCTATAACAATAATAACAATTTGCAATTTGCAATTTGCAAAGTGTGATGTTAGCCTATAGCCTACGAGTGATTGTTAGATTTAATCACCGTTGGTAGCACGATTTATTGTAATGTTTTGTGTTCCCAAAAGTGGCTGACATGTTACTTAGGCTACTTGTTCAGACATTTTATGGTGAAAATTCTTATTTAGGTTACACTCCAAGACGTAGAATCTGTGATTCTGAAGTATAGTCATCCACACCAGTGCGGTGAATGAATGACACCCACACAAACTCAGCAAAACATTAAATTCATTAGGAGCCATGCTGACGCACATATTGATAACTCCGCAAATAAATGCAATTGCGGGTTTCAAACAGAGATTACATAAAGACATAGGACTCAGTTTGAAGGATGGCTAAGGCCGTTGACCTTTTGAACCAAGTAAACATTTGGTTTCCTGAGAACGTTGTTGTTAATTGTTAACTGCTGATTTAAATGTCACTGGGGTAAAGCAATGCATCATGCAGTTTTCGGTAGTGTTTTGCACTATATGCCATTGTTTTCCAATGATACAAAAAAATACAGTTTCTAGTTCATTCCACTTTTTCAACCATTTAGAATTTGATTACTAATTAAATGTTAAAACTTTGAAAACTCTTAAAATCAAGTATATTACAAGTATATGTAATTATTTGTATACTGAAGCAGATTGTAGAGTAGCCTATGTGCTGTATGTAGTGAACATATATATATATATATATATATATATATATATATATATATATATATATATATATATATATATATATATATATATATATATATATATATATATATATATATATATATATATATATATATATATATGAAGAGTTTCGTTGCAAAACGAGATATATCCATTTTGAGAAATGTTGGATTCATCTTAACATTGTCAAACATGGTTAAAAAAACAATGCATCATTAATATATGGAATAGTACATACAAAGATTGATTAATAATAATAAGATTCCGAGTTAGTTTTGGCCAGAACATACACAACGTAACAACTTTTTATATATACATCTGAACATCTCTCTCTCTCTCTCTCTCTCTCTCTCTCTCTCTCTCTCTCTCTCTCTCTATATATATATATATATATATATATATATATATATATATATATATATATATATATACTCACCTAAAGGATTATTAGGAACACCTGCAATTTCTCGTTAATGCAATTATCTAATCAACCAATCACATGGCAGTTGGTTCAATGCATTTAGGGGTGTGGTCCTGGTCAAGACAAAACTCCAAACTGAATGTCAAAATGGGAAAGAAAGGTGATTTAAGCAATGTTGAGCGTGGCATGGTTGTTGGTGCCAGACGGGCCGGTCTGAGTATTTCACAATCTTTTCACGCACAACCATTTCTAGGGTTTACAAAGAATGGTGTGAAAAGGGAAAAACATCCAGTATGCGGCAGTCCTGTGGGCGAAAATGCCTTGTTGATGCTAGAGGTCAGAGGAGAATGGGCCGACTGATTCAAGCTGATAGAAGAGCAACTTTGACTGAAATAACCACTCGTTACAACCGAGGTATGCAGCAAAGCATTTGTGAAGCCACAACACGCACAACCTTGAGGCGGATGGGCTACAACAGCAGAAGACCCCACCAGGTACCACTCATCTCCACTACAAATAGGAAAAAGAAGCTACAATTTGCACAAGCTCACCAAAATTGGACAGTTGAAGACTGAAAAAATGTTGCCTGGTCTGATGAGTCTCGATTTCTGTTGAGACATTCAGATGGTAGAGTCAGAATTTGCCGTAAACAGAATGAGAACATGGATCCATCATGCCTTGTTACCACTGTGCAGGCTGGTGGTGGTGGTGTAATGGTGTGGGGAATGTTTTCTTGGCACACTTTAGGCCCCTTAGTGCCAATTGGGCATCGTTTAAATGCCACGGCCTACCTGAGCATTGTTTCTGACCATGTCCATCCCTTTATGACCACCATGTACCCATCCTCTGATGGCTACTTCCAGCAGGATAATGCACCATGTCACAAAGCTCGAATCAAATTCAAATTGGTTTCTTGAACATGACAATGAGTTCACTGTACTAAAATGGCCCCCACAGTCACCAGATCTCAACCCAATAGAGCATCTTTGGGATGTGGTGGAACGGGAGCTTCGTGCCCTGGATGTGCATCCCACAAATCTCCATCAACTGCAAGATGCTATCCTATGAATATGGGCCAACATTTCTAAAGAATGTTTTCAGCACCTTGTTGAATCAATGCCACGTAGAATTAAGGCAGTTCTGAAGGCGAAAGGGGGTCAAACACCGTATTAGTATGGTGTTCCTAATAATCCTTTAGGTGAGTGTATATATATGCATTTATTATAATGGGTTTTTGTGAAGATTGGTTTGAGTTCAATTGGAATTGATATAGCTTTTATTTATACTGTAATGTTGAATGTCTATCATTAATGTTTAAAAAGAAAAAAAATTCAGAGACATCAATAGCAGTTTTAGTATCAGTGATACTAGCCTTCAAAAAATATGTCATTACAACAAATGTTTCAATAATACTGTATTTAAGTTGTTTCTACATTAATTTAGAGTGTAACTGTGAAATTATTACAATATAAAAATATTAAAAACGCAGATGTTGAATGTGCGATTATATATATATATATATATGCAGGGGTATGCGGGGGGTTCCACCCCTGCATCTACACTGTAAAAAATTTCAAGTGCTTTCAACAAATTATTATTTAGTAACTAGTTCCACAGATTTTTTACTCAATTTCATGCTACAAATTGTTACCTGAATTAATATTTTTTAATTGGCTCAAACTTGACTTAAACTTTAAAATGTACGTTTACTCAATTCGTTTTAAAATTACTTGAATTAATTATTTTTAATTGGCTCAAACTTGACTTCAACATTAAAATGTACGTTTACTCAATTAGTTTCAAAATTACTTTAATTAATTATTTTTAATTGCCTCAAACTTGACTTCAACATTAAAATGTATGTTTACTCAATTAGTTTTAAAGTTAGTTGAATTAATATTTTTTAGTTGGCTTAAACTTGACTTCAACATTAAAATGTACGTTTATTCAAATTGTTTCATAAATAATTCAACTAAAACGTTTTAATTAGGGTTTTCGTCATTTTTAAATTGTTTTAATCATTACTATAAATTGCTGTGGAACTAATTACAAAATGTAGAATCATAACAATAAAACAGAATTAATAACATACTACCCATATAAACCTCCCACATAATATCAATGAGTTAAGCCAATATATGATGACTATATTTTTATCATCAATCAGCTTGCAGCATCTGATTATATTTTCTCTTGCTGTTCTCGCCATAACAAACAGACACAGCTGTCAAGAGAAAAACTAATGTTAAAAAGTCAAGAGCCGGACTAAAGCACACACTGATCGCCACAATGGTAACATCAAATCAAACTATTACTTTCAAATAAGTAATCAACATCTAAGCCTCTTCTTAATTCTTAATACGAACTTCTGTAGATGTCTGACATAAATAAAGTCAGTCTGGTTAGTAATAAGTGAAGCTAATGTTGTTTGTGGAGTTGTTTAATCAGATCTTGAGAGGTGTAATGTATTTTATCTTCAGTTGATTTCATCCAAGGCTGTGGCTGGAAGTAGTTCTTGTGTTTCTCTTTCCTTCAGTGATTATGCTTGTTAACAGCAGGTGTTCTTCACTAATACAAAATCATTATTCAATCACTTAATTATCTCATTACCTCCAACACTGATTAAGTGATACATTAAACAGCCTGTAGTGTGCACACTAAGCAGTGTTCATTTCATCTGGGCCAATCCATGTGGGGCCTACATGGAAACTGGGTGCAAAACTGGCTGGGTCCCAGTTAGATAGCCCAGGTCAAACCCATTTGGGCCCCACATGGCTCTGTTGGCTGGGATGGTGGGGGTCGGGTGGAGTCGGAATCCCCTGGGGGAGAAATTCTGTGTTCTAAATGTTTATTAATAATGTACTGCTGTCAGGTCAATTAAAAAGTACAGTATGTTTACTGGAAAAAGTTATCATTCATGCTAATACTGTCAAATACACGCAAGGTTTACATAAACACAGTTGGTTATATCTAAAGTGAAAAGTAAATAATACAAGTCTTAACGCCATGGGATCCCTTTAAGAAGAATTAATAGCACACAACATGCTGAGATTAAGACTAAAATACATTATAGTATTACAGTTTTTTAACACTAACATAAGTTGTATTACTTAAACGTGGTTAAAGACCACGTTAACGTAACGTAAAGCCGCGTTTCCACCGCAGTAACTTTCCCCAGGAACTAGGAACACTCGGTGTGTTTCGACCACAGGAACCAGGGTCTAAATTAAGTTCCTGGTAAATATTTCCCCCTCCGAACGGCCCTGCTCCCGAGGTAGTACTTTTTCAAAGTTAGGGAACTTTCGGTGGTGAGACTTGAGCCGCGTTTCCACCGAAATTACCCGGAACAATTTGTACCAGTAACTTTTTTTACAGGAACTTTTCCCCCCCAGACCTGCTACTGTCTGCGTTTCCACTGCGGTCTAAAGTACCGGGAAGATTAGGAAAATTAGTCTGGTGATGTAGGACTGCGCGCGGCTGCTGGTGGAAACGCGGCTTAAATAACGTTCGCTCTCATTGACATGGGACATATCGTTAACGTTACCTCATAAAACGCTGATAAATACTAAAACATCGAATGCTGACGAGACTTGTTTCCAAGTGCTCTAGGGATGGCTGTGAGAAGGAGGATTAATCTTCTCAGCCATCCCGACTGTGTATGCTAAGCCATTGAATGTTATGAAACGCGCTGCAGGCGGGCTGCGGCCGCTGTATTGTTGCGTTAGAGGAGAGATCGCTCATGTTGGAATAAACGATCGTTCTCTCCCCAGCCATAATCATTGGCTCAGTTGGGCTTTCATTCCTTCCTGATCTTCCTAATTAGATCGAGAGGGCATGGAATAACCTATGTTCGGTTCAAGTTCACTGATATCAGCGGTATGACATCAGCAGTATGCCGCTGATGTCGGGAGGATGGTAGAATATGGGTATGTGTCGTTGCCTCCGATTAATGGGATGTTTATCTCTGGGAAGCTGAGCGCTCCAACCCTGCCACTTAAACGATGTCATAGCAGCGGGTCAGCCCGGTGCTACTTCTTACACCATGGCGGTGTTTCATGTGCACCAGGCCGGTTTGCTGAGGGATCTCGATCAGGGAAGGTTTTTTCCTGATGCGGTGGTTGCGCAACAGGCGGAGTATGGGCCTGAGGGCCAGCATCGCCGAGGAATAGCGAACATTTGGCAGCGTCTGAGGACCTGCATGCCACTGAGATCCAGGTCCCAGGCAGGCGGGAGGCGTCACGGTCCGAGGACCGGAGACAGGGCCCAATGGCCAGCAGTGCCTCTTGTGCGCCCCCACAGTCGGGGGTGGGGCACAGAGAGGCGGACTCCCGGGAGAAGTAGGAGCTGTGTATCACAAAACGCAGTCAGCGTTCATGATGGATCTCCTCCCTGAGGGTGAGATGAGAAATTACATTGACCCTCACTCCTCTTCTTATAATAATACATTTAATTTGTAAGCGCTTTTCTAAGTACTCAAAGACACTTTACAGAAAATTGTAAAACAGATGTAACAACATAGAAAATTGTAAAGCAAGATTAAATTAAACCTTAAAAGCAATTTTAAAAAGATGAGTTTTTGTCAAGATTTTGAATTTTGGCAGATCGGTGCAGTCACAGATTTTTTTGGGGTAGAGAGTTCCAGAGGGTGGGGGCGGCGACAGAGAAGGCTCTATCCCCCCAGGTTCGGTGCTTGGTCCTGGGAGGTAAAGTCAAGAAGTTTGCATTGGAAGAGCGGAGGCAACGAGACGGGTTGTGGCGGTGGAGCAGGTCAGTGAGGTAGGAAGGGGCCTGGTTATATAGTGCTTTATGAGTGAGGAGAAGGATTTTGAATTGAATTCGTTGTGGCACCGGGAGCCAATGAAGGTTCTTATGGACTGGGGTGATGTGGTCACGGGTGCAGGTGTGGGTGAGTAGACGAGCAGCAGAGTTCTGAATGTATTGGAGTTTGTTTAAGCTTTTTAATGCTGTGCCGTACAGGATGCTGTTACAGTAGTCGATTCTGGAGGTGATGAAGGCGTGGATGAGGGTTTCTGCAGCGGAGAACGAGAGTGAAGGACGAAGTCGAGCAATGTTTTTTAAATGAAAAAAGGCAGTTCTAGTGATTTGGTTTATGTGCTGTTCAAAGGAGAAGTTATTGTCAAAGATGACTCCGAGGTTGCGACTATGAAGGGATGGAAACAGGGTGGAGTTATTGACAGTGAGAGAGAAACTGTGAGTGGTCTTGGTGATGGATTTGGGACCGATGATGATCATGTCTGTTTTTTCACAGTTAAGTTGAAGGAAATTAGTGTGCATCCAGGATTTAATGTCAATGAGGCAGTTGGAGATAGTGGAGTGGGTAACGGGGGTAATGGATTTGGTGGAGATGTAAAGCTGAACATCATCGGCGTAACAATGAAAGTTTAGACCATGGTGGCGAATGATGTTGCCAAGGGGAAGCAGATATAATATGAAAAGGAGAGGGCCTAGCACCGAACCCTGGGGGACACCTTGAGACAGCGGAGCAGTGGAGGAGGTGCAGTTGTTAATAATAATAATAATGTAATAATAATTAATTTATTTGTCATTGTTAGTACAACGAGATTGCATAAGTGCATCAATCGACAGTGCATTTTCATAAAGTGCCAGAGATAAACAGTAGCACATATCACAACAAAATCAGGGCAATTGTCATACAGTAGATCAAGAGTGGGGAATATGAATGAATACTGCAGCGATGCAAAGTCCAGTTCTCAGGTATTGCAATTGGTGGATAGTGTGCATAGTAAATGGGTTAAGTTAGAGGGGAGCTGTGTGCATTCAGCAGTCTGACTGCCTGCGGATAAAGACTATTAGCCATTCTGGTGGTCCGGGCTTGAAGAGACCTGTACCTCCTCCCTGATGGTAGAAGACGGAACAAGCTGTTTGCTGGATGGAACCTGTCTCTCATGATGCTGTGTGTCCTACGTAGACAGCGGGAGGTGTACACTGTTGAAATCTCCGGGAGGACAGTCCCAATGATTTTGCCAGCAGTTTTTACCACCCTCTGGATCCTTTGCCGTTCAGCTGTAGTGCAGCTGGAGAACCAAACTAACAGCCCATAAGTCAGTACACTTTGGATTGCACAGTTGTAAAAGTTTATCATGAGCCTCTGTGGCAGTTTCACTCTTTTCAGTTTCCTCAGGTAAAAGAGCCGCTGCTGGGCTTTCCCTACCGCTGAAGTGATGTTTCTGCCCCAGGACAGATCCTCTGAAACAGTCAGACCCAGGAATTTAAAGTTGGTCACCCTCTCTACCTCCTCCCCATTAATGATGATAGGTGACTGGTCAGGATGGTTTTGTTTGCGAAAGTCAACTATGAGTTCTTTTGTCTTCTTTGTGTTAAGAACCAGGTTGTACTTTCTACACCACCCTGTCAGAAGTTCGATCTCCTCCCGATATGCTGTCTCATTGTTGTTTATTATGAGGCCGAGCACGGTTGTGTCGTCAGCAAATTTAATGATGTGATTCGTGGGGAAGGAGGCAGAACAGTCATATGTGTAAAGTGTGTAGAGTAGTGGGCTGAGCACGCAGCCCTGGGGGGCACCAGTATTGATGTTTATAAAGTCTGAAACGTGCTCACCTATCTTCACACATTGTGAGCGGTTGGTTAAAAAGTCCAGTATCCAGCAGCATAGTGACTTGTTTAGTCCAATATTACACAATTTCAGCAGGAGTGTATTAGGCCGTATTGTGTTAAAAGCTGAACTAAAGTCAATGAAAAGTAGCCGTGCATAGGTACCGTGCACATTCCATGTAATGTGAATGAACTGTTGTCTGTCAGTGAGATACGATTGGAGCCAGGAAAGGGCGGTGCCAGTGATGTTGAGGGAAGATTCGAGGCGGGAAAGAAGAATGGAGTGGTTTATAGTGTCAAAAGCTGCTGTGAGATCCAGGAGGATGAGAATGGTGAGATGACCAGCATCAACGGAGAGGAGAATGTCATTGGTGACTTTAAGGAGGGCTGTTTCAGTGCTGTGTTGCGAACGGAACTCGGATTGAAAAGGTTCGAACAGGTCATTTGAGCAGAGGTGGGTTTTGAGTTGTTTGGCAACAGTGCGTTCCAGTATCTTTGACAGAAAAGGGAGATTGGAGATAGGCCGAAAGTTTGACAAGATGTCGGGGTTGAGTCCAGGTTTTTTAAGGATGGGAGTGACAGCAGCCAGCTTGAGTGAAGGGGGAATTGAGCCAGTGCGGAGAGAGGAGTTAATGATTTCAGTAATGAGGGAGGAAATAGCTGGTAGACAGTTCTTGATGAGATATGTTGGGATGGGGTCCAGGACACATGTAGATGTTTTCATTCCAGTGATGATTTTGGACAGCTCCCCTGCCGACACAGGTGAGAACTGGGACAGGGACAGAGAAGTGAAGGGGACAAGAGCAAGTGATAGGATGGGAGTACAGACAGTATTGACAGAGGAAGAGGACAGGTTGTTATAAATGGTGTCAATTTTGGTCTGAAAAAATGAAAGAAAAGAGTTACATTTTTCAGTTGTGAAAGAGTTGGCGGTATTATCACTGGGTTTGAGAAGTTTATTTACAGTTGAGAAAAGAGCCTTGGGGTTGGTGGAACCAGAGTGTATGAGGTATGAGTAGTAAGTGGATCGGGCAGTGTTGAGAGCTTCTTTATACTGCTCGAGGTAATCCGTATATGCTTGTAGATGAACAGATAAATTGGTTTTCCTATGAAGCCTTTCAAGCTGACGCTTTCTCGATTTCATTTTGCGCAGATCCGAGGTGTACCAGGGAGCAGAGTGAGTGAATGAAACAGTTTTGGTTTTAATGGGAGCCAGCTGATCGAGACAGATGGAGAGTGTTTCATTGTAGTAGTCAGTGAGATCGGAGGGGTTATCAGTCTGCAGTGGGGGGATGGAGGATATTTTGCTAACAAAAGAGGCTAAAAGAGCAGGAGTAGAAATGGATTTAAGATTTCTGAAGGAAATTGACTGTTTATTCTTAGTGGTCATAATGGGGAGATCGATGTTCATGGTGATTACCAGATGATCGGAGATGTTGAGGTTGAGGCTGGAGAGGTGAGATATGGTGAGACCAGTAGAGCAGACCAGATCCAGGATGTGGCCCCGGCTATGAGTAGGAAAGTTAACATGCTGGGTAAAGTTGAAGCAGTGTAGCATTTCCAGGAATTCAATGGCAGATTTGCAGTTAGTATCGATGTGAAAATTAAAATCTCCCAAAAGCAGAACAGAAGGTGAAATGGCAGATAGCTGAGACAAAAAATCAGATAAGTCAGCGAGAAAGGAAGGATTTGGTTTGGGGGGGCGGTAGATTATGGCAGTGACCAGAGGAGTGGGACCTGAGAGTTTGAAAGTGATGTGTTCAAAAGACAGCAGGGATGGAGATGATGGATGTTTTAATGTCCTTTCTGTACACTGCAGCGACACCGCCTCCCCGCCCCTCAGGTCGGGGTTTGTCCATGTATGTGTATCCTGTGGTTGTGGTTTCGTTGAGTGAGAAATAGTCCAGGGGTTTATGCCAAGTTTCAGTGATACAGAGGAAATCCAGGATATTGTCAGTTATGAATTCGTTTAAAATGAGACTTTTATTGTAGAGTGAGCGGGTGTTAAACAAAGCCAGTTTCAGGTGAAGTTGCTTTGTGATGGGTTGAGAGGAAAGAGGAAGGGGTCGGAGATTTGATAGGAGCGCGTGTTCTTCATCATCTCCCCAGGCGCTTCTTACATCCGGCCTAGGTGGGTCCACGATGATGTGCTAGGGCCCGCCTGGCTGGTTTGTGAGTGCGCCCCCTCAGGCCCGTGGTAGTGGTACACCTAAGCATACATGTGAATTAAGCTTGTGGGTGGATATCATGGCGCGCCGCAGGCGAGCGGGTAAGTCCCCTATAAGAGGAAAAAATATTATATATTTTCTGACTTATGCTCCCTGTAGAGGGCTTCGGGGGTCGCTGTGGATCGTTGGATATTTTTCTAGGGCCTGTAGTTCCCCTGTTAGGTTGGCTAGAACGATAAAATATTATTTACCAGTTGCTTAAGCTTGGTATAAGTGAGCTAGTATTGCTAGTGGAAGCCAGCAAACACTATATATGGTACACGCTGTGAGAGCTGTACAGCCCTTTTTTATTCCCAGACCTAAAAAGCTAAAATGCGCTAGAATTAGCGCTGGGAATGCCACTCATTTCCTGCCGGTGTGTAGCGGTTATATATATTAAAAAAAAAAAAAAAAAAAAGGTTTTTTTTGTGTTAAGGGAAGGCTAGGCATTTTTTCCTCCTAGTATTAAGCCGCTAACTGGTAGCCGCCTCAGGGTAAGGCGGTCTGTATCTTTTCTCAGTGTAAATTTCTGGAGAATACAGGATCAGACCATGCTAGAACTACAGTTAGATCTAGAGCCAGATCTATTTAACGACTGGCACTTCTACCCGAGTGCCCCTTTTGCATGGTGCAATAGTAGCGGCCCTTTCTTGGACCTCGGGTATAGATCTAGATTGGCCTAGGCTTTCTGGGGATTATGGAGTCGCACGCCAAGAAGCGGTCGCGCTCCGGGTAGCTGTTCCATTTTTTGAACTTAGCTTTATTATTTGTCCCTAATGTATTCTCCTCTTATGCAGAGTAGTCCGGCCAAGGCCCGCCCCCTTACCTGCGTTCTGGGGCCTTTGCTAGTAATGCAGGTTGGTGCTGTGCAGAATTGATAGCGACTTAGCCAGTAGTCGTGGGGCAGGGTTAAGGCGTTTTTCATGCAAGTACGAAAATTCCGTATGCATAGCTCAACCCGGCCCTCCAGAGCTAGTTCTAGAGGCCGCCAGTTTTTTGGCAGGCGCTGGCCTTTCTTGTATATGCCCTGGCCAGTTGGTCGTACTCCCCTGACAAGGCAGGGTAGATTTGAGTACCTCCACATCCAGCTCTGTATCATTCTGCCTCACCCATCTGCCTGATCGATTGCTCCTGTCTGCCTGCTGTGTCTGTTGCTCTGTAGCTCAAGTCTGTAGCTCTGTAGAGCCTTGCTTACGTTTGAATCTTTATTTTGATATTTCCTCTTTCTTCTACTGCTAAATATAACTTACTCATCACCATACATTGTTTAAAAATTGCCTATCACGATAAATTTGACATCGCTAGCTTTTAATCTAAATCACCATCACACGTTAGCATTTTGCTAGCCTGTTAGCTTGTTATCTCTGCACCCGGGCCTCCCTTTTTCTGAGTTCATAACTTGGATTAGTAAATTGTGTCCAGCAAACGATTGTGGTAAGTGGTAAATTGGATTAATCAACAAACACGGTAAGTCATGTCTTCTCCTGTCATTATCACCTGCAGTGCATGTCGCATGTTTAGTGTAGGCTTCTCCGCTGGCGAACAGGGCTTCACATGTGATAAATGTAAGGAGATAGTTAGGCTGACGGAGAAGATTTCAGAATTAGAAACACGCATCCATACTTTATCTGAGAGTAGTGAGGATGTAACAGCTTTAGACACTGATTTGGATGCGAATAGCTTTGTGAACTGTACATTCTTCGGTTCCGGCTGCAGGGCCCTCGCAGCAGGGAAACTGGGTAACAGTGAGGCAGCATAGTCGCAGACCAATGAACCGCTTTTCCGTTCCGGTTAGAACATCAAACAGGTTCTCCCCTCTCAGTGAAGCACCCACTGAGTATCCTGTTGAAAGTGCCCTAGTCATTGGCGATTCTATTACACGGAACGTGAAGATAGAGACACCAGCCACCATAGTCACTTGTTTACCGGGAGCCAGAGCACCTGACATCAAAGCAAATTTAAAAGTGCTGGCTAAAGCTAATCGTAAATTCTCTAAGATTATTATTCACGTCGGCACTAATGATGTTCGACTTCGCCCGTCGGAGATCACCAAAATTAACATTAAAGAGGTGTGTGAACTCGCTAGTACGATGTCTGAGGCTGTTTTTTGTTCTGGACCGCTCCCGGCAAAAAGGAGTGATGAGATAGTTAGCAGACTATCATCACTCAATGGCTGGTTGTCTAAGTGGTGTCTGCAAAATAACATCGGGTTCATAGACAATTGGAAAAGTTTTTGGGGCAGACCTGACCTGTTGAAGAAGGATGGCATCCATCCCTCTTGGGGTGGTGCCGCTCTTCTCTCTAGTAATCTGGCACATAGTCTTAGAGCTAAACCTTGACTCACTAGGGCCCAGGTCAGGAAGCAGACAAACTGGCTAAACCGACCGTCTGCTAGCTGTCTCACGTTACCGGAGTCAGATAAATCCCAGCACATAGAGACTCTTTCACCTAGATATTATCATATAGAGACTGTGTCTGTTCCCCGAATTAGTAAATACAAAAAAACATCAAAACCATTCAACAGTAAAAATTTAATTGACGTCCAACAAATAAACAAAATATATAATACAGATGAACAATTGATAAAGCTTGGGTTGCTGAATATTAGATCCCTTTCCCCAAAAGCGCTTATTGTTAATGATATTATTACAGATAATAATCTAGATGTGCTCTGTTTGACAGAAACCTGGCTAAAACCTGACGACTACATTACCTTAAATGAGTCCACCCCCCAAGATTATTGTTATAAACATGAGCCGCGTCTGAAAGGTAAAGGGGGAGGGGTTGCTGTAATTTATAATAATATCTTCAGTATTACTCAGAAGTCTAGTTTCAAATATAATTCCTTCGAAGTTTTGGTGCTTTATGTAACGCTATGTAGTGTACATGATAAAACCCGTTCAACATTTGTGTTAGCTACTGTATACAGGCCACCTGGGCATAATACAGACTTTATCAAAGAATTTGCTGATTTTCTATCAGAGTTAGTACTGGCCGTAGATAAAGTACTAATTGTTGGTGATTTTAATATCCATGTTGACAACGGAAAAGACGTATTGGGATTAGCATTTAAAGACACACTAAACTCTATTGGAGTTAGGCAACACGTGTCAGGAGCCACTCATCGCCATAATCATACTTTAGACCTAATATTGTCACATGGAATAAATGTTGATACCGTTGAAATTCTGCAGCAGAGCGATGACATCTCAGATCATTACTTAGTATCATGTATACTTAATTTAGCTAAGGTTGCAAAGCCGCCCCCTCGCTTTAAAAATGGCAGGACAATCACTGCCGCTACTAAAGATTGCTTTTTAAATAATCTCCCTCATCAGTATCATCTGCTCAGCATCCCAGATAGTATAGAAGAACTCGATGTTGCAACAGAAACTATTGACTCTCTCTTTTGCAGTACTTTAGACACAGTTGCTCCTCTGCGCTTAAAGAAGATTAAAGAAAATAGTCCAACGCCGTGGTACAACGAGCACACCCGGGCCCTTAAAACAGCAGCCAGAAAAATGGAGCGCAGCTGGAAGAAAACAAAATTAGAGGTATTTCGTAATTCGTGGAAAGAGCACATGATCACATACAGAAAGGCTGTAAAAACTGCTAGATCTGCTTATTTCTCAACTCTCTTGGAAGAAAACAAACACAACCCAAGGTATTTATTCGATACAGTGGCTAAATTAACCAAAAATAAAGCTTCAACTTCTGATGATTGTAAACAGCACAGCAGTAATGACTTTATGAACTTCTTCACATGTAAGATTGATAATATTAGGAAAGATTTTTTAACCATGCAGCCGTCTAATACAGCATCACATCAGACAGAGCATTGTAGTGTCACTGAGGAAAAATTACACTCATTCACTGCTATAGGAGAAGAAGAATTGGCTAAACTCGTTAAATCATCAAAATCGACAACATGTATGCTCGACCCTATACCGACTAGGCTATTAAAAGAGATGCTACCAGAGGTCATAGATCCTCTTCTTAATATCATTAATTCATCTTTGTCATTAGGATATGTACCGAAAACTTTTAAGTTGGCTATTATTAAACCACTTATTAAAAAACCGCAACTTGATCCTACAGATTTAGTCAATTATAGACCAATCTCAAATCTACCCTTTCTGTCAAAAATACTTGAAAAGGCAGTGTCTTCACAATTATGTTCCTTTTTAGAAAGAAATGGTATCTGTGAGGATTTCCAGTCAGGATTTAGACCGTATCATAGCACTGAGACTGCTCTCGTCAGAGTTACAAATGATTTGCTCTTATCATCCGATCGTGGCTGTATCTCTCTATTAGTGTTACTCGATCTTAGCGCTGCATTTGATACTATCGACCACAACATTCTTTTGAATAGACTCGAAAATTATGTAGGTATTAGTGGAATTGCATTATCATGGTTTAAATCATACCTATGCGACCGTTATCAGTTTGTAGTAGTAAATGAAGATATGTCACACCGATCGCAAGTTCAGTATGGAGTACCACAAGGCTCAGTGCTAGGACCGCTACTCTTCACCCTGTACATGCTACCACTGGGAGATATCATTAGGAAGCATGGCGTTAGTTTTCATTGTTATGCTGACGATACTCAGCTCTATATTTCTTCACGCCCTAAAGAAACTTACCAATTCACAAGATTAACGGAATGCATAGCTGATATAAAACATTGGATGACTGGTAATTTCCTGCAACTCAATTCAGAAAAAACTGAATTTTTAATTATTGGACAAAAAAGCTCCACAAGTAGTAACCTAGAATACTGTCTAACACTTGATGGCTGTTCTGTCAAGTCCTCGTCGTCAGTGAGGAACCTGGGTGTGCTCTTTGATACCAATCTTTCGTTTGAAAGCCACGTTTCTAGCATCTGTAAAACTGCTTTCTACCATCTTAAAAATATATCTAAATTACGGCACATGCTCTCAATGCAAAATGCTGAACAGTTAGTTCATGCGTTCATGACCTCAAGGTTAGATTATTGTAATGCTCTACTGGGTGGTTGCCCTGCTCGCTTAATAAATAAACTCCAGCTGGTCCAAAACGCAGCAGCTCGAGTTCTTACTAGAACCAGGAAGTATGACCATATTAGCCCAGTTCTGTCAACACTGCACTGGCTGCCTATTAAACATCGCATCAATTTTAAAATCTTACTTATTACTTACAAAGCACTAAATGGTTTAGCTCCCCAATACTTGAGCGAGCTCTTAACATATTATACTCCATCACGTCTACTGCGGTCTCAAAATTCTGGCCAGTTGATCATACCGAGAATATCCAAATCAACTGCAGGCGGTCGATCGTTTTCCAATTTAGCACCTAAACTCTGGAACAGTCTTCCTAACATTGTTCGGGAAGCAGACACACTCTGTCAGTTTAAATCTAGACTAAAAACACATCTCTTTACTGTGGCATACACATAAAACACTTTTTCAATGAAATGATTGTTAGGCTGCATTAACTAGGTCAGCCGGAACCGGGAACACTTCCCATAACACCTGATGTACTCGTTACATCATCAGAAGAATGGCATCTACGCTAATGTTAGTCTCTCTGTTTTATCCCGAGGTTTATTGCAGTTAGCTGGATCCGGGCCGTATCCAGATCAGATGGTGGACCTGCGCCCAGAGAAGACCAACACAGGAACCCGAAGTGTCTGGGAGACCGTGATTAGACTCCCCCTGAAACTGCCTCATCGACACGGCATCTCAATAAACCCGTCTCCAGCGTGTTGCCTCCGATCATTCGAATATTGCACTTTAATAATTATTTAATCAACATCATCCTCAATAAACCCGTCTCCAGCATGTTGCCCCCGGTCCCTCGAATATTCTGATCTATTATGACCTCCGAGCTGTAAAACTGCCAGAATAATAATAATAATACGCTGTTTGTTAATTGGCCAGAGGAGAACTGGCACCCCGACTGAGCCTGGTTTCTCCCAAGGTTTATTTTTCTCCATTAGGTCACCTAATGGGGTTTTGGTTTCCTTGCCACTGTTGCCTCTGGCTTGGCGTGCTCAGTTGGGGACACTAAATTTTTCAACTAAACATCGAAATACATCTAAATAATAAACTAAATTAACCATTTAAACTAAATTACTGATCAAATTATTGATCTAAAGCCCACACTGTCACTGTATGATACTTGAAATTTTTCCAGAATGGCTATACAGCTGAATAAAATTATGCTGCATTATTTTCCTGTTTAACACTGTAAAGCTGCTTTGAAACAATCTACATTGTTAAAAGCGCTATATAAATAAAGTTGACTTGACTTGACTTGACCCATGGCTCGGGTTGAGCAGCACTTCACAACCTTTTGGTTTATGTAGGTTTGGTTGTGAGCTCCCTTGTAGCCAGAGCATTGCCATGGCTGACGCCCTCACACGGTATGATAGGCGCTATTAAAGCTAGGACCTTCATGAGGTGGGTGGCGTATGTGGTACTCCCCCCGCTTAGGGGGTACAAGGCGTTTGGTTTGCCGAGTACCCTGCTATGGACAAGGTGATTAGGTTCCAGTGTTTGTAGGCGCTGCCGATAAGACTGCACCATTGTACAGTTGGCTCCAGAAGGAATTGGAGGCCTCCGGGATGGGTCACCCAGCTAGGCTGGGATGATTTTTTTAGGCCAGCTGGCTGTGGGTAGCCAGCTGGGGCAGTCTTGGCAGTAGACTCCAGGTCAGGTGGTAGGCCTCAGATTTGGGCCTCCTTGCGAGTGAGTCCCGACGTTTGGGGAGGTTGGCAAATTACTAGCTGCAACCTTGAACATAGGTAGTCAGCCTTGGTAGGCCTCTGCAAAGTTCGGCCCCTTGTGTATTGCGGTATATATTACTCCCCAACGATGTAGGCTTTCAAGTAGCAGTTTTTCCCAACTATAACCCTTGTCAGCAGTTGGATGTTAATTTTTGTCAGCCAGCAGAGAAGCTACTGTCAGCCCAAGGTTATAACATCACAGTTTTTCACTCCTGTCACCAGGTAGCCGTCCCTGCAGGCCTGCTGTGAGATGGTAGGCCCCATTAGGCCTCCCTGAAAGCAGGCTCTCATTCGCCAGTCGCTGTGTCAGCTAGCATGGGCTGCTAAGCTGTTGATGGGTGGTAGGCCGCACCAGGCCTCCCTGAAGACTCGGCATGAGGTAGCAGGCCTCACCAGGCCTCCCTTGAGGACGCATTCTTGGGTTCAGTCACTTGGCAGGTTGTGATGAACTGCTGGCAGGTAGTAGGCCTCACCAGGCCTCCCTGAAGGAGGGCTCCTGTTTGCCAGTCGCCTTGTCAGCTAGCACAGGAGTTGCTAGGCTGTTGCTGGGTAGTAGGCCGCACTAGACCTCCCTGAAGACTCGGCATGAGGTAGCAGGCCTCACCAGGCCTCCCTTGAGGACGCATTCTTGGGTTCAGTCACTTGGCAGGTTGTGATGAACTGCTGGCAGGTAGTAGGCCTCACCAGGCCTCCCTGAAAGAGGGCTCCTGTTTGCCAGTCGCCGTGTCAGCTAGCACAGGAGTTGCTAGGCTGTTGCTGGGTAGTAGGCCGCACTAGACCTCCCTGAAGACTGGTCGTAAGGTAGTAGGCCTCACCGGGCCTCCCTAAGGGCATGTTCCTGGGCTCCAGTCACCTGAGAAACAGCTAGCACGAGTCGCTAGCAGGTAGCAGGCCGCACTGGGCCTCCCTGCAGGCCCGCTATCAGGTAGTAGGCCTCACTAGGCCTCCCTTGAGGGCGAGTTCCTGAGTTAGGATGCTCGGGTAGCTAGCATAGCTTGCTATCAGGTAGTAGGCCCCTCCAGGCCTCCCTAAGGCTTGCTATCAGGTAGTAGGCCTCACTAGGCCTCCCTGAGGGCGAGTTCCCGAGTCAGGATACTCGGCTAGCTGGTGTAGCTTGACTTTCAGGTTGTAGGCCTTCACTAGGCCTCCCTGAGAAAACGAGTTTCCGTTTTCCAGCTACTTTGACAGTCGGCTTCAACTGCTATCAGGTAGTAGGCCTCACCAGGCCTCCCTCTAAGCGAGTTCCTGAGCATGACCTCTCAGGCTTCTCTGGCATACACTGGGCCTCACTAGGCCTCCCTAATGGGTCTTTGGTTCTCAGTACAAAGACTATTAACTGGCATGATGCTGACAGCTAGTGGTCACCCTAGCGCGTCTGGTGTCGCTTCTGCTACTTGGTCCCCAAGGAGGGGATTTCAGCCTGCAACCTGGTTTACCTACCGGGCAGCCCCCTTTAAGCTCCCCTCCTTTCGGAAGGGTCATATGTGAGCCAAGGCTGCCTGGGCCTGATCGGGTGGTCGTAGGCCCCTAGGGTGGCCTCCCAATTAGATCAGTTTTTAGGCCAGTCTGGCCTCCTGAGTGTTTCTATCTGATAATAGCTCAGTAGATCCCAGGATTGAGCAGATTACTCCCCTCGCTGGCAAGGGTAGAAAGCGCTATGCTGAGTGCTGCTCTCCGGGATTCCCGTCTCTGAGATCCGGTCCGAGGAGGCCACTGCCATTCTGCAGTCCCTGGGACTGGATGCCTCTTCAGGAGGCGAGTGTCCAGAGGCTCTGTTATCGAACAGACAGGGATGGCCCGGCTGAAGTGCCCGTTAAAAAAGGCACCAAGCTAGGCCTCCTTGGTGGCGGTAGTGGCTGGCTGGGGCGCCCTAGGGCCCCCTAGCCACATTCCCTTAAAGGAGCCCCCTTCTTTCGAATGGGTTGGATCCAGGCCTTTGAGCGGCCTGGGTAGAACTTCTCTAAGTGTTCGAAGCTTCCTACTCAGGCTTATAGCTTGGGCTATGACCGTAGGGAATGCTGTCACTGACAGCCTTATGTGACCAGAGGGGGAGTGGTTCAGGCATTTCAATTGAATTTGCTTGTTCTGACAGTTGTCACTGCCAGTAGGCATGCACTCCCCTCGGCATGGCGGCGTTGGTATTTCGTTCCCCGTAGCGTCAAGCTGACGCAGTGCGAGTTCCCTTTCGAAAGGGAACGTCTCCGGTTACGTATGTAACCTAGGTTCCCTGAGAACAGGGAACGAGACGCTGCGTCGCTTTGCCATGCCTCAGGGTTTGCCTGCCAAACAGTCCCTTCAGACGAAGGGCGGTGTCATGTTGGCAAGGCGCCCTTTTATACTTCCTGGTCGCACCTTGATGACATCATAGGCTGTCGCCGGTCAATAGGATTGCCGTGATTCGATAGTAGTTCAGACACCTGTCACGCTGGAAGCGTTCCCCGTAGCGTCAAGCTGACGCAGCGTCTCGTTCCCTGTTCTCAGGGAACCTAGGTTACATACGTAACCGGAGACGTTTTATATGAGCATTTATTCGGTGACGAGTGAACTTGACATATGGATATATAACTTACAAAACACTTCTAACGTTAAATATCCACACAAATATCATTAAATATAGTTTACGCTTTTATTAACACATTATGCTGCTGAAATGCTGTCTCCTGGTGAAAGAAACCTGCGAACTGCGCAAAGTCCTTTGATCTGTAACAATCCTTCCGCGAAGTCAAACGAGCAATACAGATCCTTCCGCAAAGTCAAACGAGCAATACAGATCCTTCCGCGAAGTCAAACGAGCAATACAGATAATTCCGAGAAGTCAAATGAGCTCTTGTACGTATTTATTCATTAAAATTAGGCAGATTAAATAAAAAAATTAACTACATATGTTAATGAACTATATATTTATATTAAATAGGTATATAGAAGTGTAAAGTGTTATCCATCTTCTCATCATAATGCAGATAAGCCTACCATCATAAAAAAAACATCAAAAATACATCTAATTTCACAAATGTTGTTTTGATATATTATCAAATATTTCTAACAGCCCATTTAAACAGCACAAACTAAAATATATTTTCCATAGTAAAATATTGTGTGTAAAATATTGTGTTGGCCTTAATAGCCTACTTTTATAAAATATTGACTGGATTTGCGTTTTTTAGTCCAGTCAACATTTGCAATTCTAAATGTTAACTGGATTTGAAAATATCAATTAATTGAATGTTTTTCAAATATATTTCTGCAGACTTAATATAATATGTCTTCTTAACTAAGCACAAGAAAGAAAATTAGTTCAACATATATTTTTTTGCTCTTCCAACATTTTATTAATTGGCGTTTTAGAGTGTATATTCTATATTTTAGCCACTCAATAGTCAACAAAAAAAATAGTGAAAAAAAAATATACCTATAGCCTATAATTTATAAAGATTCTGACAGCTTCTTATACTGCAGATCCCATTTTCATTTATCGTGGTTTCACGTTAGCAATTACTGTGATGACGAACTATTGTACTTATAACAGTACACTGTAGAAAAAAAATTTGGGGGAAAAATTGTGCAAATTGATCATTACATATTGGCCCAATAAATGACTTCCAAATAATTATCGCCATGCAAAAAGAGGCATTGTACTAATCATAGATTAAGGTCTTCACTCAAAATTAAAATTGTATATTCACCGAACATATTTAATTGTGCTCAGTCAATCTATGAAGTCAAAGTGAAAAATCCATGTTGGCTGAACAAGTCCTATGTCCGAAAAAACGGTATACGCATGCGCAAAATGCACTTGAAGAAAACCGTTCATGTGGAGATTTCAAATGCGGAGCGCGGGAGCGGCAGCGCAAGCGGAGCCGAACCAGCAGGTGCTGAAGACCGAAACAGACATTCCCAAGAGAATAGAGATATTCATCTCACAAAGACGTTGGTGAGTATTTAGCACTGAAATTATTCTCCAGAGTTTTGCTTTATGACCGGGTATGAAGTTTAAAATACATTTTGTAGAATCACGAGTTCATGCATTCATTGGTTTCATGAGTGTGTTCTCGTTTACCACATAATTATCTAATGGTAGCCTGTAGCCAATAGTTTTATTTTCCTCATGTCTTATGTGTCTAAAACAATAGGTAATAAGGAAATTAAGTCATTTGTGTGATATGTGCGGCATGCGACTGTTGAACAGTGCGTTTGGCGTCTGCCTCTTTCAGGGCTTGAGTTATTGCCTTTTAATATCAAACACGTCAAGCTCGTGATTTTCTGATGTCCATTCATTCGTCTCATCCTCATTATATAATGAAGAAACTTCTGTTCTGTCTCTTGATGTGATGCAGGGGAGCTTTATCATTAATGTTTTTATTTTTATTTGCAGGTTTTTAGCCTGCAGTGCCGCGTTTTCTTCACCACATTAAGACATCCTGTTATGCAGAAGACTTCTTGAATGTATTCAGAGTTTTTCCTTATTGAAAATAAGGTATTTTCACCCAAATATCCTGTGTTGGAATTTACTTGTTAATAAAGTAATGTGATAAAATGTCAACCCTGTTGTCTGTTTCTGTATTTTGCTTAATATATTTGTTTTTAGTCATTTTTGTCTTTTGGGACCGTGAGAAATAAACAATTGTTACTACAATTAAAATATTTAATTGGACCAACCACACAGTTTCACTGTAAAACATTTCTCCAATTCAAAATTTTCTTAAAATTTTCTTACATTTTTTAGTTGGCCAAATTGAAAAATTTAGATGTGATCGGTCACTAGAACATTTTTTATTGGAGAGGCCTGACATTTTTTACAGTGTTGGTAAATTACATTTTTCCATTGGCTCAACATATTATTTCTAATTGAACCCATGTTAACAGACTGTTGCCACAATGGATAAAATTGAATTCACAGAAATTAAATTTGGCCAATTGAAAATTTTAGATGTGACCAGTCACTAGAAAATTTTGAGTTGGGAAGATTATACATTTTTTACAGTGTAAAGGCTCTTCAGTAGATTAGTCATAATCACTGGAGAATGGAAATGGACAGGATGGGAGTATCCCATGAAAAAATGACAATCTGATTCATCTGCTGCTCAATTAAGCTGCTGTTTGGCCAGTTCACTTGAGGTCAAATACTGTTTAGTTTGCCTGATTTGCTTGTTCTTTAAACACCTCTTTTTGTGTTCAACAGAAGAAAAACTCATACAGGAGCAACTTGATGGTGTGTAAATGATGACAAAGTTTTCATTTTTGGGTGAACTATCCCTTTAAGGCTTTCATTCCAGTTGTTGTTCAGAACAACAGCTCAAAACCAGCAGCTGTAAACAGAGAAGATTGGATTATATTCAATCTGACATGAAATATGAAACTAGAATGAGGTTAAAATTGATGTCTGTATATATGCCACTTTTATTGTATTTTCAATTGCAAGCTAATATACATAATACCCACAACAATCCCACATCCTGTATTTAAAGAATGACTTTGGAAAGTAAAGTTAAAATCTTTTTTTTTTCCTTCTAGTAATGCAATGTTTTGTGGTGTAGGCAGTGGGAAATGTGCCATTTTTTTATTAGAGCGCCATCTAGCGGCACATAAATGTTTCTCCTAAATTAAACTCTTCTTCTTGGTATTATTTTGAATAAAAGAGAGCTATTAAGAAGATAGTAAGTAGTCCTATGATTTATGGGTTTATTAGATTGCATTTTGTTTCATATCATTAAAACAGGTGCATTAGAACAAGGGTTTCTATAAATAATTACTTTTAATCAGTTGCATGTCTGTAAAGTAGGCACAAGGGGGCAGTTCATACCTATAGAGTGGAATCAAATGGCACATTCACACCTGACCTGGAGAGGGACAATGTATTATTGCTTGTACTTAAAGAAGGTTTGCATGACCTGAGTGTTTTTCTTACAGACTTATAGCAAATATAAATAATTGAGACAAGGTGATTAATGCTTTTTACAATTTAGTAGGCTTAGAATGACATTCCTATAAGTTACTTTTTCAAGAACAAAGTAGTGATGTAGCAGGATTGAGAACTGAGGAAATCTCTCCAACTTGACTTTCTGTCAACCTACCCAGCAATGAACGATCATATTTTAACAATCCAGACTTACATTTACCTGACATGATTAGCCCTGGTTAAAAGTAATTGCCAGTGGTTTAAATGTGAGTTTTTGTTGATTATGAACAGTGAATATGAGTTAAGGGTGTAAGGTATTCTGAATAATTCCGTAAAACATGAGATACCGGTAATAATCCACTCAACATAAAAATAAAAAAACTTTTTTTCGGACTATATAGTGTCATACCTACTGTTAAGTCTAGTGGAAAAAGCGTAACTTTTGGAACTTTTGAGAAGCTCAATGAAAGATTAACGTTGCACTTAATTAATGCCAATCAGGGAACAGGGGAAATATTTTTGTCAACCCCAAAACAAAGCAACATTAGCTGCCATTGATGTTAACCTTTAGCAGGCAGTTTGACAGCTCTCTGAAATAATTACATTGTAAGAACCCAGAACCCATTGTGAGTGTTTCTTTGTGCACTCAGTATCAAATCTGTTATGAATGTCATACAGTAGCTATATATCGTCATTTGTAGAATGATACACTTAACGGAAAATACATCAGGCATCGTTTTTTTAAAGGATGTGATATGCTGTATTATGTCGAATTTTTGTGGTATAATTTACTCTTCATTCAAAAGTTGTAATTAATTCCAAACAACACTTACAGACCTTGGATTAAAAACCTTTCTGAGATGATGGCATTTGCAAAATGTAATTTCCATTTTTAAGGGGGGAAAAAACAACTTTTTACAGGGAAGCAAAAGACACCAAATAATCTAAAACAAATTCTTCACACTATTATGCAATGTGAAATAAACCACTTGAAATGAAAAAAATGCGTTAAAAGACATTGTAGGCTTTCAAAGCGCTATAATATGAAACATAATTCTGCTAAATAATTTTCTTTCCACAATGTGCAGCAGAGGGTATACACCATGTGCCAGCATGAGGGTCCATCAGGCAGAAATTGTATCGTGCTGGGTGTGGATGCAGATTTGGCCCAAAGCAGGATTAGAACAGGTGACCCCTAATGCGTCTTACTGACCACTGAACAGCTGGAGGCCCTGAGACTTATTAACAACTGTTTAAAAGTTTAGGGTCTGAGGGGTTTCTCCTGAGCGAGCTTGTTTAATAACTGAGTAACTTCTGATGTTAATGATCTATGACTAATTTATTTCTAAGCGCCTCCTCCGGCACATCTTTAATATGAATTTATCTTTCTGCTCATTACTATTTCAGCATCAGTTATAGTTTTAGGCCAAATTTGTCTCAAAACAAGATAGACATGTAGATAAAGCTCATTGGGTATAATATAATAAAAGTAAACTACTTGGATTATCATAACAGTGTTAATTAGAGAATGTGTGATGTACACTCTTATTCAAATATTGGGGTCATTTTTTATACAGCAAAGATGCATCAAATCGATTATAAAAGACAATAAAGAGATTTATAATTTTACAAAAGACTAAATATTACGCAGCACAACTGATTTTAGCATTGATAATAACAGGAAATGTTTCAAATCAGCATATTAGAATGATTTCTGAAGGATCATGCGACACTGAAAATTCCGCTTTGCCATCACAGGAATAAATTACTTTTTAAAATAGGAAATCAACACTTTACAATAAGGTTAGTTTATTAAACATTATTGAATGTATTAACTAACATGAACAACCCAGCAATACATTTGTTACTGTATTTGTTAATCTTTGTTAATGTTTGGTAATAAAAAATACAGTTCATTGTTTGTTCATGTTAGTTCACAGTGCATTAACTAATATTATCAAGATTTTAATAAAGTAGTAAATGTTGAAATTAACATGAACAAAGATTAACAAATGCTTTATAAGAGCAGTTCATTACTTCATGTTAACTAATGAACCTTATTGTAAAATGTTACCCAGTTATTTAAAACTGTAATAATAGTTCGCATATTGCATGATTTACTGTATTATTGATCAAATAAATCAAGAGACTTCTTTCAAATAATAAAAAAAAAAATCGTACCAATCACAAAGTTTGGAACGATAGTGTATCTTCACCTCTAAGTGCATGTAATGGCTGTTTAGAAGCAGATGCAGACGAGAATATGAGTTATATCTTAGCCTAGAAGAATGTAGCATCTTTATAGAAAATCACAGAACAACTCATTAAAGTAATTTTAAAAGCATTTTATGCAAATGCATATGTCTTTATAGCATTTTTGCCGTAGATCTAAAACTATCTTCATAATTATAGATTATACTTTCTGTGATGTTTTCACTCCAAATCCGTTTTCTCAACCCTTTTCTTATAGACTCGAAGACAAGCCCAGACATCTGCACCGCTGACACATTCTGTTTTGACCTCTGTTTGCCGACCTGAACTCGTCTGCCATAAAATTGTGTTGGCATGTTTTAGCAACAAGCTTCCCTCATCCGGCCGGGGAGCATGTCCAATCAAAGACAGAGTGCAGTAAAGAACTAAAATAGCACTAATGAGATATGTGGGCTGCATTGTCACAACCGAGTGCATTTCATGCAAAAAATAGACCTGATAAGCTCAGCAATTGTTGCAGTGGAAAGGCAGAATGACAACTGCGAGGCTGGCCAGCTTTGAAAGTTGAATTCCACATGGTAAATCAGCAGCATCCAAGAGCAGCATGTTTTCTTTATCCAAATGATGTCATAGCTATTCAATTCTCCTGTTAAGCCACTTTAAATTAGGATTTTGATTCCATCACCCAGTTCTGAATGATGCAGGGTAGTGTTTGTGTGTCTTAGACAGAACCTGATGCAGATGATGGCATTGCTGAAAATGGTCTGTAAACCCAGTCAGTTTTAATCTTTTTTTTTTGCTTGATGAAACTCCAAAAATGTATGAAAGGCATTGCGCTAGAGTTATCCGAGTTGCTTTGTTGCAGTCTGTTTGCATGGTTTAATATTTTATGAACCCTAGCCTATAGAAAACAAACTGCTACGTGCTACATCTGTTTAAAATAGGCTACTAAAACAGTCAAATATTAACTTAAAATTGTTTTTGCAGCAAAAGGGGGACCAACACAATATTATGACGGTGGTCATAATGTTATGCCTAATCGGTGTATATGCTATATATATATATTTGAATAAGATCTCTTATGCTCACCAATGCTGCAATTTATGTAATCTATTCCAGTGATGGAAAAGTCACATGATCCTTCAGAAATCATTTTAATATGCTGATTTTCTGCTCAAGAAACATTGTCATTATCAATGTTGAAAACAGTTGTGCAGCGCTGCTTAATATTTTTGTGGTAGCTACATTTTTCTTTCAGGATTCTTTAATCAATAGAAAGTTCAAAAGAAGATAATTTATTTGAAATAAAAGTATTTTGAAACATTGTAAATGTCTTTAATGTCACTTTTGATAAATGTAATGCATCCTTGCTGAATAAAAGTATATATTTCTTAAAAAAAAGAAAGAAACAATCATACTGGTATTATGTGGCGAAGTCTAAATGTTATGTGCGTTTCCAGTCATATTGCAGTAAAATTGATCTAAATGCATGAAGTGACCAGGTGTAAGTACCCCCTCAGGGAACAAATGCCCTGAATAACAATCAACCAACACGTCAAGTCTGGGCACACAACCATGTAATGTTCAGGAAAACTATGCAGCAAAAAGATGATGAACCGCTACTGTCTGGTGTCAAAAGCATGTTACTCATAATAGCAAGGAAGGGGTAGGCCTATTCGTAAATCAAGCCTCGAAGAGAACATAAAATCCTAAGTGGAAAGTCCCCTAGAGGAAGTGCTTTAGATTTGAATGGAGCCCAGGTAATACTGGGTTTATACTCTATAGATAAAGATGTAGAGAGCTCATGCTGTAATTGTCGAGTAGGATCAGACTGAGGTAATGACAATAATCTGGGCTCATGCGAGAGGATGTAGGAGGTATCACAGTCTCTTACATTTTCTTGTTCTGCATGACTTCATCGCCATGATTAAGAGTGCATTTCATGAAAAATTATCAAATTAGCTGTTTTGAATGCACATGAAACTATAGGCAGACTAAATAACGCTCTAACTGCTGACTATTTCACTGCTGTCTTTCATCATTTGAGAACATCTGCAGCTTCCTACACATCCAATAAGACCAAAATAACCATTATGTTAAATACAGGGCAGCAGCAAGACGATGATAAACACTCATAGAGCTTTCACTTTGACCATTTCCCTGAAGTCACAGTTGGAAAACCTTTTTCATTCTTCCTGCAAGTCACATGTGAGAAAACACTATGCCAGATAAAGTCTTGTATAGATTGTGCCATATACAATTAAGATCCTTACGCATACCTTGGGTCTTTAGTGACCCGGGATGCCATTCACTCCCCTCCTCCACATTATTTTGTTTTTAAAGTTAGACATCAACCTTCTTATTATTCCTCATTCAATTCATTGTAAATAATATAATAAGAAAAATATATAAAATGATAAAAGAATGCCTGTTTTCACATTCATTTTTTGGTAAAAACTGTATAGGGTCACTAACGACCCGAGGTGTGTCACAGTGTAAGTATATTTTTTCTGCACAACAATAATTGAATCTTTGATGACTGAATAAGTGCAATACACATTTATTCCACAAGGTGGCAATGTCTGATACACAATGATGAAGTGATGTTTCACTTATTTACCTCAGGCAGAAAACAAAAGAATAGGAAGAGTCAACAGCAAAACTTGAAACGGCTCCACAATTTACTGCAGAGCAAGAACTGAACGCAAGCTAATATTAGTTGATGGATTTGGCGAAGAAGCTGTCAGCAATCAAAAAATGATAGTTTTGAGAATTTGTTTGAGATTGCGAATATGAGCCAGATGCTGAATGTACTGGGAAATTAGCTCTGAATCTTGTTTTCAAGATAACAGAATGACTGGCTTTTATTTGGCCGAAATATATTAAAATAATATGTGGAAAATATTGATTTTATATTAAATCAATGGGGTCTTTTCTTTCCAATGTTAGATTAAAACTAATTCACCTCAACTAACTATATTGCAAAGAACAGAAAAAACTGTTACAATAAGTGTAGTGGTACACTCGCGGTAAAAAAGAGTACAAAAAAGTGGCCGTCACTGGGGTGGTACCCTTAAGGGTACATTTTTGTACCTCTAAGGCCCTGTCCCAAATGGCACCCTAAACCCTTGCGGTCTTCCTACGAGCCCGCACTTTCATGACGTAACGCCGCTTTGACTGTCGTGAAGAAGTCCGCTGCTCGGCAGAAGTGCGCATCGAGGGCGCATTTCGACCGCAAACGGGGCACTCGCGAGCACCCTTCTGAGACCTATAATGACAAATGGGACACCCTACGGCAGGGGCAGGCAATTCCAGTCCTTGAGGGCCACTGTCCTGCAGAGTTTAGCTCCAATCCTAATCAAACACACCTGAACCAGCTAATCAATGTCTTCAGGATTACTAGAAGGCTACAGGCAGGTGAGTTTTATCAGGGTTGGCGCTAAACTCTGCAGGATAGTGGCCCTCGAGGACAGGAATTACCCATCCCTGCCCTACGGTCTTGTGGACTTAACGAAGACCGAAAGTGCACATGAAGTGTGCCATTTGGGACAGGGCCTGAGTCAGGGGTAGGCAAGTTCGGTCCTGAGAGCTGATGTCCTGCAGAGTTTAGCTCCAACTCAAGCAACCATAGTACATAAAACTCATGGTTCCCAGCATGCATTACAGCATTAAGTATGTCACCATTGTTGAGATTCATATGCTAATTCTTGAAATCTGTGTGTGAAAATCAAAATGTAGAATATCTGATTTGTGGCAAGAAAGTATTGCTGGTGAATATTATTTATTAACATTTTTAGTCAAGGAGTTTAGTCAAACATTTTTTCTTTAATTTTGTTTTTGTTTATGGCTTCTTTTGATTTGAACAGATTATGTGTTTTGTTAAAACTGTACCTTTTGAAGAACACAATGAAATTCATGATTTTATTTTTCACCACCAGAGAGAGCTGGCACAATGCACAGGAGCTATAATGCATATTTGAGCGTTATATAAATTAAAAAGTCTAAAAGTGCTGAATGTACTGGGAAATGAGCTCTGACAAGGACAGAGATGATATAAAACATCTGCTCAAAATGAACCCTTCCAAGCTCCAAAAGGTAACAAAATATACTCTTTTTCCCTTCTTTTTTTTTTTTATATCAGGAGAGTTTTATATTATCACGACATAGAGATCCATGCATGTTGCTAAAGACCCGAATATAATAATGATTGGCAAAACATTTATTCAACATTCATGTCTCAAGAATGGGCAATAGGTCCATAAATCAGCACTAGACACCTCTAATCTGATGTGTCTGATTCACACTGGGGGTGTTGACAGGGCTGAATTCCTCTGTGATGTGCATAATTTTAAGCCTTACTGGAAACATCAGCCAAACAGCAGGATGCCAGAATAGTTGGCTGTGTTTGTGTGACTTGTGTGTGTGTATGGAGCATTTATTACACTTCTATTTACTATAGGAGCTGTGTCTATTTTCAATAAGAAGTGTGCAGGGATGTTTAGAAATAAAATTGGTCTTAAGGTTTTTTTTTGTTTTTGTTTTTTTGCAGAATTTTTCATTTGACTTTGCACAAGCCTATGTTGGATGAATTGAAAAGTGTATGTCGACATTTTATATAAATCGGTTTGTGTCTGCAGTATTAATAAACCATCTTAGATGTATGTTTAAGCACTTCAAATGGTGATTACACCTATATAATTCACCATGCAAGCATTACTGTATTACAAACTGTATCACATTGATTGAATAAAATATAAAGATATGGTTTAAGGCCGCTGTTGAGTATGTTCTCTTGTCTTCCTCTCTCTCCAACACCTGCTTTGTTCTCTCACATCCTTTGGCAGCTGCACAGAAAGATGTGCACGTCTTATCAGTCAATAAAACCCATCGCATGTGTGAAATAGAGCTATGGTCCCAAGGAACATTTGACCTAAATAACTGACATGCCTGATTTAGAGTCTTATTTAGAGGGTATCATAGCTGGAGTAGAACAATACAATATTTGATTCACAGAATATATCACCACAGGGTTTTCTTTACATGTTTTTTAATGCTAAGGCAAATATGAGAGACCCCATTCTTAAAATATAAAGGCTGCTGAATATCTTCATGTATTCAGACCAAATATATTTAAATGATATGTGGAAATATTTATTTTGTATTAAATCAATCGGGTGTCTTTGCTTTCCAATAGAGCAATGTTAGATTAAAACTCATTCACCTCAACTAACTATATTGCAAAGAACAGAAACAAAACTGTTACAATAAGTGTAGATACTCAGTGAAGAACACAATGAAGTTCATGATTTTATTTTTCACCACCAGAGAGAGCTGGCACAATGCACAGCAGCTATATATTAGTGCGTTATAGAAATGAAAAAGTCTTTACATCATCATGAAAAAGTCTTTACATCATCTTACATCATTTGTTTTCTGCTTTCTGACTATTTTTCACACTATTTGTCATTGCCTGCCAAAGCAAACTGCATTGCCTCAAAATGAAGAGCACCAGGTATTTATTTATTTATTTATTTATTTATTTAGTTAGTTAGTTAGTTAGTTAGTTAGTTAGTTAGTTAGTTAGTTAGTTAGTTAGTTAGTTATTTATTTATTTATTTATTTATTTATTTATTTAGTTAGTTAGTTAAAAAACCTTTCAATTGTTCCAGAATTAAAATGGTAACATTTTATAAAAAGGATTATAGGTTACACTTTATTTTAAGGTGTCATTGTTAGTGTAATTATGTACTGAGTAATATGAACTACATGTACTTACTATAGGGTAAGGGTAGGATTAGGGTTTGTTTGAGGGTTAGTTGCATGTAATTATGCATAATTTTCTTTTATTACTATGGTAAGTACATGTAACATATAAGGACACTGTAAAATAAAGTGTTACTGGATTTTCTAATAAGGTCTTATTTGTTAACATCATTAACTAACATGCATGTGTTTTCATTGAAGCAATGTGTTTACATCAGTGTATTTTTTACAACATTCATTAATATTTGTTAGTGTTAGTGAATAAAAATAGTTGTTCATTGTTTGTTCATGTCAATGCATCAACTAATGTTAACAAATACAACTTTTGATTTAAAAACGAATTATTAATAAATGTTGAAATGAACATCAAGAAACCTTATGAAACCTTATTGTAAAGTGTTACCAATGTTATTTCAACATATGAGTACCTGTCCAGTGCAAATAGTAATGACTGTGCCCATTTCTGTCCAGAAGACTACACTGTGGTAAAATGTGTTACTGAATGTTTTTATTCTTTCAGTTTTTTGTAGAATAAACAATATAGGCCTAACGTTTACAATTATAGGCTGTTACAATTAAAATAAAGAATATATTCATAAGTGCTTGATTTCATGTAATTGTTATTTCATTTCAAACCTTTAGCACAGGATTCAAATCTATACATTAAGAATGGGCCTTACACTTTATTTAATTCAGATTTTCAGATTTGGACAGGAGGCCATGGGATTCTATAGTGGTATAGTGCTCTAAATGAACCCAGGTGAAAAACTTATTGTAGGCAACAATACAAATATATACTGGCTTAAATGAAGGAATGCTAAAACGGCTTGCCATAATACGCCACAACAAGTCATACCTTCTGAATACATGCCGATCTGTCCCCGCTTGCCTTTGTGTGACAGTGTGTGCGACCAATCAGAGCTTTTCAAGCGAATTCCATCGTAAAGTTCCTCCAATAGCGTGAGAGTGGGATGTGTTTTCCCTCGCACGGCTCCGCGAGCCATGAAGTTTATTCAGAGAGCGAGCTGCTCAGGGAGAATGATGCACCTTTGCGCGGATGCGAATGGGAGATTTTTCTATTGTGCGCTTTAACTTTTCCCACTTTATCATCTTGCCACGGATTGTGCCGAACGTGCAGTATTAATTCTGGCTCATATTACAAATGGCTTGGAGTATAACAGAGCAGCGGCAACGTAGAGCGTGTCATGTGCACTTGTTTCTCTTTATATTGACTTTGATTCGCGATGCATCTACACAGGGATTTGAGAGTTTGGGATTAACCTACGGTTTAAGATCTGAACTTTCAGAGGATGCTATCCTTGTGGCCAATAATGGAATACGGGTTCCCTTCGGCAGATCTGTTTATATTGATCCAATCAATGATCTGGTTATCCAAGTTCAGCCCGGAGACAAGTGCACCGTAACAGTTCTGGAGAATGACCCACTGTCACAGAGACCGGGACAGCTGTCCCCGAAAAAGTTTCCTTGTGAATTTGGTCCCAATGATGTAAAGTACTCGCATTTTGGATCCAGGAGCCCCTCAAAAGACAGAGTAAGACTTCAGCTCAGATATGACACTCAGACCGACACAGTTATCATTCCCTTTATGATGGAAGTGGAGGTGATTTTCACTCAGCTTGAGATTCTCACCAAACACATGCCTGTCGTTGTAGAGAAACTGCTTGGAATGAGTAATCCCATTGATAAGAAAATCCTGGAGTTTACTTATGATAGAAATGCACATTTGTGTAAAGTTACATCTCTGGCCAGTGGCAGCTCATTACCCAGGTATGGAAAGCTGGTTGATAACGGAAAATTAGGGAAACCAGTGAACTGTGATGAATTTGTCAGACTGGACATCCGCTATCAGCACACTTTTGCACATCGCTCTCCAAACCGAGATTATATTCCCATGTATTTAGAGTTACAAGACAAAGAAGCGAATGTACTGAAGCAAGAGTTTTTCCAAATTGTGGTGCTTATAAAAGAGGGCGAGGAAAACACAGCTCCTAAACCGAGTTTTGTAGCAATGATGATGATGGAAGTCGACCAGTTCGTAATGACAGCTATAACCCACGATATGCTTGCTGCTGAGGATGTGGAATCTAATCATGATGATTTAATCTTTAACATCACTTCCCCGCTGTCCTTTGAGGAGGGCTACATTGTAAGCACAGATGACAGGAATTTGCCCATCACGTCTTTTTATCAAGCAGACCTGAAAGATCTTAAAATAGCCTACAAGCCTCCCTCTGTTGATTCAGATGCAGAGAGAATTTTCCAAATTGAATTTGAAGTTGTAGACACTGAGGGGGCTATATCAGACCCTTTTGCGTTTATGATAGTGGTTAAGCCCATGAACACTCTAGCACCGGTTGTGACCCGTAACACTGGTCAATTGCTTTATGAGGGTCAGTCCAGGCCACTGTCCAGCTCACAAAACCTACAAATTAGTGACGAGGACAATTTAGACAATGTCCAAATCGCAGTTATTAATGGGCTCCGCCACGGCGAGCTCACAGTTCTGGGGTCCAAGCGAAAATTTTTCACCCCAGCAGATCTTGATGTAGGTAGCGTCATCTACCAGCATGATGGCAGCGATACGTACAGCGATAATATAATATTCAGAATGACTGATGGCAAAAATGAAGTTGAGTTTCTATTTCCCATTACAGTGGTTCCAACTGATGATGAACCTCCCATAATCAATGCCAACACAGGTTTAGTTTTGCTTAAAAACCAAATGGTGCCCATTTCTCCTTTAATGCTTAGTGCGGCAGATATAGACTCTGAGGATTCAACTATTAAATTCATTATGGTGCCTCCCTACTCTAATATCGGAGAAGTGATACTTCGTCAGTCAGATGCACCAGAGGATCCATCCACATGGAGGTTCAATGCTGAGGACGAGATGTATGAGAAAGTAGTGACCGAGTGGTTCCAGCATGACATCACAGAAGGAAAGCTGTTTTACAGACATATCGGACCACATAATACAAAAACCATCATGGATCAGTTTGTTTTCCGTGTGCAAGATGACAATGACCCACCGAACCATTCAGGTGAGAACACTTTCATCATCAAAGTTCTCCCCATTGATGATATTCCCCCAGAGTTGTACCCCGGGACCACTCTGCAAGTGACCGTTCATGAGTACCATCTCACCTATTTTCGAAAGAAATTCTTGCGCTACACAGACTTGGACTCGGAAGACAGGGACCTGAAGTACACAATTACCCAGCCACCCACTGACACAGATGAAAACAGCCCTGGCATTCTGGGAAGCATCGTTCTAACTGAGAGTCCAAACTCAGAGGTAAACGAGTTCACCCAGGCACAGATAAACCATCACAAGATAGCCTACAAGCCTCCTGATTTAGAGCTCGGAATAACTCCACATGTGGTGCAGTTCCATTACAAAGTTGAGGATATGGCGGGAAACAGCGCCAATGGAGTTTTCACTATATTTTTACAGCCTGTTGACAACAAGCCTCCTCAGATCACAAACACAGGCTTTACCGTGCAAGAACGAGGGGTGCACGTCATCACACGCGCTGAGCTGGACACCACAGATGCAGACACGGACAGCTCACAGATTCTGTTTACAATCATCCAGCCTCCAAAGCATGGTCAGGTTAAGTACACATTCACTGATATGACTAAAGGGAATTCGTTCAATTTGGACGATATATCTAATGGCAGAATATCTTACATTCATAATGGTGATGAGTCGACCAGCGATTTCTTTCAGCTTGATGTCAGCGATGGTGTCCACATTGTCACAATCACAGTCAGAATCAATGTGAAGCCTATTGATGACGAAGCACCGATCATCAGTCTTCCAGAGGGCACTATTGGTTCCTACATAGACGTTTTGGAGAACGGAGCGACAGAGATCACCACCAATGTCATTCAGGGTCGAGACGAGGACACTGATGACCTCAGGTTGACCTTTATCGTAGAGGATCCCCCTGTGTTTGGTGAAATATTAGTGAATGGTGTGCCATCCAATAGGTTCACTCAAGCAGACATCATTAGTGGATTGGTACTATATACACATAGCACTGGAGAAATTGGCTTGGCAACAAAACACGACTTCTTCAATCTGACGCTCACTGATATGTCTGATGAATGGACAGTTGGGGGAAATAAAATCAAAGGGGTTCGTGTGCAGGTCACCATTCTGCCGTTGGATAGTCAGGCCCCGGAGGTCTTCGTGGGCCCCCAATTCGTTGTCGTGGAGGGTGAGAAAAACGTTATCGAAATTTCGCATATTAGTGCTAATGACATTGACACCCCTAATGATGACCTTCTTTGCACAATTATTGTGCAGCCCACCTCAGGATACGTCGAAAACATCTCCCCTGCACCAGGCTCTGAGAAATCCAGATCAGGGATCGCAATTAGTGCTTTCACCATCAAAGACATTCGGGAAAACCACATTTATTATGTGCAAAGTATTCATAAAGGCGTCGAGCCAGTTGAGGATAGGTTTACTTTCAGGTGTTCAGATGGGATAAATTTTTCAGAGAGACACTTTTTTCCAATCGTGATAATCCCATCCAATGATGAAAAGCCAGAGATCCATATGAGAGAGTTTGTTGTGATGGAAGGCATGAACATTGTGATTGACACTCCAATATTAAATGGCGCTGATGCTGATGTTCCAGCGAATGAGCTCACTTTTATTATTTCAAAACCTCCGAAACATGGATATATCCTCAACCAGCTAACCTCAGGCACTATTCCTGTCACAAACTTCACTCTTGATCAGATACGAGAGGCTTCAAGTATTGTCTACGAGCATGATGATTCAGAAAACACAGAGGATAGTTTCGAAGTTCTTCTTACTGATGGCAAATTCACAGTGGAGAAAACCGTCATGATTATGGTCATTTTAGTTGACGATGAAACGCCAAGGATGGCGATTAATGATGGCCTTGAAATAGAGATAGGAGAGGTGAAAATAATCCACAATAAAGTATTAAAAGCAACTGATCTGGATACGGAAGACAGCATTCTGACCTACATCATCCGTTATGGCCCAAATCAGGGGTTTTTACAAAAGCGAACACCATTTGGGACACTAGAAAACATAACCGTTGGAATGAACTTCACACAAAATGAGATCGACCAAGATTTGATCATGTACATTCACAATGGACAAGAGGGAGTCCGTGACCTTATCAAATTTGATGTTACTGATGGCATTAACCCCTTGATTGACAGGTACTTCTACGTAACTGTTGGTGGAATAGACATGGTGTTCCCTGATGTAATCAGCAAAGGTGTTTCTCTGAAAGAAGGAGGAAGGGTGACTCTAACCACAGATCTGCTCAGCACCAGTGATCATAACAGCCCTGATGAGCATTTGGTGTTCACCATCACTCGTGCCCCTATACGAGGACACTTAGAGTGCACTGATATACCAGGGATGCCCATTAGTTCGTTCACTCAGCTTCAACTAGCTGGGAATAAAATATACTACATCCACACTGCTGATGATGAGGTGAAGATGGACAGCTTCGAATTTGAGGTGACTGATGGTTACAACCCTGTGTTCCGCACCTTTCGTGTGTCCATTACAGATGTGGACAACAAAAAGCCTGTGGTCACCATTCACGGACTGGTTGTTAATGAAGGCGAAAATAAGCTAATCACTCCTTTTGAGCTGACGGTGGAGGACCGTGATACAGTCGACCATCTTCTAAAGTTCACGATCACCCAGGTGCCTGTCCATGGCAAGTTGCTGTTTAACAACACCCGACCTGTCACTTCCTTCACCAAGCAGGACCTTAATGAAAACATGATCCGCTACAAGCACGATGGAACTGAGTCTTCTTCCGACAGCTTCTCATTTACTGTCACTGACGGAACTCACACAGACTTTTACGTGTTCCCTGACACCGTTTATGCAACTCGCAAACCCCAGATGATGAAAATCACAATTTTTTCGGTGGACAACGGAATCCCGCAGGTTGTGACTAATAAGGGTGGTACAACCTTAAGAATTATCCCTACTGGTCACCTTGGATTCCTAATCACTAGTAAAACATTAAAGGCAGTGGACAGAGACAGCCCTCAAGGAGCAGTGACTTTTAAAATTACTTTGGGTGCTGAACATGGCTATCTCATTAACATGGGAAAAGGCAATGCGACCATCACCACATTCACCCAAGGTAAGTTTTGTGATGTTAATTTAATGCAATATGTTATATTAATAAAAAAATTAATGGTAGATTAATGCTTCAGAATAGTATGTGAGAGAATACCGGATTAACATAAATGTGAGAATACTATATTAAAGAGATCATGCAAAAATGAAAATGCTCTGATCATTTATTTACCCTCATGTCATCCCAGACCCGAAAGACTTTCTTTCTTCCACGCAACAAAAAAGGTGAACTTTTTGAAGGATGTCTTGGCTGCTCATTTCCATATAATAAAAGTGAATCGGGAATGAGTCTGTAAACCCCTTCATGAAAAAAAAACAAAAAACAAACTTAAACCAGACAAAGTTGTTTGTCTTTCAGCTTGACCAGAAGATAAATGCCCACTAAATTACAAAAATGCACAGTAAAATTATCATACAAATAGTAGAAGCAGACTCAAATTTAAGCAGCTTTCCCCCCAAAAAATAAACCCTTACTTTGTGAGCAAGTCTTTATGGATGAGAAAAATCAGCGCTTTGGATTGTCTCATGACCAAACAACATTGACGTCAATGGTTTGAGTTTGATTTGAGAGCTACTGCAGATTGCAGAGGATTAAAAAAAAAAAAAGTTCTGGCACCTTTTCCATTTTGGAGCTTGACAGCCTAAAGTTTCTTTATTTTTATTATATGGAGAAGAGCAGCCTGGATAGGAGGGTAAATAAATGATGACCATTTTTTGTTGGGTGAATTGTTATACTGTATACTGTCTTATAATATTCTGAACAGCGTTATGAGGGATGATTGTCCTTACAAAGCTGGAATCTGGAAAAGTGCACACATTGCCAAAAAAGAAGGGCATCAGTATCTGTTGTAAGAAGTTTTTGGCATTGATTAAGAACAATAATTAACAAGTCTCTTTTTACCAATAGATAGTACAAAGCAAACAGTTACACAACCGTGTTACACAAGTCATAGAGTTACAAAAAGGGCTTTCTGAGCTTTCAGGCATATCAGGAAAGCTTTAGTATAGTTGTACAAAGTTGTAAATGTCAAAACTAGCAGGGGACATGCTCAACTTGCCACTGTGCTTCCCCTTTCTAAATAAGCTCCTTTTTGAGGATTCTCTTTGAATATTTCAAGGGAATTTAGCACAGTTGGGGGTAGGGGCTGTTGGTGTGGACTACTGACAGTAAATAAAGTTGCTGCTCCCTTGTGGGCATTTGAAAATGATGGGTTTACATTTTTATGAGCGGACCGCTTTGAAGAGAAATGTTTTGACATAAAATATTGAAGATAGGCTAGTGCTGTGGATGTTACACCCTCTCAGAGAAAACACATACATGGAATGCACTCTAAAGTTTGAGCACAAGATAGGGTGATGGAGAAATTAATAGATGTGTGCCAGCTGGATACCTGCTGCTCTGTGTGCTCCTTTCACTCAGAAGGGAATTGATGTACCATGGCTTTTGTGCCTTTGCCTTATATTTTTTTCACTCTAAATGAAACCGCCCAGCAGACGGATCACAGACATAATGCAGCCTGGTGCCTCTGTGAGGGAGCAGATGGGCAAAATGCCCTTATTTGAAAGTGGTTTTCAACCTGGTTCATATACTGTAGACCCGCACCTAAATGGAACCCTGAACCCTTGTGGTCCTTTTCACCTTTTCAAAGTCTATACTTTGCCACATGGGTAGTTGGCTGTTAGGTAAGAGCTCCTGTGGAGTTCACATCAAGTGTGCCATTTGGGATGGCTACACTTTTAGAAAAATGTGCAAAGATGTGCCTTTTCTACCCCTAAAGGGTGTGCAGTGCATTAGTACCTTAAGAGTACACATTAGTCCATTAAGTAAATGGCAACATAAATGGCATTTTTAATAGCACATGTTACTAAAATATATATAACAGTCCAAATTAGTCTTAAAAAATACATTTCAGCGACCTTTATATCTTTGTGATTTTTCTCATGGGGATCATATTTGGGGGTCCTTGGCATCAAATCTTAAAAACTCCTGCCTTATGGTAGAAAAGATACTTAAGGTACAACTAAAGATTAAAAAAAAAAATCCTTATTGCAATATAATATATTTTCCTATGAAATATAATATCATTTCTATATATATAATTATATATATAGAAATGTTTGCATTTGAGTATGTGAACATAAAAATATATTACTGGAATAGATTCAGAAAAAAGTTTGAAATGCATAATAAAATGGATCTTTATCTCTAGTATCCATATAAAGCAATAAAGTGCATAGTTTATTGCTTAACAACTTAGTTTAATATCGTTTAATATAGTTATAAAAAAGTTACTTATCTGTTTGAATGCTTCCTCCTTCAGCTGACATTGATGACATGCATGTATGCTACGTGCTTCGAGATGGAGACAATGCCACAAGCGACACATTCCACTTTTCCATTGAAGACAATGGTAAGCCATTTCAAACATTATTTATTATTTTGGCCTCAGGATGTTTAAAATATGACAAGTTGGATTACAGAAGTGTGCATTCCTATCTGCATCATCTCATCTCTTTGTGTGGTCACCAAGTGCTTGTGAAGGTGTGACTGTAAGAGCAATAACTAGAATCTGTATGAGTTAGTTCTATCTGGGATGACTTTTGATTGACACATTGGCACATTGGGCTGGAAAGCTTTAATACAGCTTTGGTTGGGTTTTATTAATTTATTATTAAACGATTTCAGTCTCAGTCTCTCACTCATGGGTTGAATGAAACTGTCCAATTATAAACCCACCAAGTGCACTTAGTACCCAGTAAGGTAGAAGTTCCAGAATGCAATTAAGGACTTATTGCTTGACTGCCAAATACAATTTGAGCTGATATGTTAGAAACAAGTGTTCCACTTTGAAGATCACTTGTGTGATGAAAGCTTTAGTCTATATTTAGCCACCATAATATCATTTGAGAAGGATGATTGTCTGTCTTAATGACTGCCATTGTCAGGCTAATTAGGTAATGCTGAGTAAGTTTTATGATAGTTTTGTTTGAAACTCTGATTGATTAGATACATTTTCACAAAGATCATCCATGCCTTCATTATTTGATTTTCTTGTAAATGTATGGTCCTACCTGTCTTCCTTTATTCATTTTCGTACACACAGCCCACAGCCCTCGAAAACATTAAAGGCTTCTGCTTTTACATATGCAAATGCAGATTGCTTGTTTTAGTGGGCTTTTGAGGATGCTTTACGTTTCGAAACCCTCCTGACAGCCTGTTCATTGTTCTCCTTTGCCATGGCTTTAAAGAAACATGCTGTATTGTGATGGCGTAATTTCTCCTTTTCCCATGAATATGAAGAAATGTTCTCACCACCCACTTCTAATATTCTGTCGCCACAGTGGAATCATTTGGTGAAAACCAACATCATTTTGCATGGTTCTGTTTGGGAAATGTAGATATTTTAATATTTAAAGAGCGTTTTGCGTTTCGCATGGTTTACTTTGGATCTGCAGTATGAGTTTGAACTCTTCCTGAGTAGGTTAATTTGTTAATCTTTTGCTTTGTATCATAAAAGCAAAAAGATGAAGACCGACTAGTTTTTTTATGAATTTGACATTCTCTGCTGTTGTTCTGTGTGCATGCTAATTAGATTATTCATTTGCTGAGTCAATTGACTGGCACAAAGAGCCTGTGTTTAACAGAAGTTGGCACGAGGTGTGCGTGTCTTCTGAAGTTTGGCAATTATACAATGGGATTCTGCAGAATGTTGTCATGCACTCCGTTCAGAAAGGGCACTAGATGCCCTCATTGTGTCTTATGGCTGTTTATTTTCTAAATGAAGTTTTCTCCTTTCATTTTACTGCTTGTCAAAAGATTACGAGGAATTGTGTGCTTCTTCATTTATTACCACTGTGCCCAGTGGAATTTACATCGTTTACTTGGAATTTACACTGTATAAACTCTGAAACATAATCTCATCTCAAAAGTGTATTCACAAATGTAAACATTGAAAAATATGAAAAACATTTCCTACCCTAGCTTTAATTTCATAACTGTGTATGCTAAGTGCATCTTAAATACACCTAATATTTATCGTTGTGTGTGCATTTAGGATACATTTAAGATATACATAAACTACTACCATTCAAATGTTTGTGATTGGTAAAATTATTTTATATAAGTCATATAAAAGTCATTTCATTTCTTTAATCAAAAATGTAATGTTACTAACAGTTGTGCTGCTTACTTTTTTGAGGAAACTAATACATTTCTTTCTGGGTTCTTTGATAACTAAAACGTTCAAAGCAACATTTATTTCAAATTGATATTTATTTTTTAGCATAAATGTATTAAAATGTATTACAGTTTTTCTCCGTTGGTTTGGCTCATTTCTTGAAACAGAAATTACATTCTCAAAATTGTAAGATCATTTGGCAAAACAGTCTTACAGTTCAGCACAACACTATAGCTCATGTGCAAAAGCTAATATCTCTCCCAAAACTGTTCACTCATGCTTCAGAACTAAATTCCTTTCCCATATAAATAGTCAGTGCCACCAAAATGGCAAAGATCCTTCTCATTGCTTTGGCTCATTTCTTGAAACAGACCGGACGTTCTCAACACTCTTGGTGCTTTTGCCAAAGTAACGTGGATGGTTCGGCAGAACACCATGGTTCACCTGCAAAAGCTCATAACTCTCCCAAAACAGTTCACTCATGTGTCAAAACAAAATTTCCTTCTCATTTAAACAGTCAGTGCCCCCAAAACGCTTTGTCCCTTTGGCATTGTGTAAACACTGCAAGTCAAAATGTTTAGATGTTTTGTCACTATGGCAGAGGACCATTGAAATATCCCTCATGTCCACCTTTCAGGTAGGGTAGGAGTAGCCTCCAAGGTTTGACATCACACATTGCACTCATACTGACAAGGAAATTGTAACCATTATCATTCACACACATAAAGTAACTTCCATACATCAGAGTAAAAAGAAAATTTATACAGCATAATATACTGTAATATAACACACAAACAAAAAACAATGAAAATGACCGTCCTCACCCTCCTGGCCATCCACACGCTGCTGTTCTCAATCTTACTGTAAACACTTGTAATATTGTAAAATTTCTACTTTTCTAATGATATAATCTGGGTTTGATTTTTTTTTTCAGAGAAATTGTTAGAGTAAAGTATATGAATATAATGACCAAACAGTACACACAAGACCAGTACTGCATATTGATGAAAATATTTATTTCTCTCCACATTTGTAAAATCATTCGATTCATTCATGCATTTTCAAAGTTTTGTTTTTTATATCTGCTGAGGTTGGGCTGAAGTCTCTGTCCAGCCTCTCAATGTCAACCCATGGGTACTCAGTAGAATCGCATCTGATAAATTTGGTCCCCGTCTTCTTTGGCCACATCCTACTCCAGGTCTACCTCTTCCTACCCCTCTCTTCCCCTCCCCCTCTATACCCCTCTCTTCCCCTCTCTACCCTCACTTCCCCTCTCTACCCCTTCCCCTCTCTACCCCTCACTTCCCCTCTCTACCCCTTCCCCTTTCTACCCCTCTCTACCCCTTCCCCTCTTTACCCCTCTCTACCCCTCTCTACTCCCTTCCCCTCTCTTCCCCTCTCTACCCCTCTCATCCCCCCTTCTCCTCTCTACCCCTCTCATCCCCCCTTCTCCTCTCTACCCCTCTCATCCCCCCTTCTCCTCTCTACCCCTCTCTACCCCCTTCCCCTCTCTACCCCTCTTCCTCCACGGGCTCCCCCTCTCATCCTCACTCTTCCTCGAGCAGGCAGTTGCCCTTGTTCATTTACTTGGCCAGGTGCCTCCATGTTCAGAAATTGTACTGGTCCTGCATGGTCAAGCTCTTTACATATATGTTTGGCAGCATTCACAGTCATGGACAGCACCTGTCAGGTAACTAAACATACTGTTTGATTGGTCATCTGAGATGTGAGAAAGTACTCCTTTGTTAGTCAAGTTCTAGTTTCACCTGGCTGTCAATTGCTGTAATAAATTTATCAAATGTTCCAAGGGATTCATATATGGTATTTATGGTATTATGTTCTTGACTAATTTTGACAATTGAACAGACTATTGTGCATGTGATGACTTATACAATGAAATGACGCTGATACGTTTTGGAGCAAACGACCATTAGACTAAGAATCAAACAATCAGTTTAGATCAACAAGATCTATTCACTTGCAAACTGTGCTAAATGTAGGCTACCTGTACTAAATCATTTGCAAAGATGTACTGAGACATTGAGACATGTACTTAGACATTTGCAATTTGATGAAATTAATGAGAAATGCTATTCTGTGGTGAACAATTGCCAAGTGGTTTGGAGATTTGTCCATGTTGTTTTGAGAATGTAATTTCTGTTTCAAGAAATGAGCCAAACCAATGGAGAAAAACTGTAATGTCACGTCTGATCAATTTAATGATCAATAAAAAAAAAAAAAGTAAAAAAAAATTCGTACTGACCCCAAACTTTTGAACGGTAGTGTACTTACATAACATCATATTGTGTGCATTTATGTATCATACTGTAGTATCAAATTAGTGACACCCCCCCCCCCCCCCTCTTATATATATATTATATATATTATATGTTGTCTCCTTGGCAAACACGTAAACTAACTTTGTGTCTTAGTGGCAAAATTGTTAGTTGTGTTGGAAATGATGGTACAACTTAGTGTAGGCCTACTTTTAGCATGCATTAGATATGTGCACTGTGCAGCTCCCTATCATGGTTTACACCTTAAATGTATAAAATTGGTCTTCACCCTCATCATGAAACGTCTGTGAAATGGACTTGATAAGATCTAGAGCCTCCCCTGGACCCTTGTGCAGTTAAAATACACATTAAAATTTGCTTATGGCGAGTTACTCATGTTCCTCCCCATGAGAGAGTGCCTCACAAGTTAAAATTGTATCCGCCGGGTGAACCACTGAGCAAAAAGACATGTCAAGGGCTTCAAATCTCCAAATCCAGCCTAGGACTTTGCTTCAGTTTTCTCACCTATAGTGGAAATAGTGGACTTTTTTCATTAACCATTCATTAGTGTAAGTCATTATCTGTATCCCTATTCCCTACTCATTTGAATCATTTTGAGGCTCTTTTCATACTGTGTAGCAGTTAAAGCATACATATTCAGGTGCATGGTTTGTGATTAGATATTCAACCTGACCTGGGGTCAGTTTTGAGAATTTAATTTGTGAATTGTGTGCTTATGAAACTCTAATACTTGCTCATTGATAGCAAGGCCGCCAGGATGCTATTTGTAGGCATGGGAGCCACTGTGGCAGCCACACTAAATTCCCCAGGTACTCCCTGCGGCTGTTTCAGAGGCTGTGTATCAGGCAACCACACTGGATTGTGAGTGCTCAGATACAGCTGTATCCTGTCATGTTCCAGCAGCCAAAATCACTCTGCATGTTGTGTTTGTATAGTAAGAGAAAAAAAATGGAGATGAATCCAAAGAGCTGTTTATTCTTTATCTTAATGCAACAGAAGGTGAGTGAGCTGCAATACAGCTCATACAGGTTGTAAAATAGGGCATTTTTGTTGCTTGTAGAGATTATGTGTTCATATAGGGTTTATTTAGGCTAAGCTGAATGAAGTCGAGAAAGTGCTAATAGATGTGTGGTCAGATTAAGCAGTTTGTTTTATAAGGCATTGCTGTGTTTACAAGTGTATCTGTCTTCTCAGATAAATATATTTTAATCGCAGGCTTGAGCTGTTGGGAAATTCGTAGTGAGAAAAAAAAAACATCAGTATTCTCAGTCAACTTTTTTAAAGGCTTGCTTTCAGAATCATAATCAGATTTCATGTCTATTAGCCAAATAAGTTGCACATACAGGGAATTTGGGTCAAAAGATCACAGTAAAACATGCCATATCAAGTACTCCTGATGTATACATACATCAAGTCTGTTATTCATTGAGTGAACTGAATGAAATGTCTTTCTTGTTGAATCATACAGTATGCTTACATATTATCAGCATTTGCTTTGGGTAAAATTGTATTTTAATTGTTGTTCAAATGTATTTGTAGCCAATAACTTTTGCCCTTCTCCTATTCTAATGGAGGCCAAATTACGTCTAGTGCAAGTAATTAATTAACATCCTATTATGAGAGGAGTTGGAATTGCCCTTCAAAATGATGCTTATATTTGCTGGCAGATTCTTCAGTTTGGCTCATGTTCCCAGTGATTAATATAATTGGTCTCCCAAAGGATTATTAAGTTTACAAACTTTGACACACATCTCAGCAGGTGGTTACTAAAGGAACCAAAGCTGATGATGGTTTTTGGATGATTCCAATTCTTAGTATTTGGGAAGGTGGTTACATTGCCAGCAAAGTTCCTTGATCACTACGCAGGAATGAGAGAATAGTCCCTAGCCATATCGGTCTAGAAAATCATTCTTAGTTTTTTTCTTAGTACACGATGTAACTATACACATCACAACATGTAAATAGGAAAAGGTTGGCGTTATTTTGTCACTTATTGAGCAGTAGGCTAGCTGGAGCCGTTTACCTCAAGGGGGTAATCCAGCCCCCGGAAAGCGTACCTTCCATAGGGACAGCCATTGCTAACCAAGCCATCACCTGCTGTTAGCATCCCATTGACTCCCATTCATTTTGGCCTCACTTTGACAGCGAATATCTTTACATCTGAGGCGTTTAAAGACTCCATTTGTCCATTGTTTATTTCTAAACAAACACGACAATGTATAAAATGCTCCATTACCTTGTATCTTACACTATCGCCCCGTAGAAGCCGTTTTTGTAAAAAGTAGGCTAACGATTGCGTCATAACCACGCGACTCCGTCACGCTGTACCGTATAGACCCGAGGAGAAGCTCGCAGGCAATCTTTTACTGTCTATGAGGCAATCGGGGGAACGTGGAGGCATAAACGGCGATAGAGATGTCGCAAATCCTGCTTAATTCATCAAAAGTTGCTCCTGCTCACCCTCTCTGTCTCTACAAGATTCGGTGATTCAGATTTCACTTTGCACAACTACTAGAAGGCTTACAACTGTCAGACAGGCTGATCACGTCACATCTATGTCGTCAAACTCAGTCTGAGGCTGCGCAGTATGCTCAGCCATCAGGAAGCGAGTGCTTCTAACTGACTTCAATTTTCTCCGTTGAAGTCTATGGGGTCGCTGTGTCCATTTCTTTTACTGTCTATGGTTTACCTCCAGTCTTTTTGCTAAGCTAGGTTAGCGGTGAGTTTGTCAGACAGAGTTATGGCACGCACGGAAATGAGAATGGTATGTATGGACTTATCTAACTCTGGGGGATACAGTGAATAAGCTAAAGTCCCAAAAAGTCGGCGTGTTCCTTTAACTACAGAAATACTATCTGACAGTCCTCAATGCAGAAACAAATAGAAAGAACATTGTGACTAGGTGGTTCTTAATCAAAAATACTTGACTTAAAAAGTTTGAGAAGCACTGTTCTGCCTTGTTCAATTCCATGTTGTTTACAGTTTTAGACTGAACACTATTCAACAATGAACAGATGAATATTACTTGTCATGTTGCAAAATACATGCTCAAATAGCATTTACTTGAAGGCATTTCATGAAAATTCTCAGCTAAGTTTTAACAAAAGTTTGTCTCACGCTCATTTAACCTTCTTAAGGTAAACTACAAAAGCCTGGTTTCCTAACTTTTGAGAAATAATACTCTTTTAATAGGCACGACATTCTTTACCACATTTTTTTTGCATTTCTTTGAATAAAGGAAGCGGCTGGGCTTGGAAAATGGAAGGATAAACTGTGGAATAGGAGACGAAAGGGGCAATAATTGTTATTTGTGAGACCTGTCAGGTTGCTGAATGGAGATTAACAGAGAGTGGATACTTGTGCTTTTCTTTGTCTGAACCCAGCAAACTCCCTCACCTTTCTCACTAAAGATTCGCTTTGGCAGTGGTCAAGCTACAGAGACTGTGTGGATGAAGATACGTTGTCTGGTTTCCGTTTAGTAGATGGACAAGGAGGCCTGGGGGCCACTTTTTGCCATGTTTGTTCACTTAATTGTTCTGTGTAGCCACTTTAACCCCTCCCTTTCATTTTTTGCCTATGATTCTTCTCCTCCGCCCTGGTAAATTGAGCTTACCTGAGCACACACAAGTTCTAGCACTGCCTGTGGGTTGTTTGTGGAGCTTTAGAGAAGCTGTCTGCCTCCAACCTCTAATCCACTCAGTCAGTCAGCGGAGGAGACGTCCCCACTGACAGATTCCCGCCTGCACCTTGCTCTTTGTTTTCAATTCCTGTCTTTTCTTTCTTTCTTTCTTTCTTTCTTTCTTTCTTTCTTTCTTTCTTTCTTTCTTTCTTTCTTTCTTTCTTTCTTTCTTTCTTTCTTTCTTTCTTTCTTTCTTTCTTTCTTTCTTTCTCTCTTGAAATAAGACTACAACTTTTCATGTTTATTTGATTATAAGAACAGGGGTGGAATGATTTGCAATTATTTTTTTTTTGCCTGTTCTTAATGAAATTTCATCTGTCCGCTCTCTAAATTCATGCTATTTTATATGTGAGCAGTCAGTGAAGATTTTATTAATTATTTTATTTTCATTGCATCATGTTTTTCAGGATGAAGAAGTATAGGTTACAATCCAACAATGCAACAAATCAGTTATTTACTTTTAATTTTTACAGCAGGAATAGGGAACATCCAGCTACACAAGGCCGTTTGAGAATACACATTTTAAACATTGATTCTGTTTACTGTCATAAAAAAAATATTATGACAAAAGGAGTCAGAATGCGCATGGGATAATTTCGAGCTACAGTGCAAAATTTAGATTTTGGTCGTATTTGTACATTTTACATTGTTGTAAACTGGCTTTTAAAGGGAATGGGAGATGGGACTCCGATTGGTTTATTGCATGTTAGACCATGCACCAGGCGCGCTGACCTTTTTTCAGTTGTTAAACTAGCAAAAGTGGATTCAGACACGCCCTAAGTGCACTTGTGCCGTGCGCTTAGATCATTAAAATAGAGCCCATAATCTTCTCTGAACACAAAGAACTAAAACCATGACTGTAATATAATATAATATAATATAATATAATATAATATAATATAATATAATATAATATAATATAATATAATATAATATAATATAATATAATATAATATATGCAAAAAATCTACTACACTGCATGTATTCTTAGTGAATTCCTCCGACTTCATTGTAAAGAAATTGTTCAGGTGATGTTGACTTGCAAAACCTGTTCAAGCGTTGGTCGCTCAACACAAACTTTTGTGTACATTCATAACCATTTACATTTGGGGGGTCTCTTTCCAGCTCATCTCTGAAGCACCACCTCACTCCAATCTCAGGTTAGCAAAAGGATTATGTTTCACCACATGCCATGAAGTGCTACGAAGACAGCAAGCTCATACATGCATCGGTCAGGTCAGAGAGTCTCTTACAGGCTTTATCCTTCATCTTCACAACGGATGTGCATAGATCAGCATTTTTTTCCACTCTCTCATCTATTCACATTCCATTATTAATGAAAATACCACCTTTGGCTCTGTAGAATGGCTCTTTAGCAGTGGTACAGATCCTCCAGCGATTAGAGAAAAGTCGTTCATAATTACAGGATAAGCACAATCATAAATCGTTCCAGCCTATTTTGGGCCGTAGACAAAAACATGTGCTATTCAGCACATTCGTTGACGGCAGGCCATGTAAGTAGTGATTTTGACATTATGGACACGTATTCACATAAACCATCTGGTTGCGGATTATAGCCCATATACAGGTAACATCTGCTGCCCACAAGGGTGTCATTATTATTTTTATTGGATCGGCACATAGGTGTTTAACAGGAAAATGTAAAGTTGTTTGATTTTAATATCCCTTTCATTTCCATGTCCACTATTTGGAAATATGGGTTCATAGTTAAAAAGTAAAATAGGGTAAAGAAGTTACAAGCACTACACTTGCTGATGTAACAAGCCTCCCTCATCCTCCTCTGCACACTTGTTCTGCACAGCAGTACCTTCAGTACTCTTGAGTAGGAGTTATGTTTCTCAGCAGTGGAGCTTGCTTACAAATACATAAGGTTAGCAGGTCATGAAAGCATTGTTTGAACTCCACTGCCATACTTTTTTGTTATTTTGCCTCTCCGTGAATTGAATACTTTAACACTGGGGGTTGTAGCACATATCAAGTAAGAATCTTGGAAAGCTGCGATTCTACTGATGGCAGCCCTGGAAATGTTAATGACTTTTGGCCGTATAGTGATTTTTTATTTTGTAGTATCGGCTGATATTGGATATACAAAGTTCTGTCATGAAATTCTAGGTGGCGCAAGCTGATAGGTCATTAACTCAATCTGTATGCAATCACATCATTCTCTATAGGGCACAGCTGATTGGTTCCCGCTGCATCAGTGGCCAATGAGCTCGCTGCTCAACATTCAAATACTGGTCATTTGCTGTAGCAGTTGCAGCTCGCTTTCAGAAACCCTCCTCCTTCCCCAGCTCCACCTGTATAGATCTACTACGGGTAATTCATGCATGTTATATTGTACAGCAGCATCATGTCTTACTTGCTCACAGAAGCATGTCATGTATGTATTGGCAGCAGCAAATCCTATTCTATTCCGCCAAGACCAAACATATTAACATTGGAATATCCACAATGCCAAACACTCCGAGAGTTGTCATGACAGAAATATAATTTTGTGCATGCTTATTTCCCCTATTCTTACATTTGGATTACCTTTGCCATTATTCAATCCTTACTTGAAAAACAGTAATAATTTTGTAATCTTTAGCAAATCTCAATTTTAATATCTGATTTTCATACTGTATATTATGATGTTGCGATACCTTATTTCACCTGAAGCATTTCAATTGATTTTATTTTCATTTAATAACACAAATACACTAAACAGAACATAACATGTATGTTACACATACAGTATCATCATCTATTAATAAATGTTTTGGCTGCTAACAGATAATTTGCAAAGAACTGGGGTGTTACTGAGATCGCTTTATCATATTGTGCCCTAGAGCAAGGCATTTAACCCTAGGATTCTTCGGGTGATACTTGCTGGAGTCCTGTAATGGGTTTTAAATAAGCTTAAAATTAAAATAACTAAAATTGCAGTTGACAAAAGGATTATATACTGTATAACTTGATATGGTAGCTAAATTGGTCAAATTCTAGCTGTGAAGTCAACAAGATGCTAACTCATAATTTTATTTTGTATTACCTTTGTACTGAAATAATGTGTTTTAGGGTCTCTGTCCGGGTTCACGTGCCCGACACACATTCTCCCCATTCTGTCCAGGCTTGCCCTGTCGGATTATTCGAGTGTCGTCATTCCCTCCCTCAGGATGTTGCTCTTGCAGTGGAGGATTTGAAGAGTTTTTACCAGGCTGCACATTCCATTCCAAAATCAAAGTGTACAGAAAACCAGCTATTAAACTGGGTCAGTTTTTCCATGCCAGTGCACCTCAAGACCTGTTCTGCTGTGGGAATTGGCTATTGAAGTACGGAGTAGGGCTGGGCAGTGTTTTTAAAAAAAATCTATATTTTTTATCCTTTTGATCATATGGAAGCACTCTAAAACTCCTGCAATTGTTACCTTAAAAGTGTGATTTCTATTTGATGTAACCTATAAAAATGAGTTTTGTTGGTATACATGAATGTTAATAGGTTGGTTCAATGATATTAAATAATATTTTTGACTTAAATAAAACCAGTTAATTTAGATTACCACTTTTTTCTTTTTTTATATATATATATACAGTATATTTATATAGATAGATATGCTGATTTGGTGCTCAAGAAACATTTATTATTAGTATACAGTTGTGCATGCTTAATATTATTGTGGAAATCATGATACATTGCAACTTATTTTTTACTTTAAACTTTAAAACGTATAAAAGCATTTTAAAATCATATACAAGATTAATTTAAAATCATCTGCTAACTTGCATATATATATATATATATATATATATATATATATATATATATATATATATATATATATATATATATATATATATATATATATATATATATATATATATATATATATATATATATATATTGCCCAACAATAGTTAAATATCCAAGCATAAGTAATAACATTTCCAAATATTTTTAGTCTATAAGCTCTAAAATAGACAATACAAATCACAGAATGACAACTGTGACACAATATATGATACATTGTCAAGCCAGTGATACAGTTTTCATGTTGGCACTGTAAGCATGAATGCTCTTCACGGAAAAGCCAATCTTTCATCTTATTTTTTGTGGGCCTCATGGTTTTCAAAGGTAATATCCTGCAAACAAAAAGACCTTGTTTGCTGTTCTTTCGGATGCCACAGTGCTGCAGACACGCTGTCACTCTGCATCTGTAAGCCTGGCACTATCACTCAATACATCAGGCTGCATAATGCTTCCCTGGCCTTCGGTTTCTCACCGCCTCCTTCCTGCTTCTGTCTTTGAGGAGCTGCTGACAGCGAGGGCCAAGCTGCAGCCTCGCAGTCCCTTCCCGCAGGGCCTGGGTGTCTTGACTTGAATCTGACAAGCTTTCCTCCTCCCTCCCCCCATCTCTCCCTCTATCTTTCTTTTTCTCTCTCCTTCTCACCCTCCTACTCACTGCCACAGTCTGAAAGTGATAGCGCACCTCATTGTAAAGCTCCATCAGAACAGTGTACCGTCTTGAGAGCTCGGAGAGCAATGAGATCCCGTCCAAATTCCTGAAATAAAGATGTGGGTATTATGTGGTGCTGTCCAGTATGGGCTAAAGTTTTTGAAATGTTGGTTTTGGACTGCACAATCTTTGATTGTGGTGTAATGTTTTAAAATGTTTTTTTTTTTTTTTTGTATTTGAATGTTCTGGCATCGTGCTGATAGTCAGATGCAAATATCTCAGGGGATGGAGATGTGAGCAGCCGGTGCTGTTGAGCATCTCCTCCTGGGAGACAACCTGTGAAGCACTACCCACCTGCCCCCACCTCCACCTCCCCTCGGGATAAGGGAATTTTTAGGCTGTGTAATGACTGTGAGGAAGTGCAGGGGGAGATGAAAGATAGAGAAATGGCTCAATCCCTTGGAGTGGTTATGAGTAACTTCCTAAAGCCCTGAGCCATGTCACGCCATTCTTTCATTCTGTTGCCTCAAATAAATTGTAATATCTGACTTCTAGCTATTTACTGTTACGTGGTTCTTCTGAAAAAGTGTTCAGTTGAAAAGAAATGCGCAGTTTAGTTTAGTTCTGGATTTTCTTAAAGGATTAGTTCACCCCAAATTGAAAATTCTGTCATCATTTACTCACTTTGAATATAATTTTAAAGAATTGTACTGGTTGTTTTTTGAAATCATGGATGGGGACTGAGGCTTATAAGATTAAAAGGGAGGATGCAAATGTAAGAATAGTTAAAATAGTTCCTATGACTTTATATTCAAAATCTTATTAAATCACAATTCTTTAGTTTAGTCAAGAAACAGACCACATGTTATGTAATTAATAAACACATTTTTATTTTTTTGTGTATTTGTAGAGAGGCTGACTATAGTAAATTATTTTGCTCTGCTTAAGTAATTTTTTCAAGTGTCTATACTTTATTGAGTGTTTTCCCTTTGAAAACGCTTACATTGAATACATTCCAAATCATATTATCGTACTTTTTACTGCACTACGTTTCATATTGAATTTCATTTAATATTTAATTAAATTAAAAAGCTAGGACTTTCTTACTTTTACTCAAGTTTTACTTGAGTACAAGTGAGAAAGTACTACATTTTTGAATGTACTTAAGTATTAAAGGTAAAAAAACAACAACTTTTATTTATGAAATGTAGTGCATTAAAAAGTATGACATTATGCTTTGGAATGTAGCGAAGTAAAAGTTTTCCCAAGAAAAACACTGATAAAATCCAGATACTTGAAAAATGTACTTGAGTAAAGTTAAAAAACTTCAAGTTAACTCCTGTCACCTTCATTTACTGTATATAGCACTTTTTTTTACAATACAGATTGTTTCAAAGCAGCTTTACAGTGATAATAGGAAATTAATGAAAAAAAATATATTGTTTAGCATCTCTAGTCCAGCTTAAGTATGTTTTTGATTGATTCCGTTGTAAAAATTATTAGTTGATAACTTAGTGTCCGCTTACATGACACATGACATGTTTTCAACTGAAAACCGAAAACTTTTAATGCGTTTTGGTGGCCTGAGAATGCAAGCGTTTTTGTAAACAAGTTTTGAAAATTATATTATCAGAGATTATCATCTCTGTTTAAACAAAAACGTAAATCTGTGAAAACGGTGATGGCATGCACATGCGTGTTACGTGTTTAGTCTATAGGTATGTGTGTTTTAATGCGTTTGTGCGGGCGCGTAGTCTTTCTTTGCAAAGTGACATTGCCAAATGACTTGTCTGGCATGCATAATACAGCGTTTTTTGTCGTTTCCACGAAAGGTCATTCAGTTCACCATGCACACTAGCAGATCTGAATGATTCGTTCATGAATCAGACTGATTGTCAAGTTCATCTTACTGACACCGTGATCCATTTGGTGAGGTTAACAGTTAACACCAGTACAGTACGGCTTTAAGGACCATGAGGGATAAAGTTAATGAAAGGACGGGGCACCAGTAAAGCGAAGACCCCTTTTTCCTTCATTCAATCAATTTATTTATTCATTTATTCATGATTAGTCAATAGATGTCATCAACACTGCATGTCTTTAGCACTTGTCTAATCATCAGTCAATGCCTTTGCCCAGGATTTAGCACTTTTCACAGCTGTCCTCTTAACCTTGAGTTTTACTAGGAACTAAAGGGGATTTAGCGCATGTTGCAGACTGTGAAAGAGCCATCAGCGAGTGCAGCCCAATCCCAGGGGATGAAAGTCAATCTGTCCCGGCTGTGAGTGTAACCTTCGTCCTGTAAATCAATGACACGCACACTGACCGCCTCTTCAAGCCTCAGGACAGCAGCGTGAGCACCTTAGTCTGTAAAAGCTGCAATGCATTTCCTATTAGCTGCTCTTCATCATAGCGCTGCACTTATGTGCAAGCTTCTAAATAAAGTAAATCACTTGATTTATGTGTTTTTACATGTCGTTGGGACTTTAGTCTGTTTGGGGACTTGTCCGGGGCTTGAAAAGTGAAAATGGCCAGCGTTTAGCAATGTATATTTACATAGCCATAAGATTTATTGATATTCATTCCAGTGACTTGGATTCTTCTTTACTCCAAATCATTGAGTTGCAATTACAGTTGAACCCTTTGGATTAATTTCTTGTCACTAGCAAATCTGTGATTGTTTTTATAGGTTAGAGCCAATCACCCCCTGTCTCATTGTTTGACCTCCAGGTTAACTGACCCCTGACTTTAGTTAGCTTTGGCTCAGAGATCTATGTACATTTTCCACCCTGCACTGTGATTTGTTTCACGTTCATTGAAGACATGAAATTGTTTGTTGTTTATTTGAGGAAGAGATGATCGCCTTCACTCGCGCTCTGCGCTGCCTCATGAACGGAGGCGCCTATACAGAGATCTGTGACACACGCCACAAAACAGCATTTTTTGTTTGAATTTCGTGACAAAATGTACAGAATTTAAAAAGGTCACACTTTGTTTCTTTTTGAAAGTAACAAAACACGGAGCTTATTGCGATTATTGGTGGTTAGGCTACAATGCTGTATTCATTGTGTATACATAAGACACGTAACGAAAATTGCGTTGGGTGTACCCTGTATTGCAGTTTTTCGGTGCGGTTTGAATATTGTTACACCCCAAGGGCCCTATTCAACGATCTACGTGCATGGTCTGAAGCGCATGGCGCAGGTGCACTTGTGTCCGAATCAACTTTTGCTAGTTTAACAATGGAAAATATGCCGCATGGTCTAAAAGGGTTGTACCTAGTCTCTTAATGAGTCATGGGTGTGTGTTGGACGTAAAGTGCAATAAACCAATCAGTCTCATCTCCCATTCCCTTTAAAAGCCAGTTGCATTTGCACCATGGCGGATTTGCTATTTACATGGCCGAATTTGTGAGCGAAAAGACTGAATACTTCTCCAGAGAGGAATCCTTTTAATTTTAATATTTAAAAATGTTTGTGTGCTGCTGCGTGTGTGTGTAGGAAGCAGAGTGTACGTGCGTTGTGCACCCGCCTATAGGCTTATATTACTAACGCGCCCTTTAAATAACACAAAAAATACTGAGATATTGGCTATAGGGCACAATCGTTTTCAGTTGCCTCAAAATAGCAAAGCCTGAACACACCTCGTTTTTAGATGGGCACGAGTGCATTTGCTATTTAAACAACATGGAGCTGAACGTGAAAATGACTGTCGGGATGAAGCTAGCACAAAACACTTGCATCAGGCCTGGGTGTCGCATTGCGCCGGGTGAATGATAGGGCCCCTAGTGTTAAGTGAGTGTTGGGTTATGGCAAATGTAATTTAAAAGTAAAAACAGGTACTAAAAATCTCTAATATACGTTGATATTTGTGTACGCTAATTGTGACTTATTTTAATTTCATGGTTGATTTATCCATGTAAATCTTTTATGTGTATCTGATTCTGAAGTATCTTTTTCTTATTCGCAGCACATTTGATTGTCAGTTCTTCCTTTCAGCTGTGTTGCTATTCCACTTTGCACAGCCTCTTAAGTGAAGATCTCTTAGAAATGGCACTCTGAATACCACTTTTCAGTGAAAAGGTCACTGGCTGTGCAGAATGCATCAGCACGGCACTCCAGAACATGGTAGTAGCCTTTCACGCTTGTGCACAGAGAAACTTAAGGGCAATGTTCATTTTTAGGCACATCTTTCAGACTACTCAGGTATGATGCTCACTATGTATTTCCTTCCTTCCTTCCTGTCTTTTTTTTTTTTTTTTTACATGAACCACAATGAAACTCTTACACATCCAAGGATTTTATCTTGTACTTTATTTCTTAACTGTATCTATGGCCTGTAGGGTTTTAGACTTCAGTTTGGTATGAAGATAAAATGATGCCATAAAGAATCACATGCGCAGGGTAAGATTTGTGTACATAAGATTGAAAGCGTAAATTAAATTTGCATGCACAAGAGAAGTTTTGTAAAGGTGTAAATCACCTTTCAAATGTAAGAAAAAAAATATTTTCTGCATTTTACTGTTATTCGTAAGTGTAAATCATGTATTGTGAAACTGCAGCTTCATATTAATACAAAATAAATATGACCTGTATTCTTCTGACTTCCATTTTTCTGTGCTTACACTTTTGACATAGCCTGGATGCCAGCCGAACTTAGTCCCGCCCACAACATTTTTACTCGGGCAGTTCGGTCTGGACTTGATCCATAGAGGAGTAATTATGCCTGAACAGAAACTGTTCGGACCAATGAAATTGTCAGGGCGGGCTTTAGACGATGATGGACAGATGATCAACAGTAACGTAATCATCCACGTCATCAAAGGCTCTTGGGTTGAGTTTGTTCTAATCCTAAACGGAGAACTTGTTCGTATATGCATTCACCTTTACTATTTCTCTCAGAAATGATGATCGTGTAAGTAAGTACTCTGTGTATTCTTAAATTCTTTTTTTACAACACCGGCAAAGATCGTTTACACTCATCTTCTTCTTCTAACGTTAGGCAACTTATTCCAGCGTGCGTGCAGGTACAGGGTTGCCAAGTTTTTACAACAAAACCCGCCCAATTGCTAACGTTCCTCAAAACTAGCCAAAAACAAGCCCAATAGCTTTCCAGGGGCGGTTCTCCGGGAAAAAATGTTGTTATGTTGGCAGGGCTGGCAGCTAAAAATCGCATTCCTGGGTCTGTAGATCACATAATTGGGGTCGCTTCAACCCGCGGACATGGCAACACAGTGCAGTTGAGTTCTGTTGACATTTGACAACTAACGTTGTGCGTCGCTCCGTTGCTCTGATTGGTTGTAGGTCTATCCAATTGAGGTCTTTCCTGGTTCGGTTGAAACACGCCCCATAATCACAGCCCAACGGAGCAGAATCAGACTCATATTCTGACTAGAATTGAGTATGACGACGTCAGGCTACTTTTGACACGTTTCTTGCGCCAAAATACGGCCAAAATTATTGCAAACTGGTGAACATCGATTTGCAGGCGAAAACAACAGAGTCAGGAGCGTAAAACCAACCTTTATGGAAAAAAAAATAAACTGATGCAAATGTCTAAATGACTTGTAGGGCAAAAGAGTCCCAGAAATAAACCGATTTGTACAGTTCCGTCTTTCTTTTAGCTGCGCTTACAGTTTTGGCACGATTCTCTCACTCACTGAGTTTTACAAGCGCAAGGAGGAAGGCGGGTCGACCTTCTTCTGCAGCCAATCAAATTAGCTTCTTGCTGGTTCAATAAACATGCCAGATGCCAGAACACAACTTTATCTTCATTTGACTAAGCATCGTTCTCGTTGCCGAAATGGTACTTTTAATGCACACATACAGTACATGTAAATAAATAAAGCATGATTACTTAATAAGCTGTGCACCAGGCTGACTATACTGTATTTGTTCATACTGAATTTGGTTCAATATTTATTGAGCCAATCAGATAAGAGTAAATCGAGAGTCAGCGAGAAGCTCATTTGATTGGCTACAGAAGAAGGTGACTCAAAACTCAGTGACTGAATCCGTATTCGCCCCCTATAACCTCAAATAGGGGTGTCCAAAACCATAGTGGACGTTATTGAGGACACTCATTCAATCCCACATTGCACCGCAATAACGAGTGTACAGCCGATGTACACAAAGCGGCTGTCCGAATTCACTCACTCGTTTTCATTCACTCTTTCAAGTGAACTGTATTAGTGGACTAACCTAGGGAATAGGGAATGAGGGTTTAGGGGGCGATTTCGGATTCTGCCAGTGAGTGAGAGAATCGTGCCTAAACTGTAAGCGCAGCTAAAAGATAGATGGAACTGTACAAATCTGTTTATTTCTGGGACTTTTTTGCCCTATGTACACAACAAGTCATTTAGACATTTGCAACAGTTAATTTTTTTACGCAGTCAATCTGTTTTGCAGTTCCTGATTCTGTTGTTTTCGCTTGCAAATCGATGTTCACAGGCTTGCAATGATTTTGGCCGTATTTTGGCGAAAGAAACGTGTCAAAAGTGTAAGCGCAGAAAAATGGAAGTCCAAAGAATACAGATCATATTTATTTTGCGTTAACATGAAGCTGGAGTTTCACAATACATGAATTACACTTCGAACAACAGTAAAATGCTGCAAATATGTTCTTCTTACATTTGAAAGGCGATTTACATGTTAACAAAACTTCTCTTGCGCATGCAAATTTAATTTACACTTGCAATCGTATGTACACTTTCACAAAGCTTACCCTGCGCATGCGATTCTTTATGGCATAATTTTACCTTCATAGTTGGTCTCAAGCGAAAGTCTTTGGACATTAGAGATGAATGGGGTATAGTTTCAGGGCAGACAGGGAATAAACTAGGCTTATACTGAATTAACTCTGGCTTTGTCAGACCCTTGAAAAAGTTTTTCTTGGCCTCTGGAGTAAGACTGAAAAGGACATGATGGGCAGTTGGAAACTTTGTTTAGAGCACTTTGTTTGGAGGTTTTTGTGGTGTGCTTTTAACACAAAATAGGCTCATTTAAAGTAAAGCCTCTTTTTGCTGCTCAAAATTCATGTCTTTGCTGATAAGCAGCCAAATGGTTGCATTTAATTAACTACGATTGAAAAAACAGTATATAAAAGCATAAATATGTGCTTTGGCTGCAGATTGCATTAACAGATTAGTGCTAGTCAGTAACTCTAATGAAACATTTAATTGCATCTGCCAATTGACCTTTATATAAAGTAGTGCTGACCAGAGGAACATGTCTGTATACATTAGTTTTTACGCTAGTACGTTTTGATATGACACACATGCAATGCAGATTGCTTTTAGGGCTGTGTATCACCAACAATGTCACGATACGATACGCATCACGATACTGACATCACGATACGATGCGTATCACGATATGGATCAATTTTTAATATGCAAATGACACATATCTGAGCTTGACTTAAAGAGAATGACCCATTTAATATTTTAAAAATGATTTTATTTACAACACGGAAACGCCTGGAACTCAAGGAAGTGTTGTGACGCATGACACAAAAAATAAGACTGACAGTAGGGGTGTAACGGTACACAAAACTGACGGTTCGGTACGTACCTCGGTTTTGAAATCACGTAACAGCACGTGTACAGCAGTTTTACAAAATGGCTTTTTATTTATTTTTTATATTTAACAGTGGTTTACTAAAGAAGAAAAAAAGTGTCTGTCCTTGAATTAATTAAATTATATCTAAAAGTTTATTGAAGATATTTCTGTAAATTATATAGGGAGCCCTTACTTGCACATTAATATTTAAGGTTAACAAAATAGAGCCCAAACTATTAGCCTAAATTCAGTTGCTATTTATTTTTAGGTATAATAATAAACACTCAAATAACACATTGTATGCAAACATGTAAACTTCACATAAGGCAGTTTTTGCATTAACTTCTAAATCTAATTATAAAATAGTTTTTTTCTCCAATTCGTTGTTGAAATATAATAATTTATACAGTCTGTCATTTTCATGACAGGTGTATTTAACATGCATGAAATAATCAAGACATCACTAACAGGTTAAGTAGAATATAATGAATATATAGGCTAATAGAGAGCATATATTTAGTGAAAGAGTTGATTTCTCTAGTGAATAAAATTCTGTGGACACTAAATGACTGCCTGAGGTAAATGTGATGCTAAATGTGTATGTCCAGTCCAGCAATATGTATGTCCACTCCCGCCCGCACCCGCAAAACTCTGAGAATTTATTCCCGCACAAGATGCATTGATTTTGTGTCTTCTCCCGTCCCGCAGGAAAAAAAAACACGTATTTGTATTGATATTATTAAAGAGATTCATGGGGTTGTTTGTTTCGTTTCCCTGGCCTGCATGTAAAAAAAAAAAAAGACAAATACATTCAAATATAATTTCGTTTTTATCAAAAAACTTTGCACATAAAAATAGACTGCTTTGCAAAACAGAAAACAGAAAAACAGATTGAGAAACAAAAAACAGATCCCAATTCGTCGGTCAGTTCCGACGTACGTCGAACGTGACCGACTGAAAGGAAACCTGAGAAAACATGCTTCAACAGAACGTAATGTGAACACAAAATAGCAAACGGACATTTAGAAATCCATTTCCACTCACTAAACTTCTATGTATTGTTTGTCAAAAACACCAAACAGTCAACTTGACCTGCAGGGAGTGCTGAGCGTTTTTGGTGAGGTATGATCAAGTATTTGCCAGCTGCGCAATATGTGGATACAACGTTACCGCATGATTTTGCCTACCAAAACAATTGAGAAACTTCTCCAAATGTCAGACTTTCCTTGCTTAGCTTTTGTGCTGTAAATACCTCGTTTGAGGTTCTTTTTTACATCATCTATTGACATCTTCTCCACCATGTCGTTAGGCAACCTCCCTATCCCGCCGATTCCCGCGGTGTTTTTTTTAGCCGCCCATTCCCGCCCGCAGCAAAATTCAAACCGCCCGCTCCCGCGAGGGACTCAATCTCAATGCAGCCCTCTACTGTAATGTATCCTCAGCATACCTTCAAATGGTCATTCATGTTTATTCTTTTGTAAGAGATGATCGATCGCCTTCACAGATGATCGCGTTCACGCGTGTGCGCGTCGCGCGGCTGCTTGAACTGTGATCAGTGACCAGTCACGCCACATAGAGCGTCAAAACAGCATTTATCGTTTGAATTTTGTGATTAAATGGACTGAATACTTAATATGTTCATGTGGGAACTCGGATTGAAGTGTGTTCCGCGCTTAAAACAAGCGCTGAACTGTTTAAGATTGCGTACGGTAACGTTACACACGTGCACCGAACCATGAATGTGGTGAATGAATGTGAGGCTGCAATGCTCCGTTCATTCATTAACTGAAAACCTCTTCTCCATTGTGAATGTCTTGCACTGCTGCTCGCGTCGCGTTGATTACATTCAAAAGCACACAGTAAGCCTCGATACGGCAGAGCTGTATCGATACGCGCATTGTCAGGAGTTCATGACGATGTATCGCTGTATCGATATTCTGAGCACAGCCCTATTTAATACTGCCCTTAAAATCTCATAGAAAATGCAGCATCAATGTTTTTGTATGTACAAGTAAAATAGGCCTATATTCTTTAATGTGACCATTGCAACTACCATAGTACGCTACGGTCCAAATATATGGGCTTTGTAAGAGCTTGCTAAGTTTCAAGTGTTCGAAAGTCTCTAATGCTGCATTTATTTTATCAAAAATAAAGTAAAAATAGTAATGTGAAATATTATAAACTTTTTTAAATAACTGGTTTCTATTTTAATGTATTTTAAAAATGTAATTTATTCCTGTGATGCAAAGCTGAATCTTCACCATCATTACTCCAGTCTTCAGTGTCACATGATCCTTCAGAAATCATTCTAATATGGTGATTTAATGCTCAATAATCATTTATTGTTATTATCAATGCTATAAACACTTGTGCTACTTAAAAATTGTTTATTTATTTATTTGTTTTTTGGAATTGCAATATCCCTCATGAAAATAAGTTTATTTTAATAAGTATACTTAAGTAATGTTCAAGAATATTTTAAGTATACTTTATGTAGTATGTGTATACTAATTCCAATGTACTAGTAGTAAACTTGTAAGTGTACTATTTCAATACTGCTTGGACTAATTTGGCTCACTTTTTAGTATATAAAAGTATAGGTTTAAGTGCACAGTGTAACAGAAGTACACTATTAATTGCACAACTAGTTCACAACTATGTTTCTCATTTGTACTGCATCTGTACTATAAGTGAACTTATCTATAGGTTTACTAGTAGTTTACTATTTTAATACTTGTTGCACATTTTCACACACTTTCTATGTAAACTACTAGTTTAATAGTTTTATACTGGAAGTATACTTGTAAGTTTTCTTTTAGTGAACATAACATCATACTTACAGTTTACTAATGTTTTGGTTCTTGGCTCGTAATCATACACAGCAAATTTCAGGAGTTGAAAAATCATGAGTTAGACAAAAAAGTGTGAATGAGTTACATTTTTTGAGTTATTTTTAAAATTTTGACTACCGTGTGTGTTATTGGATACTCCCTGGCTGTGTTGTATTTTGGCGTTCATTCATTGGTGTTCAGGAGCGTGTTTTAACACTACATCTGGAGTTACATTTTGAGAAGTGCGTCACGACACGACCCTGGTTCTGCAGCACAAATAATGGACTTATGTGCTTCGTCGTGAGGTAGGTAAAAGTGTGTGTGTGTGTATATATATATATATATATATATATATATATATATATATATATATATATATATATATATATATATATATATATATATATATATATATATATATATATATATATTTCAACATGTTCTATATTTTCTGACAAACACGTTTTGTCATAGCTGTTACGTTATATAGCTACTGTGTACTAACGTCAACGACCATGGCAACGTATGAACGTAGCCTATAACTTGTTTCAAAATTTGAAATGGCTATTTGCGCTGGCTTTTTGTCGATGTAAACGAGCTAACCGTCTTTCCATTTGTAACGCTTTGCAGAGAGACCGGACAGCTGGACCGAATGGCTTCAGCCAAGTGCAAGCAAAACTCACGTAGGCAGGCTGACGTTTCACATGGGGTTTATTATCAGCGCCATTCCCATGCACACATGGAGTAACGTTAGTTTGCAACACTTTATGACAATAGCGTTACTGAGCGGAAAAGTAAACGATAAAGAGCAACAGAAATATATAAAGCATACATGCAGCTCACAGCTCGTGCTCCATCTAAGGACTGCCCACTCAGCGAGTGAGTATAATAAGTGCCTTCCCCCTTAAAGGAGCAGCACAAAATTGTACTTGTTACACATTCACCGTGTTTCTGAAAATGAGTGTTTTGCCGTCAAATTGAAGTTGGGACTCAGCTCAAGAAACCTGTTCAGCTTCCACACTAACTTTAATGCCGACGAGGTAACGTAATTCACTCTGTTAGCTGCCTATATGTTTTGCTGTTAGATTTTACAGTATGACAGCAATTGTTTTCAAAGTGTGTCCATGCATTGAATTTCTGAACCAAATGTATGAATTTGCTCAAATAAAGGCAGTAAATCAAGAGTATGGTGTTCAGTGTAGTCATTTCCACATAACACATATTGTGTTAAATAAATGTTAACTCTAAGAAGTGTTAAATAAAATAAGTTTTAAGTGTTAATTTTTAACACTGGTAAGGAGTTTATATTAAATTTAACTACATTTCAGAGCTACAGTTACTCTCCGTAGGATTAGTATTTTAACTCCAGAAAGAGTTAAATTTTAACTCTGAAAAAGAGTTAAAAATTCAACTCAAAGAGCAGAGTTATTTTAACTCTGCGCTGTAGTTTATTTGATGGTCACGCATGTACACTCAAATTTAGTTGATTTTAACTAACAGGGAGTTTATTCCAAAAAACAGAATTTGCTGTGTAGGGGAACCTTTTTAAGTGCTATATAGCACCAATTTTGGTGCTTCAGTCGTTCTTCAGCGGTTCTTCAGAGGTTCTTCACCGGTTCTTTGACTAAGGTGCTATATAGCACTGCTAACTAAGGTGCTATTTAGCACCGCTACCATATACAGAACATATTAAGATATGGTGCTATAATATAGCATCAAAAGTGGTTCCTCTATGATTACGACGAAGAACCATTTTTGGTGCCATAAAGAACCTTTTTTTTAGAGTGTATAGATATTCATTTCTTATACTTGAAATAACCCTGTTCTTCAACTCTTTCCATATTAAAATCATACATTTTATTCAAGCTTCATTCATCCTTTTTTATCAACACTGTGTGAAAATGGGTAAGTTTCATTAAAACAAAACAAAAGCAACATTTTAAACAAAAAAATCTGATTTTTGTCAAAGACTTCAACCGGATCAGTTTCAGAACGCTGATCAACACATAAAATGGAGTAGATCGAGTCCATCAACACCCCCAAAATGTTCACAGTCGTTAACCTGGATTGACATTTCATTCGGTCATTCGGTGTTCAGACTTTGAGGACAACTCATCATTGTCACTTTTTTGCCAGTTGTCCAATCACAGTGGAGGAGGGGCGGGACAAATACAACGCCGACCAACCGCCACATTCTGCTCGTTCCCCATCAACAGATAACAACTACAAGCATAATAACAATACAAAATCATTTAAAACAAGAGCCAGAGCAAATATTTTACATGTTACCAACATTTTTATATAGAAATAAACTATCTGTGAAATGAGATACTAGTAACACTTAAGCAGATAATCTGTATCAAAGCAAGCAAAGCATCTCAACTAAAAAAAAAAATTTTTAAGCTAAAAAATGTGTTCTATGTGAATGGCTCCAAACTAAAAGATAAACAGCGCATTCTTATTTCAGTGTTCTTATTTAAGTAGGCAGTTTGCCTCATTCAGTTTAACATCATTAACTGAACTATGCATATGCATTTACACTTACATTATGTTCTTGCTCTATGCAATAAATGCACATTCTCAAATGAGCAAGGTTTTCTAGCACATTTCAACTGCTCAGGTAATTGCAATGGCATGACATGGCAGCCAAATAACACTTTAAATTCAGTCAGTAAATATGATGATATTTCTTAAGATACACTGACTGTGCATTAAACTCCCTGTAATTCCAACCCGATCTCACAGCAATTAATACGTATTTTACGAGGTGGCTAATTCGTACAAATTTGTACGACCTCACTCGTACTAACCCCGCCCCTAAAACATACCCATCACTGCAGTATAGAGAAATCTTACGAATCCGAGTAAGGTCGTACGAATTCATACGAATTAGCCAGCTCGTACAAATACATGCGAATTGGTCATGCTATAGCATTGGTAATTCTTGCCTTGATAGAACGCAAATATTTCTTCCCGTTTTCGCTCATGTGATAGTCAGCCTTTGCTTTTCTGCAACAGACAAAAGTGCTTTGTGAGTGTATAACACGCCGCACCATTACTTTCAGCAAATAAAATAAAAATACAGCAATTTTCTGGTGTTATTTTAATTTTAATAAAGCCCTTTATCAAACGTCTCAACACAACCCATTTCAGACTGTCAATGCACAAATCATAAAAAACAGATTAACACTATCTGTGCCTAAATATTGATTGGGTGGGCAAGGCAGACGTTTTGTTGGGCTTAGCCCCCCTGCCCATGCCTAGAAACAGCCCTCCAACCTTTTGAACAGTAGTGTGCAGTGCCTTGTGCTTATGTTTTCCCACTTTTGGAAAGCACAAGCTCCCACAACCCAATTGATTTCAGGCAGTATACTTTTAGCGATGCACCATTATTTTTCATCTTTTTCATCTCCTACATGTTATGCAATAGAATCTTGAATCAAATTTTTCTCCTTTTAATCACTCCCACAACACAGAAACTCACTTTAAAAAGAACTTCAAAATCTTTGTGTTTTTGAAGTGTTATGTGTTTTTATCTTCCCAAAATTTATATGTTTTCCAGTAGCTAGTTAAAGTTGAGAAACATTTTTTCCAGTCTTTTTCCAGTATCTCCCCATGTTACCTTTTTGACAGTTGTTTCAGGCAGTGCAAATTGGCATTCAGGGCTGCTTGAATTTGCAGGAGAGAGCCCTCTTTTTGAGAAAAGATGTGGCAAGCCACTCAAATAAATAAATAAATAACAAGTGACTAATACTGTTCAAACATGTCCTTCCAAAAGAGGCAGCTCAGTTGGATCTCTCCCAGAGGGGAGAATAGGCTCGCCACAAACAACCTGAGAGCTATTAGCATGAAGCTCGACAGTCAGGGGGCCCAGCTTTTACTCGCTGTGTCCTTGCGCTGAAGCCATTCAGCAAACAAGCTGCCATTATTCCGCCTGATGAGCCAGCAAACACTGGGCATTGAGGGGTCAAGAAAATCCACAGTCTCTCTCTCATTGTCACATCCCTCTCATCCTGAATCATTATATGCCTGTGTTGTTTTTTCCTTTCTGCTTCCAGTGTTCTCACTCTGGCCCTTTCGTTGCCTCCTCTTCAAGTCATTGAGGTTTTCACTGGTCCAACAGTAAGGAGAAACGCACTACTGCTTTTTTAAGTTTGGTATATAATGCCTCCTTTCAGCCAGATGAAATGTTAGTGTAGACTTTGAAATGACACATGATTTAAGTAATAACAAATATTTTACTTTATGGGAATGTTGTCAGTGGCATTGCAACAAATACAATTGAGGGAGCAAACAAGATGCTAAATTGCAATTCAGATTTAAAGGAATTAAAAGTTCAAATGAATTAAAATGTAATGAAATTCATAATTTCTGAAGAAGAAAAGCATGTTTACATGTTTATCGATATTACAAGCAGATAGATACAGACATCGATTTTCAGGAACAAAATTCTTAAGTTATACACTATCATTCGAACTTTTGGAGTCTGTAAGATTTTTAAATGTTTTTGAAAGAAGTCTCTGCTCACGAAGGCTGCATTTATTTGGTTATAATAATAATAATAATAATAATGCATTTTATTTTTAATGCGCTTTTCTTAAACCCAAAACAATTTTAATATATTTTAAAATGTAATATATTTCAGTGATGGCAAAACTGAATTTTCAGCATCATTACTTCTGTCTTCAAAAATCATTGTAATATGAAACATTTCTTATGATTATCAATACTGAAAATAGTTGTGCTACTTAATTTTTTTTTAATTATGATAATTTTTTCAGGATTAGTTTTTTTCTTTGATGAATGGAAAGTTCAAGAGAACAGCATTTATTTGATGAGGAAATCTTTTGTAACATTCTAAAATGTTTAACATGTATTTTTATGTTTATAGTTTTATTGCTGAATAAAAGTATTAATTTCTTTGTACTGACCCCAAACATTGATATGATATAATTAATGAACACTTTCATTTCCCAGAATTCATTACCTGTGTTGTATTTCTTTGAATTACAAGAGTATTTCTATTCCTCTTCAGGGGTGCGTTTCCCAAAAGCATCGTTAGCCAACTATGGTCGCAAGTTCCGCTGTTATCAACATAGTTCAACCATTCAGTGTTTCCCAAAACCGTCGTTCGAACGAACGTTCGCAAACAGCATCGCAAACTTGTGTGGTTGCAACGACAGCTCTCGACCTGTGGTTAGAAGCATAGTTTCTTGTTTGCATGACATGTGGACTTAATAAATCCTTATCTTGAGCAAAATAAGCAAGCTGACATTCAGTACAACCTATTCGAATACATACAAATGTCATTAATGTTTTTTAGTTTGTCAAGAGATTTAAAGCACCGTTTTTGAAGAGTGCGCATGTGCGGACGTGCTCTAGTACGTAAAAATAGAGCCTATTTGAATCTGGAAATAAAGCAAAATAACTGAGAAAAATTTGAATTATTCCTCAGGTGCCATATCCATAATGTGTAGCAAAAAATCTAGCATGAATTCGATCTCAAAATAATTAATTAAAAGCATTTATTACTCCACCACCTGCGTGACATCATTAACCAACGTGGTTGAACGACAGATTTGCGACAATACGGTTTCGGGAAACAGTCGTGACTAGCTAGTTAATTTCTTCAACGATGCATCGTACTATGGTAGTTAAGCAGTGAGTTACATCGTTGTACGGGAAACGCACCCCAGGTCAATTCTTTGGTTCAAATAGAATGCTGCGCCACAAATTGATTTATTTTTTCTATGCCAGTATATTATTGTGGCCTGATCTATTTCATATAAACTTGCCATTAAATTTGCACATAAAACAAACAAACAAACAAACTGTGGCCTCTACTCCGTCAGACACTTCCCTACGGGACTAGAAGGTAATGGCAACCTGCTAAAATGTCCATGTTAAACATCTGCATTTGGCGTGCCAGTATCAGCTCACAGTATTTCTGAAATGTTTGATTAATGTCACCTCAATAGAGATGTCCTTGTTGTGCTCAGTGGCTGTGCATAATTGCTACTTTCAATATTTAATCGTCAGTGCCCTTTATGTGTGCACACTAGAGGTTTTGCTGTGCTAATAGACTACACTTTGTTGTTGCTTCCAGTGCCACCATGAATTCCTGATCTAAACATCACAACAAATGTGGTAATTAAACCACTCAGTGGGTGCAGAGGACTTTCCTATGGATATAATAGTTGACAAGGACATAAATGAAAATGTTTGAAGTCTCTCATCTTGAACCGCCTGTACTGACTGCCTGATAATTCCCTTGTTCTATTTCTGCTGCAGTTTTCCATTAGCCAATCAGTGGATCCACAGTGGCATTACAGCGAGTTATGAATACAATGATGTCCACTTTTCAAAGGCAGGGATCGGGAATGCATTTATTGCTATTAATTGTATTTGGTCTTTTTTTAGGGGGAGGAGAGTTTACATTAGAACAGGCTCAATAATGTGGATTACACCTACTATCGCTTACTTGTATTCAAACACTTGCTTGATCCTCAAGAAACTCTTTCAGAGCAGGCCATTCAATCAAAAAGCAGTGAAAGAAAGCACTGTTAAATAATCTTGTGTCCATCCAAGTCTGCGCTCTAATCCTCTTTTTTTAATGAGCAGCGGTCAGGGATAAAACCCGACCTTGGTGCTTTGGAATGACATTCCGCTTTTCTCTGCCTTTAAAGGAGATCAGAGGGAAGGGAGAGAGAACGATTATTCCACTTAGTTTATAGTTTTGTGTGAGGAGAAGCTTTAAATAGCTTTTCGTTTTATGACATTTGAAATGGTGGATGATAATCAGCTGTTACATCTTTTAATGTAGATATACATATACCATTCAGAAGTTTCAAAAAGTATTTGAAATAGATTTGTAGATTTGTCGGCTGCACATCCATGATGTGAATCTCCCGTTCCACCACATCCCAAAGCTGCTCTATTGGATTGAGCTCTGGTGACTGTGGAGGTCATTTGAATATAGTGAACTCATTGTCATGTTCAAGAAACCAGTTTGAGTTGAGCTTTGTGACCTGCTGGAAGGAGCCATCAGAAGATGGGCACACTGTGATCATAAAGGGATGGACATGATCAGCAACAATACTCAGGAAGGCTCAGCTCTGGTCCTGTGTGTCAATTAAATATCCCCCACACCATTACACCAGCAGCAGCCTGATACAAGGCAGGATGAGCCATGCTTTCATGTTGTTCATGCCAAATTCTGACCCTACCATAATTTAATATGGTATATGATTTCTGAAGGATCATGTGACACTGAAGACTTTGAAGAAAATTCAGCTTTGCCATTGCAGGAATAAATTACATTTGAAATATGTGCATTATTTTTCAGTAATTCAATGGCCCGGAGTCAATTATTCCGTTTATACTACGGTTACCACACCTTAAAACATTGTTCAGATGTTGTATTTCAAGACATGCCAGGTTTTTGTCCTTAAAACACTTAGGACTAATTTCTTACGCATCTGATACCCAAGCCTCCATAACGTCATAGAGCTAGTAATGCAGTTATTAAAAAGACACCACCATTATGACCACCTTCCTAATATTGTGTTGGTCACCCTTTTGCTGCCAAAATAACCCTGACCCGTCGATGGCATGGACTCCACTAGACCCCTGAAGGTGTGCCGTGGTATCTGGCACCAAGATGTTAGCAGAAGATCCTTTAAGTCCTGTAAGTTGCGATTTAGGGCTTCCATGGAACAGATTTGTTTGTTTAGCACATCCCACAGATGTTTTGGAGGCCAAGTCAACACCTCACATCACTCATTGTTGTGCTCCTCAAATCATTCCTGAACCATTTTTGCTTTGTGAAAGGGCGCATTATCCTGCTGAAAGAAGCCACAGGTGCACATGGTCTGCAACAATGCTTAGGCAGGTGGTACATGTGAAAGTAACATCCACATGGATGGCAGAACCCAAGGTTTCTCAGCAGAACATTGCCCAAAGCATCACACTGCCTTCTCTTCCCACAGTGCATCCTGGTGCCATGCGTTCCCCAGGCAAGTGACGCACACACACCCCGCCATCCACGTAATGTAAAAGAAAACGTGATTCATCAGACCAGGCCACCTTCTTCCATTGCTCCGTGGTCCAGTTCTGATGCTCATGTGCCCACTGTTGCCGCTTTTGGCTGTGGACAGGGGTCAGCATGGGCACCCTGACTGACATACGCAACAGATTGCAATGTACCTTTCTATCAGAACCAGCATTAACTTCTTGAGCAATTTGAGCTAGAGTTTGATCGGACCACACGGGCAGCCTTCGCTCCCCAAATGCATCAATGAGCCTTGGCCGCCCATGACCCTGTCGCCGGTTCACCACTGTTCCTTCACTGGACCACTTTTGATAGATACTGACCACTGCAGACCGGGAACACGCCACAAGAGCGCCACATTTTTCCTGTTTCTGACACATCAACTTTGAGGATGAAATTTTCACTTGCTGTCTAATATATCCCACGCACTAACAGGTGCCGTGATAAAGAGATAATCAATGTTATTCACTTCATCTGTCAGTGGTAATAATGTTATGCCTGATCGGTGTATATACCATAAGAATTCAATTATTAGTTATTTTGAGTTTTTCATAGGTGCGCACCACTTACTCTTTCTTTAGAAAATATTAAAATCTATTTATATAGCCATATAAATACCTGAGAGAGGGGCTGGTTTATGCTTTTGGTTCAGAGTCTAGCATGAACTTGTGTGAATGAACTAGTGCTAATAGGATTAGACTCCAAATTACAGGATTTAGTTTTTGTGTTCCAGAGTTTTCCAGGCATATAGGGAACACTGACCTTCATAAAATCCCCCTGCCCGGTGTGATAGCAGCACAGCAAAGACCACAATACGAATACAGTGGGCTAAACTAAGGAAATGCCTATTGCACTTTAAAATGTTCAACGAATGTTAAAACACCTTGCACAACCAACATCTCCGGAGAGCTGAGAGGTGAGAGACAACTGCAGACAAGCTTTATGGGTGAAAAGCTTTTACTGACAGGTTTGGTGGAAGGCCATCTCATTTTATTGACAACGTGAAGCCCCGTCATACTTGACTGTCACAGGATTTAGTGCTCTTAGAAGCTTCTACTTCTCTTAGCTTGTTCTTTTTTCTATTTGGAAAAGTGCATAGTGAAAGGCATTTTGCAATGAAAAGAAAAGCAAGGTATTTTCTGGCACTTCTCAGAGTCCTCTGTCAGTATGTGTGTGTATATCGGGGGTTGGGTTGGCGGGGGACTTAAGCCGGTGTGTGAGGGAACTGACCTCAGCAGTGATTGCAAGTGCAGCCATTAGAGCATGGTGCAACTCCCAAGGTTCAGTTTGACCTTTAGCCACAAACACACTTTATTTCTCACTCCCTGTCTCTTTGAGACACACGTAAATGAACTGCGCTGACTTCAGTGAATTCCAGGCAGCTCCTCCTCACAAGAGTGTATGGAAATCCTGCTTTTGTGACCCAGGAAGTGAGCATCAGAATGGTTTCCACAACAACTCTGCCTTGCAATGTGGAATTAAAAAGAAAAAAAAAAATGACAAAAAAGAGAAAGAGTGATGTTTTCTTTATACGTTTGTAAAAAGTAAAAATTATATCTATTTAATATCTCATTTGTTTATCCTACACATGAATGGGTCTCCTTGAGACATTTGTCTTGTTGGTTTGTTTTTTCTCAGGAGGAAAAGTCCCTCTCTTACATTTTTTAAATAATTATTACATTTAAAAATAATTAAATGTAACAGTTATTTAATTTAATTCAAATAATAAAACAACTGTTTTTAATTTAAATGATTAAAAATATATATTTAAACTGCCGTTCAGAAGTTTAGAGTTAATACTATTTTTTTAAAATTAATATTTGTATTAATCTTGGATGCATTACATCGATTAAAAGGGACAGTAAAGACGTTTCAAAAATGTTCTCTAAAAAAAAAATATTTTGAACTGTCTATCACGATTTTTCACAGAAATAATAAGCAGGAAAATTATTTTTCACATTAATAATAATAAGAAAGGTTTCTTGAGAAGCAAATAAGCAGAATGATTTCTGAAGGATCATGTGACACTGAAGCTTGGAGTAATGATGCTGAAAATTCAGCTTTGACATTACAGGAATACATTTTAAACTGTTATTTTAGATTAAACTCTTCACTATATTACTAGAATACTATTACTGTTTTTAACTGTATTTCTGATTAAATCTTGATGAGGCTTCTTTGTAAAACATACAAATCTTATCAACATCAAACATTTGAACAGCGTTTTGTAAGCACATGAAAATAGTAAAGAAAGCAATATCAGTAAAAGTAGAGAAATACATTAACCTCATGTTTGTCAAACAAAAACCTGGAGTAATTGGGTCCTAATTTTTCTTGTATCCAATAACAATAGATACAGACTTTCCATTTTGCTCCAAGCTGGTCCTTAATTTAGGCACAGACAAGTCAGTGTTCAGCACTGATGCCTAACATGCAGGTTTGTCTGATGGAGGGGTAATGACGGTGGGCACCGTGGGCCCCTCGCTCTCCTCAGTGACCAAATAAGGGTAGTCTGCAGACCCAGTGCTTATGGAGGAGACAGGGGGCACAGAGTTGGCACAGATCAGGCTGAGCGGAGCCTCCGGTCTCATTCATAACAAATCTGTCCGTCAAAAGCCGATGTCATGCTTATTATCTTGTGGTGTCAGACAGGACATGCTATGTTAGGACTGTAGTGACTACTAAATCTATATTAGCTCTGCCCAGTGCATTTATCGTCAGTGATCTCATAGGTTCTGTAATGTATAAAGACATGGGCTTGTTCATGAAATGGAAATTCACCTTTTGCATCTTATTAATCTTCCATACATGGTTTTTGTTGTCATTTTGAGCTAGTAATTTTTTTATTAATCTATCGTAACTTGATCTTCCAGTAAAACAACAGACTTCAATCTGGTGACAAATATGCCAGATTTCTCCAATAACTTTGTCCACTTTAAACCCCACCCATTTTTTGACTGCTGGCTCACATTCAGATCTGTTCCCATCAAGCGTGCCGCACACGTCCTGAAAAGTGAGCGTCTCGAAAGCGTCTCGATCGCCCCCAGATGGTTGGCCCCAGTATAGCTCTTAACCAAAACTAAACAATCAAATTATACTTCAAAAAAAAGTTTTTCCAAATATGGTTTCTATCATTTTAGGTAGTTTTTACCACGCTGATGTAAGTGTTTTTTTTTTTTTTTTTTTTTTAAATAAGTTTGGTTTTAGTTATTTGATGCTATAAAAACGGGGGTATGACGTCATGATTGACAACTGAGATTGACGACTTCTCTGAGCGAAGTTGTCAATGAAGCACCAACCGATTTTTTCCGGGATTTTCGGGAGGAGATTGGAGCTTTAACTTTAATTTCTACATTTCCACAACTGTTTATTTCACACCAACATAATGAGTTGTTCTGCAGCTAACAGATACTGTGGGAGTGTGGGCGGGGTTTGATATCTACTTCCTGCTCTGTACTGAGCAGACACGGGTCCCGTATTTACTACTGCACAGACTCGGGTCCCAAATCAGCACCATATTGGTGGCTTCACTTTTCTCCAATAGAAGATAGCGAAGGTGCGTTGTCAATCTTTTTTACAGTCTATGGCAGTGTTTCCCAACCGGGGTGCCGTGTGATGAGAGCAGGGGTGCCGTGTAAAAGTCCTTCAAATATATAATTTATTATTTTTTTTTTCAAATTTTTCAAATAATTATCTCTTTGTAAACTTTGTTCAATGCATGCGAGTGCTGCCGTATGTTCGAATATGACCAGTAATTTTCGCCGTCATCACCCGGGTGTAGTGCCAGAAGACGTGAATGAGAAGACTCGCACGCTGTGAGAAAATTTGTCTCTGTGCACTCATCCGAAAGCGCGCACACGTCTCACAGCGCGCAAATATTGAGTTCTCTTTCAAGTCTTGTTCTTGAACGGACAAACTCACACAAAAAGTATGTCAACATGTCCATCTTGATGAGTATTCTAGCAGACATAGTCTGTATATGCCTTAAGTAAACTTTATACAGTCGAGAAAGACGACGCATATCCATGCTTTAGGTCTTAAAGGGGCAGTAGCCTTTACTGCTGTCTGTTTAATGTCAAACAACAAAAGACAAGGACATCACTCACTGCTCTTGATTGAATAGCTTTTGTAAGTTTAATAGGATTAATCTTTAATTTATACACTCAAATATGCAATGCTATTTTACATTCGATCAATTTCTGTATCTGAAAACTAATGTTAGACATACCTGAAAAACCTGAAAAGCATAGTTTATTTTATTAGTATCTTTACTCAATAGTATTTATTTGTGCTGCTGCTTGTATTTAAATTATTTGTTCTTATTAGTTTTTTTATTTGACATTAGTCCCTTTTTTCCCTGAACATAGCAAATACTGAACAGTACCGAAACCGTGAACCTAAAACTGTGATACAAACCGAACCGTGAGCAATCTGTACCGTTACACCCCTAGCGTAACGTATGATAGGGGGTGCCACAAAATGGAGAACATTTTCAAAGGGTGCCATGACCGAAAAAAGGTTGGGAAACACTGGTCTATGGTATCCATGGATGAACCAAGTCTCCTACATTCTTTTTTTCTTTTTTAATAATCTGTTTCACTTTCATGTACATCACAATATGAAAGAGTCTATATATTTAGGTTGATTTTTGACTTGAATAAAACCATTATTTATTTTATTATTACTATTTCAAGAGGTGATACAGAATGTGCTTGTTTAAAAAACGTGTTTTACAATAATAATTTAGTTTTTGTAACATATCATCATAGAAATTCGAAAAATAAATTTTAAGTTGTTTTTCAAAGCAGTGGTATAGTGTCTTGACAAAGGGGATTCAGAAAATGCACTAGACCGTGACCTAGAAAGTGGGACCTTGAGAAAACATTGGCGTTAACGAAACCCCTGCTCAGCAATCTTAACCTACAGTTATAGATTAACTGGGAGGTTTTCCTTGAACTCTTTGAAGTCGGTTTATCCAGCTGAAACACAACCTCACCTCTAATACCTGAACTCTGGGCCGGATCTAGAACAATGGTAGGCCTACCATATGTTGGTTGAACATGACTTATCATATTGCGTTTAAAACATGTGCATATATGCGCATTAAAATCAAAGCTTGAGGTGGTCTTTCTGTGGGAAACACATGTGGGCTGTATGAGATTGCCTCTAGAAAATGCTCTTTGAAGGGTTCTTGCAGATAAGGTCAAGTGAATGAACTTTTCTTTGTTTTATCAAGCTCACAGACACTTTTGAATGTTTAACTGAATAAACTTCCTATAGCACATGAACTTGCTATTTGATCTCACCCACACACAAAATAAACTCCTATACAGAGGTCATTTTGTGCAACCAAAGGTCCCCTTTATTTCTCAGTTTTTGCACTGAGGAGAATGATAATCATTTAGTTGCTACTTTGACATATATAGTGTATGTTGCCAAACCTCTAGAAACGGAATGAAATTTCCCCTCACATCTTTCCTCAAAAGTAAAGTGGATCCTGTTTATTCGCTGTCACAGAGAGCAGGCTGCGGTGAAGTCCAAAAATCTTTGTATTCTGCGAATCTCGAATTCTCTTTCATCAAAAGCGTGTTGACACAGCCAATTATTCTGCAAAATGTCGGACTTTGAAGATGAGCCAGGTACTTCAGCTCAGATCTGAATCTTCTGTCATTGTCGGTTAATTTCTTCACTCTGACAGGGCTTCATCGAGCTCATTCTCTTGCAGTTTGAAGATGCTTTCTTTGTTTGTTACGTTTCATAAAAGCAGCTCTCGGGAATCCTTCAAATGAAACCGAATCATTGGCAATGTGTCTAGTTATAGTTCTATTTGTTGATCCATATTTGTCAAGTTTAGAATGTGAAACATCAGAGGCGACACACTTTTAGATGGTGTTTGTCTGTGCTGTAGTGCTTTACCATTTTGTGCATCTCCCTCATTGACCATGCTAGATATTTGGATGGGTTTTTTTTGTTGAGAATTATAGGTGTAAAAATACATGAAAAGCTCTTAACAGGTGCTACTAGCAAGCTTTACACACACGCTGATTTATATAAATCATCCAGACTTGTGCGTCTCACCCTTTGCATGAAAGTGAAATAGTTGGACGTGACGGGATTGCAGAGCGTGACAACTGGACAGAGGAGGAAGGAGAGGAGTGTGCAGGGTGGGTAGAGCCTGTGTAATGTTGCCAAAAGCAAATAAGTCGCAGTCCACTGATAGCTCAGTACAAAGAAACCAGAACAGAACAGACCAATGGATTGAAGTCTTGTTTCACTCTTGCTCACTTCCTCTCTATCTCTTATTCTCTCTTAACATGCCAGCTGGACTGGACCGGACAAATGATGCCAAATGCTGATTGGACGGGTCCATCAGACAGATCAATCTTTCTCTTTGTTATACGAAGAATGTTTTTTTGTGTGCAGTGTGTGTGCGTAAGACTCACAATTTTCTATTTCCATTGAAACAGGAAATTAGGCGGAATTTATCATTGTAACTTTTGGGACATTCCACAATTATACAGTTCCACCACTACAGGCACAATTCCCATTTTTTTCTTATGAAGTCTGTTATAAATCAGATAGACTATTATGTAACATAAAATTAACTTAGTATAAAAAAAATCTAGTTTTAAATGCATAAAATCACCCCCCACCCCCTTTTAAAATAGTAATTTTGGCCATAATCTGTTGATTTGATTTTAAATGTATTAATACTTTTTAATGGATAATTATTATTTATCATTTTTAATTTAAACGATTTCAATAATATTTAAGTTATTATAATTCTATTAAAACATAATAATAAAATGTATGTAATACATTTAGTTATTATAATTTTAATTAAAAAACATAATAATAAAATGTATGTAATAAATTGAGTTATTTTATATAATAGCTGTCCCAAAGTGCACAAAATTGTTATGAAAGCTTATAGAATCTTTTTTTTATTTTATTAAACCATATTGTTTAGTTAAAAATCTGAAGTTTGAATATTTAATGTAACATAGTTTGACTAGACATATTGCATTTGTATAATTATGTAATATTATATGTAGTTATTTTCTATAATAGTTGTGTCCTACCTTTTTGTGCACAAAACGGTTACCAAAGCTTACAGACAAGGTCAAAAAGCCACAAAAATCCAATTTTGACATTATTAAACCACATCCTGTATTTACATAATTGTATCTGAATTATGCATATTAAATTTAACATAGATGGACTAGACATATTACATTTTTCCATTATTTGCATTCCTACATGGGAAAGAAAGACCTGTTTTTGTGTGTGTTTGATGTCTGTGTGTGCAGATTGTAACTGGTAGGGATGCCCTCCAGGAGCGAGCCCTCACTTTGAATCGCACTTCAAACGCTGATGATAAAACAGACTAACACCGATAGAAAGCAGACAAACCTTTTTTTATTTTAATTAGAAACGAAGCAATTAAACCTGTGCTTTCTCTTACCGCTGCATCAGAGATTTTGACTGATATCACACTGTGCTTGTTGAGATGAATAAGGTACCCTGTATGAATTGAAGGATTCAGCTCCATTAAACCTCAGAAGGCCATATTAAAGCTATTACTTCAAAGAGAAAGCACTTCTAACAAAAATAGATAGAGTTAAGTCTAACTTTTGTACGTTTGTACATGGATTGATACAATCAGTGCACAGCAAACAATTCCTACCCTTATGTAAGATTGATCCTTTCCAAATCATTACTACACCTTTGATACTAATCTTTACCTGATTGTATGTTCAATATGTTTCTTCTTTTTGTTCTGTAGGGGGCAACAAGCTGAAGAACCAACATTTCCGGCTAAACTGGGCTTGGATCTCCCTCGAGAAAGAGTATTACCATGTGGATGAAGAGGCTAAGTTTCTGGAGGTGGTCTTGAGACGCAGAGGTTACCTTGGCGAGACCTCATTTGTTAGTAAGTGATGTTAAGAAATAATTTAATTTCCCATCATGCACTACTGATACGATTTTTTGAAGAAAAAAGCCTCTCTGATGTGTTAAATATCCGTGACCTCTAATTTGCTGATAGGAGTCTCTTTATAACATCACTATTTTGGGCTCTTTGAACCTCTGTAGATGTTGCTTCTCATGTCATCAGATTTGGTTGCTTGATTTGCATCAAGGCATAGCTACGCTTCCGCCCACATACACAATGATAATACTAGTTTTTCTGACTTGGTTTTAAGTCAGAAACCCACACACATATCTCTTCATTGTTGGTCCCCTAAGGGCAAAGTTGAGTTTCCATATTCAGCAGAGAAAAAAACAATCCCTAGAAATAGGAACCTCACATGGGAAAGGTCATAGATCAAAGTGTAGTTGTTGGATTACCATATTTAACTAATCTCTGCAAAAAGCAGTTAATTAATGGGAGGAGGCCACATAAAGATGATATTCTCAATTGATATTAACATTGGCTGTTTTATGCAGAATATTATGGACTACAGCTTTATATTGCTGCCTATATTGAACAGTAAAACATCAAGTATTTATTTATTTGGTGCGCAGCCATGCAATAAGTGGTACATTCAGCTTTGTTTTGGGGTCAGATCACCCTGTTAGGTTTTTTTTTTTTGTATTCATTTACTGGCTGACATTCATTGTGGTCGATCGAAATATATAGCCAAGGCTGATATACTGGCCGATATTTGATTTTTTTTTAAATATCGGCATTGGCTGATATATTTTTCTGTTTGGCAGATGTGTTGGAGAGGGACTTTTATTTTGACGGTGCTGTGTCTGTTTAACAGTTAGATATTAGATGTAAAACAAATAATAAGTATTATAGCCGACAGGAGAGTTCAGGTGTCATTGGAGACGCATGATCGACAAACTTTAAAGCTACACTGTGTAACTTTTTTAGTTTATTCTTAGCTAAAAACACTTAGTTATTTCAAAAATATATGTGCTCATTAATGTATATTTACTTCTTTCAAGTAATAAAGTATTCTTGTAAGTTTATAATATGCAATTGAAAATACATACGGCTAAGGGGTTCGAATGCGGGTCGCCATGTTGCCCCCCCATTGGACAAGCCGTTGTGCATATCCTGCATTGAACTTGCGAAGATTGTGTAAGTTTTCCTCCGTGAAATGTGCTGCGGGAGCCCCGCGCGCGTCGTGCATGATTCACACTGGCCGTGTTTATCTCGCGCAGCTGACGTTGTGCGAATCCTGTATTGAACTCGCGAAGATTGTGGAAGTTTTCCTCCGTGAGATGTGCAGTGGGAGCCCCGCGCGCGCCTGTTCCCCTCCGTCTCAAACACACATGTGCATATAACATGCTGTATGTTAAACGCTCTGCAACGCACCCCCGTCCCACAAGAAAGGCTGAACAAAGCAAGTACCCAGACCTGCAATCCGGATGAAAATAACAGCGTTTCGTCGGCATTGCAGCAACACCACTCCAGCCTAACTATATCACAACAGCGCCGCGATACAAAATGGCCTCACCCCCCCTTGTTTAATATTCTCGGAGGAGGGGTTTGTGTAAATATTGAGGCTGGTGATGTCACCAACCCTGGAGGAATGTCTGTAGTCGCCTACTGGCTGTTTGCTGTAGTCCTTAGAAATGGATTTCTTTAAAAGCAAATATCTCCCTTTGCTTTAAACTTTGAACGTTGTAACTTTGCAGATGTTGTTTATGCTCAAGCAGCAACATTACACACTAGCTAAAGTTAGAATAGTGAAATCGTGGTTTACCACCCCTTTAACACTCGATGGCACCGTGTCGGATGTGGACGAGGTTGAACTGGAAGCCATGTTAATCTTGAACTAAATCGGCCACCGTAGGAGTTAAAACGAAATCGGAATTGAGAGGAACAGAAACTATTATTCACTGGATGGTCATATACCTTTCCACCACTAGATGGGGGAAAATATCACACAGTGTTGCTTTAAAGGAGTCATGAATTGAGAAATCATCTTTCCTTTAAGCTTTTGATATATAAAAGGTCATTGTAATATAAGAATATACTGCAATTTTCAGAGCTGAAAACGTCCTTGTTAGTCAAAGAGCTTTTATTGACAGCTGGCTCAGCAAACGATCAATCTGCGAATTTCCTTCCCTGTGATGTCAGAGAGCAGCGAAAAGCCACCTTAAGACCAACACCTAATTCTGTAGCCCCGCCCACCGACTTGCACGTGACATGTTAAAGATAAATAACATTGGCCTACGTGGAGCTAAACCGGATCAAACTTCCAAGCAATAAACACAAGAAACAAAATATTGTGCAGTGCCTGGTTGTGGAAGAACACAGTCACTGCATAAGCTTCCTACGGATTCCAATATTAAGAATGCGGTTGAACTTTATTTTTAATGAAGTTCCAGCTCACATGGGTAAGACACTGAGCGTTTGTTCACTTCATTTTACCGTGGATTCAATTGTAAACAAGAGACTGGATTTGCAGACAGAATGAGATTAAAAACTATGTTGTGCCTTCTATATTGGATCTGACAGGAATGATGAAACACTTATGTGAGTAAAACATTTTTTTTTATATGTTATAGTATTGCATTGTTACAGATAGTTTGATATGTACTGATTATGTGTATGTCTAACTAAACATAACTTACCACAGGCTGGAGTATCCTTTGTATTTGAGGTGTTGTTGGTTCATTGTACTGCGATTCTGGATCAGACTCAAACATGTATGGGCCAGGGCTCGCATAGCCCGACGTCCCCAGGCTAATGTGTTTTCCAGTTGGGCTACTAAAATGTATCACCGGCAGTGAATGTCTGTGAATGTCTGCAGTGAAGTTTTGCTGATGCACGTACTTGGCTTGTGTGTGTGTGTGTGTGTGTTAGTGATGCGGTTCGCAGTTATATCCACTGATCGGGCGGGCCAAGTAATAAAAAAATTACATTCCAATTAATTGCTGGTGGATGAGAGATAAATCATTGTGTTTGTTTGATAAAGACATTTTGCAAGCTCTGTGGGCGGATCATTCCGGTTGCCGTTTTTCCACTTTTTCAAAACAATTCCCCATGTCTACTGACGGGGGAGCCGACGCTCAGTATTAAATGCAAAGCTTGTTTACTTCCAAGTCTTCAATGCGGCACGCCCATAAAAACCGAGCGTTCCAGGAGCTAGGCTCAGAAAATAGACTTTTACTTATTCATTATGATGTTTTTGAATGTAAAAATCACGCAAACGTCATAAGTTGACCTCAGACAACGGTATATATATATATATATATATATATATATATATATATATATATATATATATATATATATATATATATATATATATATAAAAGCCAGTTCATGACCCCTTTAAACCCTATAGATTTTACATTTTTATGAATTAATATTCATTACTACTCAAAAGTTTTGGGTCAGTAAGATTTTCTTTTTTGAAAGAAAGGAAGTAGTACTTTTATTCACCAAGGACGCATTAAATTGATCAAAAGTAACAGTTAAGACATTTATAAAAGATACTTTTTTCAGATAAATGCTGTTCTTTTGAACTGACTTGAAATAATTCTGGGGGGGGGGGGGGTCACAGATTTTAAAATATATTCAATAGAAAATTGTTATTTTAGGAATTTTTAACAATATTTACAGTTTCTTTTATTTTACTGTATTTTTCGTCAAATACATACAGCCTTGGTGAACGTAAGTGAGTCCCCTTTCAGTCGGTCACTACGACGTACGTCGGTATTACCGACGAATTGGGATCACTTCAGAGAGCCCCTATCAGCTTCGAGAACTAAAGAACAGGCCAATGGACAATTGCCGTGCGAGATTTGCATCTCGCGCTCCGCCCCGCGCCTCGGGTATAAACAGGAAGCGAGAGCATCGCACTGACGTCATTCACTTCGGAGCCGAATGGCGTTTGAAGTAGCAGACTGCTTCCTGATTCATTCAGCGATTCGAGTCGAGAGAATTCTAAGAAGAGGAGAGGAACGTTGTGCTGGTGTGACGGCTTTCTCCAGCGGGACCGCTAACTCAGCTGCAATAAGTGAAACAACTGCTGTTATCACAGCAAACCTGTTGGTTTCGGTGGGCGTTTCCCAAATTGAGTGCAAACACAGGCTGCACTATTCCCTGTGTGTTGCCGCAGTCTCCCTGGGTGCTTCAGCACTCTCTAAAAGAGCGTTTCCTCACAAAGAGAGAAACATGGGTGTGACACTGCATCTTTCTCAAGATGTCATTCCACCCGTGCGTTTCTGGATGCGGTCGTTCCCTCTCGCCCGCTGACGGCCACAATCACTGCATCACGTGCCTGGGCTTACAGCACGCTGAGGCAGCGTTTGTGAATAGCTCGTGTTCTCACTGCGGGATAATGACTATTGCGGTGCTTAGGTCGAGACTCACCTACCTCCGGGAAGGCGGAGTCCCCCTCCCCATACCTCGATCTAGAGCTATCCCTAACCAGGATAGACTTACTTCGACGGATGGCCGGGGTGACCTGAGGATTACGTTCAGGACAAACCCGCCTAGTGTCCCTACGCAGGTCCCTGAACCCTCACAAGCACCGCTGCCGGTGGCGCCCCCGGAAGAGATCGCTGGTCCCGCCCACGGGCGCCCAGTCATCTCTTTGTGATGGTCCCGCCAGTGGCACCCAAATTTTCAATAAAAGAGCAGTTTCCAACATCTCTGGGTGCCAAGAGAGCGTGTCTGGCGGTATGCGACGCTACCATGCCTCGTACCCGTCAGACACCTCTCCCCTCGCCAACAGGGGGCGTTGGTTGTGCGGACGCACACAGTGTGCCTCCCCACGCTCGCCCGTCCCCTCAGCGGATGCAGGTCGTGTGTCAGACCCAGACCCCTGCACGGACCACTCCCATGTCGTCCTGGGGCCCCTGCGTTCCGCTGCGCTGCCCCGCTCCGGGTACATCTGTGGTGCCGATGATCCCGCTTGTTCGGTCTCTGGAGGCCTGGCTAGCGCTTTCCAGACCGTCTCGCTGGCTCATTCGCACCATCAGACTCGGCTATAGTATTCAGTTCGCCCGGCGTCCCCCGAAGTTCAGGGGTGTCCACTTCACATCTATACCGAAGGAGGGCGCCCCGGTGCTTCAGGCGGAGATCGCTATTGGCGAAGGACGCGATAGAGCCGGTCCCTCCAGCCGATATGAAGTCCGGGTTCTACAGCCCGTACTTCATTGTACCCAAGAAAGGTGGCGGGTTACGGCCGATCTTGGACCTGCGTTACTTGAACCACTCCCTCCACAGGATGCCGTTCAGAATGCTAACGCAGAAACGCATCTTCAGGTGCATCCGTCCCCAAGATTGGTTCAACAAACAGGGTGGTCTACGCTCCCGCCGTTTGTCCCAACTCGCCCGCCATCTCCTCCTGTGGAGTCAGAAGCATCTGAGGTCCCTTCGTGCCATTCACATTCCGGGCCTGCTCAATCGTGCAGCCGACGAGCTGTCACGGTTGCCAGTGCTCCAAGGAGAGTGGCGACTCCACCCCCAGGTGGTCCAGCTGATTTGGAGTCACTTTGGGGCCGCACAGATTGATCTGTTTGCCGCCCACGACACGACCCACTGCCAGTTGTGTTATTCCCTGACCGAGGGGACCCTCGGCACGGATGCACTGGCACACAGCTGGCCCCGGGCTCTGCGCAAGTATGCGTTTCCCCCAGTGAGCCTTCTTGCACAGACACTGTGCAAGGTCAGGGAGGACGAGGAGCAACTCCTCTTGGTAGCTCCGTACTGGCCCAACAGGACGTGGTTCCCGGAACTAGGGCTCCTCGCGACAGCACCTCCTTGGCCCATTCCTCTGAGGCAGGACCTCCTAACTCAGAGACGGGGCACCCTATGGCACCCACGTCCAGACCTCTGGAAACTCCATGTCTGGTCCCTGGACGGGACGCGGAGGTTCTAGGTGACCTACCGCAAGCGGTAGTCGACACCATCGCTTCCGCCAGAGCCCCCTCTACGAGACGGCTATATGCGCTGAAGTGGAACCTGTTCGTCGATTGGTGTTCTTCTCGCCGAGAAGACCCCCGAAAGTGTTCGGTCGGATCTGTGCTATCTTTCCTTCAAGACGGGTTGGAGCGAAGGCTGTCTCCCTCCACCCTCAAGGTATATGTTGCCGCTATCGCCGCAAACCATGACCTCATTAATGGTGAGTCCTTAGGCAAGCACGATCTGATCGTCAGGTTCCTGAGGGGAGCGAGGAGACTAAATCCTCCTCGCCCCTCCTCTATACCCTCTTGGGACTTGACTCTGGTGCTGACCGCACTGCCGAGGGCACCCTTAGAGCCTTTACAGTCAGTAGAGCTTAAGATCTTGTCTCTAAAGACAATTTTCCTGATTGCATTGGCCTCAGTTAAGAGGGTAGGGGACCTGCAGGCATTTTCGGTCGACGAATCGTGCCTGGAATTCGGGCCGGGTGACTCTCAGGTGACCCTGAGACCCCGGTCTGGATACCTGCCCAAGGTTCCCACTACTCCCTTCCGGGACCAAGTGGTGAGCCTGCAAGCGCTGCCTTCGGAGGAGGCAGACCCAGCCCTGGCTTTTCTCTGTCCAGTTCGCGCTCTGCGCGTCTATGTTGACAGAACGCAAAGCTTTAGGACCTCAGAGCAGCTCTTCGTCTGTTACGGAGGACAGCAGAAGGGAAAGGCTGTCTCCAAGCAGAGGATGGCCCACTGGATAGTGGATGCCATCGTCTTGGCGGATGAGTCCCAAGACGTGCCCTGCCCGCTCGGGGTTAGAGCTCACTCCACCAGGGGTGTAGCTTCTTCCTGGGCATTGGCTCGTGGCGCCTCGCTGACAGACATTTGTAGAGCTGCGGGCTTGGCGACACCTAACACGTTCGCTAGGTTTTATAGCCTACGTATAGAACCGGTGGCTTCTCGTGTGCTCGCTTCCCATAGTCAGCTTCACTGAAGTGCCCGTTCTAAGTGTCGGCTTGCTGCGCCATTCCCTTCCCCATGGAACGGATACGTGCGCTTATTTTCTCCAGTCGAGTTCCCCAGGATTGGCGAACCCTGTTGAGTCCTCCGCACCCCTCGGCAGTCGGATGCTACGGAGCGTCCGACGCCAGGTCTGGCACTTGTATGCATTGGTGGAACTTGTGTCAGACTGGGTTCCGTATATTGTGACCCCTACGGCGGTCCCATACGTGTATTCTCCATGGTACAGCTCCCTACGGCGAGCTTGTGTCTTTCCCTTGGCAGAGTTCCTCTGCCGTCTCAGTACGGTGTCGTCCCCCGCCTGCATTAGGCCGGGGCCACCTCTGGGACTTCGTATGTTGAGCTGCCCACGGCCAGCCCATACGTATTCTTTCCACATGGTAACTCCCTCTGGGCATGATGTGGCTCCCGCAGCGTCCTTCGGGCATGCTTTCCCAGCGTTATCCAATCAGTCTGCTGAATGGGTCTTGCGGAACAGCAGTGTGACTCTCCCTGCGTGAGTCTCCCCGTCCGCATCAGAACGGGGTCTGAGGGGCTCTCGCTGGGCGCTGGTAGTGGTAGTAACTGTGGCGCTTTCCATAGGGATCCCAATTCGTCGGTAATACCGACGTACGTCGTAGTGACCGACTGAAAGGGAACGTCTCGGTTACGTATGGTAACCCTTGTTCCCTGAAGGAGGGAACGGAGACGTACGTCCCGTCGCCACAGTTCCTTCCATCACTGCATGGCCGAGTCACTAGTTCGGCTCCGAAGTGAAAAACGTCAGTGCGATGCTCTCGCTTCCTGTTTATACCCGCGGCGCGGGGCGGAGCGCGAGATGCAAATCTTGCACGGCAATTGTCCATTGGCCTGTTCTTTAGTTCTCGAGTTAGCTCTCTGAAGTGATCCCAATTCGTCGGTAATACCGACGTACGTCTCCGTTCCCTCCTTCAGTGAACGAGGGTTACCATACGAGACGTTCTTTCAAAATTATTACAAAATCTTGTCAACCCAAACCTTAACAATAATATGGTTATCTGATATAGGTATCTCAAATTGAAGATTTTTTGAAGAACAGTAAAATTTCATGAATTTGAGAAAGATGGAGCTTGAGTGGAAATCAGGAACATAAATGAACCAAAATACTAAAGAAAGTGACAAAAATGCAACACATATTTTCCATAATATTTCCACAGGTATTTTATGTTATCTTTGAAATATTTCATAATATTTTATTCTAAGTCTAGAATGGTTTATGATCTAGTTTTGAATTGGTTGAATTATTTGGACAAAATATTTTTATATGCTTCGGAAAACATAGCTCTCATTAAGGTAAAAACACCCCTGAAAGTCAGTTCCAATGGGCAAATGTTACCCCCTTAATAGAAAATGTCAGATTCTGGAATGAATGTTTATCCGATTTTAATCTAAATCTGTTCCTGTAGCGCAACTGGTAGAGCATGACGCTAGCAAGGTCATGGGTTTGACTCCCAGGGACCATGAACAGTTCAAGCATCCCCAAGAGGGAATTTTCCATTTGCATGAGCTACAAAGTCAAGTCAAGCCACCTTTATTTTTTATAGCACTTAAAGGAACGCACTGACTATTTGGGACTTTAGCTTATTCACCGTATCCCCCAGAGTTAGAGAAGTCCATACATGCATTCTCATCTCTGTGCGTGCCATAACTCTGTCTGACGCTCCCACCACTAGCCTAGCTTAGCACAAAGACTGGAGGTAAACGGCTCCATCTAGCCCACTGCTCAATAAGTGAAAAAATAACGCCAACATTTTCCTATTTACATGTTGCGATGTGTATAGTTACATCGTGTACTAAGACCGGCGGAAAATGAAAAGTTGCGATTTTCTAGACCGATATGGCTAGGAACTATTCTTTCATTCCTGCGTAGTAAAGGAACTTTGTGCCGGACCATGTGTGCAGCGGCGCAATGATATTACACAGCGTCTGAAAATAGGCTAACTTCCATCAACATAACCAATGTGACAATATGCTTGCACAGAGAGCGTGCTGGGGACTATTTTCAGGCGCTGTGTAATATCGTAATATCAACCCAAACTCCATCAGGGAACAGAAATGGAGTGTTCTCCTATGAGCAAAAAAAAAAAACTGCCATGGAAACGACTGTAAAAACAAGGGTTAAACCTCTGCATAAGACGTGCAGGATCACACTGACAGACCTCCACAAGTTCTCATCTCAATGATGAATATTCCATCCGCATGCTGAGCTTGACCACCATTCCACAACTCACCTCAGTTCCGGTCCAGGGCCTCTCGGTAAGACAGGCTACTGTCCTGCTGTTCGCCTGCCACTCGCTGGGCCTGGATCAGAGACCTTCCTGTATTGAAGTGAGGAGACGAGGAAGTCTTTGAAATGATGATTTTTATTCAATTATTATTTAGATTTTTTTACTCTCTCCCTCAGTTTCTCTTCAAGGACTGATATTTTATGAATAATTGCATTTTATGCTGGCACGTGCGCAGGAAGGGCATGACAGGACCCCTCCTTTTTTGTGATGTACCTTAATATCAAAGCACTTCTTTCTAAATTTGCTTCAAAGTAGTCTTTCTTCTTTTGGCAGCTCAATTTCTCCTCCTTTACCAAAGCTCATCATTATGTGTCCATCGTAACCCTTACAGTCTGGCCTTTCCCCTTGCAGTTTTCCCCAGAAATTCTTCTTCTTTCTGTGTTATTTATTTATTTGTGGGTTATATTAATATCTCTTATGTTGTTGGTGACCTTTGAGATTTCTGTGTTGGAAAGTTAGTGTTGTTATCAGGGACAACGCCCACTTGGCACACCTGCCATGAAGCTCCTGGCTGTTTAAAAACCCTTTTCAACCCAAGTGGCCAGAGATCCTCCAGCGGGACTGTCAGGCTAGGATGAGGATCTGATCTTCTGAGGGATGTTGATGGACTAGCCTTCTGAGTCTTCATCTTATTCTCTTTCCAAAGAATGACACACCGCTCTTTGAAGCCTTTATTACAGAATGGTTGCGTCACACACGCTGCAACTTCTCTACATTGGCTGTTATTCTCTAAGCTCTGCTGTGATTTATAGAAACACAGAAGAGGTGATATAAACAGGAGATTTTGTCAATCCCTTGCAGCAGTTTGTCAAAATGACACTAACAACTGTTTTTGTCAAAAGTACAGTCAAACCAAAAAAAATTCAGACACCAGATATAATTTTTTACTAGTGGATGCAGGACAATATAGTTAATTTATGTAAGTGGGGATAGCAAAATAAAGTAAACATATTACACCAAAAAAAATTTGTACAGTGGATTACCAGTAAAATTGATCAATTTGGGACCAAAAATATACAGACACTTTGACCTGATCATGTTTTGCATAAGTGTTTTTCTTTAATTGCTAATGCAATCTTTTACACCACAGACTGAACAAAATGAAGCATTGCTTGGTTGAGCTAAATTGGTATTATCTAATTGTGTACTTAAATTTAACAACTGACAGCTGATTGGTTGATTGTAATCCATTACATACCTTTCTATCCAAGTTATCTGACATTATCAAGATTCATTTGTTCTGACACAGTTTAACTCTGAGTTCTTGTCATATTTTATGACCATTTTCTAAACTATAGCGAATAAACTGTGATAATATGAGAAAATGTTGAAGGTGTCTGAATACATTTTGGTTTGACTGTATATGTGCAAAACATTATGTTCTTAGTGCTCCAAAGCACCAGAAAACACTTTATTTATTTGTTTGTTTGTTTGTTTGTATAGGTCTAGCAAAATAACCAAATAAAATTAAATAAAAAATAATTGTACATGGAGATTTACATCTCATGTCCCTAAAAAGTTTTTATTCATTTATTTAAAAAATCAAATCTAATAATAAATATTATCAATTAATTAGTACATAATATAATTAATAAATAAAAAATAAAATAAAGCCTACACGTTTTTTGACTCTTTTCCTTTAATCTAGTGCTTAATCTATAATTTAGTGGCAGATTTACTTAACCCTCTTTTGGCGTTAAAAACTACTGTCAGGATTTACTAAAGACATGCAGTGATAAAATAGCGTGGAAAAGGCATGGACACAGTAATTTTTGTGGCTTACCTTATTGCATATGTATTTGCAGGAGTTTCCCTTTCAGGTGCAAATTTATGGGAGGAGATTATTTAAATGAATCACGCAAGGTGATTTACTAACACTTGCGCTCGTAAATGTACTGGTTTGCACCCCAAAAAACACCAGACGTCTTAAACCAGACGCTAACTTGTACATTGTGTTGGTCATTATGTTAAAGGGTTAGTTCACCCAAAAATGAAAATTCTGTCATTAATTACTTACCCTCATGCCGTTCGACACCCGTAAGACCTCCGTTCATCTTCGGAACAGAAATGAAGATATTTTAGTTGAAATCTGATGGCTCTGAAAGGCCTCCATTGGCACAATGGCACTTTACACTCTTTACACTGGACTTTGTAACGATGTCTTTAATACCTTTTAAGGGTCTTGCCTAAAGATGTCGTTACAAAGTCCATCTCACTACAGTGGTTCTAAAATAACTTTATGAATCGGCGAGAATAGTTTTTGTGCGCCAAAAAAACCCTAAATAACGACTTACATAGTGATGACGATTTCAAAACAAGGCATCATGAAGCTTCGTTATTTAGGGTTTTTTTGCGCACAAAAACTATTCTCGCCGATTCATAAAGTTATTTTAGAACCACTGTAGTGAGATGGACTTTGTAACGACGTCTTTAGTACCTTTTAAGGGTCTTGAGAGTGTAAAGTGCCATTGTGCCAATGGAGGCCTTTCAGAGCCATCAGATTTCAACTAAAATATCTTCATTTCTGTTCCGAAGATGAACGGAGGTCTTACGGGTGTGAATTTTCATGTTTGGGTGAACTAACCCTTTAATGATCCAGGTGTGTCTGTGTGCTTTAATTTGTGCGTCATCAGTAGATCACGCGCAGAACTGTCCACTCCCATTTGTGCTTTTATGGAATTGCACTCTCACCCTAATTTGCCATGTTTAGTAAATCTGCCCCATAATCTACTGTTGTTATAAAATACTAAATGCTTCAATTTATGTCCTTTTAAGTTTGTTTACTCTTACATTCTTAAGGTATCGGCACCAAAGATGGTACGGCTGAAAAGGACAAAGATTTCAGAGGAAAGGCCCAGAAACAAGTCCAGTTTAACCCAGGTCAGACCACTGCTACCTGGAAGGTGCGCATCTTGTCGGACAGCCTGTACGAGCAGTCTGAGACCTTCCAGATTGTCCTGTCAGAGCCTGTCATGGGAGCACTGGAGTTCCCAGAGGCAGCAACGGTGGAAATTGTTGACCCCGGAGACGGTGAGCTCACAAAAAGACAAAGCATGGGATCCAGGTGCTGAGAATGGGTTAAGGTAGCAACAAAGATCAGTATGAGGCTTCAAAAGCCAGACTTTTTCAAACAAATTTCATCTTTAAACAAGCAATCTTAGACTTCAGCCAGTCATTAGACATGTTGATTTAACATGAACTATGTTTGGTCTAACATAGGTCATGTGTTTAGTCTTGGGTATTTAATCTAAGGACATTTTAACTGTTCAAAAGTTTGGGAATGGTAAGATTTTCTCTTATGCTCAACAAGTCTGCATATATATTTGATCAAAAATACAGTAAAAAGAGTAATATTGAGAAATATTGTGTATTGTCAGCCTTCAGTGTCACATCATCCTTGCAAAATCATTCTAATACATTGATTTGGTGCTCAAGATACATTTCTTATTATTATCCATGATGAAAACATTTGTGCTGCTCGTGATAAAAAAAAATTCTGGATTCTTTGATAAATAGAAAGTTCTAACAGTGTTTATTTGAAATATAATTTATTTTAACAATATAAAAGTCTTTATTTTTGTTCAATTTAATGTTCATGCTTTTTGGATCTTTAATTTATTGTTCATGCATTCTTGCTGAGTAAAATTATTCTTTTCTTTAAAAAATCTTACCCCAAAATATTGAACAGTAGTGTATATATTTGTGGATTTCTGATATCAGGCTGGCAAATCAAATGACAACATTAAAGTCAACTCAAAACAGCATTCACAACCTATTTTACTGCTGTAAGCTGAATTATTTCTGAGAGAAACAGAGGAAAGAATGTTGGACAGGACTTGATTTTATCAATTAGGAATTAATTGGATTTTTTCAGTGGTTGGAGGGGATGGGTTGAAAAAAAAAAAATAGTCAGGCAAAAAAGGAAAGTCTACACGGACTTTATCACCTACAACAATGAAATGCTCATAATTGTATTAAGTTAGTAAACCGGGTCAGTTTATGTTAGCTTTAATAGTACATTCAATTAATGAAATGAGGAATATTACATTTTATATTTTATTTGCTGAGTGAGTGTTACTTGAATGTAATGCAACAATTTGTGTATGAGACAAAGAATTTGACCAGGAAAAAGAAAAAATGTGGAGAAGGAGTATCGGTGGGGGCAGGCATCACAGCTGTCACCCCTCTGTACATTAATCATAGCATGATATCTCCAGGACATCTGAATAACATCCTGGTTCCTCCTCTTCAAAACAGAGCAGCCAAGCCTCTGATGGCAGGATCTACGGCTGGTTTAGCAGGAGCAGTCCCTTTGTTCTCTTATCTGACTGAATGAGCTTTATCCATAGAGCTTACATTTACACTGCGAATCTCACACCTGAAGTCCCTAAAATATCTTGTGCTCTTTCCTGCTATTACAAAAATTAACAAAATAGTCCTAGTATTTCTTTCTTTTTCTTTTTCTTTTTCTTTTTTTTTTTTTACATATAGTGTTACAGTGGTTGTTGTGGACATTTTAGGCCTATCATACGGCATAGTTAAGAGAATTTAAAGGCACAATATGTAAGATGTTTGGATTAAAATATCCAAAGACCACTAGACAAATTTTATAAATTTTGTTGACTCACATTATCCCAAAACGTTTACAAGAAAATAAGCAATTTTAACCAGGACACAGACTGTGTCCATGCATCGCCCATTAATAACATCATACCTGCGTACCCTTGATTTCCGTATGTATTTTGTAGAAACCATGGAAACACCAAAGACGCTTTAATATATTGTGTTTTTTATTTGACAGGTGAGCAACTGTTTGGATACATTCATCAACAAAAAACAAATCATTGTTAGAGCTCAACACAGTTAGTCTTATTGTTTAAATCTAATTTTCTTGATTTACCGCAAGTACCATATTTTCCAATGCCTAATATCGATCTAGCTTGTGCAACAAGTGTCTAGTAGCCGCCGAGGAATGCACAGAGCAGCATTATAACACACACAAATGTATCTAATGTGATATAACAGCGCTGCGTTACCACACATATGCATGACAGGAAGAAGCGGAAGCAGCCGTCTGTGGCATAATAAAAGCTCTGCGAAATCAAGGCATCAGCAAGCTACTTTGTTTTGAATAAGTGACCTCTAACTGCAAAAAATTACATATTGTGGCTTTAAGTATTTTACCCATACTGAATGTAGGCTCAAGGATGTACTTGTCCTCAACAGCTAAGAGACACGTCAGTGAAAAACAAGAAACAGTTGATTTGTGAGGAGAGCAATCTCATTTTCTAAAGTCAAAATAAAATAGAACTCCACAATAAATCAAGGTCGACACAACAGCCTGTCTACAGACACTCAAGTCTCAGTTAAGCTCAAGTGCTCAAAAAGAGCACAAGTAACCAATATCCTTCAAAAAATGTAATGTAGCCTTCTTGACAAGTTTGGGTAAGAAAATAGCACAATATATAGTACCTTCAATGCTATGTAGATATCAATATTGCTTCTTTTGTAGCAGAAATAAACTGCTGCAGAAGATATTTATATATAAGATACATTATTTAAATATTATTTAAATATTGAAATGTACATAATAATTATACACAGTACACACATATATATTATGTAAACACAAACTTTTATTTTGGATGCAATTAATCGCGATTAATCGATTGCCCATATAAACGGTCCATATAAATTTATATATATATATATATATAAAACAGCAAACGCTCATTCATCAAAGATCAAGTTCCCTTTCAGTCGGTCACGTTCGACGTACGTCGGAACTGACCGACGAATTGGGATCTGTCTTCAGAGACCAGTCTACTTTGAGCGTATTAGAAACGAGCCAATTGTATTGGCATGCGGTCCACGCACCGCCCCGCACCGCGGGTATAAACACGGAAGTGGAGTACCGCATATTGCTTTTTTAACTTCGGAGCCGAACGGTTTGCTGTATCAAGCTGTTTCTGCGAAGAGTGTTTAAACGAGTCTCGAGGAGGATCGCTCTCTTACCTGGGTGCTGGTGTGACGGCGCGAGTCAGCGAGCGGCCGCTGCAACATACACTTGTTCCTATGTTGGTTGGCTGGGCGTTTCCGTTCTTGAGTGCTCACATGCAGGCTTGCAATCGGACTGCTGTGAGCCGCGGTCATCTCCCTGAGCGCTTCAGCACTTCTAAAAGAGCATTTCCTTCTAAAAAGAGCAACACGGTTTGACCCTGCGTCTTTTTCAAGATGTCATTCAAACCGTGTGTTTCTGGATGCAGTTGTTTCCTGTCCTCATTTGACGGCCACGATCTCTCTCGCATATAAACATGTGAGATTGCGTTCGTGGGTGATCCGCGTTCTCCCAGGAGAACGTGGTCACGTCGGCGCGTTGTTCGGGCTCGAGCGTTCAGCGTGCCGTGTGCCGTCTGGCGCCGGCTGACAGCGGGGGTTGCCACGGCAACCCAGCGCGTCACTCGGTCCTCTGGTGTGACTGTGATACCTCAAACGGGGTTGAGTCCCATTGCTTATTCCCCGATCTAGTTCCTTTTCTGGTGCACCGGAAAAGGTCTACTTTGGCTAATAAGTCTTGGTGGCCTGAGGATTATAGTGGGGCTTCCCCGCCGGGTACATTCCCCGTGGGCCCCCACTCCTCTATTGCATCACAAGCATGCTGAGACTTTGTTCGTGGGTGGTTCATGTTCCCTTATGAGAACATGACCACGTCGGCGCTTTGTTCACCGTGCCTCTTCTTGGAGGCTTGAGTGTTCAGCGCGCCGTGTGCCGTCAAGTCGGACGGCCACGCTCATTGTCTCACATGCCTGCTGGTAGCTTACGGATGGGATTGCTGGTCCTTTTTTGAAAAAAGGGGGGACCTAGCGTTTCATTTGGGGCTCTGGCGGAGGACAGATGTCAATTGCTGCATCGGAGAGAGGGCTGTTATGCGCTGGAAATGATGATGCTGAGTTTCCCACTATAATAGTGTGCTCATGCTGAATCAGATTCAGAGTTGACAGCCATGCTTTCTGGGGTGGCTGCCCGGATGTGCATTGGAAAAACTTAGCAGTGTGGAACTATTTGGTGCCAAAATATGGAACGCCAAAAGGGCCATAATGGGCCTGCATGCAAGAGGGTAGTCCCGTCCCAGGGGTTATGCAGGAACTGCGTGTTGTGATGGACCTCGCCCTCCGGGTGACGGAAGTCACTGCACGCTCCCTGGGTCAGGCGATGTCCACACTAGTGGTCCAGAAAGCTGGGGCTAACCTGGCAGATATGCGTGAGCCCGACAAAGTTCGGTTCCTCAACGCCCCTGTCTGTCAGGCTGGCCTCTTCGGCGACGTCATCGAGAACTGTGCCCAGCAGTTCTTGGTGGCCCAGAAGCAGGTGGAGGTAAAAAATAATAATTAAAATAAAAAAATAAAAAAATTAAAAAAAACTTCCTGCCACGACGACCAGCTGCTGCCTCCACCCAGTCGTTGTCCGCAGCACCTCCATCTGCTTGTCGCCGAGGGTGTCTCCCTGCGTCCGCCTCCGCCCCTGCTAAGCCAAGCAGCAGCCTCCACCCCAGCAGCCCAACCCGTCCAGGGTCCCGCAAAGTCCGCTGGCAAGCACAAGGGCAAGCGGCCCTGAAACGGGCAGCCCAGCAAGAGGGGAACTGCTCAGGGAGTCGGTGTCCGCACCCCTCCCGCCCCCGGAGGAGGACCGGGGGGAGAATATATTTTTCGGTTTCGGTCCTGCCGCTGGCTCTCCGGAGTCCAGCGGTACCCACGTTCTCAGAGCAGTTTCCTTTGTCCCTGGGCCCAGAGAGGCTCAAGCCGGCTGTGTGCGACGCCCCCGGGCCTTGCCACTCCTGGCTTCCCCTCTCTTCTTCGCCAGGGGGTGGTGTGAGGCTAGAGGACGCCCCCGGGCCTTCTCTCCCACACACTGCCCCACCCTGGAACGATCAGACCCACTCCGGGTCGCCTCCGGGCCGTCCGGGTTGGGTCTGAGCGTTCCACCTCGCTGCCCCACCCCGGGTACGTCTGTGGTGCCATTGGTCCCGCTTGTACGGCTTCTGGGGGCCTGGCTAAGAGAGCCCCCAGACCGTCTCGCTGGCTCATCCGTACTATCAGACTCGGCTACGCGACTCAGTTCGCGTACCGGCCTCCCAAGCACAAGGGCATCCTCTTCACCTCCGTGCGGAGCAGTGATGCCCATGTCTTGCGTTCAGAGATCGATGTCCTACTGGCGAAGGACGCGGTCGAGCCGGTTCCTCCAGCCGATATGAAGTCGGGGTTCTACAGCCCCTACTTCATTGTACCCAAGAAAGGCGGTGGGTTACGGCCAAATCTTGGACCTGCGTGTTCTGAAACGGGCCCTGCACAAGCTTCCGTTCAGAATGCTAACGCAGAAATGCATTTTCGAATGCATCCGTCCCCAAGATTGGTTTGCAGTGATCGACCTGAAGGACGCGTACTTTCATGTCTCTATTCTCCCTCGACACAGACCGTTCTTATGCTTTGCGTTCGAGGGGAAGGCATATCAGTACAAAGCAGTTGTGCGAACACAGGGACCTGGTGCTCCGTCACCTCAGCCTGTTGGGCCTTCGGGTCAAACGAGAGAAGAGCAAACTCTGTCCCACGCAGAGGATCTCTTATCTCGGCATGGAGCTGGATTCGGTCAATCGGACTGCGCGCCTCACAGAGGAACGAGTCCAGTCAGTGTTGAACTGCTTGAATACATTCAAGAGCAGGACGGCGGTCCCACTGAAATTCTTTCAGAGGCTCCTGGGGCATATGGCATTTGCAGCCGCGGTAACGCCGCTCGGATTGCTTCATATGAGACCGCTTCAGCGCTGGCTACACGACCGAGTCCCGAGGTGGGCGTGGCAGAGCGGCCAGTATCGGGTCCCAGTTACCCCGTACTGTCGCCAAACCTTCAACCCTTGGTCCGACCCCTCGTTCTTACGGGCCAGAGTGCCCTTAAGACAGGTGTCCAGGCATGTTGTGGTATTCACAGATGCCTCAGCCACGGGTTGGGGGGCCACGTACAATGGGCATGCAGTCTCGGGTCTGTGGACGGGGCCCCAGCTGCATTGGCATATCAATTGCCTGGAGTTAATGGCAGTACGTCTTGCGCTAAGTCGCTTCAAGAAGCTGCTTCAGCACAAACACGTACTGGTCCGCACGGACAGCACTCCGGCCGTTGCGTACATCAACCGTCAGGGTGGTCTGCGCTCCCGTCGCATGCTCCAACTCGCCCGCCACCTCCACCTGTGGAGTCAGAAGCATCTGAGGTCGTTTTGTGCCATTCACATCCCAGGTGTGCTGAACCAGACAGCCGACAAGCTCTCTCGTCAATGTCCACTTCCGGGAGAGTGGCGACTCCACCCCCGGAGCGTCCAGCTGATATGGGATCTTTTCGGAGCCGCACAGGTAGACCTGTTTGCCACTCCGGACTCGTCCCATTGCAAGTGGTACTATTCCCTGAACGGGGGATCCCTCGGCACAGATGCACTGGCGCACAGCTGGCCCCGGGACCTACGCAAATTTGCGTTTCCCCCTGTGAGCCTTCTAGCACAGACTCTGTGCAAGGTCAGGGAGGACGAGGAGCAGGTCTTGCTAGTTGCGCCCTACTGGCCCAACCGGACCTGGTTCCCCTCTACGAGGCGCCTCTATGCCCTGAAGTGGAACCTGTTCGTTGAGTGGTGTTCTTCTCGCCAGAAGACCCCCGGAAGTGTTCGATTAATGTTGTGCTTTCTTTCCTACAAGATGGGTTGGAGCGAAGGCTGTCTCCCTCCACCCTGAAAGTGTACGTCGCAGCAATAGCGGCGTATCACGATGTAGTTGAAGGTAAAACCTTAGGGAAGCACGACTTAATCGTCAGGTTCCTCAGAGGTGCGAGGAGACTAAATCCTCCTCGTTCTATCTCGCTACCCTCTTGGGACTTAGCCCTGGTGCTCAGAGCACTTCAGGGCCCTCCTTTTGAGCCTTTGCAGTCCGTTGAGTTAAAAATCCTGTCTATGAAGACGGTACTCCTGACTGCATTGGCCTCAATCAAGAGGGTGGAGGACCTGCATGCGCTTCGGTCTACGAATCGTGCCTAGAATTCGGGCCCGGTAACTCTCACGTCATCCTGAGACCCCGGCCTGGATACGTGCCCAAGGTTCCAACCACTCCCTTTCGGGACCAGGTGGTGAACCTGCAAGCGCTGCCCTCGGAGGAGGCAGACCCAGCCCTGGCTTTGTTATGTCCCGTCCGCGCTCTTCGCGCTTACGTTGACCGGACACAAAGCTTTAGGACCTCAGAGCAGCTCTTCGTCTGTTATGGAGGCAGCAGAAGGGAAAGGCTGTCTCCAAGCAGAGGTTAGCCCACTGGATAGTGGATGCTATCGTCTTTAGCGTACCAATCGCAAGACGTGCCTTGCCCGTTCGGGTTGCGAGCGCACTCCACAAGGAGTGTTGCCTCCTCCTGGGCGCTAGCTCAAGGCGCCTCGCTGACAGACATCTGTAGAGCTGCGGGCTGGGCGACACCTAACACGTTCGCTAGATTCTATAGCCTCCGTGTGGAGCCGGTTTCTTCCCGTGTACTCGCCTCCAACGGCAGGTAGACGTGAAGTGCCCGTTCCTGTGTCGGCTTGCTACGCCACTCCCGCCTATGGCCGGATTCGTGCGTTTATCTTCTCCAGTTGTGTTCCAAAGAAATGGTGAACCCTGTCGAGCTCCTCCGTCACCCCTTCGGTGTCAGACGTTGCGGCCGTCTGACGCCAGGCCTGTACCCGTATGCTTGTGGAACGTGTGTGTAGGCTGGGTTCCATATGTGTTGGTCCCCTCACGGCGACCCCATATGTGTATTTCCACGGTACCTGCTACCCTACTCGGCTAGCCCCGTGTCTTTCCCTTGACAGAGCCCCGCTCTGTCATCTCTGGGTGTGTTCTTTCCCCCCTGGGACCAGGTTGGATCCACCCCAGAGACTGCCATATGTTGCACTACCCTGATAGGTTAGTCCTTATGAGTATTCCACCTTTCCTCCCTTGGAGGACGTGGCTCCGCAGCGTTCCATCTCCCTGAGACTGGCACGCTTCCCAGCGTTATCCAGTAGTCACGCAGAGTGGGTCTTGCAGGAACAGCAGTGACTGACCTTCCCTGCCGGGAGCCCTAACTCCCACTCCAACATAGGAGTGGTCCAGTGAGCTCAGGCAGGGCGCTGGAAGGGCCAGCATCTCTGGCGTGTTGGTAGGGATCCCAATTCGTCGGTCAGTTCCGACGTACGTCGAACGTGACCGACTGAAAGGGAACGTCTCGGTTACGTATGTAACCCTCGTTCCCTGAAGGAGGGAACGGAGACGTACGTCCCGTCGCCAGGTGCTGTGCTTCCGCTGAAGGGCAGAGTCACTTATTCGGCTCCTCAGTTGGAAAAGCAATATGCGGTACTCCACTTCCGTGTTTATACCCGCGGTGCGGGACGGTACGTGGACCGCATGCCAATACAATTGGCTCGTTTCTAATACACTCGAAGTAGACTGGTCTCTGAAGACAGATCCCAATTCGTCGGTCAGTTCCGACGTACGTCTCCGTTCCCTCCTTCAGGGAACGAGGGTTAGATACGTAACCGAGACGTTTTCGATCTTTTCTATTTTTATTTCAGTGTTTAATTAAGAGGATAACATTACATAGTCTAGTTGTGCTTGAGTGTAAAGATTGATGGAGCAGGGTACATAACGTTCATTTGACATTTATAAATTGCTGTGGTAAGCCTGTGTTATTCCCTTGCACAAGGACATAAAATCAACTAAATGCCTCAGTCTGAAAGGTTCAATCTCATTTAATTATCTTCTGCCTCTAAGTGCAAAGAAAGCTTCAGATTTGAACAAAGCATATAATCAAGTTTTTAATGTCGTTTTCTGAAAGAAAAGCCAGTTAGTGTCCTTAGAGAGCTGCTCAGCCATATATTGTCCCAATACTCCCTGAAAGTCAAGTCTTATACGGATAAAGGGGTTTCATTTAATTGAAATGGTGACCGTGAAGATGCCAAATGTTTTTAACCCACAAATACATGGAGCTTAACACACCATAGTATTAACTGTCATGCTTTTCTTCAGGGCTACTCGTATGCCTGCTATTGTTTTATCCATCGCCAACTCTTCTGATAAGAGTTTTTATTTGTATCTCTCCCACTACAATTACTTATCATGAATCTTAGGTCTGTCAAATTATAAAGTTCTGAACTTTTTGACAGCAGCTGTGAGAGATCAATCGCACATAAAAAATACAGAAATAGAAACTTAAGTTACTCATGCATTTTTAAAAGGTTAGAAACTTTGGTGTTTGTTTGAAGACATAAATGTCAAGCTTTGACAGAACTTCAGGTCTGAAACACAGCTGAATCCATCTGGACCCATGAAGCTCCTCACAGAATGAGGATTTCAGTAACTCTTTTCTTTCTTTGTCTATAAAGTTGTGTCATTTTATGTGCATTCATGTTAAATGTGATTTGCTTTTTGCCCTAGAATCCACAGTGTTCATCCCCTTGGCTACATACCTGATTGAGGAAGATATTGGAGAACTTCTGATTCCTGTGCGAAGATCTGGAGATGTCAGCCAAGAGCTCATGGTGGTCTGCTTCACACAACAAGGTGAATTATGATTGGAGCTGAATGAAATAATCAAATTTAGGTTAATATACTAAATACAGTAATATACTAAATATACTAAACTTTCAAGCATCAGATTTCTTCAACTACAGTACACGTTTAGACTTTAAAGTGGCATTCATCCCTGACTAAACCTGTGAGATTTGTTTTGAATGCTCAAAACTTTCTCTAATCTTCCCTTTATCCTCTTCCGTGCAGGTACAGCCAAGGGCACGGTTCCCACCATGGTGCTCTCCTATTCTGACTTCATTTCCCGACCCGAGGAACACCACAGTGTGCTGCGTTTCGATAAGGGCGAGACAGAGAAGCACTGCCGTGTGGTCGTCATCGATGACTCACTCTACGAGGCAGAGGAAAGCTTTAATGTCACCCTCAGCATGCCCATGGGCGGCCGTCTGGGTCAGGAGTTCTCCACCACCAGAGTGACCATCTTGCCTGATGCAGATGATGGTGAGATGCTTTCACTGTGTTGGATTTGTTTGGCATGCTTGCTGTTTATATTTCAGTTTGGTAATATTGTTTCAAAAAGAGAGGGTAGATTGAGGTCGATGATCATTAACAAATATAAGCAACTTTTCCATTGGGATTAAGTTCTGCAGTACATGGAAAAGGAGTTTGTCACAGTTGCAGGACCTTTTGAGTGGGATTTAACTTAATTAGTAGTGTTTTGCACAGCTTAAGCAATGCACACAAAGACTGGATAATTGTTTTAATAATATTCAAATATTTATGAGCTCTCTGAAGTTTTTAGGCAGGGCATCTTATTAAACAAACTATTCTTTTAAATCTTTGGGGCACTAGCAGGTTGAAAACATTTTCTCGACAGGTGCTTCCATTTGAGGCAGCAGTCTGGGAAGCTGTCGGAGGCTTTGTTTTAACACAGTCCCGTTGCGATCTAGCACATAAATTTAAAGGCAAGATCACACTGAATGTTTAATCTAAATTCATAGGATTTATTGAACACCACAGCAAACCTTGAAACGATTTTCCAGCCATAATTCCTGAAGTATGAAAGCAAAGAATGGTGCAGCCTCACCTTAAAGTGGGGAGAATGGATTATTTAGTCTGTAGAGAGAGTTATTATTCCAGTATGTTGTTTTGGATTTCTTTCTTTCTTTTTCGTGCATGAAAGAGCAACCTGTCTGAACCTTTCAGAGTGAAGCTGTGCTTAAAAAAATGGGGTAGATTTTAATTTAATTATAAGTATATAAATTTAATTGTTTGGATTTAAATATTTGAACATAAACAATTCAATTAAATTAATAAAATGAAAATGTTGTTATCATCACTATATGTGTGAAGAACTGACATTGGGTGAGCAATATGAAAGTGAATAGAAGATGGCATCATTTTCTTTTTTAGATGAACTATCCTTTTTTTATGATAAACAAAACGTATATAACAGACCATCATGTATATTTTATCGTTAAGGCTTCTTCACACCAGTGTCATTATCTTCCGCGCTTATCACCAACATTTAACACCTCATGACTAAACAAAGGGCACCAATGTGAGTGTGCACCAGGGCTGGTCTAGGGAGAAAATCTGGCCCTGTACAAATGCAGCCCATCCGGCCCATGAGTTCACGCGTGAATGTTTTGCTGGGGTTAGAGCCTTAAATTGGAGTAAATACTTTCATAAATAAAACAGGACAGAAACAAATAATACTTATTATTGAATTTACTGCAAATACAGTAATATTTAATTAATATTTAATTTGTATCACATAGAAATGCACTTGATAGTATAAGGCACTGAGCTAGTATGCCGTAAAGTAAATTCACTGCTCATTCCAAACCTGTATGACTTTCTTTCTGTAGAACGTAAGATAATTTGAGAAATGTCTAAAAAAAAAAAAAACAGTAACATTGGTAAAGAGTTAAGTTAACTCCTAATTTATGTAAAACAGTGATATTTAGATTTCATCAAGCTCTAATTTAATTAACATTTACTTCAATTAAAATTAAAAAGTTCAACTATTAGTAAGATGGTAGTCAAAGATAAACCATGCTCCTCGTTACCATGGTTTCTAAAATAAATGAATAAATAATATACAATTTGTAATACAAAATTGTGTAAACATGTTGTAACTACGAAACTATGAAAGAGATTTATCTTCCCCAATATTTAATATAGGCCTATATGTAATAACAGCAACATTTTTAAAGCTACACTGTGTAACTTTTTTAGTTTATTCTTAGCTAAAAACACTTAGTTCTTTCAAAAATAAATGTGCTCATTAATGTATATTTACTTCTTTCAAGTAATAAAGTATTCTCGTAAGTTTATAATATGCCATTGAAAATACATGCGGTAATGGGTTCGAATGCGGGTCGCCATGTTGCCCCTTCATCTTGAAAGTACATTAGCCAAAGAGGGTCATACCCGTGAATTCAAGCTTCGCCTTCGCGTTTTAACACTCGATGGCACCGTGTCGAATGTGGACGAGGTCGAACTGGAAGCCATATTAATCTTGGATTAAATCGGCCACCGTAGGAGTTAAAACGAAATCGGAATTGAGAGGAAGAGAAACTAATATTCACTGGATGGTCATATACCTTTTCACCGCTAGATGGGGGAAAACATCACACAGTGTAGCTTTAATAAATACATTTCTGTCAAAACACCATATTTCTACAGTGTTCATAGCTGCAAGGTAAATTATAATAAGGGTGCTGGATTGACAAGTTCCCTCGTCGTCTTGCAGTTTATATGGTCGTGACTGCTTTCAGCAGATTCACCACACAAAAAAAAACTGAATGAATCAAGCGACTTGCACAGTTTATCACTTGAAAGAGTGGCAGAAATGCAGCGCACGTTCCATTTGCATTCAGGCGCGGTATGTGGATGCACGATTTAATCCAATATTAACAGGAAGTAAAGCCATTTCCTCACAAATTTGGAGTTTTTGCCTTTTGTAGTTACACATGCGCTGCATTTTAAAAACAGTACCTAATATAGTGGAGGGGGATCTCCCTCGCTTCACTGATCGGCCCACTACTCGACCGGCCCACCGGGAAAGTCCCGGTGCTCCCTATGGTCAGTACATGCCTGGTGTGCACTGCACACCGACGTGCAAAACGGCAGGCATAAAAGCATAATTAAAAAAGAAAACGCATCAGGTTTGTTTTTTTGGTTTGACGCGCCAACTAATGAGATTGCCGCTTTTGTTCGCGTGCCTGGAGCTGCTGAAATTACAGTAGGCCTAAATCAAGATGGTGGCGCTCCGCTCAAGCACAAAACCGAGCACACATTGATACTTAAGAAGACAACGACGAAGAGGAAGTAAGTAGACAAAAAAGATGCAACGAGGCTAGATGAATGTAGAGCTTTGTCCGAACACAAATGCCAAATGCCACATAATCTACAAAATTCTCGATAAGAGGGAGTTGTTATGGAGAGGAATTGCTGATCAAATAGGATTCGATGTGAGTTTCAATCGAATCCTATTTGATCTGTAATCAAATCAAAAGCGACATCTGCCGCCAGTGAGTGAATTTTCACATTCACTCTGCACATCGGGAGTAGAAAAATGCTTGGGTATGAATACAAAAATGTCTCGAAAAATGCTGGCGATGAGCGCGCGCGATAAGTGCCCCCGAGTGCACAAGGCTTTAAAGTTCAATTTGATTTAATATGACATTAAATGTGCAGCAAAAAACAGGACTATCCAATATGAAGTAGAAAGCAGCTTTCAGTCATGTGCCCACGTGCATCTGTGCCCCAGAAAGCACCTTATCGCTCATCTCCAGGCATAGTTACAGGTGCTGTTCTCTATCAGATCTCCCCACGGTGCCTCTTTGTTCAGCAACACCTCCGGGCCTCCCCTCCCCTCACAGCTGCCCGGCTATCTCCTGAGACTGATGCTTATCCTGCACAGACAGGGTAGACTGGAAGTAAAAGATCCAACAAAAACCGCTGATTTTTAATTTCTACCTACATGAAACTCAGATTCTGTTGGGGAAAAGGAGCCCTCAAGTTTGTGGGAGGTCTGAAATATATTTGCATTTACGCACACACACACACATGCCAGAAGAAAAAACTTCGGCAAATTAAATTTATTCAGTTTGTGTTTGATGTATAACAGCGTTTGAAGTAATTTGGTTTATACAAGCAAATCTTTCATTAAAAATCTCATGGAAAACAAAACAGTAGGGAAATCAGATGATGGACAGCTTATGGATTGAAGCTCCCCTATCTCTGGGCAATTGAATCGTGGATAAGGCTGATTTAATTACTATTTATGGCAACATTTTATGGTGTTTAAAGTGTCCTTCTTTTTAGAGGACAGAGGTTACATGCCTGAAATTCCCACCAGTTGGTCGTTGCAATGTAATTCAAACCGCTGCGTGTCGAAACGGCGTGTTTGAGACTCCAGGGTCAGCTCCGAAGGCGTCAGCACAACTGTGGTGCCACGTTGATATCTCTGTCAGAATTTTTATGAGGGTCGACCTCAGAGACTCTTTTTCAATCTATAACTCTGTCCAGAATGTCACCAAGCCATTCCAAATGTAAGGAAAGTGAAACATTGACAGGAGAGAGGGGGGGGGGGGGGGTGTCAAGTGACTGAAATGGTGACCATTTCATTACAGCTGCTTTACTGATTACTGAAAAGGTGATAATTGACCATGTTTGCAGATAGATAGATAGACAGATAGATAGATAGATCTGTAGATCGGTAGGTTGATTGGTTGACTTTTGCGCCAACAGAAATAGGACACAAAAAATGTTTTTTGCACTTTTTCAGTTTTACTTCAGTTCATGAGTTTCAAGGTGACGTAAATGGCAATTTACGCATATCAGTTCGCAGGTTGATCCTATTTCTTACGGGTGATTTGTCAAGTATAAACACACAGGGTGGAGGACAGCACTGCCTTGTAGAAACTGGCTTTGTTTGCATCTTCATTGTTATCTTGTTTTCCAGTCCAGATTCTTGGCTGATGTCAAGAATTTCAGCAAGGAGAAAAAAAAGAGAGAAAGAGACGAAAACATCGCCTGGAGCTACTGTCTGACAGCAGTGCTCGTTCGCCTTTGCAAATGACGCATACACCTGAAACCTGATCGACTGTTTTTAGAAAAGACAGCACCGTGTCAGCTTATTGAGTGCCACCTACTTAGAGTACTCAGAGCACGCACAGCAGCAACACTGGGTAAAAATAGCCTGCTTACATTGGACTTTAATGTGGTGGGTTTTTTTTTGGTGGTTTTCATTGATAGATAGACAGACGGATGAACAGATGGACAGAGACACAGACAGACAGACAGATAGACAGATAGACAGACTTTAGTTTCAGTAGGCCTACTACTACTCTATTCTGTCTGTACTGAGTTTCTCAAACACGTTTGTTTTACTCTCCAGTTTGGGACGTTCTATTGATTTCTTTTGTTTTTATACTGAGCTTATAGTGAGAAAAGGGTAATTTCGGTTTTCTAACTTTACTTCTGAACCTAACTCTAAAGGCCTGTTCACACCAAGGACGATAACAATGAAGATAACGATAAAGATAAAGTTCTAAAAATCATTCTCAATATTAAAGAATAGCAGAGTTCACACCACAACTACAATGATAAAGAGAAACAATATTGTTGGAATCCTTTTCAGAGCTATTTTATCCAGCTGATGAATGATAAAAACATTGACAGCCAATCAGAATCCATCCTGCTGTAACGAGCTCGAGCATTTAAAGTGACAGACAAACACGAACTTAGAATAAACAGAACGACATCGTCCTCTTGTGTGGACGCTAATATAGTTATCTTTATAGTTATCCTCTTGGTGTGAACGGGCCTTTATACAGACCTTTTCAGGTTTTACTATTCTTGTATTTGGTCCTCACAAGCCTTTTGTTATTGTATTGGTAACTAAAATCAGCTGGCAACATCACATTTAGAAAATCTGCGTGTTGATAACGAGTGTGGTGGGGACGTGTTCTTGCACGCTGCAGTAATTGCTGCTGGATATGGTAAAAATCACCCTCGTGAGCGAAGAGAAAGAACTGTGCGTGAGTTATTGTAACTGTAAAACAAGAGGATACTTGTACCTAAGGATCAGGCTCACTAATATGCTGCTTGATGTCAGGCAGTGAATGTTTGTTGGTCTAATAAAGCTATGATTATGGATGGACCACTTGGAGGGATGGACCACTTGGAGAGAGAGATTGGAAGTATCCGGAGAGAGCAAAATGAATGTAGGTGGCTGTCTGTCTGGAGCCTATTATTAAGATTCAGTCTTCAGCCTGGAGGAGACAAGGCAGATGACCTGTGGTGAAGTTAGTGATTGAGGGAATCCTGTTAGATTCCGTTTCCTTCCTCATCCGTTTGTCCTGGTTGTACATTATTTAAAGAAAAATTTTAACTTTTTTTTTTTTTGCGGTTGAATAAATGTGACCTGCTTTTTTGCAAGACAATTACCTGTCCTGGTGCTTTTTTCAAGAAAATTACCTTTTCAGTCATTTCAGACTCATTGGAGAGCTCCTGTGGAAAGGTGTACAATGTGTTCTCACTGAAAAACACTTAGCGCTGTGCTAATGTGTTCTGCCATTTTCTTCCACCCAGAGGTCTTTGCTTTTTATAAATGCTGTCGCTCTGTGGGAATGCTAAGGAAAGTTCAAGCGCACAAACGTGTCTGTGCGTAGATGTGTGAACCGCTCACCAGACTCCCAGGATACATTCTGCCAAGCTCCCCAGGCTAACACCAAGTGTTTAAATCAGATGTACACTGTGCTATACATGTACATATACATATACATATACATTCATATACATGTGTTTGAGTGTGTACTTGTTTAACCTACATTGTGAGGACCAAATGTCCCCACAAGGTTAATAAAAACTCAGCTCCCCTACTTGTGCACCAGCCAGCGGTCCCCACAAGGTAAACGAATTAATAAACCTGCTAAATATTTTTTTTTTTAAATGTAAAAATGCAGAGGGTTAGGGTTATGGGATAGAATATACGGTTTGTACACTAGAAAAACATTACGTCAATGGATAGTAATGGATAGTCCCCACAAAGAAAACTAATGTTTTGCTGCGTGTGTAAAATGTATTACAATTTAAAAATGTTGTGAAAAAGAGAAATTCCATCAGTGGGAATGTCACAATAAACATTATTTTAGAAATAGGAAGAAATATTTTATGGTTAAGAAATTATAGTCTTTGAAATGATTGTATTTCCCTGCTTTGTTTTGGATTTTTCCACCAGGAGGTTTAATTACAGAGAGTTGAAATGAGGTGAGAGGGAGCTGTGCATTCATGTCTCCTGGTTATGTCCATGTTAAAAGGTTGTTGGCTGTAGTTACTTTATAGAGCAGCTTTTGACCAAAGTGGTCAAATGTGCAGTGAAGTAAAATGCCAGTTAAGAGTGTCAGAGCGTACTAAAGGCTACAGGGCAGATAATTCAAGTTTTGGAAAGATAATGTACCTAAATGCAGATCCTTTAAAGAAAAGAAACCCCTCAGTAGTTCAAATTTATCCCACTAGCACCATGGCAGACTGCCACACGGGTAACCTAATCCACTCTGATGCGCCTGAGTTTGGGTTTGGGTCGTGTAGGAGCCAATGGTTTGCCTTTCAGTTAATGGATGGTGGTGCTTTGAAGCTGACTGTTTGTACCTTTTACAAATGAACCATATCTGATTGTGGGAGCAGTGAGACACACTAAAATGCACCCACGCAACAAGCAAAACCAAAGCACTCATTTTATATCACCTTCCGATCGCCCACAGTACTTTATGTCTCTGCTGGGACAGGCTCTGGCAATGCCAAGACACATCATGCAGTTATATTTAATGTGTCTCTAAGACCTAGATAAAGCTGGAGATAACTGCCTCACTGTTTTTCTGAAGTGTACATTTTATAATGGGATTTTCACATCATGAACAATTTTCGCCCTTGGACACAATGCTCTAGGCAGTGCCTAAAGACACATTAGCCCCCTGTGAGTTTTTACACAACTTCACACGATTGTTTTGCACGTTTTATTGCAGGTGAAGCATGTAAACTTTTTTTTTGTGAGTTTAAGTTTAGCCTTTGATCATTAATGCAAGTTGTTTCAGCACATTAAAAAGGAAATTTGAAACTATTATTACTATTACTCATACTTAAGCAATACTAATCAGCTGCATTGTGATGGCAAGTTTGGAATAGAAAAGCACCACTCTTAAGGGTTTTCAGGGTCATTGTGATTTTTTTTAAAGCTTATTATAGGCTCTTATGCTTACCAAGGCTGCATTTATTTGATCAAAAATACAGGAAACACATTATGTGAAATATTATTACAATTCAAAATAGCTATTTTCTATTTGAATATGTTTTTAATGTATTTTATTCCTGTGTTGGCAAAGCTGAATTTTCAGCAGCCATTACAGCAGCCTTCTGTCTTCAGTGTCACATGGTCCTTCAGAAATCATTCTGAGTATTTATTCATTATGATGATGATTTTTTTAAAACCAAATATTAAATTCTGTCATGTTAACTTACCTTCATGTTATTCCAAACCTGTGTGAAATATTTTGCAGAATGTCCAAGCTGCCCTGTTCATTCACGATCACATTAAATTTGAACTAAACGTTTGAACATTCAGTTAGTTATCAATCAAAATACATGCATTCAGATGTCAAACTTGGGATAATGTGGCATGGGATATTTTGAACTGTTTCTGTCAGTCAAAATTTGACTCTGTCAGTATTTGCTCATAATGAAATAATCATTCTATGATGGGCCCTAACAAAAACTCAAAAAAATCATTCTATGATGGGCCCTAACAAAAACTCAAATTCTGAAGTGGTTCTATTTTAAGCTTTTTAGTGGAAAAAACGATCTCCAAACACCTTGCATGACCTCATAGTACATTCCATCCTAATGCGTCAACAGTTCAGTGTTAGTTTAGGGGTAGTCTCAGCCTCAGATGTCACGCGCACGGACCATTGGCTGAATGTCTGATTCATATGGCACACATATCTGGAAACACTTCTGGAGTTTTGAAGTCGTCATCTGATTGGTTGAATTCTACAGGATGTCCGTGAGACGTGTGTGTTGCGTTCTTTAACGGTCGGCCTAGAAACAAATGCCGTGACTCCAAACTCCCTCGTTGAAGAACACCGTCGTGTTTACAACTTTCACAATGAACACTTACAGGATCAACTAAACGCTGGGTTTTCAAATGTATGTAGTTTGCAGCTCCACTGTTGCAGTAAACTTGCACAACGTTCTTGAATAAATAATTTATAGACGTACGCCGGTCTGTTATTGCAGGGACATCGACTTTACATTTTCATGCCCCTACACATGGCGCGGAACAAAACTAACTGTGATTGGTCGCGTTACATGTCAGTCAAATGTCCTATTGGGCGGTCCTTGACCAATGAAAGCTGCGATGGAGTCCAGACCTTCTGCTGTCAGTCTGAAGCTCTGGCTACGCGCTAGTTTACGGGTAAAAAGGAACCTGCTGTTTTTTTTTATCACATCACCTGTGAGACCTCCATGCCACACAAGAATAAAACGAGAGGAAAAGAGAGAATGTTTATTTTCCTTGTGCTTAGACGTGCTTCCTACTGTGGACGTATAGCAGCTTAAACCCCTTCAACACCCTCAATGTCTTACCCTCAATCAGATTCAGTACATGACACTTTGCCTTCCAAGAAAACACATTCAGAAGCTGAGTGTGACATAGACCTTTCACCAGCAGATAGGGTGTTAGCGAGCTATGAACAAGGATTTGGCACTGGATTCTAAGATGGGTAAAGTGTTAACTGCAGACAGACAGGTCCATGCGAGCCCGTCTGTCTCCACATCCCCGTACCTTTTGTTAAAGTTGCCTCAGTCTGCTCTTCATTCTTAAAGGGATAGTTCTTCACCCCAAAAAAATATGTCATCATTTACTCACCTTCAATACAAACCTTTATGACTTTCTTTTTTCTGTGGGACACAAAATATGTTTGGGTTTCTTTGTCTGTATAAGTAAAGTTATCTAGTGTTGTTTTAGACCCCATTGACTTTCATAAAATTAACAATAACAGTTCTTCTAAATATTTTCTTTTATGTTAAGTCATTACTCATGTGGTGATCATGCTTATATCTAGATTGTTCCTTCCATTAAACATCTCCTGTATTGTCTTGCAGCACCAGTATTTTATTTCGGAGAAATGGAGTACCATGTAGATGAGAGTGATGGTTATGTTGAAGTCCGGGTTTGGAGAACAGGAAGTGATCTTTCCAAAACTGGAACGGTCACAGTGCGTTCTCGAAAGACTGACCCTGTTTCAGCTGAAGGTATGTATCAGACAAACATATATGGTAGTTCTTTGTGCAGATGCTTTTACATAATTACTGTTAACATGCTCAGTAAATATAATACATTGTCAAGCTTGTATTTTGAGAAATCCACACCATACAGACAATACTATGCTGTTACAAGCCCCACAGGCGTTACAACATACACAAAAATAGACAGCGCCAGAAGGCACCCGCTCTTACTGACAAGGTCTTCAGTGCCTCTATCTACCATGATCTAGAAATACTAATGTTGTAGAAACATTCAGGACATGACAGTGTTTTGAACACTTTCCACATTGTTGTAAGTGTCTGTTTATAGGTTGTCCTCATACGATTTACTCGTAGAGTCTGCCTGACTGTCTGATCTGGCTCACATTGTAGCTCATTCTGGCCAGGAATCATTCAGTTTTGTTCAAACAAAGTTCATTTCATTCACCTCTTAACTCTTTCCCCGCCATTGACGAAAATACGGCCATACGGCTTTCTGTGTTTTCACTGTTAAACGGTGGAGGGCAATATAACGCATCTTCTGAAAGAGTAGGCCTACAGAATCTCCTGTTCAAAACACACGCGAAGAAGACACAGAAACAAGCGATATAATCATATGCATATGTAAAATAACACGATTATCAACATTAAACAGCATATAAATTAAAACTGCCTAGTGTTACTGAATGAAATGTCAACCCAGGAAGTGGTGTAGAACAGTGCAAGCATTAGGGCTGTTGATGGACTCGATCTACTCCATCTATGTTTTGATCATTGTTCTCAATTAGATCTAGATGTAGTCTTTGACAAAAACTCAGCTTTTTGCTTAAAATGTTGTGCATAAAATGAATGCATGAAGCTAGAATAAAATTGTTTTTTTTTTTGTTTAAAAGCAAAGGATCTGTTCTTTTTTTGATATATTGCATGTTCATATATTCATACAACAAAATATTCTCAGGGGCCCATGAAAATGTTGTGAAAATTATCAAAACATTGGTGGCCTTTTTTTTTTTTTACGCTGGCGGGGAAAGATTGGTGATGGTGACATTGATTTCCAATTCACAGACTCTTACAGAAAAAATTAAGAGTAATCCCTTATTGTACTTTTTCAAGGGAAAAGTAATTAAATTGCAGTAATTAGATTACTTGGTAATTAACCCAACACTGTTAACCATAAATGTATTATTTTACCAGTCTAATATCAGTATACTTTATTTATTTTGCTTTATCCAGGGCAAAAAGTTTTGTCATTCCTGCAGTCCTGTGATACTGAGAGAGGCATTTATTTTCACATTGTTAATTTACCAGTGAAAGGAAATTGTTCTTTTGTCATTGAACAATTTTGACTTACTAAAACTTTTGCAAACCTTTAACACAGCTGGTGTGGACTATGTTGGGATTAGTAAGAACCTAGACTTTTCCCCGGGCGTCAACATGCAGACATTCAAGGTTACAATCCTGGATGACCTGGGACAGCCGGTGCTGGAGGGGCCAGAGAAGTTTGAGCTGGTTCTCCGTATGCCCATGAACGGCATATTGGGAGAACCAGGAAAAGCTACGATCTACATCAATGACTCCATCTCAGATTGTGAGTGGTCTTATACTAAACCTTAAAAAGGCAAAATAAAGCATGCAAAATCATTTACGTTATCTTAGACAAGACCAAAACAATTATGATAAACAGGATTTGGGTTTAAATATGAGACTTTTGTTTTTTAGTGCCCAAGGTGCAATTCCGAGATCCTACATACACGGGTAATGAGAATGATGGACAGATATCTGCTATTGTGTACCGGAGCGGAGATCTGAGCTACAAGTCAAGCGTGAGATGCTACAGCCGTCAAGGCTCAGCCCAAGTCATGATGGACTTCAACGAGAGGCCAAACACAGACATCTCCACCATCGTCTTTTTACCAGGTATTATTTTTGAGTCTTTAAGCTATAAAAATTTCTTATTCTGAAAGAAAAAATCTATTTATTTTTCCTTAATAATAATTTCGCTGACATATTTTATGCATACTTAAAAACAACTCTCTCTTAAAATTATTACTTGTGTAGGAGAGGTGGAGAAGCCTTGTGTCCTCATCCTTGTGGATGACACTGAACATGAAGAAGATGAGGAGCTGAGATTGGTGCTGGGAAGCCCCAAGAGTGAGTCTCCATTTGGGGCCTCCATAGGGGCTCAGAATGAGACACTCGTCAAGATAAAGGATGATGCTGACAGTAAGACTTTTATCTCCTACTTTCCCTCATTTCTGTACCCACTTGTGTTCACTTGCATTTGCCGTAATCTCTCTGAGTCCTAGAAAGTACTTAACTGGCCTAAGAGCAGAAAATGTACTGTAAGGATGTGAGTTTTTTTTATTATTCAGGAATTCAGAAATGTCGATTTTAAAGAAAAGATGTGGAAAGAGGTAAAACGTGCAAATCGTTCATATAATAGTATGAATAGTATGAATGCATTATTTTACTATAGATATTTCAAACAGGAGAAAAGAGAATGTAGAATTTGAATGCACTTATCTGCTTTATTTAAAGACAAATGTATGATTTTTTCAACATTTACGAGTTCACTCGCAAATAGATTGCTTAAAATCTAATAGACCTGGACTAAAAGCCACAAAACTCCCATTTTGATTTCATCATTTCTGATCTTTAATCATCAGTCTGGTTAAGCTGATTGATCGATATTAGTCCTGATTGAAGTGATAATGCGGTGCTGACATACATCTCAACTTTCTCACGATTCTCCTTCCCCAGAGGCCATTATCAGGTTTGGAGCAACCAAGTTCAGTGTCAGTGAACCCAGTGAGTCAGGGCAAATCTCAGTGGTGAGGATTCCGGTCCAGAGGACAGGAGACATGTCCAAAGTGTCTGTGGTTCGGGTCCACACAAAGGACGGCTCGGCTTCCTCTGGAGAAGATTACCATCCCATCTCTGAAGGTGGGTTCAAACACAACATCATAACAGTTTTGTAAGACAACTCACTGGGGAATTTAACAATAACAATATTTTTGTATCTTTTAAATGATGCTGCTCAAAGAAAATTAAGCTTATTTTATGACCATTAAGATTTTTTTCATTATTTTCATAACAATATAAAAATGTCCCACCCACATTCACAAGTACCGTTATACAACAGAATAGAATAAGATAGAATAAAAAATATATTGTCATTACTGTAAATTTTGTCAAAAATGTTTAATTTTGGAGTGAATCGTGAGCTAGACATTTTTTGTGTTGCCCCTCAGCGGTTATTTGTCACACTTTTAAAAAGTCCCTATCATGTACATACAGAAGGTGATCAAAATCAAACATGAAAATGATAATTTCCCAACTGCAGATGTGGAGTTTAAAGAGGGAGATAGAGAGCACATTGTAGAGGTGGAAATCCTGTATGATGGTTTGCGAGAGATGAGAGAGGCCTTCACTGTCCACCTCAAACCTGATGAGAACATGGTAGCAGAAATTCAGGTATTCCAAAATATGCTTGCCCTGCAATATGGAAACAAATGATTTAATCTGGCTGTGCTGTATCAGTAGTATTAGACCCACACTGTGAGCATTATAGCTTGTCTTCCAAACCTTCAGGTCACCAAAGCCATCATCTACATTGAAGAGAAGAACAGTATGGCTGATGTGACCTTCCCCTCTGTGCCAGTGGTGGTGTCTCTCTTGCAGTACGATGATACAAGCAGGACGAGAGATACCCAGCCATCCGCAGGATATCCCGTAGTCTGTGTCACGGTAGGTTCACTATATAGGAAAAAATATATATATATATGTATATATATATTTATATATATGTATGCTCATTATATATTCATTTATTTCTGTATTTATTATAGTCATGCAACCCCAAGTATCCTGACTTTGACCGGACGGGCTCCATCTGTGTTGCTGAGCACATCAACAACACCTTGACCCGGTACCGCTGGCTGGTCAGTGCCCCCACAGGACCTGATGGTGTCACCAGCCCCATGAAGGAGGTGGATTTTGACACCTTCTTCACCTCCTCCAAAACGATCACATTAGACTCAGTGTATTTCCAAGCAGGCTCACGTGTGCAGTGTGCAGCCCGGGCTGTCAACTCTAATGGGGATGAAGGCCTGGAGCTCACCAGCCCCATAGTTTCCATCAGCCATGAAGATGGTGAGTTTAGTGCATTACAAAATTAGCACCAGTTTTGGACAATTTCTGTCCCCAAAAAAGAGATTTTCAGGGTTTTTTTTTTCTAGAGTTGATCTTGTAAAAAAAGAAAAATCTAAATTTTAGCCTTGCTATGCTAGAGTACTGTTTGGGACTATTGTAATTTCCACAGTAAATTTTTTGACAGTAAGCTCTATGATAATATTTAAAAGTTTATTTACATAAAATGTTTCCCCTAAAGTCCACTTACAATGTTAGTCAAGGTTTATTGTACCAAACTATGACTATTTTAAACCCTATGGAAGCTTCTTTCCACCACCGAATAAAAAATAAAAAAGGTAATTGCGACTTTTTATCACACAACTCTGACTTTTTTTTCTTGCAATTGTGAGTTTACATCTCACAATTCTGACTTTTTTTCTCAGAATTGCATGATAAAGTCGCAAATTGCAAGATAAAGTCGTGTTATAAAGTCAAAATTGTGAGATATAAACTTTCAATTGCGAGAAAAAAGATATAAACTCGTAATTCAGAGAAAAAAGTCGCAATTACGAGTTTATATCTCACAATTCTGAATTGAAGCTGCTTTTCCACAGTCGGGCCGAACGGTTCTCATTGCGTAATCGTTCCATTCCGTGCCGATTCAGGCCAGCGGGTACGGTTCTGGTTTCATTTTCCACTATGGGGCTGATAGCGGCCGCTCTTTTGAATGTAATACAAACGCATTAGTTGTTGCCTTGGTAACACAGCAGTTTATAAGATTAAACGTTTGTTTTTTTAGAAATCTGGAGTATTGCACCGACTTTTAATGGAAGCCTAGCATAGAAACGCACATGATACCAGTCACAGCATATCCTTCATGATAGTAGGATAAGAACACACAAATTAGCCTATGTAATGCAATTTTATTTTAAACGAATGAGGAAAATAAAGTGGGTTGAATCCAAGCAGCTCAGCCGATTTTTAGAATAGATAATCTGCCATCCTTCTGAAGGCTCCATCTGCGCTTGAGCTGTTGAATGCTCTGTTGCTAATTTAAACATGTTAATTACACAAATAAAATGTTTATTAAGTGAAGCAAAGATTTTGCTGAAAGATCCACAACATATAAGAGCGCATGGTTTATCCGTTGATCAGATGTGCGTGAAAGTTGTGTTCATTGCTATAGCAACAGTAGACTCCGGGTGCAGTTTCAGAAAGAAACAGTCATGAGAAAAATAAGTAATGATCACGAGAAAATAAGATAGAAAAAAATATATTGTCCATGGCCGTTTAGGGCTTCCATACTTATGTATTTTATGTCGTAGAATGAAAGTGTCTTGATCTTGTTTTGACCACAGACCTTATTTCAGCCATTTCCCATAAAAATAAAAAAAATAAAAACATTGAGCAGGACGATGCAACCAGAAGTGCTAAAATGCTTATTTCCGCGTTTTGGACTACAAAGTGACGTCGTACCTGCACCACTCTATACACTTTGCTTAGCTGTGTTTAACTCCACTTTTAAACATACACTCTTCCCCTCGGGGGAATCCCCACCACCATTTTGAAGTGTGTTCAACTTCATCAAGTGGGTGAGGGAAGTGTATATGGACAGAGGGAGCGAGTCTACTCAATATGTACACTTCAGGCAGATCCATAGACCACAATGCAACACAATTGTGATGTCACTTCAGATCACGCTTAATTTACCTCTACCCCACACAACTTTAGTGTATGATGTCAGAGTTATTTTGAAATTTAACTGCATAATATTTGTAGCTACTTTAAGCTGACTGTTTTTACACAGTCTATTGTAGTGTTGTCATTTTGGTTTGTGTATTTTTTTATATTTTCTCCAACAACCCTAGCACACATACAGGCCTATACAATGGTGCGTAATACAAATTAATGAGGGAAAACACTGTAAATAATAAATCATAACCATAGCGGATTCTAAGTGATCAAGAGCTTAGGGCGTTCCACCAGTAGTGGGCATTCGTACATTTTATGTTATGTCACAGTCCCTTTAAGCTGCAGCCGTTTAATTTTTCTTCCTTTTGGCATCAGGTATGTGCCAGCCTCGGGTTGTTGGCACAGTTGGAGCTGAGCCTTTCTCTGCCAGACTGCGCTACACTGGAGCAGAAGATCCAGACCATCCAAACCTCATTAAACTGACTGTTACTATGCCCCATATTGACGGTCAGTACACCTACCATAGTGTTAGCAGTACACCTACCATTTTGCTCATCAGACTGTCCAGCATTTTTAGTACATTTGTAATCACCTTTTTTGCAATTCACTTAGTAAATAGTCCTGTGGTGTGACAATTTTTTTTTAAAAGGACGAATTAGTCACAATTACACTCTAAAAAATGCTGGGTTAAAAATAACCCAAGTTGGGTTGAAAATGGACTAACCCAGCAATCGGGTTGTTTTAACCCAGCGATTGTGTTGTTTTAACCCAGCGATTGTGTTGTTTTAACCCAGCAATTGGGTTGTTTTAAGCAAACACTTAACCTAACCGCTGGGTTAAAACAACCCAATTGCTGGGTTAGTCATAACCCAACTTGGGTTATTTTTAACCCAGTATTTTTTAGAATGTAGTTTATAAATATATAGAACATAAAAAAACTGTATTTAAAAGAGTTTGATCACTTTCTGTGTCATATCAGATCAGTGTTATGTTTGTTTTATTTATGGAGTTTTATGGTTACATTTTTAATTAGCTTTTATTTTTATATTTTACATTTTCATTGAAAATTTTAGTTTAAGTTTTAGTTTTATGTTTATTTTGTCATTTTTATAAGTTGTGTTTTTTTTTTATATTTATATTTAGCTAGTTATTTCATTTCATTTTCATCAACATTTCATTTTCAAGGATTTTTTTAAGTGTACGTTTTTTAAATCTGTTAACTGATTTTTGGTACAATCTCACTAACCCTCCACAACAGGTTATTTCTGGCTCTGAGGTGCTTGTGAATAGCTTTTCTCAATTATTTTCAGACAAATTAAAGTCAATCACTAAATTCATTGCCAAAGACACCCCTCACACAAGTGACTCAAATGTTCATTAGATGTCAGCTGACTCAGCTCACTCAACAAACTCTCGCTCTGCTTTCACTCTCACTACTTCTGCTGCCATACCATAAGTGATCTAATTGTGAAGTCTAATTCCACATCCTGAAGCTTGATCCTACACCAACTGCTTTGCTTAAGATGTGTTTTCTTGAGGTGAACCTTTTATAACACATGATAAATTGTAGTTTAGCATCTGCCATGGTTCCAGCTGAATTAAAAATGGTTGCGGTGACCCCCATTGTTAAGAAACGTGGCCTTGACCATCTAAACATGAACATTTACACGCCAGTTTCATATTTGCCATTCTTGAGCAAAATACTTGAAAAGTTTCACAATTGAGATCTTACGTAGATGCAAATGGTCTTTTTGAACCTTTTCAGTCAGGATTCCGTCCATCTCATAGCACTGAAACTCCTCTTCTTGGTTAATGACATTCTTCTGCGCATGGATTCAGGGTTAATAAACATCTTGATGCTTCTCGATCTAAGCTCTGCATTTGACACCATCTTCCATGAAATACTTATCTCTCGCCTTTCTGATATCGGCATCACTGGTTCAGCTCTTTCATGGCTCATTTCCTGGCTCATTTCCTACATCAGCGACAGAAAGTATTATATCACCATTCAAGGGTATACATCTGCCACTGCTCCGCTTTCACAGGGTGTTTCTCAAGGTTTAGTTCTTGGGTCCACTACTGTTCATCATACGCATACATGGACTACAATTTCATTACTATGCCGATGACATTCAGATTTACCTTACCACCAACTCTTATAGGCCATCCATGCCTGACTCACATGTATCAGGGATATCAAGCATTGAATGTCCCTGAATTTTCTTAAATTAAATAATACCAAAACTGAAATATTGATGATTAGCCTTCTTCCTCTACCCTTAATCTTGGGGTGGGTTGCACCAAAACGGATTAATCTTAAATCTAGATTAAATCAAGGTTTACCTAATAATTCTTTTGCACCAAACTTTAAACCTTTTTTAAAAATAAGCAGGTTTACATTTAAACTATCATTTTGATCCTGGATTTAATTTATATTTAAGATAGATTAAGGTTAATCTTGTTGCTCCATAACTTTAAACTCAGATTTGAATCTCAATTAGGGATTAATTTAAAATGTAAATGTGAGGAGGTCTAAATAAAATAAAATGCACATACAATTAAACTATGCCGCTGATTGAACAGAGATAGAAACAGTGGGTGTGTCGCCATGTCTCAGAGAGGTGTTTATTACAAATAAAAATGAAAAATAAAGCGCATTGAGGCAGATTGTGAGGGTCGTGGCGGCCTAGTTTACACCTGCTATCAAGTCCGGGATGCAGATCCGTCACTCATCTCGGTGCACCTTGGTGTTGGACAAAGAAAAAAAGAGAGGAATATATTTAGCATTTAACGGCAGCGGTGATGATGAGATGAATGACAGTGATCGCTGCCGTGCCTCATGTTTCTCATACCCGCTCCCGCTCGTGGCTGCTGGACGCCGATCAAACAGAACGGGTGGTGCTGTCAAGAGCGGAGAAAGTCACTCCGCCAATCATAACAGTTTTGTCATAAGCTATACTGCCACAATATACTCTATTAATTGATTCTATAAATATATTTCCATGCTTATGAAATCCGCACGAGGTGCTGCAATGTTTTCATTGCCTGCTTGATCGTAACGGTCTCTCTATGTAGCCTAGCGCTTTATAAAGACTGCTTACATTTTATAACTTTGTTTCCTTTATTATGAAGAGCTACTTAAGTCAGAAAGAGTTTCTGGTGGTCAATAAAGAAGTAAATGGAATATAACATTGTTGCTGTCAATGACGAATCTATCGTGGCAGCGAAAATTGATCGTAAATGGAGGTTTTAATCTCAGGTTAAATTCAAATCCCTGATTTGTTAATCTGGGTTTAAAATTAAGTGGTGCAACACAACTCGATTTAAAATAAATTCCAGATCAACAAATCCTAGATTAGCTCTAAACTGTGTTTAATTTAATCCTTTATTGGTGCCTTATTTGACTTAATTCTATCTTTTCCCTCTCATATTTCTTCTGTTGTAAAACTCTTTTTTTCCATCTTCGCAATATTGCACGTCTTCGATCTTATCTCACTCTTGCTGATGCTGATGCTGAAATTTTAATTCATGCATTAATCACATCCCGCCTGGATTATTGCAATGCTTTATTTCTTGGTCTGCCCAAAAAACGTATTGAAAGATTACATTATGTTCAAAACTCAGCAGCAAGAGTTCTCACCTCCACCAGATGGTCTGCTCACATTACTCCTCTAATGCTTGATCTTGACTGGCTTCCCATGGCATCACATATTCACTTTAAGATATTACTTCTAACATTTAAGGCTTTACATGGTCTTGCACCTCCATATCTGTCTGACATACTCTACTCCTACTGTCCTACCTGGTCCCTCGGATCATTAGAGCTTGGTCTTTTGTCCATTCCTCGTTTTCGGTTGTCCAGTGTAGGTGGAAGGTGTTAATGCTCCTAAATTATGGAATTCACTACCCCTTACACTTCGTAATATGTAATCTTTGTCCATCTTCAAGACCCAGCTAAAAACATATATATTTAATATGTATTTTGGATAATGTGGCCATATGTTGCCTTAAATTTTTGCATTGTGTATGTGGGTGTGCAAATGTATTGTAATGTACAATGTAAAGAGACCTTGCGCCATGTAAAGACGTTATATAAATAAAACTTCTTCTTCTTGGTAATTTTTATCAATTTACCGCCAATTTTTTTTTTATAGTTTTAGTTAACAGTAACAACACTGGATCAGATACATCTATCTTAAATCATCTGCCTCATTCCCTTGTTAGGTATGTTACCTGTAGTCTCAACTCGGCCACTCTCCAACTTTGAACTGACCCTGAGTCCAGACGGTACACGTGTAGGAAACCATCGCTGCTCCAACCTGCTGGACTACACAGAGGTGCGGACACGCTACGGATTCATCACAGACGCCACCCGCAATCCAGATGCCATAGGCGGGACTGCACCCTACCAGTATAGCACGACCATCAGGGGCCAAAACACCCTACGATTCTACCGAAACCTGCATCTGGAGGCGTGCTTGTGGGAGTTTGTCAGCTACTATGACATGTCTGAACTGCTCAACGATTGTGGAGGGACCATCGGGACTGATGGACAGGTGAGGAAAGAGAAGAAAACTAATCTTTTCTAATCACATTTCATCATGCCTTTAGCTTCAGGCAAATAAAAAGTTAAATACACTACCATTCAAAAGCAATTTTTAAAAATGATAAAAGAATGCATTAAACGGATAGTTCACCTAAAAATTAAAATCACCCCATGATTTATTCACCCTCAAGCCATCCTGGGTGTATATGACTTTCAGATGAATACAATTGGAGTCGTGGCTCTTCCAAGCATTATAATGGCAGTGAGTGGCAGCCCAAAAAAGTGCATCTATCCATTATAAAAGGAATCCACATGGCTCAGGGAGGTTAATAAAGGCCTTTGTGTTTGTGTAAGAAAAATATCCATATTTAAAACTTTCTAGAGTAAAATATCTAGCTTCCGGCGGACCACCTTACATATTCAACTTATGAAGAAAGTGTAACCCCGCTCGCAGTTCAAAATGCTTATGCTACGTCCAACGTCGCGCCAGTTACGCTTTGTTTTCTGTGTAAATTGAATATGGAAGGCAGTCCGGCGGAAGCTAGATATTTGACTTTATAACGTGTTAAATATGGATATTTTTCTCCCATCGATTCGCTTCAAAAGGCCTTTATTAACCCCCGGGATCCATGTAGATTACTTTTATAATGGATAGATGCACTTTTTTGGGCTGTCACTCACTGCCATAATAATGCTTGGAATTTTTTAATATAACTCTGATTGTATTCATCTGAAAGTCATATACACTTAGAGAACTATCCCTTTAATTTGATCAAATTGACAGTAAAGACTTCTACTTCAAATGTTATTCTTTTAAACTTTATATTCATCAAATAATTCTGAAAAATAAAATCATGATTTCCTCAAAAATATTAAGCTGCACAACTGATTTTAACATTGATAACAGTAAGACATGTTTCTTGAGCAGCAAATCATCATATTAGAACGATTTCTGAAGGATTGTGTGACACTCACACTGGAGTAATGATGCTGAAAATTAAGCTTTGCCATCACAGGGATAAATCACATCTTAAAATATATTAAAATAGAAATCGTCTCCGGTTACTCATGTAACCTCGGTTCCCTGAAATGAGGAAACGAGACATTGCATTGCTAACAAAGTGAAGTGAACCGAATCGAAAGGGAACAGTTATTTTAAATTGTAATAATATTTGACAATATTACTGTTTTTACAATATATTTTCATCAAATAACTACTGCCTTTGATAAGCAAAAGAGACTTCTTTCAAAAAAAAATCTTTTGAATGGTAGTGTACGAATATATTCTGTGCCCTTAAAAGCAGCTAACGTGTCTATCCCTGTTTTGTTTTATTTCGGCATCAATTTAGGAATTATTTAATATGTTTCAAGGGTTAGACTCCTTCTTTTGAAATAGCCTATGGATTTACAGTCTTTGTCAAACATATTAAAGGAAAGATTTCACAGTTTTGAGATCACATCAATTATGCTGTGGCTAACCATCTGTTTTATGTAGCCTACCGAGGGACGCCATGAAGAGTTTTACGGGGGGTATGCAAGACAGAATTAGTTAGTTAATTAACTAATTTATATGAGACAACCCTCATTATTTTACATTCATTGTTTTCATCATCATTACAAAAATCATTTTTAACAGTTACAATTATTTTAACAGTTCCCTTTCGAAGGAACTCGCACTGCATCGAAACGACACTTTGGGGATGCTCCCTTAGCATCAGCGAATCTGAAACCAGAATGCCAACTAGGCCAATCCGATTGGCGTGCGTGATGACGTAACCGTGACGGCATACCCGGAAATATAAAAGGGGAGCTGGAACGTAATGTCGGCAGTTATCGCTCTTCAGCAATAGCGCTCTGTGTCAAAAAACTGTCTGTCTATTTATTGTTGTACGTCAGTAAGAAAGTGTGTGAATGATGGAAGAGAAAATGAGAGAGTTCAATCAGTGTGTCCATCCTTGCCCTCGTTATATGTCGGGCTCGCATACACACCTGCTGTGTGTGCACTGTCTGGGCGTTCAGCATGCTCGAGCGGCTCTCGAGGGAGCCGCTTGTGAGCATTGCGAAAAGCTGACGCTCCGGGTGCTCCGCTCTCGGCTGGCCGTGCTCGATGAGGCCGGCCAGCCTCGTGAGCCCCGTGGATCGGTCCCGCATCCGCCGAGGCGGTGCGGCGAGGCTGGTCATGGGGCTCACGGATGGACTGTCAGCGGGACTGGGACTGCTGAGGCATCTTCCCAGTCTTTGTCTGACAGTTCAGATGTTCTCCTTCCCCGTGTGGAAGCCCGCGCTGCGGCTTCTTCCCCCGGGGCGGAGGACCCGATGTGTGAGCTGTCTGATTCTGAGGAATTAGACGTGCTCAGCATCGAGGCAGTCGAAGTTATAAGCACTTCTTAAATATGCAAGATTCCATCTCGCGATTGCTGAAAAAAAGGCAGAGCGCAGGTTATGGGTCTGCAATTAAAGTGAACACACGCGATCGGTGTGCATGAGATACTGGCCGTATAGTACGATAAATCAGTATTGTCTGATATGGCTGCATTTAAGTCTGAGGATTTAGACGAGATATGATCTGACTCTGAGGAGTTAGATATTCAGCCTGTCATTCAGACCATGTTTCACCGTATTGTGTGACACTGTTTGGCTTTTTTTTTTCTCAAGGGATGAAAGCCAGTTGTATTATGTCGGCTTGAACCACGTTGCTGAGGCAACGCGGGGTCTATGAGTCCGTATAAATACAAATAGAACAGTGTCGTCTGATTAAGTACGGCTACATTTAATTCTAGGGAATTAAATGAATATAATCTGACTTTGAGGAGTTAGATATTCAGCCTATCATTCAGACTATGTTTCACCTTATTGTGGCTGCATTTAATTCTGAGGAATTAAATTAAAATATTATCTGACTTTGAGAAAGAAAAAAATAGTTAGATATATTTTTTATTCAGCCTGTTATTCAGATCAGGTTGCACGGGTTTGGTGATTATGATGGCATTTAATTCCGAGGAATTGAGTGTCATGTTATCCGACTTTGATAAGTTAATGATAAGGATACTTTAATTCTGTCACCCAAGCGTGTTTAACTTGTGAACTGGATATTCATCTAAGATGGAGCCCTCCTGAAGTTGATGTCGTTCTCGCCGCCTTGTGGCCTGCGGGACACATCAGTTTCAGGCAATCGCAGTGTCCGCTCTAGTGTTGTGGCCCTGTTGAGCTGCTCCCTTAGATGAGGCCCCTGAAGTTCAGTGGGGTGGTCTGGACGGCAGTGGTCCCTGGGCAGGTTCGGGTAATGGAACAGGAAGTTCACTCCCTGTAGGTAGGGAGGCCACAGAATGTGCTCCTCCGCCAGACAGGGAGTCCGGGTTCTACAGCCAGTACTTCATAGTTCCTAAGAGGGATGGCGAGTTGCATCCAACTTTAGACCTGAGGTACTTGAATCGTTCTCTGAGGAGATTCAGATTCAAGATGCTTAGCAATTCCTCCTTTGTGATTCAGATCCAGTCTGAGGACTGGTCTGTCACGATGGGTCTGAAGAGGACGCATACTTTCCTGTATCCATCCTTCTGTGTCACAGGAAGTTCCTGAGGTTCGCTTTTTGGGGCAAAGCGTACCAATATCGGGTTCTTCCAGGCGGCCTAGCCCTTTGAGACTCTACACGCAGTAGCGTGTTGACGCCTTCTCAGAGAACTGTGTTCCTGGGAGTCGTATGGGATTCTCTACGTTGTGGGCACAATTGTCTCCCGAACGTATCGAGTCCATACGGGCGGTGGTCTCTAAAATGAAGCTAGGCCACAGCATCACTGTGAAGCAGTTTAAGGTCTGCTGGGGCTCATTGCGGCTGCGTCCAACAGAATATCTCTTGGCCTGCTGCATGAGACCCTTACAGTGGTAGCTGGGAATCAAGGGGTTTTCCTCGGGGGGAAAACCATTCTGTATGATCAGGGTAACGCGCAGATGCCTTCGTTCCCTAGTCATATGGAAGAAACCTTGGTTTCTGTCCCAGGGGCCAGTGTTGGGAGCATTCTGTTGCCGGTAATCCGTTTCAACAGGCGCCTCCCTCACTGGCTGGGACGTGGTTATGGGAAGTAAACCAGGTGGCTTTCCTTGAGGGGAAATCCATTCTGTATGATCAGGGTAACGCGCAGTGGCCTTCGTTCCCTAGTCATATGGAAGAAACCTTGGTTTCTGTCCCAAGGGCCAGTGTTGGGAGCGTTCTGTTGCCGGGAATCCATTTCAACAGACGCCTCCCTCACCGGCTGGGACGTGGTCATGGCGGCCGCTTTGCGAGAGGTCTGTGGGAGACCAGGCATTTCTCCTGGCACATCTACTGCCTGGAAATGCCGGCGGTCTACAAAGCTCTGAGGAGCTTTTTCCCGGACCTCCGCGGCCACCATGTCCTGATACGGAAGTAAACCAGGTGGCTTTCCTTGAGGGGAAATCCATTCTGTATGATCAGGGTAACGTGCAGTGGCCTTCGTTCCCTAGTCATATGGAAGAAACCTTGGTTTCTGTCCCAAGGGCCAGTGTTGGGAGCGTCCTGTTGCCGGGAATCCGTTTCAACAGACGCCTCCCTCCCTGGTTGGGGCACGGCAGGGGGGTTTGAGGTTGCGCCCTCTTTGCAGACTGGCGCATCACATCCTCCTGTGGTCCCAAGGGAAACTGTTGTCCATCAGGGCAATGTATGTCCCGGGGGTCCAAAATCAGGGAGCAGACATCCTGCCGAGACAGGGGCTGAGGCCCGGGGAGTGGCGACTCCACCCAGAGGTGGTGGAGGCCATATGCAAGAGGTTCGGCCCAGTGGAAGTGGATTATTTGCGTCTCGAGAGACGTCCCACTGCCCACTGTGGTTTTCCCTCACGCATCCAGCCCCGCTGGGGTTGGATGCCATGGTTCAGACGTGACCGAGGCTGTGTCTGTGCGCATTTCCCCCGATTGCTCTGCTCCTGGGAGTCCTGGAGAGGGTCAGGCGACAGGGGGTCAGTCTACTTCTGGTAGCACCCCGTTGGCCGACTCGAGTCGGGTTCTCGGATATCATAGCTCTGCTAGCAGGTCAGCCGTGGGAGATTCCTCTGAGGAGGGATCTCCTATCTCAGGCGGCGGGTACGATATTTTACCCCCGCCCGGAGATTTGGAACCTATGGGTCTGGCCCCTGAGGGGACCAGGTACATAGAGGCTGGCCTATCGGCAGAGGTGATAGAGACCTTGCTCAGTTCTAGGGCTCCGTCTACGAGGAGACTGTACAGCTTCAAGTGGAATGTATTTTCCACTTGGTGCAAGGAGCGTGAGGTGAACCCAGTTAACTGCCCAGTGGCTTCAGTGCTGGAGTTCATCCAAGATCGCTTCTCTGCAGGGCTTACCCCGTCCACACTCAAGGTGTACGTGGCTGCCATTGCGGCTTTCCACACTCCTATGGGTGATGGGCCTCTGGGTAGGCACCAGCTGGTTGTACAATTCCTCCGTGGAGCTCGGAGGATGAGGCCTGTGGCTCATTCCAGAGTTCCAACCTGGGACCTGGCAGTGGTTCTCGAAGCCTTGGCTGAGGCCCCCTTCGAGCCATTGGAGTCAGCTGAACCTAAGACCTGACCCTTAAAGTGGCTTTTCTCCTCGCCATTACCTCTCTCAGGAGAGTGGGAGATCTCCAGGCCTTGGCGGTAACGCCAACCTGCCTGGAGTTTGCCCCGGGAGGAGTAAAAGCCATCTTACACCCTAGGCCGGGCTACGTGCCTAAGGTGTCATCAAGGGTGGTCAGGTCTTTGGTTCTGCAGGCATTTCATCCTCCGCCTCACGTGACGGCGGAAGAGGGGAGACTTCACCTACTCTGCCCGGTTAGGGCGCTCAGAGTTTATTTGGCGAAGTCTGCACAGTGGAGGAGATCACAACAACTGTTGGTGTGTTTTGGTTCACCTAAGAAGGGATTGCCTGCGTCTACTCAGACAATCAGTAATTGGATTGTCCAGTAAATTACCATGGCCGCAGTTTGCCTTCACCTGTGGCCGTGAGGGCTCAATCCACCAGAGGCATGGCCTCTTCGGTGGCCCTTCTTTCGGGGGTCCCCTTGCAGGATATCTGCGAGGCGGCCGGGTGGGCTACCCCACACACATTTATCAGGTTCTATAACCTGGATCTCCCTACAAAGCCTGGTGCTAGGGTGCTCCAGTCCTAGCTGTGCCCGGTCTCCGGCTTCACACTAGGGCAGGTGCTACCCTTCGGTGTGGCCTAGTGGGTACTCGTTCCCCAAAGTGTCGTTTCGATGCAGTGCGAGTTCCCTCGAAAGGGAACTGCTCGGGTTATGTATATAACCCTTGTTCCCTGAGAAGGGGAACGAGCACTGCATCCCGACGCCACACCTCGGCGCGCCTGGAGCGCATGCTTCAGAGCGATTACTGCCGACATTACGTTCCAGCTCCCCTTTTATATTTACGGGTATGCCGTCATGGTTACGTCATCACGCATGCCAATCGGATTGGCCTAGTTGGCATTCTGGTTTCAGATTCGCTGATGCTAAGGGAGCATCCCCAAAGTGTCGTTTCGATGCAGTGCTCGTTCCCCTTCTCAGGGAACAAGGGTTATATACATAACCCGAGCAGTTTTCCTCAGTAAGACACAATATAGGCAGTAACAAAAGAAATATAAAACCCATCAAAGCGCGCTGAACACCGCAACAAGCACAACAAACACAAACGGAATAGTGGAATAGCTGTTTTAAATATTAAATCGTGCTCTACTGATATGAGTGCCAAAACGGTTTTGGTCCATTGTGTAACGCAGATCATTTTTTATAAGTTTCAGTTTAAAAATCTTTGCAGAGGCCACTGTGACAGGCATGGTAAGAAACACATTAAATACAATAACCAAATTCAGGGATAATCTCTCTGAAGAATAAAGTTACGTTTTTCAATTGTGGTTTTGCACCCACACTGAAGACCACTTGCACAACAGACTTTTTGAATTAGGTCTTTCAACACATCCCGCTACCAACAATCATATCAATATATAGTTCATTCTGATTTGTAAAGACCCACTTCATAAGGGAAACTTTCATTGGTAACACTTTACAATAAGGTTCATTAGTTAACATTAGTTAACTACATTAGTTAACATGAACTAATAATTAATTGCACTTATAAAGCATTTATTTATCTTTGTTAATGTTAATTTCAACATTTACTAATGCATTATTAAAATCTTGTTAACATAAATTAATGCACTGTGAACTAACTTGAACAAACAATGAACAGCTGGATTTTTATGAACTAACGTTATCAAAGATTAACTAATGCTGAACAGAGGTGCTCTGCATGGTAAGTTCATGTTAACTAATGCATTAACTAAGGTTAACTAATACAACCTTATTGTAAAGTGTTACCCTTTCATTCTTTTAACGTCTTCATCCCTATTTTTTTTTTAAGTTTTCACTTTTGTGCTCTTGACAGGTGCTTTCTGTCCATCATTCTTTTTTGTGTGGTTAACGTCATGCGCTGTATTTTTAAGTGACTAGGGCGCGTGCTCACGCACTTCCTATAATTCACAGGTCTTCATTTTATTTTGCTGCAATATTATTAGGTAACGTGTTTGTGTATGTAAGAATGAAAACAACAAAAAAATCTAAAATAATTCCAAAGTCGTTATTTGGGGCCCTCTAGCGTCATGGGTCAATATTCCTGGCATACTCTGCACCCCCCGTAGTGGGGCCCCAGAGCCTACCTCTAGTTTAAGCAACTCACTTTTTGTCTTCCGCCCACAATGAGTCAAAACTGACCTTTAGATCATAAAAAGCCTCTCTTTTTTTCTGTTCTTCCCTTTAAACAGCTAGCTAGGCAAGGGTAGCCTTTAAAACAAGCTTTAGACAACTGTTTACATGCCTGTTTGAGCTAGTCGTTCATCTTCACCATGGACACAGGCTCTGTTGGTTTACTCTGCAGTTAATTAAAGTGGACTAGTGTCATTAAACAGGAATGGATGAGTGTACAGGCCACATTCAAGTTCAGTGAAGTCGAACTGTGAAGTAATTCAAAACACTTTCTTGGAGAGTTAGCCATTGGGACTATGCTGCAGTGCTTCACAGCAAAAGTATTTTTAATTTGAGCTTACTGCAAATCTTTTAGGATGCTTTTATTCTTTTTTTATATACAAAATTGTGATTCTGACTGTTAATGTAATTTTAAGAGTTTTAATTAGTAATTTCTTTCTAGGGAACTGATGAGGCTTGCCATTAAATTAAAGCAAGAGCAACAGCACCATCTGCTGGTGGCACACATGTATATACAGCCATTTCAAAAGCCTTTAGCTTCTCTTAACATAATTCAGATTTTTATTTGTCAACCAAAGTATGTGTAAAAATCAAAAGTGCTAATTCTAATTCTCATGTGCTAAATAATTTTAGACAGTTTACCCAGCAAAGACAGAACGATCCCATAATGTTGTCATGTTTTTTTTGTTTTTTGTAACCAAAAAATAATAATTTCAGGGAGGTTTTTTTTGACAACCCATAGAGAACCTATACAGAACATTTTATAACGTGCGTGCGTGTGTGTGACAACATATAGAGAACTTTCCTAACTAATTAACAGAAAATATTAGGATGTTCATTCATAAAAATTGTTAGCTGGGTAGTTACTATAGTATTGACCTTTCTGTCCTGTGTAGGTGCTGAACCTGGTGCAGTCTTATGTGACCCTGCGTGTGCCCCTGCATGTGTCATACGTGTTCCATTCACCTGTCGGCGCTGGTGGTTGGCAGCATTTTGACCTGCAGTCTGAGCTGCGACTCACTTTTGTTTATGATACTGCCATCTTGTGGAGAGATGGCATTGGTAGTCCACCAGAGGCTGAATTACAAGGCAAGACAGCACGTTTTCTATACATTGCTATTTTAAATGTAATTTATTCCTGTGATGCAAAGCTGAATTTTCAGCATCTTAACTTCAGTCTTCAGTGTCACATGATCCTTCAGAAATCATTCTAATATGCTGATTTAGTGCACAATAAACGTTAATGTTGAAAACAGAGAGAAGAGATACTGTGGGAACGCCCTTGCATGATTGCGTCATGAAGCACATATGAGATCAGTTCAATGGCGTGATGGAAAGTCATAGGTGGGTGACGTCATGATCAGGAAACAATAAAGCATTCCCGGAAACAAACAGCGCTAGCTTTCGTGTCTTCAGCATGTGGAATCATTTGTCCTGTTGGTGTTTGTCTGTTTCCGAAAAAAGAACAGCATATCTCTCTGTTAGTCAGGAGTTATATCACCATTATAAAATGTGACAAATATAAAAAGTGTAAAATGGCGAGCAAACTGCAGTTCAATCCGTGTGCTTCTCCCTGCCCTCATTTCATCACGGGTGGGGATACACACAGCTCGTGTGTTGTTTTTATGGGAGCAGAGCATGCCCAGTCAGCTCTTGAGGTTGCTAAGGTTGCTATCTTTGAGAATGCTTTGCTCCCGTTGGGTGCTCATTGATGAGGGCGCTTCAGCATGTGTTCCCCACGGTTCGGTCCCACTGCCAAGACAGAGCGGAGGCTTAGATCGTGGGCTTCGCAGATGTATCTGGCAGATACCTTCCTCTGCCCTCACCTTCCAGGTCCAGTGTTTTATGTCAGGGTTTGGAAGCACGCTTTGTGCTTTGAGGCTCCGGTATTGCAACTATCCAGCTCTTAGGAGTTGGATGTTGTTAGTATCGAGACAGGAGTTACTGAGGACTCACCACCTCATACTCCTGCATATGAGGAGCTAATGGAGGTTGTGACTCGTGCTGTGGCCAAACTTAACATTGAATGGCCAGCAGAGAAACAGGAGGTTCAGCAAAAAAGCAAACTAGATGAAAGATTTGTTCCATCTAGGTCACAAACTCTTTGTTTGGGATATCAAAGCAAACAGAAACCCGTTTCGTATCGTTTCATACTGTTTTCAGCCCTCAAACCTTCAACTATTCAAGCATCTTGGTGCCTAAACACTATGGCTATGGGGCGATGCCCAGGGATGAAGATACGCTTGCACGCTCTCTCCCCTGAGTCAGCATCGTCCCCCCAATTCCCAATGTTACCAAGCCACTAAGAGCCACTTTAGCGCTGGTGGGTAAGGCGTATTCGGCAGCAGGTCTTCATTCCATATCCATCTTGCAGGCATACCAGGTCAACCTACTTAGAGACATTGATGAAGGCAAGGAAGTTAGCGCTGAGCCATCAGAGAACTGCGTTGCACTTTTTCTCTCCGGGCCACCAAGGAGACATCCAAGTCATTTGGCCGCTCTATGGCAGCCCTGGTGGCCACGGAGAGGCACCTCTGGTTAAATCTTTCAGAAATGAAAAATAGAGATAAGAGCTTTCTTCTAGATGCCCCGCTCTATCCTCATGGCCTTTTCAAGGACTCTGTCACCCTCTGAGGAAGGTTGCAGAGCAGTCAGTTCAGTTGTTCCATGCCATGGCTGTTCGAGTAACACCAGAGGGCAGTCTCGAGAGACTGGTTCCCTTAGTAGATTTTCTGGCAGCGTGGAAACTACTGCTGATTGTATCTCAAAGGGTCCTGCTAACAGTAGAAAAGGGTTACAGAATTCAGATTAGGTCTCGCCCATGCAGGTTCAATGGTGAATCTTGCCCGCCCAACCCACAGTGGTAGATCCTGAGCAAGCTCTGGTCATGGAGCAAGAAGTAAAGGTTTTACAGCCGGTACTTTTTAGTTTCAAAAAAGGATGTGGGGGTTGCGTCCTATCTTAGATCTGCACCATCTAAATCGCTGTGTAAAAAGCTCAAATTCAAGATGCTCAGTCTGAGGACTGGTTTGTCACGATAGATCACAAGGACTTCCACAACACAGGAAGTTCCTGAGGTTCACTTTTAGGGGAGTACCATTATCAAGTTCTTCCTATTGGCCTACCTTTATCACTCCGCACAAAGTGATGTTTTATTAACACATATCGGGAGGAGCACATTCAGATAATTCAACCTAATTAAACACAAGTGGAGCACGCTCAAATAATTAAACCTAATTAAACACCTGTGGAGAACATTAAGCTAATCAATTTAATCAACAATAAGAGGTCGTTCAAACAGCAGATTTACCTCCTTTCGTTGACAGTTTTTATTTTAGCATCCCTCCACCACCCCATCTCCTCACTTTGATTTAATAAACTCTTATTAGACGTCAACACAATCCATAATACAATGCAGTCTAGTTCTAGACTATCTCTATCATGGGGGGTTGTACTCTGGGTTCGGGCTAATATTCCGAGCCCGGAGCTCTCCCCCGGACAGCACGCCAAATACGCTACGCATAATCTTTACTCTATTTAATTTGATGTAAGTATGAACTCGTGAAATGCGTGGATGCAGCTCTGGCTTCTCTGCGACTCCAGGGCATTTGCTTGTTGAATTGATGGCTGGTTGATTCTAGCTCAATCAGACCCATATGGAAATGTAATATATGTACATATATGTCCCTATATCCAAGTAGTGATGTCATATATGTTTCAAATAAGGCAATACATTATTAGCACATATATATACTGTACATCCTCACGATATATGAAGATATATGTTTATACCATGTATGGAATACCCATTGAAGAATTATTATATATACTCGGGATGCCATAATTCTCAATATAATATCGAACTGTTCGGTACGACATCCGTGGTTCAATACGCGCTTGTGAATTGTGTTTCTTTCGGTTTTGCATTTATTTAATTAATTTCCGTGCATTTTATTTCTCTCCGAATTGTCTCTGTTTGTGTGTGCCCATGAGTCTACGCGCTGATATCAGTAAATATCCAATCACTATGCACTAAAGTTAGGGGTGTTGAGCCACGCTCGCAAGGCCAGATTTCACAGCGGTGAAGTGAGGCTGCAGTGCACACCATCATCTTTTTTAAATCTGTGGTGTGGGTGGGGTGTGCGATATCACATGTTAGTGGTAGAGTTCAGCTCACGGGACACTATAGTTATTCGCAATCACGGAAGTTCATTATTTGCATGCGTTTTAAAGCCTTGCCGGTTAAACATTTCATTTGCGTGCTTATGCATGGTTTTAACATGCGCTTTTCTGAGCATGCGCACTAAAAGCCTGTCAAACAGGACGAGATTACTGGACTAAATAATCTTACTGCGCTAATACTGTCAAATGCACACATGGTTAACATAAACACAGTTGGTTATGTCTAAAGTGAAAGTAAAATCAGATGAATGTCTGTATAAGTGATAGCAGCGCAGCCTAATAGTGAACACGCTGTCCTTAAATGTACATTTCACCTCAAACTTAAAATTCTGTCATTATTTACTCACTCTAATGTTGTTCCAAACCTGTATTAATTTCTTCTGTTGAACACAGAAGAAGATATTTTGATGAATGTTGGTACCCAGACAGTTGACGGTAGCCATTGACTTCCATATTATTTTTCCTACAATGGAAGTCAATGTGGACTTATTTATGTGGATATTTTATTGTCAACAGAAGAAATAACTTTATTCAGGTTTAAAACAACTTGAGCATGAGTAATCAATGACAGCATTTTCATTTTTGAGTGAACTATCCCTTTAATGTTAATAAAACAACAAAAGACAAAGAGAAAATCACTCATTGCTCTTAACTGAAAAACTTTAATATAGTAACTTTAATAAGAATCAATATATATTTTATAGTGAAGTCTATGTGGTGTTTTAATTTTACATGTATTCATTCAATTTCATTCTTGAATGCTGCTGTACAGCTAGTGTAGCCAGTGTTAATCATTATACATATATATATATATATATATATATATATATATATATATATATATATATATATATATATATATATATATATATATATATATATATATATATATATATATATATATATATATATATATATATATTATACATAGGAAGGTGTACAAGGGTTTCTTTCTATTAAGTAAAATAGAGCAATTTGCTATAGTATTGCTATAAAATTTTTATTTTTTCTCCTTAACCTTTTGCTGTTCTAGTCGCCTAACAATAGAATAACAAAAAACACTGATGTGAAAAGCCATCAGAACCGAACCAAACCGAAAACTGTGGTTAAAAAAACGAGGTATGTATTGAAACGTGGACTAACTGTATTGTTGCATCCCTAATATATACATATATTGCAATTATTTATATGATGACTTTTTATATGGTACTGTATGTTAATGCCATTAATGTAAACAATATATGTCTAATTTATATATGCAAGTTTATTCAAACAACATATATGCAAACATTCAGTATGCTTATATAGTATTTTTTATGGATTTATTACGTTAACGTTATAATAACGTTAACGTATATATAATAACATAACGTTAGTGACTAACGAATGGGGGTCCCAATATAATCACGCCACTCGGCTGTCTTCCAGTGCCCTGCATAAGTGCGAGTGCCCTGTCGTAAGACTAGTACGGATGAAGGACTCCCACTTAACACATGAATACCAAGATACACTGGGAAGCATATTCCAGTGGAGATATGCCAGAATGCCTACCCATAGGGAGGAATTCGAGAGTACACATATGACCCTCTAAGGGCTGCATATGGAGAACTCTGGGTACCAGCCGAAGGTGGATTTTTAACCCCAGGAATGGCAGGGACTTGCCAAGGGAAAGACACCCGCTCAAGGAGGCTTACGGTGGAAATACACGTGTGGGGGTCGCCAGAGAGGAACCATGCACACAGGGCACCTGGCCGGTAGGGTACTCAAACCTGCCGCGTCCCATCCAGGAGCCACACATGGAGGTTCCAAGATTGGGACGCGGGTGCCAAAGGGTGCCCCGTCTCTGAGTGAAGAGATCGCATCTCAGAGGGATAGGCCAGGGAGGGGCTGTTGCAAGGAGTAAGAGTTCGGGGAACCAGGTCCGGCCGTGCCAGTACGGGGCGACCAGAAGGACCTGCTCCTTGTCCTCCCTGACCTCGCACAATAACTGCGCGAGAAGGGGGGAAGCATATTCGCGTAGGCCCCGCGGTCAGCTGTGTGCCAGTGCATCCGTGCCAAGCCTCGGACGGGGAATAAAACAGGCAGCAGAGGGAAGAGGCATGGGAGGCAACAGATCTACCTGTGCGTCACCAAACTGTTCCCAAATCAGCTGGACCGACTGGGGATGGAGTCTCCAATCTCCAGGAAGTGGCTGAGACCGTGAGCTCGTGGAGTGCACGGTTCAGTTCTCCTGGGAAATGGACAGCACGAAGGGACCTCAGATGCTTCTGACTCCATTGGACGAGATGGCGGGCGAGTTAAGACATACGGCGGGAGCATAGATCAGCCTGGAGGTTGATGTACCCTACTGACCGTGTAGTCTGGCCGGACTAGTACATGTTGACCCTTCAGCAACACTAGGAAGCGGTGCAGGGCGAACCGTACTGCCAGCAACTCAAGGCAATTGACATGCAGGAGGCGCAGGGGTCCTGTCCAGGAGCGCGCGGCAGCACGTCCATTGCACATGGCACCCCAGCCCGTGGAGGAGGCATTTGTTGACACAACAATATACCTGGAAACTCGTCCTAAGGGCCACTGGCCCGTAGAGATGAGGTTCGGCCACGGGGTGAGGGTCTGCAGGCAGGCCCGAATCACTGGGACCCGGAGCGTGCCCGAATGCCATGCCCATCTCGGGACTCGATCGCGAAGCCAAAGCTGAAGCGGTCTCATATGAAGCAATCCAAGCGGCATTACCGCGGCTGCAGATGCCATATGCCGCAGGAGCCTCTGAAATAACTTCAGTGGGACCGCACTCTTGCTCTCGAATTAACGAAGGCAAGTCAGCAGTGACTGCGCACGCTGCTGGTAAGCAGCACGCACATGGCGACCGAGTCGGAAACCATACTGAGAAAGAGATCCTCTGCACGGGGCAGAGTGGCTCTTCTCCCAGTTGACCCGAAGGCCCAGACGGCCTAAGTGCCGGAGCACTTGGACTCTGTGTTCGCACACCTGCTCTCGAGAGTGACCCAATATGAGCCAATATCGTCGAGGTAGTTCAGGATGCGAACCCCGTGCTGCCTGAGTGGCGCAAGGGCTGCCTCGATAGACTACGTGGAGTCACGAGGGGACAGAGCTGGCCCGAATGGGAAGACCGCGTACTGAATGTCCACCCCTCGAAGCAACCCGTAGGAACGGTCCGCGTCGAGGAAGGAGACATGGAAGTAAGCGTCCTTCAGGTCGATCGCTGCAACCAATCTATCGGACGAATGCATCCGAGGAGGCGTACACTACCAACATCCTGAACGGAAGCCTGTGAAGAGATCAGTTCAGGACGGGCCGAAGAGGCCAGCTTGGGATATGGGCGAGTTGAGGAGGGGGGCTCACTCAACCCCCCCACATCACCAGGTAAGGCCAGGTATTTCTCCCGGACCACAGCTGTGGACATCACCCGACCGAGGGAGCGTGTGGCCACCTTTACCGCCCAGAGGGCGGGATCAGTGGCGGCACGCAGCTCATAGAAGAGCCCTTGGTCGGCTCCACCCTTGTGCATGTGGAAAGGGGCGGCGGCCTGCCCCGTAGCTCTGCATGGCCACGCCACCGAAGTAGACGAGCCCACAGGCTTTGGGAGGGTGCTTAGGACAGTCACACCATGTCAAAGCCCTCTGTGGACACCGTAGTGCGCAACAGAGAGTTCAACAGTGGGGGGGGGGGCAGTGTACCCTAGGCCGCGGCCCCATCAAGGGCAGAGTTCAACACCAGCGCGAGGCTCGCGGCTGCCCAAGATAACATGGCTGTCAACTCTAGGTCGGATCAGGCAGCGCTGGCACACCCGAAGGCGGAGCACAACCTAATCGTCATCTCCAAAGGACTCTAGCCCACCTTGGGATGCGGCGATCGACATCTCAATGCTATCTGGAGTGTGAACGAAATGAACGAGGCGTCAGAGATGGGCCGCTGTTTCAGTTCAGCACTCGTGGGAAGCGATGTGCGAGAGGGGGGCGTGGCCCGAGGAACGTATTGTCGGGGTTCTTAATACCACAGCACCGCCCTCAGGTCACCCTGGCCACCAGCCAAAGTACCACCTCTCTCAGAGACGGTAGATTGGGGTGTGGCAGAGGGGACTCTCTCTCCTCACGGAGATCACTGAGTCTCGACCGCGACATCGCGATGGTCATATTCCCACAGTGGGAACATGACACATCCACAAACACTGCCCGAACGTGATGAAGCCCAAACACGTCGAGTAGTGAATGTTCCCATAGACAGCAACGGAGATCGCACCCGTAAGTGCGCGGGCGAGCCGACTTGAAAAAGACGTGCCACGCGCAAGCTCTTTTTGTGAGAGGAAAGCTCTGCAGAGTGCCGAAGCGCCCAGGGAAACACACACACAGCTGTTGCAGATCACTGCACAGATCAGCAGGCAGGCAATGTGAGATCGCTGGAACGCGCTGTCACACCAACACCCTGGAGAACCGCTCGTCTCGAAGACTGAAGAGAGAACTTCAGAATTCAGGCTTGTAGGAGTGAAGAGATGCTCTTGGCTCCAAAGCAGAAACATAATGCAATGTTGCCAGCGTACTTCCTTATATACCCACATGGTGGGGCGGAGTTACGCATGCAAATTCCGCATGCCCATGGCATTGGCACTGCCATTGGGCAGTTTTGAATTCTCGAAGATGATTGGCTTCTAAGTGAAACCCCCATTCGTTAGTCACTAACGTTACGTCGTAGTGACTGAACGAAAGGGAACTGCAAAATATGGTTGATCGCAAATGTTCATAATTTGTATTAAAGGTCCCATGGCATGGCATTTTTCTATTATTTTATAATGTTTCCTGAGGTGTACTTATATTGTTAGTATGATTTTTACATCATAAAATGTCATAATTTAGAAATAAAAGGCTTTTTTTCAATACTGATGTTTGCCCTGTGGCTGAATGCCCTGTCTGCTGTGAGACTTCAGTAAAAACGCCCACTGTTGTGATTGGCTGACATCTTTGCATTTGAAATGAGCGGAGGGGTGTAGTTTAACGAGGTCTACCAGGCACGAGCTGCTGCCAGAGAGACGGATGGACCGGAGTTCACTTCACATCACTTCTCTCAGCACGTCTCAGTTCAGTGAACTGTTGTAGCTACTAGAATATACTTCAGGTTATTAGTTTATTTCTAGTCGGAGGGGCTGTCACTCATGTCAGAAAGTTAGTAACTTTAGTAAATTATGGATCAGCGCTGACTCGAGACGCGAACCCTTTAGAACGATTCAGTCCGATTTGGTGAACTGATTCGGTTCACTAAAAAGAACCGGTTCAAAAGAATGATTAGTTTGTGAACCGGACATCACTAATGTACCAGAGACGGAGCGATTGCTAACAAAGTTATTTATAGTAACTACTGATTTGTGAGAGAGCTGTCAGTGCAAGTTTGTGTTTGTATCTGAGAGTTCTGAATAAACACGAGTCCCAGTCACAGCGAGTCCGTCTTCATCATTATTCTACCAACTTTGTAACACATGCAATGTACCATTACAGCTGTCGAGATGAACGAGTTACGAGTAAGTGATGATTATAGCATTATTTTTCGATATGTTCCAATCATATGAAAAGCGTCAGTGACGAGCATTTAGTACACAGCGCAAACAAAGACACAACAGCAGTAATCGAATGTAATCCAGTTTATTGTGGGGATAGCTGGCTAGCCTAGCCCGGAGACCCTCACGCTTACCCCCCTTCTGCTTAATCTCGCGCCGCGTTTGGCGCCTCCGCTGTGGGCCAGATGCAGTACTGGGGGTCGGTGATGTTGAAGGCCGACCGGCCAGTGCAGCCCGAGCTTCGGCGTGTGTGAGGTTTATCTCTAAAGAGATGGGAGTCTACTGATGTTGAGCAGAAACGACTGTATGCACATTTTAGAACAGATAGACGCGACAAGGATGTACAAAAACACTGACTCACAAGATAGAAAGCACAAAAACACTGTTCTGTCGGGAGAGAGAGAAGCCGCAGTGTGTGCACGAATAATAAATAATTTGCTACACATAAGAAATCACTGATCACAGATCAGAAGGAACTGAAAAAAGACTTCTGTTTTCATTTGTACATCCAAACACTGCGAAACTGCCAGCATTCACACGTTTGCAAGCCATGATCTCTCAAGCGTTTGCATGGGCATGCCAGATTCTCTGGGCGGAGGAAAGGGAGGTAACCGTTCCTGTTTGGACGTCAAAACAGGAGACTTCAGGATTGGCTAGTCTAGCCTGTCATTTCTCAAAGGCAGAGAAAGACAGCCAGAACTCGGTTTACACTGATCAACATTTCTATCCACTTGGGGACAATATTCAGGCTAGGGGAACTCATATTAATGTTGAAATACCTCATAAAATGAAAATTTCATGCCATGGGACCTTTAAATGTAGGCTAACAAATATATGAAGCCATGTTTAATAAAGTATATTTGTATAATTATGCAATTTATATACATAATACAAAAGAATATGAGACAGACATTATGAACATGTATTTTACATATAAATGTTGTCAGGGTTCTGTTACTTGGATACGGTTTTATTCTTGGTTTGGTGAAAGCTCTGACACTCCTATTGTCTTGCGTGTTTGAGTTTGCTCAGATAATGTGCTCTCCTGTCTGCATGAATTGCTTTGTGTGATGTTTGGATCCTGGCATTTCATTCTAGTTTGGTTTTGGTTCAGGCTTCGGCAGTGGCGGACCTAGAAAATTTTACATGGGGGGGCAAAGGGGTGGCAAGAGGTCTTGGCAGGGTGGCAGGGGTAGATGGTACATGGAAATCCCTATATGTGAATTGCTTTAACAAAACAAACACAAAACCACTTTTAAACTACAGTACTTATTGCTTAATCATGCCCTTACACACTACAAAGGTTTTTAATTCACAACAGGAATAAGCCCAGTGTTCAAACAAAACAAAACAGTATAAAAAGCTAAATGAAAATATAAAAAAGTACAATAATTGTGTCCAAGATGCAGTGGACTTCAAATATACAACAGTGGACAATACTCAAGTTCTTATTATAATTAAAAACTTATAATTACAGTCCACAAATGAAATGACCCATGATCACCCATCTTTTTTTAGGAAAGCTCAAGGCGACTGTTGTTGTGCTTTGCAGCAAAATGTTTCACAAACAGCGTTATGTGTTTCTAAACATGTTACAGTGTTTACATGGTACAATTTCTGGTAAGCTACGCTTTTTTGTTATTTCAATTCAATTAAATTATTGTGATTTGATTTAATATTGACTCATTTGGATAAATATTATGCACACATGATATACCTAATGTCAAGAAAAAACAACTCACCTAATGCTGTAAACATACAGAGAGCCCTATCAGCTGGCAGTGTTATTTAAAGGGTTAGTTCACCCAAAAATGAAAATTCTGTCATTAATTACTCACCCTCATGTCGTTCGACACCCGTAAGACCTCCGTTCATATTCGGAACACAAATGAAGATATTTTAGTTGAAAGCTGAGGGCTGAGAAAGGCTTCAGATAGGCCTCCATTGGCATTCAGTACATTTACACTCCCAAGACCGATAAAAGGCACTTAAAACGTCGTTACAAAGTCCATCTCACCACAGTGACTCTACAATAATCTTACGATGCGACAACAGTAGTTTTTGTGTGCAAAAAAAAATCAAAATAACACCTTTATCCAACTTGTTCTCAACTTCCGTGTGTGCCTCCACGATGCATGCGCAAGAATATGACGTAGCGCCGGGGTTCGGGAATCCATGGAATGCACACTTAAGTCCCATTTTGAGCACTACGACGAGACCTAAAGCACGATCAATGTAGAATTCAACAGCTTAGATACGCACGTCTTCCTCTGCTTGTAAACCAATCGCTTCTGGGTCATGTGTCCGAACGCCGGATCTGCGTCATATTCTCGCGCATGCGTCGTGGAGGCACACACGGAAGACAAGAACAAGTTGGATAAAGGTGTTATTTTGATTTTTTTTTGCGCACAAAAACTATTGTCGTCACATCGTAAAATTATTGTAGAGCCACTGTGGTGAGATGGACTTTGTAACAACGTTTTAAGTGCCTTTTCTGGGTCTTGGGAGTGTAAATGTACTGAATGCCAATGGAGGCCTATCTGAAGCCTTTCTCAGCAATCAGCTTTACACTAAAATATCTTCATTTCTGTTCCGAAGATGAACGGAGGTCTTACGGGTGTCGAACGACATGAGGGTGAGTAATTAATGACAGAATTTTCATTTTTGGGTGAACTACCCCTTTAAGGTAAAAAATAACTCAAATTACATTCAATGCGTTTTTTTATTATAATAACAACTTTATTTAATGATATAAATAAAAATATAATAAATATGTAATATGGTACTGAAGGGTCAAGGGTCAAGCCAAACATCACTTGTCTCTTCATCAGACACATATCCTTCAAGAATGATTTTATGTTCAATATTAAAATAAGAATTAATGATAATCAAGTTATAACCATTTCCTACATTTGATAAATCAGTTCTCTATATTCAAGGAGTGATTTTGGATATTGTAGTGTTTTAGTTGCTCTGTGCTTTTGAATCCACATTATTTAGGTGCTGCTCTGAGTCTGTGTCAAGACGTGCTGACAGGCGAATGTCCTGGGTGTTTGTAACAACACTCCAGGGAGTGAAGAGTGCTCAGCATGTGTTAACTGTATGTCTTACTAAAGTGACCCCTGGGGTCATCTATGTCACAGCTATGGGACTCTTTGGGGACTCAGAGAAATGTACCTCTTTGATATACTTTTCTTTCTTTATAGAATAGAATAAAGTCACTTCTGAATTAGAGTTAGTATCAGCATGTTTTGGAGAAGTGCTTTGTTGATAGTTAGTTAAGATGTTCCTGACCTTGATGGAAACTGCTATTCTGTGGAGCTTTGTGTGTGCGTCTCATGATTCTGTGCAGATCCAGTATTGAAGATGGTCTTTTCGGTAGACGATTCTAGACTTGGAGGCATCTTTTCTATGACCTCCGAGGTCACTAGGGACTAATCTGGGCCTGGGCAACATCAAGTCTACGCATTTTTAGTGATATATGCTCATATCTGTCTACGTGTGGAAAGTTGCTTACGTTGCATGTTGTTAGAACCAATCAGAATCATTCCACATGGCAGTAATGACGTGTCTAGACCTTGAAAACAGTATAACTGTTCAGAAAACTGTATGTACGTTAGACGGAGGCGGGGAGACTGTTAGAGGGAGTGCGGCCTACGAACTCCTCTTGAGCTGGCTTCTGCTGATGAAACTGAAAACTATTCTTCAGTAAAATTTTCTTTAATTAATCTGACTCCTGGTCTTCATTTTTCACTACTGGTCCTGGGTCCTAAACTGTTACCCCAACAGTACACTACACATATTTAGCAAAATACTCTCTAGCTCTTTTTTTCTAGCCAACTAATGTGCTATAGCCTATTATGGTCATTAAATGGCTTTCCTGAGGTAAATGTTATGTGACATAATTGTTCTCCAGTTGTTTTATTGACCCCTTTGTCAGACTGATTGGTCGATATTATGTATGAGGAATATACATTTAGGTAAGTTGTAGGCTACTGTTTCATTCAACATTGTCCATTCGTGTTTATTTACTATTAGCTAGAGATGATCGGTCCACGTGCAGCTAGGGATCTGTCACGTAACATATACAAGCGCCAAAACGGCATTTATTGTTTGAATTTCGTAATAAAAGTGACAGAATCTGAGAGCTGAGATTTTTTTTATATCATAAGTAACCTGCTCTGTCTAGTCTGTCGGTGTCGGTGTCCGTGTCCTCTTTGCTTCGCGATTTTTCTGTGCGTGAGAAAATGTATGTGTGGCGTGTGAGCGTGAAAAGTGTCAATTGCGTGTGTCTCACGGTGAATGCGTGAGATTTGGCAGTTATGGATACAATATTTTTATATTTTTTATTAAGCTGTTCTTGTCTTTACTAAAATCAAAATTAGGCTAATCAAAGGGAAGAGTGCTCTTACGAATCACAACCGCTGATTTTGGCTAACGTAATAGACTTGCTGTTTTTGCTGATGCTGAATCGTCTTTAGCATACAATACAATCATTACAAATGTAATTTTAAGTTAAACATGTGTTTAAACTACACCTGGGGAAACTCACTTCACCTTCAGGGGCTCTGGGGCAGCTCAGTTTCTCCAGTCGGTTTGTAGGGCCACCGCACCGCAGCAGACTCGCTGTGTGTGAGCCAGACTCAGCGAACGCCGCTCTGCACGTTTGAATCAGAGACGTAGCTAAGTATTTGAGGGGCGGGGGGAGGGATATTTTATGTATTTAAATTTTAATACATTTAAAATAAAAAATTAAATGGTTTACTTTTGGTAAATGTATTGGACATACTGGCGGGTTGTTTTTACAAGTACAGTTTTTGGATCATCAAAGTTAGGGGGGCAGCTGAGGGGGCAAGGCTCTAGAGTGGGGGGGCACCTGCCCCCCCTTGCCCCCCTGTAGATCCGCCCATGGGCTTCGGACATTAATGCTCCATGTGTTTTTTCCCCTCGTGAGCTTACAGTATTTGCTTTGTCTCGTGTGAGCATGTAATTTTGCTTGGGCAGTGCACACTCTTTTGTCCATGTGTTGTGTGTTTGTTTAGCTCGTGCTCATCATCAGCCGTGTACTTTTATGTTTTGTTCGTTTATTTTTGAAGTCTAATAAAAAGCCCATTAACCTCTGAATCCTTGAGTCCCTCTTCATCCCTTGCCTCACCTGACAACAATATTTTATATTTTAAATTTAATTTGTTTTATACATAAAATCTATACTAAGGCTCTACAACATTTATCAGTGACTTGTCAGTAATTTGTCACATATATAATATATGGAATAGTCAGTTTATGGAATTGTTCTAATTTCTTGTCAGTATATGGAATTGTTCTAATTTCTTATAGGTTTCATAGCTGTGCATAAATATGCATTCATATGTTTACTCTATATAAGCATATTAGGATATTTCATATATGAGACACATGTCAAAATATGTATTATACATACATAAACATATATACTATATGGGATACATTTTATATGTCAATATATGGAATTGTTCCAATTTCTAAAAGGTTTCATATGTTTTTACTTTATATGAGCATATATGGGCCCATATGGAAATGTAATATATGTACATATATGAAATATTAATATATGCAATATATGCTCATATAAAAGTAAAAACATATATGAAATCTATTAGGCTGATGATGAGCACGAGCTGCATGCTAAACAAACACACAACACACGGACAAAAGAGTGTGTACTGCCCAAAGCAAAACGACTAACACGAGACAAAGCTAATACTTGTACTGTACACATGGAGCATTAATATCCGAAGCCTGAACCAAAACCAAACTAGAATGAAATGCCAGGATCCAAACATCACACAAAGCATAAAACATGTTCACAATGTCCGTCTCATATTCTTTTGTATTATGTATATAAATTGCATAAATATACAAATATACTTTATTAAACATGGCTTCATATATTTGTTAGCCTACATATATTTTAATACAAGTTATGAACATTTTCCGTCAACCATATTTTGCAGTTACTCATGTGATCCAATTTCAAACTAAATTAAAAACAATTTGACAGTGTAAGACCGCCCACATTATAGAGAACTCTATGAGCATACAACATGTTTGCATATGTTTAAAAAAAACTTTTTACAAATATGAATAATTAGAAATATATATTGTTTACATATATGATCTCAACATACTGCACAGTACCATATAGAAATTCATAATATAAATATCTGTAATATATGCATATATAATTTTACTCTAGGTATTTTATATGTGGTATACAACTATATTAAAAAAATCCTATATAAGTATACTGAATGTTTGCATATATGTTGTTTAAATAAACTTGCATATACAAATTACTGGGGTGGCAGTGGCTCAGTTCATGTAGGTTGTCTACTAACCGGAAGGTTGGTGGTTCTATCCCCGGTTCCACCTGACCAAGTGTTGCGGTGTCCATGAGCAAGACATCTAACCCCAGCTGCTCCCGACGAGCTGGATGGCGCCTTGAATGGCTGAACATTTCGGACTCAGTGTGCAAAGACCTTGAAGCTTTGCTTTCAGGAGTTTCCTCCAAGACATTTTTGATGCACACGTTTGTCGGGTATTATAACCTGCATCTGGGATCCACTCCAGGTTATTTGGTGGTTTAATCTTGGTGTTCGCTTTCACACAGACATGCACTTGCTAGTGCGGCGGCATGGGTATAAGGTTTCCACAGTGTCTTGACTAGGGTTGGGTATCGTTTGGGTTTTTTTCGATTCCGGAGCCAAACCGTTCCCTTTCGTTCAGTCACTACGACGTACGTTAGTGACTAACGAATGGGGGTTTCGCTTAGAAGCCAATCATCTTCATCGTATTCAACAGCGCCCAATGGCAGTGCCAATGCCATGGGCATGCGGAATTTGCATGCGTAACTCCGCCCCACCTCGTGGGTATATAAGGAAGTACGCTGCGAACATCGCATTATGTTTCTGCTTTGGAGCCAAGAGGATCTCTTCACTCCTACAAGCCTGATCTGAGTCATCGACAGCTTTCGAGACGAGCAGCTTTCCAGAGGCGTTGGTGTTACGGCGCGTTCCAGTGATCATCATACTGCCTGCCTGCTGATCTGCGCAGTGGTCCGCTAGACAGCTGGTGTGTGGTCCCTGGGCGCTTCGGCGTTCTCTGCGAAGCTTCCTCTCATAAAAGAGCTTACACGTGACGCGTCCTTTTCAGGATGTCTCGTCCGTGTACTTCTGGGTGTGGTCGGTTGCTTTCCTCTTCTGATGGGCACGAACACTGTCTGATATGTTTGGGCTTTCAGCATGCTCAGACAGCGTTCGCGGATGAGTCATGTTCTCACTGCGGGAACATGACCATCGCAATGTTGCGGTCAAGACTCCATGACCTTCGTACTGAAGTGAGAGTCCCCTCTACCACACCCCGATCTACTGAGTCCCAGAGGCCCAGTACTTCGGCTGGTGGTCAGGGTGACTTGACGGTTACGGTGTGGAACAAAGCCCCGACGCTCATGCCTCGGGCCACACCCCCGTCTTGCACATTGCAACCCGCGAGTGTTCAGATGCAGATCGCGGGGCCGGCTCCGGCTCCCCCGCGCATCTCATTTGGCGCTCCAGAGGAGGATGCGATGTCGATCACCGCATCACAAGGTGGGCTCGAGTCCTCTGGAGATGACGACTCGGCTGTGCTGCCGCCCTCGGGCGTGCCAGCATTGCCCGAGTCAGATCCAGAGCTGACAGCCATGTTGTCTCGGGCAGCCGCGAGTTTAGGGATCGAGTGGAACCCTCCACCCTGTCCCGAACGCTCAAGGCTCGATGATTGGTTTTTGGGGGCTCGCGCTGACACCCGTCAGTCCTTGCCCTCAATACCTTTCTTTCCCGAGCTGCATGAGGAACTCACGCGGTCCTGGAAGTCCCCGTTGTCTTCCCGTGACCGTTCACTGACTTCCTCCGCCTTCTCCGTCCTCGATGGGGCGGCAGCTAAAGGGTACACTGGGGTCCCTCCAGTTGAACGTTCTGTTGCGATGCAACTGTGTCCTCAGAGCGCTTCAACCTGGCGTGGTGATCCTAAGCACCCCTCCAAAGCCTGTCGATTCACATCAACCTTGGTGGCGAAATCGCACAGAGCCGCGGGGCAGGCTGCCGCTTCGCTGCATGCCATGGCGATCCTCCAGGTCTACCAGGCCAGGATCCTCAAGGACATGCACGAGGGTGGAGTTGATCCGGGGCTCTTAAATGAGCTGCGTGCCGCCACCGACCTCGCTCTCCGGGCGACGAAGGTGACCGCACGCTCCCTGGGTCAAGTGATGTCCACAAATGTGGTCCAGGAGCGTCACCTGTGGCTGAACCTGGCCGATATGCGGGACACCGAGCGAACCCGGTTCCTCGATGCCCCCATATCCCAGGCCGGCCTCTTCGGCGGGGCGGTTGAGGACTTCGCCCAACAGTTCTCAATCGCCCAGAAGCAGACTGAGGCTATTAAGCACGTACTGCCCCGGCGGCCAGCTGCTGCCTCCACCCCGCCGCCGGCGCAGTCAACTCAGTCTGCTCCACGCCGAGGACGCCCTCCTAAGGCTCCCGCCCCTCCCACCCGGTCCAAGCAGCAGCCTTCACCCGGGCCGGGTCGCGGAGGAAGCCGTAGGAAGGCGTCCAAGTCCCCTCAGGCCGCCCCGCGCCCCGCTAAACGCCAGGCCAAGCGGCGCTCCTGAGACGGACGGCTCAGGGATGGGAAATTCTTTCGAGGAGATGGTAGCAGGACCACTCCTTCCCCCGGTGGAGGGCCGGGGGAGAATCCTTTGTTCAGCTGCTGGCCCCCGGGTCAGCAGCACCCTATGTTGGTCAAAGAAAGAATTAACACTCCCATCCCTGAGCCCACAGAGTCCGGTGATGACGGTGCGCGCCACCCACGGGTCCCGCCACTCGCATCCCACTCTGTCGCCAGCCTCCTGGCAGAGCAGACCCCAGTGGAACGCTGGTCCTTCCCTGGTCTCCTCTGTCAGGACGCAGCTGTCAACCGTGCCCCCGCACCGGGACGCCCCACAGCCTCCCATGTCCGGGCCGGTGACGCTGCATCGCTGCAAGCCCACACCGGGTACGTCTGTACACCGTATGACCCCGCTGGTGCAGTTTCTGGATGTCTGGCTTCAGCTTCCAGGGCTGTCCCGCTGGGTCGAGCGGACCGTCAGGCGCGGCTATGCGATTCAGTTCGCACGGGTTCCTCCCTGCTTCCAGGGAGTCCGTTCCACCATGATCGGGGCCAACGCCCCCGTCATGCGAGCGGAGATTGCCACCCTACTGGCGAAGGGTGCGATCGAACCTGTCCCTCCAGCCGAGATGAATTGCGGGTTTTACAGCCCGTACTTCATTGTACCCAAAAAGACCGGTGGGCTACGGCCAATCCTGGACCTGCGCATCCTGAACCGTTACCTTCACCGGTTTCCGTTCAAGATGTTGACAGCGAAACGCCTTTTCGAATGCGTTCGTCCTCACGATTGGTTTGCAGCGATCGACCTGAAGGACGCCTACTTCCATGTCTCCATTTTGCCTCGACACAGACCGTTCCTACGGTTTGCTTTCGAGGGGCGGGCATATCAGTACGCAGTTCTACCATTCGGGCTATCTCTGTCCCCTCGCGTCTTTACGAAGATTGCCGAGGCAGCCCTTGCGCCCCTTCGGCAGCACGGGGTCCGCATCCTGAACTACCTCGACGACTGGCTCATACTGGGTCCCTCTCGAGAGCAGGTTTGCGGACACAGAGATCTGGTGCTCCATCACCTAGCCCGTCTGGGCCTTCGGGTCAACTGGGAGAAGAGCAAACTTTGCCCCGCGCAGAGGATCTCTTTTCTCGGTATGGATATCGACTCGGTCGCCATGTGCGCGCAGCTTTCGAGCGAGCGCGCGCAGTCTCTGCTGACTGCCCTTCGACAAGTCGAGGGCCAGAGTGCGGTTCCACTGAAACATTTTCAGAGGCTCCTGGGGCATATGGCATCTGCAGCCGCGGTAACGCCGCTCGGATTGCTTCATATGAGACCGCTTCAGCACTGGCTACGCGATCGAGTCCCGAGATGGGCATGGCGGTCTGGCACGCTCCGGGTCCCAGTGACTCGGGCCTGCTTACAGACACTCACCCCGTGGTCGAACCTCAAGTTTCTACGGACCGGAGTGTCCTTAGAACGAGCTTCCAGGCATGTTGTTGTGACAACAGATGCATCATCCACGGGCTGGGGTGCCATGTGCAATGGACAAGCAGCCGCGGGCTCCTGGACAGGACCCCAGCGCCTTCTGCATGTCAATTGCCTCGAGTTACTGGCTGTACGGTTCGCCCTGCACCGCTTCCGAGCGTTGCTGAAGGGTCAACATGTGCTAGTCAGGACAGACAACACGGCCGTAGTAGCGTACATCAACCACCAGGGCGGTCTACGCTCCCACCGTATGTCTCAACTCGCCCGCCATCTCGTTTTGTGGAGTCAGAAGCGCCTGAGGTCCCTTCGTGCTGTCCACATCCCTGGAGACCTGAACTGTGCAGCCGACGAGCTGTCACGGTTTCAGCCTCTCCCCGGAGAGTGGAGACTCCACCCCCAGACGATCCAGCTGATATGGGAACGGTTCGGCGACGCACAGGTAGATCTGTTTGCCTCCCAGGACTCTTCCCATTGCTCCCTGTATTATTCCCTGACCGAGGGCACCCTCGGCACGGATGCACTGGCGCACAGCTGGCCGTCCGGGCTACGCAAGTATGCGTTTCCCCCAGTGAGCCTTCTTGCACGGGTACTGTGCAAGATCAGGGAGGACAAGGAGCAGGTCGTCTTGGTCGCCCCGCTTTGGCACGGCCAGACCTGGTTCCCAGAACTCTTACTCCTTGCGACAGCCCCTCCCTGGCCTATCCCTCTGAGACCAGACCTTCTGACTCAGAGACGGGGCACCTTTTGGCACCCGCGTCCAGCGTTCTGGAAGCTCCACGTGTGGCTTCTGGACGGGACACGGCAGGTTTGAGTAGCCTTCCACCTGCGGTGGTCGCTACCATCACTTCCGCTAGAGCTGAGTCTACGCGACGTCTCTACGCGTTGAAATGGAACCTCTTCGTCACATGGTGCTCTTCCCGCCAAGAAGACCCCTGGAAATGCCCGATCGGGTCCGTGCTATCGTTTCTCCAGGAGGGGGTGGAGCGAAGGCTGTCTCCCTCCACCCTGAAAGTGTACGTGGCCGCAATATCTGCCTACCACGATCTCCTGGGAGACAAAAAGGTAAGTCAGCACGACCTGGTCATCAGGTTCCTGAGGGGAGCGAGGAGACTGAATCCTCCTCGCTCTCCTCTCGTTCCCTCTTGGGACCTCTCAGTAGTCTTAAGTGCTCTGCAGAGGCCTCCCTTTGAGCCTTTGCGGTCGGCCGAGATTAAGTTCTTGTCTATGAAGACGGCTCTGCTGACCGCATTGGCCTCGCTTAAGAGGGTCGGGGACCTGCAAGCATTTTCGGTTGACGAAGCGTGCCTTGAGTTCGGGCCGGCTAACTCTCACGTGATCCTGAGACCCCGGCCTGGATATGTGCCCAAGGTTCCTACCACTCCGTTCCGAGATCAGGTGGTGAACCTGCAAGCGCTGCCTTTGGAGGAGGCAGACCCAGCCTTGGCATTGCTCTGTCCAGTACGCGCTCTCCGCGCCTACGTAGACATGACGCAGTGTTTCAGGACCTCAGACCAGCTCTTTGTCTGTTATGGTGGAGAGCGGAAGGGAAGTGCTCTCTCAAAGCAGAGGTTGTCTCACTGGGTGGTGGACACCATTGTTTTGGCTTACCAGCAGCAAGGTCGACCATGTCCCCTTGGTGTGAGGGCACACTCCACCCGGAGTGTGGCCTCCTCTTGGGCTCTAGCGCATGGCGCCTCGCTAACAGACATCTGCAGAGCTGCAGGCTGGGCGACACCCAACACATTCGCCAGATTCTACAATCTCCGAGTGGAGCCAGTGTCCGACTTTGTACTCGCCCCCCCGAGGGGCCGGTAATGGACCACGCTCAGGTGTCTTCGCTTGCTCGCCATTCCACTCCCATGACTGGATACGTGCGATATTTTCCTCAGGTGAGCTCCCCGAGAGCCCTGAGCTCCTCCAGCACTGTCGACGCCGACATCAGTTCAGTCTGCCCTTTCGAGCCCAGACCCTCATGTCCGGCCAGGTGCTCCGTGTGCATGGTTCCCCTCTGGCGACCCCCACACGAGTATTCCCACCGTAAGCCTCCTCAGTGAGCAGGTGTCTTTCCCTTGGCAAGTCCCTGCCACCCCTAGGGTTAAAAATCCACCTTCGGCTGGTACCCTAGAGATCTTCCATATGCAACCCTCAGCGGGTCATATGTGTATTCTCTAAGTCCTCCCTACGGTAGGCATCTTGGCATTCCCTCACTGGGATATGCTTCCCAGTGTACCTTGGTAATCCTGTGATAAGTGGGAGTCCTAGGGCCTTAAGTGGCGGGATCTCACACTTACGCAGGGCACTGGTTGACAGCTGAGTGGCGCTGTTTTACAGGTTCCCCCATTCGTTAGTCACTAACGTACGTCGTAGTGACTGAACGAAAGGGAACGTCCGGTTACGTATGTAACCCTCGTTCCCTGAGGAGGGAACGGAGACGTACGTTTCCTTAGCCACGTCAGCTGTGCTGCCTGGAACGCTAGGAGTTCAGTCTTGGCTCCTGCAGCAGTAACATAATGCGATGTTCGCAGCGTACTTCCTTATATACCCACGAGGTGGGGCGGAGTTACGCATGCAAATTCCGCATGCCCATGGCATTGGCACTGCCATTGGGCGCTGTTGAATACGATGAAGATGATTGGCTTCTAAGCGAAACCCCCATTCGTTAGTCACTAACGTACGTCTCCGTTCCCTCCTCAGGGAACGAGGGTTACATACGTAACCGGACGATACTTTTAAAACGTTACCGGTGCCTAAACGGTGCCTGAACCGATACTAAAAAAAAATAAATAAAGGCCACAAAACGAGGTGGATGACATTACATGGCTTTTTATTTATTTATTTTTTATTTAAATTGAACCATTTTTAAAAAATAATTATGCATACTTAAATGTATGAATATAAATAATTACAAAACACAATTTACTTCTTTACAAATTATTATTGACTTATTTACAAATTCACAGTAAAACCTAAGCCACCTAACCCAACGACAACAGGCCTAATATAACTCTAAATAACAGTTACAGTAATAACAGCAATAGTCTGTATTCTTGGTATGCTACAAACCAGCTTCGAGCTTCAGCTTTATTTTGAAATATGATCATATTCTCTGGCTAAATATTTTAGAATGCATCGCCTTAATGTTTCCATGGCGATACGTCATGTTTCTCATCTGACACACAGCAGCCGCAATAGCGCTGACAGCTCAGCTTTATTTCGTTTTTTCTTTTTATTCAAAATATTCACAAACTTCTTAACTGTGTCACAAACTATCTGATGTTCAAATGTGTGAGTGAATGTGTGTTAGTTGATCTATAAAGCGCAATGGGCAGCGCCATGTTAGTTTGCGCCTCAGAATCGGATCCGTCGGATTTATAACACTTGAGTTCATTCTCGTCTCACGAAATACATGAAAGCTAGTGACCAGTGAACTGGTCGAAGAATAGAGTAAACGATATAGTTACTATATAATGTGCATGTATCTGATGTGAATAAAACACGCAACGTTAGTCAAATTATAACCGTCTGAAAGGATTGTCATTGACATCAGACATCAGTGTGTGTTTTTTGCTAGTAACCTACTTATGAGCATTTAAATGTCTGAAACCTGAAATAAACATGATGTGGTTGAAAACACTGAATAGTTGTCATGAGTTGTGATGTGACCAGCGCTGAGCGTCTGTCTCTGGCTCGGCGCCAGCCAAAGCGCGAAAGCACGTTTGAATTTTGGCACCGAAATGAGGAACCGAAATCTGCGTTCTGATTCGGTCCGGTACATACCGGTTATATAAGTACCATATTGGCACCGGGTTTCGGTACCCAACCCTAGTCTTGACCCAGCTCAAGTTCCCTTGAAAAGGAACGTCTCAGGTTACGACTGTAACCCTGGTTCCCTGAAAAGGGTTAACGAGAAGCTTGCTTCGCCCTGCCATACTCCCTGCATGCCTGTGATCGACTTGCTTCAGCCTATCCGAAGCTAGCGCACCTATAGTATAGGTGATCTCTATGATGTTCCGTCACGCCATTGGACTGATTTCATATGTGCTTCACGATGCAATCATGCAGGCAGGGGCATTCCCACAGCGTCTTGATGCAGCATCTATTTCCCTCCTCTGGGAACCAGGGTTAAAGTTGTGGCCTAAGACGTTTTTTTTTATGTTTTATTTTTTGTTGTTTGTTTTTTTTGTGGAAACTGATACATTTTGTTTTAGGATTCTTTGATGAATAGAAAACAAGCAGTCTTTACTGTTACTTTTTATCAATTTAATGCATAATGGCTGAACAACAGTATTGATTTTTTTCAACAACAACAACAACAAAAAATCTTACTTATCCCACACTTTGGAATAGTAGTGTATGGATTATGTGGATGTGGTTTATTATTATTATTTTTTTTTTTTAGGTGCCCTCTATCCTACAAGCATGCGCATAAACGAACAAGGCCGTTTGGTCGTCAACTTCCGTACAGAAGCACGTTTTCGGGGGCTCTTTGTCACTGCACATTCAGGTGTGTTATTAAGCATATTAAAAATACAACGGGTATAATTGTTTTGCATTTGTTTTTTTGGCTCACAGCTTCATGAAAACATTTAGAAACAGAATAAAAAAGAAAAAAACAAGAAATTATATTTTGAATATAGAAAATTATGCTTATTTTTTAGAACCAGCTATTGTTATGACTGGTATTCTAATAACTGTAATTCATTTAAAATAATAATTGTACCTTTGTAACTAACAGTTGCACATATGTCATGTGTAAAAAAATCTGATCTTATAATTGTTACAAAAAACATTATTTATATTCATAAATGTAATGTTTGAAAATGTTCAAATTATTAATATTTTAATGTTTTTTTATTTTTTGTTTTCTTTTGATTTGGGGATGAATTATGTCCATTTAATGGGTCAATTTACTGAAACTTGTAATGATGAGGCAGTGTGATCTTGTGTTCAATCTGAATAATAACATTCCTGTCAACACAGCCTCCCTTATGACTTCCATGGTCATGTGTGCGGATCACTCTGGGCTGACCTTTAACCTTAGCTTGGTGAGAAGTGAGCCAACATACAACCAGCCAATGCAGCAATGGACCTTCATCTCTGACTTTGCTGTAAGTCTTTACCGTGTCTGGTTGTAACTGTAAAAATGACATTTTTCTGCATCCAATTCAAAATCTGCTCTTAAAGGAACACTCCACTTTTTTTGAAAATAGGCTCATTTTACAAGTCCCCTAGAGTTAAATAGTTGAGTTTTACCATTTTTGAATCCATTCAGCCGATCTTTGTATCTGGCGGTAGCACTTTTAGCATAGCATAGCATCATTGATTCTGATCAGTCCATTTTGCATCTCATTCAAAAAATGACCAAAGACACTTTCAATATTTTTCCTATTTAAAACTTGACTCTTCTACAGTTACATTGTGTGCTAAGACCAACTGAAAATTAAAAGTTGCGATTTTCTACACCTATATGGCTAGGAACTACTTTCTCATTCCTGCATAATAGTCGCAGAGAAAGTTTCAGGCTTGCAAGCCGACAAATTGTGTTGTGGATTTACCTTTGTGATTAGCCATGGTTCAGTGTGTTGTAAATGGCTGTGATAGTAAGTCGAAGATGTATACTACCACCATGTTTCACAGAATACCAACGAATCATTGCGCCGCTGCAGCCATGGTACGGCCGCGAAGATCCTCGACTATTACGCAGGAAAGAGAAAGTAGTTCCTAGTCATATAGGTGTAGAAAATCGCAACTTTTCATTTTCAGTTGGTCTTAGCACACGATGTAACTGTAGAAGAGTCAAGTTTTAAATAGGAAAAATATTGAAAGTGTCTTTGGTCATTTTTTGAATGAGATGCTAATGGACTGATTAGAATCAATGATGTATGCTAAGCTATGCTAAAAGTGCTACCGCCAGATACAAAGATCGGCTGAATGTAATAAAAAATGGTAAACTCTAGGGGACTTGTAAAATGAGCCTATTTTCAAAAAAAGTGGAGTGTTCCTTTAATACTATGTTCATGATGGCATTTGTCATTATTGGGTCCATTACTCTCTCTCATGATAAGTGTTGAAATACTTTCCTTCAGGTGAGGGATTACTCAGGAACTTACACAGTGAAACTGGTTCCCTGCACGGCTCCTCCCAGTGTCGAGTACAGCTTCCGTCCTGTGTGCCACCCGAGAGAGCCAATTACCTTTGATCTGGACATACGCTTCCAACAGGTCATTACTGAATCATAAGCACTCATCAAAGGGTTCACGTCAGTGACTGTATAGCCGAGCTCAGAGTTTCCTTGTGTGTGTGTCTAGTGCATTTAAAGCTTGCAGGGATCACATCATACACACTGTACCTCTTCGCAAAGTCTGCATTATAGCCTGACAGGTTTACAAAAAAGTCCAATCTGAAATGTTTGGCATGATCAGTCATCTTGTTAAAAGTTTTATTTAAGATTAATCAGAGCTTCATGTTAGTCTACAGCCAGCACAATGTTTGGCAGACTCCACCATATCTTTCTTGTCATTTTAAATTGCTGAACATTACATACTGAAATTAGTGGAGTTTATTAAATATCAAGTTCTTACAAATGTACACCACCATTCAGAAGTTTGGGGTCTGTAAGAGGTTATTTTTTTTGGAAGAATCTCTTATGCTCACAAAGGCTGCATTTACAATGCATGTCACAAAAGTAATATTGTGAAATATGTTTTACAATTTAATATAACTGTTTTCTATTTGAATATATCATTACTCCAGTCTTCAGTGTCACATGATCCTTCAGAAATCATTCAGCAAATTGTCTATGCTGATTTTCGGCACAATATTTTTTTTTGTTATCAATCTTGAAAACAACTGCAGCTTAATATTCTTGCAGAAACTATGATACATATTTTGTCAGGACTCTTTAATGATTAGAAATCGTCTCGGTTACGTATGGTAACCCTCGTTCCCTGAAGGAGGGAACGGAGACGTACGTTGGACGTACCGACGAATTGGGATCACTTCTGGGAGCCCCTATCAGCTTCGAGCTATCTAGAACCGGCCAATGAACAATTGGCGTTTGAGATTTGCATGTCACGCTCCGCCCCGCGCCGCGGGTATAAACAGGAAGCGAGAGCGAATGCACGCTGTTTTTCACTGAGGAGCCAAACGTAGTATCTCAACCTGCAGTGATGGTACAGCAACTGTGGCGACGGGACATACGTCTCCGTTCCCTCCTTCAGGGAACGAGGGTTACCATACGTAACCGAGACGTTCCCATTCAGTCGGTCACGTTCGACGTACGTCGGACGTACCGACGAATTGGGATCCCTATGGAAAACGCCATAGTTACTACCACTTCCAGCGCCCAGCGATGAGCCCCTCAGAGCCCGATCTGATGCGGGCGGGAAAGTTCACGCAGGGAGAGTCCAAGCTGCTGTTCCGCAAGACCCATTCAGCTGACTGTATTGGATAACGCTGGGAAAGCGTGCCTGTGAAGGCAGCTGCAGAAGCCACATCATGCCCAGAGGGAGTTAACATGTGGAGAATACACGTATGGGCTGACCGTGGGCAGCACAACATACGGAAGTCCCAGGGGTGGCCCCGGCCAATTAGTGGAGGGGGACAACACGTACCTGGGACGGCAGAGGAGACTCTGCCGAGGGAAAGACACGGGCTTGCCGTAGGGAGCCGTACCGTGGAAGAATACACATATGGGACCGCCGTGGGGGTCACTACATATGGAACCCAGCCTAACACAAGTTCCACCAATGCATACGAGTGTTAGACCTGGCGTCGAACGCTCCGCCACGTCCGACTGCCGCGGGTTGCGGAGGACTCAACAGGGTTCGCCGTTCCGGGGAACTCGACTGGAGCAAATAAGCGCACGCATCTGTCACGCATCGGAGCGTGTCATAGGGGAGGGAATGGCGCAGCAAGCCGACACAAGAACAGGCACTTCGGTGTGACTGACTATGGGAAGTGAGCACACAGGAAGATACCGGCTCTACACGGAGGCTATAGAATCTAGCGAACGTGTTAGGTGTCGCCCAGCCCACAGCTCTACAAATATCTGTCAGCGAGGCGCCACGAGCCAGCGCCCAGGAAGAGGCAACACCCCTAGTGGAGTGGGATCTTAACCCGAGCGGGCAGGGCACGTCTTGGGACTGATAAGCCAAGACGATGGCATCCACTATCCAGTGGGCCATCCTCTGCTTGGAGACAGCCTTTCCCTTCTGCTGTCCTCCGTAACAGACGAAGAGCTGCTCTGAGGTCCTGAAGCTTTGCGTTCTGTCCACGTAAGTCCGGAGAGCACGAACTGGACAGAGAAAAGCTAGGGCTGGGTCTGCCTCCTCCGAAGGCAGCGCTTGCAGGCTCACCACTTGGTCCCAGAAGGGAGTAGTGGGAACCTTGGGCACATATCCAGGCCGGGGTCTCATGATCACATGAGAGTTACCGGGCCCGAATTCCAGGCACGATTCGTCGACCGAAAATGCCTGCAGGTCCCCTACCCTCTTTATGGAGGCCAACGCAGTCAGGAGTATTGTCTTTAACGAAAGAACTTTCAACTCAGCTGACTGCAGAGGCTCAAAGGGTTCTCTCTGTAGTGCAGTTAGCACCAGAGTTAAGTCCCAAGAGGGTATGGAGGGAGGACGAGGCGGATTTAATCTCCTCGCTCCCCTAAGGAACCTGACGACCAGATCATGCTTAACTAGAGATTTCCCATCTACGAGCTCATGATTAGCGGCGATAGCGGCGACATAGACTTTGAGAGTGGAGGGAGACAGCCTTCGCTCCAACCCATCTTGTAGAAAGGTAAGCACAGATCCGATCGAACACCTTCGGGGGTCTTCTCGGCGAGAAGAGCACCAGTCGACGAACAGGTTCCACTTCAACGCATAGAGGCGCCTCGTAGAGGGGGCTCTAGCGGAAGTAATGGTGTCAACTACCGCTTGCGGTAGGACACCTAGAACCTCCCCGTCCTGTCCAGGGACCAGACATGGAGTTTCCAGAGGTATGGACGCGGGTGCCATAGGGTGCCCCGTCTCTGAGTCAGGAGGTCCTGTCTCAGAGGAATGGGCCAGGGAGGTGCTGTCGCAAGGAGCACTAGTTCCAGGAACCAAGTCCGGTTGGGCCAATACGAAGCGACCAACTGGACTTGCTCCTCATCCTCCCTGACTTTGCACAGTGTCTGCGCAAGAAGGCTCACTGGGGGAAACGCATACTTGCTGAAGCGGCTGAGTGCAAGACGAACTGCTAACAACTCGAGGCAATTGATATGCCATTGCATTGAGGCCCCGTCCACAGACCCGAAACTGCAAGCCCGTTGTACGTGGCACCCCAACCCGTGGATGAGGCATCCGTGGAGACAACGGAGTGCCTGGATACTTGTTCTAGGGGAACTCCCGCCCGGAGAAACAGAGGGTCCGACCACGGGCCGAAGGTTTGGCGGCACCTCGGAGTCACTTGGACGCGGAGGGAACCGCTGTGCCACGCCCATCTCGGGACTCGATCGTGTAGCCAGCGTTGAAGCGGTCTCATATGAAGCAACCCGTGCGGCGTTACTGCGGATGCCATATGCCCCAGGAGCCTCTGAAAATGTTTCAGTGGTACCGTTGTCCTGCCTTTGAACGAATTCAAGCAGTTCAACGCTGACTGGACGCGCTCCTCGAAGAGGCGCGCTGTCATCGCGACCGAGTCTATCTCCATACCAAGAAAAGAGATCCTCTATGTGGGACAGAGTTTGCTCTTCTCCCAGTTGACCCCAAGTCCCAACTGGCTGAGGTGACTGAGCACCTTGTCCCTGTGTTCGCACAACTGCTCTCGCGACTGGGCAAGAATCAGCCAGTCGTCGAGGTAGTTGAGGATGCGAACGCCATGCTCTCTCATGGGAGCAATGGCCGCCTCCGCAACCTTCGTAAAGACGCGGGGCGACAGGGACAGCCCTCCTCCGGGGGAGGGAGTGGTGCTGCAGCCATCTCCCGAGGAGCAGTTTCCTCCATCTCTGGGCGGCCCGTCTCAGGGTCGCTTGCGACGACGCTTGCCACCTGGCTTGGCAGCGGCCTGAGCAGGCTGGACATCCTTCCCACGGCCGGCCCCACGCCGTCGGCTGGTGTTAGGCTGCTGCGGTGCCTTGGCGGGGGCGGAGGCGGCGGCGGGTGGACGTCCTCGGCGACGAGTAGCCGGAGGCGGTGCCACCGGCAGCGGGGCGGAGGCAGCAGCGGGCCGCCGGGGTAGGATGATAGTTCTCGGCCGAGAACTGTTGGGCGAAGCTCTCGACCGCGTCGCCGAATAACCCAGCTGACGAGATGGGGGAGTCCAGGAACCGATATTTATCGGTCTCCCTCATGTCAGCCAGGTTAAGCCAGAGATGACGCTCCTGGACCACAAGCGTGGACATCACCTGACCAATGGCACGGGCGGTGACTTTCGTCGCCCGGAGGGCGAGGTCCGTCGCCGTCCGGAGCTCCCGGAGGAGCTCTGAGTCAGGCCTACCCTCGTGCATGTCAAGGAGTGCCTGGGCCTGGTGGACCTGCAGCAACGCCATGCCATGCAAAGCGGACGCAGCCTGTCCGCAAGCCTTGTAAGCCTTCCCGGTCAGACCGGAAGAGAACTTACAGGCCCGGGACGGGAGACGTGGGTCACCGCGCCAGTTAGAGGCGGTCGCCGGACACAGTTGCATCGCGACGGCGCGCTCCACTGGCGGGATCCCCACGTAACCCTTGGCTGGTCCGCCGTCGAGGGTAGTGAGGGGGGAGGAGTCACTCGGTCGGTTTCTGGCAGAAAAAGGTGCCGTCCACGACCTCGTGAGCTCCTCATGCACCTCCGGGAAGAAAGGTGTCGGGGCAGGACGCTGAGAACCAGCGCGACCCAACCCGAGGAACCAATCCTCAAACCTAGAGGGTTCGGGACACGGTGGAGGGTTCCACTCGAGCCCAACCCTTTCGGCGGCCCGGGCAAGCATACCAGCCATCTCAGGGTCCGGGGCAGCCGTTGCCACTCTCCCAGAGGGAGGCAGTACAGCTGACCCTTCATCCTCCGAGGACTGAAACTCCCCCTCCGATGCAGCGATCGACATCTGTTCGTCCGCTGGAGCTCCAAAAGTCACCACTGGTCTCCCGTGGGAGGGTCCAGCGGGTTCTCTTGGAGGCTCTACTGGCTGCGGAGCTGAGGGATTAGGGGCCTGCGGAGGTTCGCTCGGCGGGTTTGCCCTAAAAGTAATCCTCAGATCACCCTGGCCATCCAAAGAAGCAGGTCCACCCGGGTTAGGGGTAGACCTAGTTCGTGGGATGGGTAAGGGGACTCCCCCAGCCCGGAGGTAGGAGAGTCTCGATCTTAGCTCCGATATAGTCATGTTCCCGCAGTGGGAACATGAACTATCCACAAACGCCGCCTCAGCGTGCTGTGTGCCCAAACACGTGAGACAGCGATTGTGACCGTCAGCAGGGGACAGGGAACGACCGCATCCAGAAATGCACGGGTGGTAAGACATCTTGAAAAAGACGCCACGTCACCCGTGAAGCTCTTTTTGTGAGGAAACGCTCTGTGCTGAAGCACTCAGGGGGAAATTGTGTGCAGCCCGTGCCTGTACTCAGCAGGAAAAACGCCCAACCAGACCAACAGTGCTGTTGCTGTGAAAACAGCAGTTTTTCTCTGCTTGCAGAGGCAGCCGATGAGTCAGCGCGGTCCCGCTGAAGTGTGCCGTTCCTCCAACACGCGTCTTCCTCTGGATTCTCCGGTCTTCTTTTCAATAGTCTTGCTGATAGCAGCGAAATACTCAAACAGTGTGTTGAGAGTCTTCTTCATATGCCGTTTGGCTCCGAAGTGAATGACAGCGTGCATTCGCTCTCGCTTCCTGTTTATACCCACGGCGCTGGGCGGAGCGTGAGATGCAAATCTCGCACGCCAATTGTTCATTGGCCGGTTCTAGATAGCTCGAAGCTGATAGGGGCTCCCAGAAGTGATCCCAATTCGTCAGTACGTCCGACGTACGTCGAACGTGACCGACTGAATGGGAACTTTTGTAACATTATAGATGTCTTTACTGTCAATTTGATTAATTGAATAAATCCTTGCTATACTGTATATAATTTTATTCCCCTTCAAAAAAGTTCTAGCCTACTGCCCCCAGACTTTTGAACAGTAGTGTATATATTTAATTGTTGATATTTTAATATTTGTTTTGTTATCTTATATTTAGATTTTCTATTAGAATTGGCATTTACATTTTGGTATTTACATTTATCTGTCTATATTTATGTTTCTGCTGTCAAACTAAGTTTTCCTCCCAAGGGTGTGGTACCTAAGGAAGCTTGTTTCAGGCACAGCATAAAAGTATTAAAAAGATACTTGCAACTTTTTTCTCACATTTCTGACTTTTTTCTCACAACTGTGAGTTTATATCTCGCAATTCGCAAGTCGCTTTTTATTTTTTATCCATTGGTGGAAACATATTTGTAATATTACCCCTTCAAAAGTTTAGTGAAAAAGTAATGTGAGTGTTGTTCCCTTTAGGTGAGTGATCCAGTGTCAGCAGAGTTCAGTCTTAACACACAGATGCTCCTACTTTCAAAGAGGACTCTCTGGTTGTCAGACGGCTCAATGGGCTTCGGTCAGGAGAGTGATACAGCTTTCTCAGAGGGTAAAATGCTAAAAACAACACTTTATTCATATGTGATTTGATCTTGTGACCATAATAAAGATTATGAAAATTAAAGTATGAAACCTCACTAATTCAGGGCAGTTGCTTTTCTCTAGGAGATGTTATCTATGGCCGTGTAATGGTAGATCCTGTTCAGAATCTTGGAGACTCATTCATCTGTAACATCGAGAAGGTGTTCCTGTGCACAGGGGCGGATGGATACATCCCAAAGTACAACCCTGACAACTTTGAGTATGGCTGCCTAGCTGATTCACCGTCTCTTTTGTATCGATTCAAGATAATTGTAAGTATAGACACTGTTTAATAAAGCCCAAACTTTGCATAAACACTTCCCTGCAGTAGCATTAAAGAAATACATACAAACAGCTAATTGTAGTTACAATTAATCATATTTAGGAAACTTTTGCAGACATAGAATGGAATTAAATATAATGGCATAATGAATTAGGTAGGGCTGCTCCCGACTAAGGATTTTTTATAGTCGACTAGTAGTCGTTCAGTTAAGCCATTAGTCTCACATTTGAAATAATTAAATTACTTAAAGCTGCAGTCCATAACTTTTTTGTGTTCAAGATTTACAAAAATTATATAATGAGAATGTACAAGATTAATCAATTTTCCGAACTGTGTTTTTGTCTTACCCTTAATCATTATGGTACACTTATAATAAGTGTTTATATTGGGACTATTTCAGGCCAGACTGGTAGGAACCGCTGCGGAGGAGCACAGTCCCTACGTGACTTGCCATATACATAAACAGAGAGAAGTGTGACTTCGACACTTCCTGTGGAGATTTTTATTTCTGCAAATAACTATTTAAAAAATTTTAATAACATTTTCAGTTTTAAGATGTGTTTTTTATTTATTTATTAGTTTTTGTTCTTAAAAATATGTCTAGTATTTTGTTTTTATCATATCAGATAAATTTGAGTGTGTTGAAAATTATGTTATGACGTTACTCTGTGCGTTCGCTCGGCGGCTGCTATGACACTTGTTGCACACTGCAGTAAGCATTACTACAAAATAAAACTGGAAACTGAGGGTAACGCAATTGGCAGGCGACTCCCTTGCACGTCCCAGTTCCTTGGTTAAAATAGCAATTTTCTCATGATTTACAAATAGTTGGAAACATTTGGGATATTGTAAGTAGTCAACTGAACAAAATATATTACACTGGCCTAGTGGTTTTTGGATATTTTACTGCAAAAATGTTACATATTGCAGCTTTAAGTATTTGGTTATTGTCAGTTTTAGTAATTTTAGTACTTCATCTTAAACTAAATGAAAATTTGAAATGTTGCCTTGGCAAGTAACTGAAATTAAAATGTTTATTTATACTTTATTTTATTTCAGTTATTATATTTCAATTAACATTATGTTGTTGTTTTGTATGCAGTGCCTGCATTTTTGATCATTTTCACAAAATTTTCATGGCCCCCAGAATAATTTGTTGTATGAATATCTAAACATACAATATATTAAAAGAAAGAACTGAGCTTCTGCTTTAAATAAAAAAATAAATAGAAAAAAAACAAAAACAACAAACATTTTATGTGGGCATGTTTAGTAAAAAAAAGCTACATTTTGAACAAAAAGACTACATCCAGAGTGCGAATTACTCCACTATAATTTGGGGGTACTGCTCCTTCACTTCTTCTATGACCATCATGGTCCACTACCATATCAATCCCCACCGTGATCTCCAAGTGCAACATGTGTTGTGCAACACACATACAAGGTCTAAACATGCGACAAACTGATAATCAGTAGGCTACAGAATATCTCATTGTTATTATATATCCAAAAGAGAACTGTTTTGATCAACTCAAAAGTTAGAAGTTAAGTGCACTGAAATACCATTCTAATTACTAGTAAAAGTAATACCTTTAGTGTCGTCTCCCTGCAGCCTGCTCACGGCTTTCATCCTGTGCCTCTCCTGTCTGCTGGCACCCCTTTCCTTAACACATATTCAATGTATAAAACCTAACCGCACTTACACTTTTAATGTAATTGTTTGTAGATCTTAGTGCTAATATTTCCTGCTTATTCTTTTAGCACCAAAAAAGTGCCTGATGTCTGTGTGCCCTTTCCTTTTCCTCATAGTGTCTCTGTGAATAAAATAAAATCCTAGTTTCATTAAGATAGTATTAGGGTTCTCAGATGAAACTGCATTTATCGAACTAAAAATATGAAATAATAGAATGTAAAAACAATATTAACCAATTAAAAACAAATTCAAATACTAGCATGTACTATTTAGCCTAGGCTACTTGGCTCTTTTTATGTTTCCACAGGTTTCACTGGTGTTATGTTTGTTTTCAAATTCAGTTTAGTTTTAATTAGTTTTTAAAGTGGGCTTTTTATTTAGTTAAGTTTTATTTACGTTAAGCCTTTACTAAAAGAGTTTTAGTTTAGTTTTTATTAGTTTTAGTGTTAGTTTTAGTCACATCTTCTATACAGAATTCACACCCTATGTAAATACCACAGCTGTAAAATTTTTACACCCTATACTAAATTTACCCTATACAGTCAATAGCCTACTCGATCTTGATTGAAGCAGCAAACATTCAGTGTAAAAGTAAAAATAAAGGACAACATTATTTAATATTCGAATCACAGTTTATATAGTGTTTTGACATCGACAACCACAACCAAAAAGTGCATTTTACCTCAAACTTGCGACTAGTTAACTTTCTAAAGAAGGCTCAATCGCTTCTCGGGTCGACATTAACACACTGACAAAATTATATTCCGAATTTAAAATATTTTTATACCACTTTTTAATGTGTGATTGTGTAATCACAAGATGTTCACGAGATAGAGATACCAACATTTCGCGAACTTGCTTTCAACGTCGAGCGAACACTCGTTCTCATGGAGATGCGGTGTGCACGGTGGGGAGGGGCTGTGTGTGTGTGTGTGTGCAGGGGCGTTGCACCCGTGGGGGATGTGGGTGTTTTAACACCCACACTTTTCCCGGTGAAAGGGTTCAACACCCACACTTTTCTCCAGTTTTGCACAAACGCTTTAGGGATGCCACGATTCTCATTATAATATTAAACCGTTTGGTACGGCATTCACGGTTCAATACGCGCTTGTGAATTGCGTTGTTTTTGTTGTTTTGTTTTTGCAGTGTGCCTGTGAGTCTACGCGCTGATATGAACAAATATCCAATCACTATACACAGTGCTAGACACGCTTGCAATGCTGGTGTCAGAGTTATACTCACAGAACACTATAGTTATTCACAATCACGAAAGTTCATTATTTGCATGCGTTTTAAAGCCTTGCCGGTTATTTGCGTGCTTATGCACCGTTTTAACGTGCAGAGCGCGCATACTAAACGCCTGTCACACACATGATTACTGGACTAAGTAGTCGTCTTACTGCGCAAATACTGTCAAATACACACAAGGTTAACAAACACAGTCGGTTATGTATGTCTAAATTGAAAGTAAAATCGGTGTGTGTCTGTATATTAGATGCACGTCTTAAATTTTACAGCAGCGCAGCCTATAGAACAAGGGACAGTTCACCTCTGAAATTCTGTCATTATTTACTCATTCTAATATTGTTCCAAACCTGTATTCATTTCTCCTGTTGAACACAGACAGCTGATGGTAGCCATTGACTTCCATATTATTTCTTACTATGAGGACTTTAATGTTAATAAAACTACAAAAGACATAGAAAAGCACTCTCTGTTCTTGACTGAAAAACATGAATACAGTAGCTTTAATAAGAATCAATTTATTTTATAGTGAAGTCTATGTAGAGTTTTTTTACATTTATTCATTAAATGACATACTTAAATGCAGCTGTACAGCTCTGAGCTGCCAGTGTAAATCTTTATATATATTTATTTTATATTATACTATACACTAGGAATGTGTACAAGGCTTTTTTAAGTAAAGTTTTAAGTTTAAGTAAGGTTTTTCAAGTCTTTTAAGTAAAATAAAAAATTAGCTTTTTTTTCTTCTCCTTAACCTCTTTCTGTTCCCGTCGCCTAAGAATAGAATAGCAAAAAACTGATGTGATAGCCATCAGAACCCAACTGAACACCGTGGTAAAAAAAAAACGAGGTATGTATAATATATATATTATATATCTTGTATGTTATACCTTTTGTACCCTTCTGTCATTGTATTCATAGTTTTTATTGTTAACAAACAAACCACATCCATCCCCCAAACTTTTGAAAAGCTTGCTACGCCTCTGTGTGTGTGTGTGTGTGTGTGTGTGTGTGTGTGTGTGTGTGTGTGTGTGTGTGTGTGTGTGTGTGTGTGTGTGTGTGTGTGTGTGTGTGTGTGTGTGTGTGTGTGTGTGTGTGTGTGTGTGTGTGTGTGTGTGTGTGTGTGTGTGTGTGTGTGTGTGTGTGTGTGTGTGTGTGTGTGTGTGTGTGTGTGTGTGTGTGTGTGTGTGTGCGCGCATGTGAGAGACGCATGAGTGACAGAGAGACGGTGGGAGAGCAGGGAAAGGAAATGCAGCTGAACGAATACGCTACATGTTTTAAATAGCATTAAAAAATGAAAGACCTTGACAAAGACAAAAACTAAGGACATTTAACAACAATGTTTTTTCCCACCTAGTTTTCGTTTTTTCATTTGTTTTCATTAATGATGGCTTGGACCCCCACAAAACTGATATTTATGTCCCTTTGGGGGTATAGTACCCCCTGTAATTCTATGACTTAAAAACTATGACTACATCCAGATTGGATTCACAAAGATGATCAAAACATATTGAGTCCATCAACACCTCTAAAGCTTCACAGTCCTATACCTATTCACGGGGCGTCACTCTGTAATGTTAGGCAGTTTTGTGATTATTTTTATTCTGTTTAATGTTTGATGATCGTGTTAGGTTACATATGAGTAAGCAATGCTTCTATCCCTTGTTTCTGTTGCTTCTTTGCTTGTTTTTTGATCCGGAGCTTTTGTACTCTTTCAGAAGATGTAATAGCGCCCTCTAACGTACCTCTAATGTATAATACTGAAGACATGGATTGCCCAGAAAATGCTGTCAATGGTGGGGAAAGAGTTAATAGCTTTAGTTTTAAAGGGGTGGTTGATAATAATTTCACTTTTTTAACTTTTGTTAGTGTGTAATGTTGCTGTTTTAGCATTAACAACATATGCAAAGTTATGACACTCAATGTTTCTTTTAAAGAAATCGCTTTTTAAGGACTACAACAAACGGCTGGTAGGGACTAAAACAAGCTTATTTACGGGTTAGTGACATCACTAACCCTACAATTTACATAAACCCTGCCCCCGGGAACACGGAACAAAGGGGGTGAGGCCATGTTGAGAAGAGGAAGAGTTGTTGTAGTAGAGCACATTTAGGAGTCTGCTCAAGCTGTGGTATCCGTCTTTTCACATTTATTGCAATACAGATGCAAAAGCATGTCATAAAAGCAAGATGAAACTAAACTATACCAGTTTTATCTTCATGCAGCATATATTCTCTGGCTCTGAAGGCATCTTACAACAGTTCCCACACGAGCAATTTATAGATTATCCTGACAGAATATGCTTATCGATGACTTGAAGATAGTTAGCTCCACATCAGCTACATAAATTCATCAACTAACCATTCAGAAATGTCCTGTTGCACTCTACATGTTGTCACTTCTTCCTGAGTCTCTCCATCATTGTCCAGTTTGAACATAAGGCTGAACAGTTTCAGACCTTTTCAGTGCATGTCTGCATTAAGTAATCTGAGCTGCTAACGTGAGCTCTTGAAGCTCCGCACTCTTCTTGAAAGGGGGCTGGGAGCAGCAACTCATTTGCATTTAAAGGGACACATACAAAAATGGCACGTTTTGCTCACCCTCAAAAAGTGACAATTTTAACATTATATGTTGGGTTTTTGAGCTAAAATTCACATACACACACTGGGGACATCAGAGACTTATTTTACATCTTGTAAAAATAAGCATTATAGGACCCCTTTAATTACCTATACCACTGTTCAGGATTGATAATTGTTCTTGAGAGCATGGAGAACAACCTTGCCTTTGTGTTGATTTCAGGATCATTTGACAGTATAACATGTAAGTTTGAACTCATTCTGCTTTACAGGACAAAGCTCAGCCAGAGACTCAGGCGAGAACATTTGGTAGCATTAGTTTCAATGCTCTCCTCGCTGTAGATGATCCTCAAGCACTGGCGCTGGTGAGGCAGCCGGGCTCTGATGGCTTTAGGATGGATTCCACAGCTTTGTTCCAGGTAAGAGGTACACAACAGCCGGCACATTAAAGGGTTAGTTCACCCAAAAATGAAAATTCTGTCATTAATTACTTACCCTCATGTCATTCGACTCCCGTAAGACCTCCGTTCATCTTCGGAACACAAATGAAGATATTTTAGCTGAAATCCGAGGGCTCGGAAAGGCCTCCATTGGCACAATGCACTTTACACTCTCAAGACCTATAAAAGGTACTAAAGACGTCATTACAATCCATCTCACTACAGTGCAGGTTCTACAATAACTTTATAAAGCGGCGAGAATAGTTTTTGTGCGCAAAAAAAACCTAAATAACGACTTATATAGTGATGACCGATTTCAAAATAATGCATCATGAAGCTTCGAAGCGTTATGAATCAGTGAGTCGATTCAGCGGTTTGGATCGCCAAAGTCACGTATTTCAGCAGTTTGACACGCGATCCGAATCATGATTCGACTCGCTGATTCATAACACTTCGAAGCTTCATGATGCATTGTTTTGAAATCGGTCATCACTATATAAGCCGTTACTTAGGTTGTTTTTGCGCACAAAAACTATTCTCGCCGCTTTATAAAGTTATTGTAGAACCTGCACTGTAGTGAGATGGATTGTAATGACGTCTTTAGTACCTTTTATAGGTCTTGAGAGTGTAAAGTGCATTGTGCCAATGGAGGCCTTTCCGAGCCATCGGATTTCAGCTAAAATTTCTTCATTTGTGTTCCGAAGATGAACGGAGGTCTTACGGGTGTCGAACGACATGAGGGTAAGTAATTAATGACAGAATTTTCATTTTTTGGTGAACTAACCCTTTAAGAAACGTTGCGATCATGTTCTGATGATAACACTGTAACACTCCTCCCAGGTGTCGGCAGGCAGGGAGTGGTACATTCACACAATCTACACCGTCCGGTCCAGGGACAACGCAAACCGTGGAATTGGGAAAAGGAGCCTTAACTATCATTCTGTGACACATAGCCACTCAATTTCCAAAAGGTCAGCCAGTGGCGTACCAGATTTGGCTCAAGGTATTGGCGCAGAAAATAACCGCGGCACAAACATCTTGCATATAGAGCTGGACCGCAGCACTCAAAAACAAACCAACCTTCACGAGGAATCCCAAGCAGAGGGTATCGTTCCAAGAGAACTGAATCACAGGGACTCTAGTGACGACCGGCTTGTCTTGATCATAGGAATCTTGGTAGGTCTTCTCTTTACCATCCTCCTTGTCGTTCTCATCATTCTGGTGGTGCGATCCAGGCGGGAGAAGAATGTAACAGAGCCCCCCAAAAGCTCCAACAGCACAGAGCCCATGATGACGCAAGTCCTCGATAGCAATGACAGTTCAGAGGTTTGATTTCCCAAGAGTGGACCCTCCTATTCAAATCACTGTTTGTTTGCAAGTGCCTCTTGTTCATTTGCTTGGGCACACAAAGACACGTAGTGACTTGGAGTGGTTGCTCTACCTCTCCTCGGGATTTTGATGGTCCGAAAGTGTACTTGAAATTCAGAAGCACTTCTGTTGTCACTGCTTTAATAAATGTTTGAAGCCTGAATCTTTTACAGAGAGAGTCTTGTATACTACTACTACTACTACTACTACTACTGTTACTACTGCTTGATGGCATTGATATTCATCCAAATGAAAGTTTTACTTTATATCCAAAGGTGCTAGATGAAAGAACAGTATTTTGGGAAAGGATTATATTGTATAAATTGTTTTCAGTCACTGATTATTTTTAATAGCTTGTTAGTATTATAACGATGAATGAATTGTACTATACTGGTTGCGTGATCCATCCATGGCAAAACAGTTTTTTGTTTTTGTTTTGTTTTATGTAACTTTTTTGTGTTTGTTTTTTTTCACTGCTATTGTATCTACTTTTTAAAAGAAATATAATGTAGTACAATAACTTCAGTGACATCAAACTAGCGGAATTGCTATTATCAATTATGACATTTTTACTTTTTGGCAAAACAAAAGCACATTAGTAGCCTATTCCTTTTCTGTATTTTACATATTTATGGTCACTAAGTGTTTTATTTTTATTTTTTATTTCATTATACTGTGTAAAAATGTATCATAGTGTATTATAAGTCTGATAAATTGTTGGGGAAAATGATCAAATGATTTTGCCTTGTAGCGTTTCTTTGACGTCACACAATAGACCTTATTCACAGCAGCGTCATCTTTGATTTATAAAGGGCTATGAAAGCGGGGCTGTGAGGGATAGGCATGCATCTCTTCAGTGGGTTGCATTGTTATTAAATGTGTTTTTGAATTGCTCTGCTGAAGAAACACTGCAATATCTTTCCAAGAAATGTCAGTTGACAAAAAACTCTAGACAACACAAGCTTTGGAAAATGATTGATCTAGGAGCTTTATACAGCTTTTTACAGTGGATGCCTCGCTTTCATACCTCTCATGGTACTGCTCTGAATAAGGTCTATCCGCCGTAGGGTGACCACCTGGTTATTGCTCTGTTGCAGGACAGTAGTGATTTTGAGTGAATGTGGGACACGTGTGTGAGAGAAAAATGTACTGCTATTATACTATATAAATATATCGATTTTTTTTTTACATTAGTTGGAAAGCCTATTTGCCATCACGTTGGATAATAAAGTTTTAAATCGCCAAATAAACTTGACTGGCTCTGACCGGCTTTGTGACTGGCACTCAATTTGTCCAGGTTTGAGTGATACGGTGTAATTTACTCTATGGTACCTATTCAGTCTACTAGTTCTAAATATAATAAATTGAATAACAGGTTACTAGGTAAAATAGCATTTTATGCTAAAATAAATTCCCAGTTAGTGGCTATTTTATTTTTCTTTATTAGATTATGCAAACAATAAATGCATTTTAGTGCATTTTGAACTTGTTGATTTTAAAGGGACAGTTCACCCAAAAATGAAAATGTGATGTTTATCTGCTTACCCCCAAAGCATCCAAATTCAAATGAAACACGAGGATCGTGACGACACATTGATGTCTTAAGACACGAAATGATCAGTTTGTGTGAGAAAGCGAAAAGTATTTATATAATTTTTTACCTCTAATACACCAATATGTCCAACATCCTTCAGTGCGTGATCACTTCCGATAAGTGAGGTCAATGTACACAATATGGTGTAGAGATATGCGCAAGAGATTACTTCTCGAGATTATTACTTTGTATAGGTAGGTAAAACTGCTTTCTACCATCTTAAAAATATATCTAAATTACGGCACATGCTCTCAATGCAAAATGCTGAACAGTTAGTTCATGCGTTCATGACCTCAAGGTTAGATTATTGTAATGCTCTACTGGGTGGTTGCCCTGCTCGCTTAAAAAATAAACTCCAGTTGGTCCAAAACGCAGCAGCTCGAGTTCTTACTAGAACCAGGAAGTATGACCATATTAGCCCAGTTCTGTCAACACTGCACTGGCTGCCTATTAAAAATCGCATACATTTTAAAATCTTACTTATTACTTACAAAGCACTAAATGGTTTAGCTCCCCAATACTTGAGCGAGCTCTTAACATATTATACTCCATCACGTCTACTGCGGTCTCAAAATTCTGGCCAGTTGATAATACCGAGAATATCCAAATCAACTGCAGGCGGTCGGTCCTTTTCCTATTTAGCTCCGAAACTCTGGAACAGTCTTCCTAACATTGTTCGGGAAGCAGACACACTCTGTCAGTTTAAATCTAGACTAAAAACACATCTCTTTACTGTGGCATAGACATAAAACACTTTTTCAATGAAATGATTGTTAGGCTGCATTAACTAGGTCAGCCGGAACCGGGAACACTTCCCATAACACCTGATGTACTCGTTACATCATCAGAAGAATGGCATCTACGCTAATGATAGTCTCACTGTTTTATCCCGAGGTTTACTGCAGTCAGCCGGATCCGGGCCGTATCTAGATCAGATAATAAACCCGTCTCCGGCGTGTTGACTCAGATTGTTCGAAAATTACAATGAAATAATACTTAAATCGATATGTCATCCTCAATAAACCCATCTCCAGTGTGTTGCCTCCGATCATTCTAATATTGCACTTTAATAATTATTTAATCAACATCATCCTCAATAAACCCTTCTCCAGCATGTTGCCCCCGGTCCCTCGAATATTCTGATCTATTATGACCTCTGAGCTGTAAAGCTGCCAGAATAATAATAATAATAATAATAATAATAATAATAATAATACGCTGTTTGTTAATTGGCCAGAGGAGAACTGGCACCCCGACTGAGCCTGGTTTCTCCCAAGGTTTATTTTTCTCCATTAGGTCACCTAATGGGGTTTTGGTTTCCTTGCCACTGTTGCCTCTGGCTTGGCGTGCTCAGTTGGGGACACTAAATTTTTCAACTAAACATCGAAATAAATCTAAATAATAAACTAAATTAACCATTTAAACTAAATTACTGATCAAATTATTGATCTAAAGCCCACACTGTCACTGTATGATAATTGAAATGAACTGATGACATCAGCGTTTTTTCCAGAATGGCTATACAGCTGAATAAAATTATGCTGCATTATTTTCCTGTTTAACACTGTAAAGCTGCTTTGAAACAATCTACATTGTTAAAAGCGCTATATAAATAAAGTTGACTTGACTTGACTTGACTTGACTATAGGCAAGCAGATTAAATCAGATTATGAACACAACATTGTTCATCACAACTTTTTTCAATGTTAGGCAATTATTTTAGGAAGGTGACGATATGCAACATAGTGCATCTTCAATAAAGTGTAAGCCTAATCAGTTTTAATATCACCGTCCTACTGTATTAAGCCACATTAAGCATTTTCTTTTATAATAGGCTATATGGGAGAATATGGGGCGCCGTTTGTAAAGCGGCTCAAGCTGAAAATAACAGCAACATTTTGACACATTTAGCTTCAAACAATGTTTAAAAAACTGGTATGAATTTTTGGCGGTCACTTTTTTAGCACATTTACAACAATATTTGTCAACTTAGAGATATTTTAAATAGTTAAATCTAAATGTTAAATGTTAAATCTAAATGTTAATTGTTAAATCTAAATGTTAAATCTAAATCTAAATGTTAAATCTAAATCTAAAATGTTAAATCTAAATCTAAATGTTAAATCTAAATCTAAATCTAAATGTTAAATCTAAATGTTAAATCTAAATCTAAATGTTAAATCTAAATGCTAAATCTAAATGTTAAATCTAAACGTTAAATCTAAATGTTACATCTAAATCTAAATGTAAAATCTAAATGTAAAATCTAAATGTTAAAACCGGTTATCTGCATTCTGAATTTGCATATTAGTTAAATATTTAGTTTCACCCGAAACATTTAGATTCAACATTTATATTTAGATTTAACATTTAGATTTAACATTTAGATTTAGATTTTGTATTTAGATTTAACATTTAGATTTTACATTTAGATTTAGATGTAACATTTAGATTTAACGTTTAGATTTAACATTTAGATTTAGCATTTAGATTTAGATTTAACATTTAGATTTAGATTTAACATTTAGATTTAGATTTAGCATTTAGATTTAGATTTAACATTTAGATTTAGATTTAACATTTAGATTTAACTATTTAAAATATATCTCTAAGTTGACAAATATTGTTGTAAATGTGCTAAAAAAGTGACCGCCAAAAATTCATACCAGTTTTTTAAACATTGTTTGAAGCTAAATGTGTCAAAATGTTGCTGTTATTTTCAGCGTGAGCCGCTTTACAAACGGCGCCCCATAAAATCTAGCCTAAATATAACTAACCAAAGCGCACTATAAATCTCACTGCTATCACAAAATCACTGCTATCACAAAATCACTCTCCTCTCACAAAAACCCACGAGGTGAAGATGGATTTACTTCACTTTTAAACTGTGGTGAATTAGGTTTACAGATGTGTGACTGTGTGGCTTGTTCCCGCCCCCTTTAATCAACGCAGTTTCGGAAGGCGCCACCTGATGAAACACTTTGAAGCTTCATTTAGCCATAGTCACGTGACATGGGTGTTTCGAATCACAGTTCGGAGCAGTGTTTCGAAACATCTGCGCTTCGGGATCTCGGCAAAGCCCCGAAACGTCTGTTTCGCGTCTGCCATCCCTAGTGATAACTGAAACCAGGAAGTACAAAACACAACAGAGACAGACAGTATATGTGACAACAACATTGTTCATCACAACAATTTCCTCCCATAGAAAACCATTATTAAATGCTTAATATCATCACCTTCCTAAAATAATTGCCCAAGTCATCAAATGATCTACGGAGGCCTACAGAGTTTGGTCTAATATCACTGTCTTCTCTTTATAACAGGTTTCTAGGAAAAGGCTTAACATAAAACTTTATTCTGGGCTCATCTGTTTTTATGTAGGCCTACATATAGCATACTACATAGCTACTAGCCTATTCTTTATTAGTGAGGTATGTACAGAAATTGTTATTTAATATCACGTCTAATAAAGTCACATTAAGCATTGCCTTCATATTCTGGGCTCATCTGCCTTTTTTGCACATACTTTTACCCCGCTATAAATTTTTCATTCTCAGAACTTCCCTACTGGTGTCAAGGACGTCACCTAGTAACGTTCCCAGAAAACCTGGTTTAATGTAGTAAGACAGTGATATTAAAAGACCAACTCCGTAGGAATACATACCTTATTAATATATAGTAGATAGAAAGAGGCCTAGAAATATGAGCGCAACTGGTTTCACAATTTGTTTTCTTTTTAGCTCTAAGGGAGGAAATGCGTGAAACTTGTTCATATTCTAGTCTGTCTGTACACAGTCGGCTAAGCGTTCTCTTACGAGAGGTTCTCTCGTATTGCGTAAGTTTCCTTACGCATCGGGAAAGTATTCTTTCTTCGAGATTTCTGAAAAACCCAAAATTATCCTTAATTTTGTAACATTGTCAACGCAGTGCGGCAGCCTGGCAGACCATAGCAGGCTATTCCAGCGTGCTATATGCTGCTCTGCTGGCAACTGCAGCAGCCTATCGGTGAGCCCGCGTGACGTGGCGACCAATGAGGGCGCCTCGCGCCCACCTGGCTTCATTTGCCTACAGGTGGGGCGTGGCCACGTGTATATAAGCGGGGCTCACGGGCTGCGTATTCGATTTTCTTTTCTTCAGCGAAGCCCTTCGCATCGCTGGATCTGGAACCCGCCGCCGTGATCGTGCAGACGGACAGCGCCTGAAGAAGCCGGCAGCATCGCGCCACCTTCAGCCATCCGTGCCTGCTCTGCTATCCGGCAGCCCATATCCTTTTACGCTCAAGTGTTGTCGCCGCTGCGTCACACTTTCTCAAAAAGAGCCGAGCGTTTGATACAAAATGTCTCGTTCCACCTGCGGCTCGTGTCACGCGCAGCTCAGTTCCGGGGACCGCCATGTGATCTGCGCTCTCTGCCTGGGCCGTGATCATGCCTCCGCCGCACTACTCGCCGGCGGATGCCCGGAGTGCGAGGAACTGACGATGTCGACCCTGCGGGCTTGACTCAATCAGTTCGATGACGACATCCCTCCAGTCCCTGCTAAGCCGCGCAGAAAGAAGCGCCGCTCGCAGCGGACTCCGGAGTTCGCAGAGGGAAGCTCGCCGGAACCCTTCCCGCCGGCTTCACTCTCGCCTTCCCCGCCCCCACCCCAGGCCGCCATTTCTGTTGCCGCCTCCGGGGATGAGGCGGATGCGGCCGCGGAACGCGCCGACAGCTGCTCCATCATGGCTTCCGACAGCGAGGACTGGTCTTCCGCGACCTCTTCAGTCCGGGCCTCCGGACGCTCTCGAGCGGGTGAGGACGCGGAACTGTTGCGCCTTCTCATCCGGGCTGTCGAGCAGCTAGGCCTCGAATGGGCCCCGCCCAAGATGGCAGCGCCGAATCGACTTGACGGATGCTTCCTAAACAGTCGCCGCCGTGCGCCCACCTCCAGGACTGCAAGAGCTTCACGAGGAACCTGGAACGCGGCATTCTCCACGAGGGTCTCGTCTCAGGCTTCTTCGGCGCTCTGTTGACGGCGCGTCTGAGAAAGGCTACAATGCTATCCCTCCGGTGGAAGAGGCGGTTGCAGTGCACCTTTGCCCGCCTTCTGGTTGGCGCTCAAAGGCTGCCCTCCCGTCTAAGGCCTGCAGAGTGACGTCATCGCTGATCGGCCGCGCTTTCGCTGCCTCCGGTCAAGCGGCATCTGCTCTGCACTCTATGGCCGTGCTGCAAATCCTCCAAGCTAATCTCCTCCGCGACCTGGACGAGAAAAGCTACGACACTGAGTTGGTCACGGATTTGCGAAGCGCGACGGATCTCGCCCTTCGCGCTACCAAGACCGCAGCACAGGCCCTCGGACGCTCTATGGCCTCCCTCACGGTAGCTGAGCGCCACCTCTGGCTCACGCTCGCGGATATGCGAGAAACAGAGCGCGCGGCCTTTCTAAACGCCCCGCTCACCCCGTCTGGGCTCTTCGGATCAGCGGTCAAGGGGATCGTCGATCGTTTCTCTGAAGTGCAGAAGACGACTCAGGCCATGAACCTCTTCCTGCCTCGACACCCCGGCGCTAGCAATAGCGCCGTTGCTCGCGTCCTCGTGACCAGCCAGCACCGAGCTCCGCGCAGCGCCCAGCGCGGCCCCCTTCGTCTCAGCGAAGACCGAGCGGCCGCCCCAGATCGCGCTCTTCCAGCCGTGGTAAGCCGCCTCCCCCTCGGGGCCCCTGGCCTAGGATCGCGCTGAAGTCCGAGCCTCCAAAGTCCTCCTAGCCAGAGGCGAGAAACGACGGTTAAGTCCGGCCACGGCCGGACCAACCGTCAAAACTCTCTTTCATGTCAGCCCCCACCACTGTGGCTGCTGCAGATGGATTTCACACAGCCAACGAGCCGGCAAAACTGCCCTCTCGCCTGTCAATAACCGCCGTTTTTACGGCGAACCAGAGAAATCACAAAAGTTGCATTATTTCTGGTTGCACGGCTCACGCCGTAGGTGTTTCAAATGCAGTAAATGTGCCCACTTTTCTGTGTTCACCCCTGCACACAAGCACTATAAACCCTGTGTCTCTCACTCACATAAAGCGGCCACCGGCCGCTCGAGTGCTAGAGTTAGGTCACGTGTCCGCTTGTTTGCGTCCACGCCTAACCACCACACGCGCTGTCACACAGCCACTCTTAACCGGTCATGTTCCACGCGTAAGAGTTGTGCCCGCTCAAACGCGCTCACACATTTTCGCGAACATTATGCCTCAGGCGCTACGCGCCACACACCATTTGTTCTCCGCCCAGGGTGGCCGGAGCAATGAGTGTAGGGCCACACACAAGCCACTCCCCGCTCGAAGCGGCAGAGATACAGTGTGTAGGGCGGCCAGCCATCGCGAGCGATCGGCTGGCCCACAGCACAGAGAGCGCGCGGACTGCGCCCGCCCCTCCTATACAGGCCGTCAAACCCGCAAAGCGCTGCATTTCGAGCCCGGAGGCCGTTCTATCCCGTGTGGCACACGCGAGAGCGTGGGAAGCCATTCCAGGTGTATCAGAATGGGTGCTGAAAACAGTGAAGCACGGCTACACTCTGCAGTTCGCTCGCCGCCCTCCGCGCTTCTGTGCGCGTACGGAGACGAGAGTGAGCGAGGAAGTAGCACATCTACTTCGAGCAGAGATAGCCACGCTGCTGTGCAAAGGGGCTATACAACCGGTTCCCCATTCTATGAGCGAGTCAGGCTTTTACAGCCGGTATTTTCTCGTGCCAAAAAGGGATGGGTCGCTCAGACCGATTCTGGATCTGAGGCGTCTGAACAGAGCTCTTATGAGAAGATCGTTCAAGATGCTCACGACCAAGCAGATCCTCGCGCATATTCGCCCGAGAGACTGGCTAATCTCCCTAGATTTGAAAGATGCATATTTTCAAATCAAGATAACGCCGCGTCACAGGCCATTCTCACGATTCGCCTTCGACGGCCAGGCTTATCAATACACCGTCCTTCCGTTCGGCCTGTCACTAGCACCCCGTACATTTACGAAGTGCATGGACGCGGCCCTCGATCCCCTGAGAAGTCGAGGGATGTGAGTATTGAACTATCTGGACGATTGGCTCATCCTGGCGCAGTCAGAGGCCGAGCTCCTCGCCCACAGGGCAATGCTGCTCAGCCGTCTGGGGCTCACGGTCAATTGGACCAAGAGCTCATTAGTGCCCACGCAATCAACCTCATTTCTGGGTTTGAATCTGGACACTGTGGCAATGTCAGCCCGCCTGTCACCCCAACGCGCGCGCCAAGTTCGGCGCATGGCTGCGTACTTCCGGCCGGGCAAAATCGCACCTCTCAAGCTCTTTCAGAGGATGCTGGGACGTATGGCCTCAGCTGCAGCTGTGCTCCAGCTGGGATTAATGCGCATGCGCCCGCTGCAATGCTGGTTAAACGCCCGAGTGCCTCACAGAGCCTGGGCGTCCGGAGGCTTCAGGATCAGAGTGTCCCAACCTCTTTGAGCTCGACCTCTTTGCAACAAAAGAGAACGCCCGCTGCCCGAGGTTTCTGTCCAAAAGCGAGGATGCGCTCTCCCAACCTTGGCCCAGCCTCCCGCTGTATGCTTTCCCGCCGATTTCCCTATTGCCCCAGGTCATAGCGAAAATCAGGGAGACGCGCCGCCCGGTGCTCCTTATAGCGCCGCGCTGGGAGAACCAGATTTGGTACCCAGAGCTGGTGAAGCTGTTGCACTCACCCCCCTGGCCAGTTCCGCTGAGAGCAGACCTCCTCTCTCAAGCAGGAGGGTCAGTTTGGCATCCCCATCCAGAGCGATGGTCTCTACATGTATGGGTGACCAACGGATACCCGTTGACCTGCCCGAAGGGGTTATGAACACGATTTCACACTCTAGAGCCCCCTCGACGAGGCGGTTATATAGTTGTAAGTGGTCGGTGTTCACTGAGTGGTGTGTTTCCAAGGGATGGGACCCACAGCAATGTGGGGTCCAGCGGGTGCTCTCCTTCCTCCAGGAGCTTTTGGAACTGGGCAGGTCCCCTTCCACGCTCAAATTGTATGTGGCGGCTATAGCAGCGTTCGCTCAGACGACGCTAGGTAGCACGCTAGGAAGGAACGAGCTCATCATCCGTTTCCTCAGAGGAGCCAGACGGATGAATCCCCCGCGGCCCCCATCGGTTCCTATATGGGATCTGGCCTTGGTCCTAGAGGCCCTGAAGGCTCATCCCTTTGAACCGCTCGAGACTGTGGAACCAAGGTTCCTTTCGCTAAAAACCGCGTTCCTGATAGCTCTGGCTTCAGTAAAACGCGTGGGGGATCTACACGCGCTCTCAGTGAGCCCGACGTGTATGGAGTTCGGCCCGAATGACTCCAAGGTCATTCTTAGGCCGAGGCATGGTTATGTCCCCAAAGCGATAGGCACTCCCTTCAGGGCGCAGATTGTCTCCCTCTCGGCTCTGCCAGCATCCGATGAGGGGGACGGTGGCAATGTCCTCTGCCCTGTCAGGGCATTGAGGGTTTACGTCACACGCTCCGCCGCCTTCAGGTGCTCTGAGCAGCTATTTGTTTCGTTTGGAGGGCGCACTAAAGGTCTCGCCTCCTCGAAACAGACCCCTGTCCAGGTGGATAGTGGACGCGATTGCAGCAGCTTACGCTTCCAAACACCTGCAGTGCCCGCTAGGTGTCAGAGCACACTCCACTAGAGGCATGGCCTCTTCGTGGGCTTGGGCCAGAGGGATTTCCATCCACGATATCTGTATGGCGGCAGGCTGGGCCTCCCCGTCTACGTTCGTGAGATTTTACAATCTGGAAGTTCCTGCCTTACAGGCGAAAGTGTTATCAGTTCAATAGGGCTGTTGGTTCTGCCCAGTGGTTCTGCGCAGACATAGCTCACATACTGGTAGTAAGTTTGGTACTAGGCTTATGTGAATTTGAAGGAGACCGGTGGTGCCGTTCTCTCATTTACGAGACAAGCTGTTGTGAGTTTGAAGGTGACTGGCGGTGCCGTTACCTCACTCATATAACAAGATATTGTGAATTTGAAGGCGACCGGCGTTGCCGCTCCCTCATTCATGAGACAAGGTGTGGCGAATTTGAAGGAGACCGGCAGGTGCCGTTCCCTCATTCATGGGACAGGGTGTTGTAACCACCCGTTGTAACCACCCGTCAGTTCGAATGAAGTGTCGGTATATGTGGTGGCCCGTTTTCCTTACCGGCCACCCTGCCCGAGCAGTGTTATGGTCCCCGGTTCCCTGGGATACATATGCTGTACGCGAGGCGCGCACGGCGTTGACAATGTGTTCCCGATGCGTAAGGAAACTTACGCAATACGAGAGAACCTCTCGTAAGAGAACGATACTCGGTTACTTAACGTAACCTCGGTTCTCTCTAGAAGAGGGAACGAGTATTGCGTTCCTTGCCGTGCGCCCCGCGGGCTTTTATGCTTCAGAACTACGAAAACCGAATACGCAGCCCGTGAGCCCCGCTTATATACACGTGGCCACGCCCCACCTGTAGGCAAATGAAGCCAGGTGGGCGCGAAGCGCCCTCATTGGTCGCCACGTCACGCGGGCTCACCGATAGGCTGCTGCAGTTGCCAGCAGAGCAGCCAATAGCACGCTGGAATAGCCTGCTATGGTCTGCCAGGCTGCCGCACTGCGTTGACAATGTTACAAAATTAAGGATAATTTGGGGTTTTTCAGAAATCTCGAAGAAAGAATACTTTCCCGATGCGTAAGGAAACTTACGCAATACTCGTTCCCTCTTCTAGAGAGAACCGAGGTTACGCTAAGTAACCGAGTATCGTTTTCTCCTATGGGGCGCCGTTTGTAAAGCGGCTCACGCTGAAAATAACAGCAACATTTTGACACATTTAGCTTCAAACAATGTTTAAAAAACTGGTATGAATTTTTGGCGGTCACTTTTTTAGCACATTTACAACAATAATTGTCAACTTAGAGATATATTTTAAATAGTTAAATCTAAATGTTAAATCTAAATCTAAATCTAAATGCTAAATCTAAATCTAAATGTTAAATCTAAATCTAAATGTTAAATCTAAATCTAAATGCTAAATCTAAATGTTAAATCTAAACGTTAAATCTAAATGTTACATCTAAATCTAAATGTAAAATCTAAATGTTAAATCTAAATACAAAATCTAAATCTAAATGTTAAATCTAAATGTTAAATCTAAATATAAATGTTGAATCTAAATGTTTCGGGTGAAACTAAATATTTAACTAATATGCAAATTCAGAATGCAGATAACCGGTTTTAACATTTAGATTTTACATTTAGATTTTACATTTAGATTTAGATGTAACATTTAGATTTAACGTTTAGATTTAACATTTAGATTTAGCATTTAGATTTAACATTTAGATTTAGATTTAACATTTAGATTTAACATTTAGATTTAGATTTAGATTTAACATTTAGATTTAGATTTAACATTTTAGATTTAGATTTAACATTTAGATTTAGATTTAACATTTAGATTTAACAATTAACATTTAGATTTAACATTTAACATTTAGATTTAACTATTTAAAATATCTCTAAGTTGACAAATATTGTTGTAAATGTGCTAAAAAAGTGACCGCCAAAAATTCATACCAGTTTTTTAAACATTGTTTGAAGCTAAATGTGTCAAAATGTTGCTGTTATTTTCAGCTTGAGCCGCTTTACAAACGGCGCCCCATAAGATTTAAATTAGATATATTGACTGATAGGTATAGACAGTGACATATAGTATAGATATAGTGACACATTCATATAGGCTAAGTTAGATAGTGACAGATAGATAGCACAGCATAAGTTAGATATATAGAATTATATAGATATAGATTCATAGGTGATATATAGATAGATATATTAATTGAATATATAAAAATGGAGGCTGCACGCAAGAGATGCCGTACATCTGTGGTGTGGGAGCATTTCCATTTGGAAGCACCAAATAAAGTGAGATGTGTGTATTGTGATAGGCAGCTAGCCTTCTGCAACAATACATCATCCATGTATTTACATCATCCAAAAATATTTGTGCATGCCAGCAACAAGTGTCCCTTGTGAGAGGATTTTTTCAAAGGCTGGAGAAATTATATGTAAAAAAAGAAGTCAGCTGAGTCCTTCAACAGCAGAGCAATTCATATTTTTGAATAAAAATGTTTTGTGACAAATGTGACACATTGTGGCTTTATTTATTTTATTAATGTTCATTTTGTATAACAAACAAATATATATATAGTTCTTTACAATGACGAGGCTACAGGTAGTGATGGGCAGACCGAGGCTTCGTGAAGCACTGAAGCAGTTGAAGCAAATGTGTCATATTGTTTCGAAGCTTCGAATCAATCTGACACCCGTCTCTACGGCGCCATCTAGTGGTCACTTCCATGTGTTGATCTGAAATACCTTGACAATGATCCATGTAAAAAAAATTGTTTTTAACATCTGTCTGACAAGTACATGATCTTGGTTTTGTAACCTGTAGCCTCGTCATTGTAAAGAACTATATATATATTTGTTTGTTATACAAAATGAACATTAATAAAATAAATAAAGCCACAATGTGTCACATTTGTCACAAAACATTTTTATTCAAAAATATGAATTGCTCTGCTGTTGAAGGACTCAGCTGACTTCTTTTTTTACATATAATTTCTCCAGCCTTTGAAAAAATCCTCTCACAAGGGACACTTGTTGCTGGCATGCACAAATATTTTTGGATGATGTAAATACATGGATGATGTATTGTTGCAGAAGGCTAGCTGCCTATCACAATACACACATCTCACTTTATTTGGTGCTTCCAAATGGAAATGCTCCCACACCACAGATGTACGGCATCTCTTGCGTGCAGCCTCCATTTTTATATATTCAATTAATATATCTATCTATATATCACCTATGAATCTATATCTATATAATTCTATATATCTAACTTATGCTGTGCTATCTATCTGTCACTATCTAACTTAGCCTATATGAATGTGTCACTATATCTATACTATATGTCACTGTCTATACCTATCAGTCAATATATCTAATTTAAATCTAGCCTAAATATAACTAACCAAAGCGCACTATAAATCTCACTGCTATCACAAAATCACTGCTATCACAAAATCACTCTCCTCTCACAAAAACCCACGAGGTGAAGATGGATTTACTTCACTTTTAAACTGTGGTGAATTAGGTTTACAGATGTGTGACTGTGTGGTTTGTTCCCGCCCCCTTTAATCAACGCAGTTTCGGAAGGCGCCACCTGATGAAACACTTTGAAGCTTCATTTAGCCATAGTCACGTGACATGGGTGTTTCGAATCACAGTTCGGAGCAGTGTTTCGAAACATCTGCGCTTCGGGATCTCGGCAAAGCCCCGAAACGTCTGTTTCGCGTCTGCCATCCCTAGCTACAGGTTACAAAACCAAGATCATGTACTTGTCAGACAGATGTTAAAAACAATTTTTTTTACATGGATCATTGTCAAGGTATTTCAGATCAACACATGGAAGTGACCACTAGATGGCGCCGTAGAGACGGGTGTCAGATTGATTCGAAGCTTCGAAACAATATGACACATTTGCTTCAACTGCTTCAGTGCTTCACGAAGCCTCGGTCTGCCCATCACTAGTTATCACATGTTTCTTTGTCTGAGTTTCCCGCCACTTGTCTGTTTCCTTAGTTACCCTCATCTGTATCACCTGTGCCCCTCGTTAGTTAGTCATCTGTGTTTGTATTTAAGTTCCTCCCTTTCCTTCAGTCTCTGTCCAATCTCGTTTGCGTTTGTGTATGTATGGTGTGCTACCGCGTTACATTTGAGTCTTCTGTGTATTAAACGTTATTTGAGTATTCTACTACCCGTCTTTGCCTGTTCCTGCCTGCACACCCGTAACAGTTGTGTTCATAACCTGATTTAATCAGCTTGTATGCATTATTAATATTTTTTACAGCTAGCCAACTGTTAAGCTATTTCCTTGTCTTTATAACGAGGAAACATTAAGCGTCTTATAGGCAAAGGAACGCTTACGGTGCCGGTGTCTGTTTTGGCAGGATACTGCCATCTAGTGGTAGGTTTTCTTAGACAGCTGTGTGTGCATGTTTTGCATTACAATTATGTCTCTATTTGTACAAAATGCTGCACATTCATGTAAATCTGGAACAAGTTGTAAACACACAACTTGTAAACACATAAGTTGTAAAGAATTAGTTTAAATGTAGTAATGCACATTTGGTATTTGTGCATACAACAATAATTATATGGGGGCGAAATAGGCCAAAAGGGGACAAATGCACACTGCGTGGACGTTCCTACCCAGCTCTACAGATGTCTTGGTAAGCCAAGGTGATGGCAAGATGGGCCATCCGCTGCTTGGAGACAGCCTTTCCCTTCTGCTGGCCTCCGTGACAGACAAAGAGCTGATCTGATGTCCAGCAGCTTTGCATTCTATCCAGAGCGCAGATGGGACAGAGCAAAGCTAGGGCTGGGTCTGCCTCCTCCAGGGGCAGTGCTTGCAGGTTCACCACCTGGTCCCTGAAGGGAGTGGTAGGAACTGTGGGCACATAGCCAAGCTACGTGGGTGTCACCTGACCTGAACTCTAGGCACGATTTGTCAACCGAAAATGCTTGCAGGTCCCCTACCCTCTTGATGGAGGCCAGTGCAGCCAACAGCAAAGTCTTCATAGACAGAATCTTTAGCTCTGCCGACTGCAAAGGCACAAATGGGGCATTCTGAAATGCTTGGAGCACCAGAGCAAGATCCCAAGAGGGTATGGAGGGAGGTCAAGGAGGATTTAACTGTCTCGCCGCCCTGAGGAACCTGCTGACCAGGTTGTGCTTCCCAACCATCTTACCTTCTATATGATTGTGATAGGCGGATATTGCAGCAACATAGACTTTGAGGGTGGAGGGCGACAGCCTATGCTCCAACCCTTGTTGCAGGAAGGAAAGCACAGATGCGATCAAACATTTTCGGGGGTCTTCTCTGCAAGAAGAACACCACTCAACGAACAGGTTCCACTTCAAGGAACCTGTCTCATAGACGGTGTTTGTGCCAAAGTGATGGTGTTAACTACCTCTTGGGGTAAGTCACTTAGAACCTCCGCGTCCCGTCCAGGGACCAGATATAAAGTTTCCAGGGGTCTAGGATGCCCAATCTCTGAGTCAGAAGGTACTTCCTCAGAGGAATCGGCCAGGGAGAGGGGCTGTCGCAAGGAGCTTAAGCTCTGGGAAACAAGTCCGGTTGGGCCAGTATGGCACCACCAACAGGATCTGCTCCTCGTCCTTTCTGACCTTGCAGTGTCTGTGCAAGTAGGCTCACTGGGGGAAACGCATATTTGCGCAGAGTAAAACCACTGGCAATGCATTTCTGGGGAGGCAAACAGGCCAAGATGTGGCTCCCCGAACTGTCTCCAGATCAGCAGATCACTCTCCCAGGTGGTCAGCTCATTACAGCTCGTCGGCCACAAGGTTGCGCACACCAGAGACATGAGTGGCCCGAAGCGACCTCAGACACTTCTGACTCCAGAGGAGGAGATGGCAGGCGACTTGCGGCATACGACGGGAGTGCAGACCACTTTGTCGGCTGATGTACACAACGGTCACAGTGTTGTCCGTGCAGACCAATACATCTTTGCCCCATAACAGCCTTTTGAGGCGGCTCAGTGCAAGATGTACTGCAAGAAAATCAGGCAGTTGATGTGCCAATGCAGGTGCGGGCCCATCCAAACCCCTGACATTGCATGTACGTGGCCCCCCATCCCATGGCAGAGGCATCCATGAAAACCACAGCATGCCTGGACACCTGTTCCAAGGGCACTCCAGCCCGAAGGAACAAGGTGTCTGACCACGGGCTGAAGGTTTGGTGGCAGGGCGGTGTGATACTCACCTGGTGAGTGCCACGTTTCCACGCCCATCTCGGGACTCGGCCGCGAAGCCAATGCTGAAAGCCAATGCTCATATGAAGCAGACTGAGCGGTGTTACTGCCACTGCGGCTGCCATATGCCCCAGGAGCTTCTGAAATTGTTTCAGTGGGACTGCCATCCTGTCTTGAAGCGTGTTCAGGAAGTTCAGCATCGACTGGACATGCTCCTCTGTGAAGTGCGCCATCTGTTCAACCGAATCCAACTCCATACCGAGAAATGAGATCCTCTGCACAGGGGCTCTTTTCCCAGTTGACCCGATTAAATGAGCCAGCGAGACGGACTGGGAAGTGCTCCAGGCTCGCATAGACCATACAACCGGGACTAAAGGGACCACCGGCGTACCCACCGTGGGGCAGCGAGGTGGAATGCAGGTACCGGGCGGGGTGTGAGTGTGCTGTGCAAAACTTACCTCAACCTCAACTCAACTCAATTTATTTTTATAGCACTTTCAAATCCATTAAAATGGACCAAAGTGCTGTCCATAATTGGACTTCTCAGCAGTCCCGTGTTTCTTGGGAATTTCCCGGACTGAGCCTCCAGCTGTTAGAATCTAACTTTTAAGTAGACTATCAATATATCAATATTCTCAATCATCAGTCGATGTCTACCTCTGTGATGTGTGGCAGCAGCTGCAGCGCAAGATCTTGGGAGAATGCTCAAGGAACCACAGACACAGTGCAATACTATAACATTCTCAAATTTATTAAGGAAGAAAGGTCATATATAAAGATGTAAGTGAAACATGTATGTGCGCAAAATGTGTGTATGTGTATCTTAATGTTTTGTCTGGATGTCTGGGTGTGTGCGAATGTGTCCAAGGACTACTGAATGTATTGTCTGATTGTGCACACGTACCATGGCAGAAAAGTCAGTGTTATACAAGGAAAGTTAGAAAGTGAAGCCCAAGAAATAAGAAAATATTAACAGGTCAAAGTGCAAAACGTAGAGGGGTTACAATAATGGCCCTTAACCCTTTAACTGTCACCCCCCTTTTTAGAATACACATGAAAATGCACTATCCAAACTTAAAGGGCTGTAATTCAAGAATGCTTTGGAATATAGACCAAAGTTTGGTCTCGTTTTAAAGACGACATTCTGCAGATTATTGCTGAAGTGAAAGCAAAATATGAAAGTATGAAATAGTTATGGAAGTTTAAATTTACTGTAAATGAAAAATACTGTACTAAATATTTTTTATTTCATATAAAATATATATTTTACAAAAAAGAATTTACTCTAAAATTAAAAACACTCACATTGGCGCCCATTGTTTAGTCCCGAGGCGTTAAACGTTGGCGATAAACGCGTGCGAAAATCGTCCCGGTGTGAACAGGCCTTTAGTCAGCCCATTCTTGTTGATGGAGAAGTAACTGAGAAGACCGAAAGCAGCAACAGCATATATTTGAAATGGTAAGTAAGTGTTGGTTTGAACTCTTTATCAAGCATTTGTGGTTACTTAAACATATTCTTACAAACCGCATGGCTCAATCAGTAAGAACATATTCTCTAAGTCTTAATAATTCACAAGATTTAACAAGTTGTCAAATTCATATGATACTCTAAAGGCCTGTTCACACCGGGACGATTTTCGCACGCGTTTATCGCCGACGTTTAACGCCTCGGGACTAAACAATGGGCGCCAATGTGAGTGTTCACACCGACGCGCAAAACGCCAGGCGTAAAAGCGTCATTTAAAAAAAAACGCCTCGGGTTCGTTTTTTTATTTTGACGCGGCGCGTAAAAAACTGTCCGACCAATGAGATCGGCGCTTTTGTTCACGTGCCTGGAGCTGCTGAAGTGACAGTAAAACACGACTTGGTGGCGCTCAAGCACAAAACGGTCTTGCCGAGCACACATTGATACGACGAAGAAGTAGTAAGTAGACAAAGAAGAAGATGAACTGCTAATGCTGCTTGCCAGTTAGCAAAAAGTGCGTGAATGGTTTTGTCCATATACATAATATGTCTATGGTTTTGGCAAGCACGTAAATACTGTCTCTCTTCTCCTTCTGTGTGACAAGCGAGTGTCAGAGGCTTAAAGTGCCGCAGCACCATCTTGTGTACCGGGAGCGTATCGACTGAATGTGCACGTTCACTCGGCGCAGCGCCAGTGAAAATCGTTTGGGTGTGAACACTCAAGACGCGCCGAAAAACGGCACGAAAAACGCTGGCGATAAGCGCGCGCGATATTCGTCCCGGTGTGTACAGGCCTTTAGATATACTCGTACATAATCCTGCAGCTTTTACTCCGACTCCTGCCACTGGCTACTGCCTCAATTCCTGTACATATTTATCATGATTTTTGTAAATGAGTTGCTCCCCTTCTTGGAAAGTAGTCGGATGTCCCACACACTGTCAGAAAGTTTATATTAAGTCCAATGTTTTCTTTAAAATTATTACATATTGGGCCCTGTCTGTTCATGTAATGTTAGATGTCTCTTCAGACCTCATAACCTACCTCTGTTTGCAAGAGTAGAAATGCTCACATGACATCAGATATTCGATTATTTTGTCATAATCAGATCAGTTGTACTGCTGATAATGTCCTGTTTGCATGTAAATCATTTACGTGATCAAAAGATCAAGTGAATAATCAACATTTTTAAAGGTCCCATGGCATGAAATTTTCATTTTATGAGGTTTTTCAACATTAATATGAGTTCCTCTAGCCTGAATATTGTCCCCAAGTGTATAGAAATGTTGATCGGTGTAAAACCGAGTTCTGGCTGTCTTTCTCTGCCTTTGAGAAAATGACAGGCCAGACTAGCCAATCCTGAAGTCTCCTGGTTTGACGTCCAAGCAGGAACGGTTACCTCCCTTTCCTCCGCCCAGAGAATCTGGCACGCCCATGCAAGCGCTCGAGAGATCATTGCTTGTGAACGAGTGAACGCTGGCAGTTTCTCAGTGTTTGGATGTACAAATGAAAACAGAAGTCTTTTTTCAGTTCCTTCTGATCTGTGATCAGTGATTTCTGATGTGTAGCTAATTATTTATTATTCGTGCACACACTGCGGCTTCTCTCTCTCCCGACAGAACAGTGTTTTCTATCTTGTGAGTCAGTGTTTTTGTATGTCCTTGTCGCGTCTATCTGTTCTAAAATGTGCATACAGTCGTTTCTGCTCAACATCAGCAGAGAAACATCTTTAGAGATAAACCTCACACACGCCGAAGCTCGGGCTGCACTGACAGCTCGGCCTTCAACATCCCCGACCCCCAGAACTGCATCTCGCCCACAGCGGAGGCGCCTTACGCGGTGCGAGATTAAGCAGAAGGGGGGTAAGCGTGAGCATATCCAGGCTAGGCAGCTTTCCCCACAATAAACTGGATTACATTAGATTACTGCTGTTGTGTCTTTGTTTGCGCTGTGTACTCAATGCGCGTCACTGACGCTTTTCATATGATAGGAACATATCTAAAAATAATAATTATCAACACTTAACATTACTCGTAACTCGTTCATCTCGACAGCTGTAATGGTACTTTGCATGTGTTACAAAGTTGGTAATAATGATGAAGACGGACTCGGTGTGACTGGGACTCGTGTTTATTCAGAACTCTCAGATACAAACACAATAAACTCGCGCTGACTGACAGCGCTCTCATAACTCAGTAGTTACTATAAATAACTTTGTTAGCAATCGCTCCGTCTCTGGTACATAAGTGATGTCCGGTTCGCGAACAATCTTTCTTTTGAACCGGTTCTTTTTAGTGAACCGAATCAGTTCACCACATCGGACTGAATCGTTCTAAACGGTTCGCGTCTCCAGTCAGCGCTGATCCATAATTTACTAAAGTTACTAACTTTCTGACATGAGTGACAGTCCCTCCGACTAGAAATAGACTAATAACCTGAAGTATATTCTAGTAGCTACAACAGTTCACTGAACTGAGACGTGCTGAGAGACCTGATGAGAAGTGAACTCAGGTCCATCCGTCTCTCTGGCAGCAGCTCGTGCCTGCTCGTGCCTCGCGTTAAACCACGCCCCCTCCGCTCATTTAAAATGCAAAGATGTCAGCCAATCACAACAGTGGGCGTTTTTACTGAAGTCTCACAGCAGACACGCCTCTTGAAACAGGGCATTCAGCCACAGGGCAAACATCAGTATTGAAAAAATGCCTTTTATTTCTAAATTATGACATTTTATGATGTAAAAATCATACTAATATATGTACACCTCAGGAAACATTATAAAATAATAGAAAAATGCCATGCCATGAGACCTTTAAACAAATTCATATGTGCTATTAAAGATACACTTTCAATAATGGAAATGCACACATATCAGTGAACTTATTATATAAATGTATTTAACATTATTATGCAACACTTTTTACAGAAAGAAACAGAGTTATGCATGAACTCACAACTTGCATGCAAGGTAATGAAATGTCCTTTCTTTATGTCTTGCAGGAATACATGCAGATTACTTTTATTTATTTATTTTTTATTTTATTTTTTATTTTTTTTAGATCTCTACAATATCAAACTCAACAGTTATTTTAAGAGCCAACCCTCACAAGAGCTACTAGTGAGTTGGAGCGAATCAGCCCTTCAGGTAAAGTTTCTAGAATATTTTACTATATCAGTATTTACTCATCAAATGCTCCCCTGAATCGTATTGTAACTGTCTTAATTGATATGTTTCAAAAACAATAGTAATTGCACATAGAGTAAGTGAGACTTTCTTGTTTTGCAGCAGAGAAGAAAGACCAGACCTTATATCGAAGCAAGCTAATCGAGTCAGTCCTTTGTTTAGGGTGAGGAAGGAACATGGCCATCTTGTGCCCGAAGAAGACAGAAAAGTATGCAAGTCCATTGGTATGTCTTGTATTGATGTATTGTCTTGCTTTAATATGTAAAGAATTTGATGTTGATTTCTCAAAGAACTATTCATTTCAGCAGTGATCATTCTTTCTACTCTGATAAAATATGCACCATTATTCATGTCTAAATCTTTTTATAAATCCTAAAATGAGCAAATGAGGTTCTGTATCTTGGATTTATCTAAAATAGTAAATATCTGTTTCCCTTTTTGTTAAAATTATTATTACAATGATTGCCTTTTAGCATAAAGGCTGGAACTGGACTTTTGGCCTTCAATTCTTAAAGTGTGATAAAAAGCATTTAGTTGGTATAAACTCCAGGTATTTCTCTGTTTTGTAGACCATGGATGGTTCTGGGTAGCTTTGGAAGATAATGAGTTGTGGCATATATTAGGAATCAAATAGTAGATGTTCTTTGAATTATGTGAAATATCTGGTTATTTTTTTATACTTATTTCTTATACTCCACAGACTAAAACACATTGCATTTATGTTTTAAGATGGATAGCAAGAGAATGCACACACTTAAGAAGATTCTACAGGAAAAGACTAATGTGCAGCCAAGGAGGAATACAAGAGGCAAAAACTCCAGTCTCTGAGAACCATGCATGCCATGGGTGCTTCATAAGCATGATAAGTCTTGTGCCTCTGTACCTATTTCTTAATTTTTCCATGCCGTATTTTAACAATTTTACATTGTACAGGCTATCACAAGTGATGCTCTTGAAACAAGTGACAGAAGAGTATGTTGTCTTAAAATAAATCTAGCATCACTGGCAAAGGCTAAGTAGAGACCATGCCTTTCTAAAATATATTTTTAAAGATCTGCTGTTTAAAAGGTTGCTGTAGATATGGGTAAAATAGTTTTTGTTCAGTACTTGGCTAATATTATGTGCTGCAATATTATATCCATAATGCTTCAATGTGTATTATATAATGTACTGACTGCTGCTTTGTAAAATTAAATCAGGAATGGGCAACTCTGGGACAACTGAAATGGAGAGTTTACCTCCAAGCCTAATCGAGCACACCTGACATTTGTAACTAAAGTCTTCAGGTTTACTTATAGATAATTATAGGCAGATGGGTTTGGGGTTGGAGCTAAATCTGCAGGACAGTGGATGCTGAGGGCCAGAGTAGCCCACCACTGCTTAAATCATGCAGAACATATGCTAACCTGACTGTACATTAAACTTAATTTGAATTGTGTTTTTGTTTTACTTTTAGACCAGGACTGGAGAATGCCTGACTATGGGATGTTACAACTTCTTACTCTGGTTGAGAAAAGGCTACACCACATCAGTGACCACATCATCTGTTTATCAATTATACACTGTAGAGTACAAGTAAGCTAATTGTTTAGAAGAAAAAGAACAAGATAGAACATGGACAAGATAGAGGGAAGAGAAAGAAACCAGTCTAGCTGTGATAATGAATCATTATTTTTCAACACAATATCAAATCTGTTTTTTCTATCATAGTTGACAGGATGGGATTCAGTGGCAACTCATTTGTGTGGCTTCAGCAGCTGTAAATGGATTAATATGATGTTAATGTATTTTTGAAGACCCATTTTTATTTATCTTGAATCTCATTTGTCTTTATGCTACTGTATCAACTTTATACTGTATCCTCCAATAAAGTGTTGAGTGATAAAGTATGGTGAATATTATGTATGGTGTTTGGAAAGTAAATGCACATTTCACAAGTTTATTTAGGTTATCTAATTAATTACCAAGATTCTTTTACTTGAGACATAATTTTTTTTATCTGGTTATATTATATTTGGTACAACAATACACCAAAAAGTTGCATATACTTGCATGCTGTGACAATTATGCCAGTTTTAAATGCCAGAAATAAAGGACAGGATTACAAACACTTCAAGCTTAACTGAAGATGATCCATGTTGATAAATCTGGTACATCTACTACTGCAATAAAAATTAAAGCATGCACATTACCGATGTCAGGTATGTGAAAATACATGAAATTTTGGCAATGTCTCTATTGCTATTGGTGCATTGTCCTATATTTAATAATAATAGTGAAGTGTACATATATTAATAGTTTTTGTTTACACTGGAAACGTCTCGGTTACGTATGTAACCCTCGTTCCCTGAGGAGGGAACGGAGACGTACGTTAGTGACTAACGAATGGGGGTTTCGCCTAGAAGCCTATTACCTTCGAGGTATTTAACAGCGCCCAATGGCAGTGCCAATGCCATGGGCATGCGGAATTTGCATGCGTAACTCCGCCCCACCGTGTGGGTATATAAGGAAGTACGCTGGCAACATCGCATTATGTATCTGCTGCGGAGCCAAGATCTGAACTGCGTGTTCCAGCAGCGCAGCTGACGTCACTGCATGAAAAGTGGGATTTTCGTCAGTATGTGGCACTGTAGATTGCCGTGGAACTTCAGGTTTACGACTGTGCACGGCAATTTGCAGGCAACACCGAAAACTGGTGTAAATTGACGGAAATTGATGTGGGCCTTGCTTGGCAGTTGTCCCCCCATGACCCCCCTCCCCTTAATTCTAGGGGAGGCTTTAACATGTAAATGAACATGCTGTGAGCTACACAAATGCAAATCCGAGTATAGCAGCAGGGGGAGTTTTATCTAGGTTCTGAATTTTTTTAAACTAAAACATTTTAAGTTAAATGTACTCGTTTTAGTTCACATTACTACATTTTTAGGGCAACCAGTTTGCTCCAATTTTTTAAGTAGATTCAACTTGTCCGGGCTAACAGAGTAGATTAATTACTCTGTATGTCATTAGCAATAACCAATGTTATGTAAAAAAAAATATACACAAAATAAAAAGTTACGGTGTTATGCCTATATGTAATTGAAGCACATTTGCCACACCCATTAACTTAAATAAAGTGAAAATAAATATAATAGGTTTTTCTGGAGCTCCTTGGTGGTCTGAAACCTCAATTGTTGGTTGAAGAATATAGGGATAAATTAAGCCCCTCTGTGGACTGATTTCTTGACTCTTGTGATTCTCTATCTCTCTCTCTCTCACACACACACACACACACACGCACACACACACACACACACACACACACACACACACACATCTGTGCAGGCAGACACACACACACACACACACACACACACACACACACACACGCACACACAGCCAAAATACATCAACTTTTTTTATTTTATTCACCTCTTAACATTCTTTTGTTTCATTTTCTTGTTAATTTAATACATTTCTTAAAATCAGTTTGTTGTTAGACTCCCTTCTTTGTAAACTGTCATAAACTGACGAGATCTCTCGTTCAGACTCAATAAAAGCAACTCGGTCAGTGATGGACGTGTTCGTTACCTCCAATAATATCGCATTTTTAATTTGTTTTACAGTTTTTGGAGAAATGTATGACATGACTCGAACGTAATGAAGTAATTTGTATTCATTTTATAAAACAACAACAATGAAAATGAATAATACAAACACAATACATCAGTCCTTAAGTAATCATTTAACCATCAGCCTGCATTATTACACTGTTTTCATTAAAATGGTAAAGTGTACATGTCTTTCTTTGCTGCATACCGTATATGCCTAACTACACAAGCCGAGCTCTACATGTTCGCTATCAGTATCGTTCAATAGCTGGTTCATTTCGTTCACGAACAAGTCGAGGAGGAGATCAGTCTTTGGTTCAGAGTCAGAGTCGGACTCAAAAGCATCTCGGTCAGTAAAAGGCGTATTCGTTTACTGAATTCAACAAATCACATGCTCCGTCACATCTTATACTCGAACGCTATTGGCTCGAAGTTTTGTCATTGACAGGATGATCTCCACAGAGCTGCGCATGCGCTCGCTCCTCGCTGCTAAAAGTGCCACGCTGCTGTGGAGGGAGGAATTTCATTGAACGAGAAATATGAGTCAGTGGACCACTTGAACGAGAACGATTCGTTCACCTAAAAGATTAGTTCAAAAAGAACGATTTGTTCACGAACGTAACATCACTACTGCTTTGCTTTTTCGTGATCAACAATGACGCCGTCTCGCCTTCAGCTCCTCTTGAACTTCTCTGCATGGACGCGACCAACTTTTTCGACTAATTTTCAGGAGGCTGTCTTCGTCTTCACAACTCTGAGGCAAACTGCAGGCGCTATGAATAAGGGCATGGGTAATGTAACGTTACGATTTAAAGAATATGCTTTTATTCAGCTGTATAAGGAAATGGATGCGTTAATAGATCCGAGCTTAAAACTGCACATTTTGTTTACACAGACTATCCTCGCCTCATAACGAAGCCGTGAGCTCTTATCTGCTTGGAGCGATTTCCGCTAGTTCAGATTTAACCGCTGATCACGACGAAATCGTGTGTAAGTATAACTTCTAATGTGTTTCTCCTTCCTTGTTTAATTTTACCGTGACTGTTTTTATTAATACCAGTCTCATGTAATTGTTTTCCAGCTGCCTGTAAGACGTATTATGAATCGACACGCCGGAGCTTCAGATACAAACAACCTGAACTTACATCGCAGGCGGAAACTGCGAAGTTTAGCTCGGAGTCGATCAAGAAGAAAAAGGGTAAGATTTATTAAATTAGATCCGTTTTTTGTCAATGTGAGTATTTTTCAGGTTGCTTATTGTCTTTATGGATTGTATTACAGTTGCTGGAAGCGAGAGTGTGCTGGGTGAGGATGAGATGGACTGGAAGTGCGCGACCATTGAACTCATATCTGATGAGGAAGACGGCATTGTTGACGGGGTGTCTGGATGGATCGTGCGGCCACCGCCCTCTCGCAGCCTGGAGCTCGCCGAACTTTACATTACGAGACATTACTGCTGCACTGTACATAGTTGTGTGTTTAATTATAAAGCTCTTTCTTTGAATAAACAGCTGTGTTTTATAAATGAAGCCCTTTCTTTGAATGAACAGCTGTATGCTTATAAATGAAGCTCTTTCTTTGAATAAACGGCACGGTCCGTATAATTTTCCCATACATTCCTTGATGGTATGAATACTTCATAGCACAATAACATTAATATAAAACAAATTATTACAACATAAATTATATATTTATTATTATTATTGGGGTTTACATTTATAATGAGCCAGGGGGGCCAATAATGATTGGTTTGCCGTGATTTTTCTTTTTTAAATGTAGTGGCTTCAGCCAATAGTGAGTGAGTAAATTCAAGTCTGGCCGTTGACTCTCTGGTTTCGCTGCTATTCATATGCTAATTAGAGGCGTCGCACCTCCGCGCTGTCTCTCAGCGGGGGGGGGGGGGGGGTCTCTCCACCTACGTCATGGTTCGTTTACGACAATTTGTGGCACAGACGAACGCGACGTTCGCTGCCTCTAAATTGTCGAAAACTGCTGAAAATTAGGGAGATTTCCGGGAGTCTACAGGCGTTTACGGGGTCGAAAATCCCACTTTTCATGCAGTGCGTGGCAGAGGAACGTACGTCTCCGTTCCCTCCTCAGGGAACAAGGGTTACATACGTAACCAAGACGTTCCCTTTCGTTCAGTCACTACGACGTACATTAGTGACTAACGAATGGGGGTTCCAATATAACCGCGCCACTCAGCTGTCATCCAGTGCCCTGCGTAAGTGTGAGATCCCGCCACTTAAGGCCGTAGGACTCCCACTTAACACAGGAATACCAAGGTACACTGGGAAGCATTTCCCAGTGAGGGAATGCCAAGATGCCTACCCATGGGGAGGACTTAGAGAGTACACATATGACCCGCTGCGGGCTGCATATGGGAAACTCTAGGGTACCAGCCGAAGGTGGATTTTTAACCCTAGGGGTGGCAGGGGCTTGCAAAGGGAAAGACACCTGCTCACTGAGGAGGCTTACGGTGGAAATACTCGTGTGGGGGTCGCCGGAGGGGAACCATGCACACGGGGCACCTGGCCGGACATGAGGGTCTGGGCTCGAAAGGGCAGACTGAACTGATGCCGGCGTCGACATTGCTGGAGGAACTCAGGGCTCTCGTGGAGCTCACCTGAGGAAGATATCGCACGTATCCCGTCCGTGGAGAGGAATGGCAAGCAAGCGAAGACACCTGAGCCTGGCCCATTAACGGCCCCTCGGGGGGGCGAGTACATAGTCGGACACTGGCTCCACTCGGAGATTGTAGAATCTGGCAAATGTGTTAGGTGTCGCCCAGCCTGCAGCTCTGCAGATGTCTGTTAGCGAGGCGCCATGCACTAGAGCCCAAGAGGAGGCCACACTCCGAGTGGAGTGTGCCCTCACACCAAGGGGACATGGTCGCCTTGCTGCTGGTAAGCCAAAACAATGGTGTCCACTATCCAGTGAGACAACATCTGCTTTGAGAGAGCTCTTCTCTTCCGCTCTCCACCATAACAGACAAAGAGCTGGTCTGAGGTCCTGAAACACTGCGTCATGTCTACGTAAGCGCGGAGAGCGCGTACTGGACAGAGCAATGCCAAGGCTGGGTCTGCCTCCTCCAAAGGCAACGCTTGCAGGTTCACTACCTGATCTCTGAAAGGGGTGGTAGGAACCTTGGGCACATATCCAGGCCGGGGTCTCAGGATCACGTGAGAGTTAGGCGGCCCGAATTCTAGGCACGCTTCATCAACCGAAAATGCCTGCAGGTCCGCGACCCTCTTAACGGAGGCCAATGCGGTCAGCAGAGCCGTCTTCATCGACAGGAGCTTAGTATCGACCAACCGCAAATGCTCAAAGGGAGGCCTCTGCAGAGCATGTAAGACTACTGAGAGGTCCCAAGAGGGTACACTCTGGCCCGGAGAAACGAGGGGTCTGACCACGGACTGAAGGTTTTGCGACAGTAAGGAGTAACTAAGACCCGGTACTGACCGCTCTGCCACGCCCATCTCGGGACTCGGTCGTGCAACCAGCGTTGAAGCGGTCTCATATGAAGCAATCCGAGCGGCGTTGCCGCGGCTGCAGATGCCATATGCCCCAGGAGCCTCTGAAAGAATTTCAGTGGGACCGCTGTCCTGCCTTTGATCGTATACAAGCAGTTCAACACTGACCGGACGCGCTCTGGAGTGAGGCGATGTCCGGCTGACCGAATCCAGCTCCATACCGAGATAAGAGATCCTCTGTTAACATTTTGAACGGGAGCTTGTGCAGGGCCCGATTCAGAATGCGCAGGTCCAAGATTGGCCTTAACCCACCCCCTTTCTTGGGTACAATGAAGTAGGGGCTGTAGAACCCCGACCTCATATCGGCAGGAGGAACCGGCTTGATCGCGCCCTTCGCCAGCAGGACATCGATCTCGGACCACAAGACATGGGCATCGCTGCTTCGCACGGAGGTGAAGAGGATGCCCCTGTACTTGGGAGGCCGGCGTGCAAATTGAATCGCATAGCCGAGTCTGATGGTACGGATGAGCCAGCGAGACGGCCTGGGGAAACCTAACCAGGGCCCCAGAGACCGAACTAGCAGGACCAACAGCACCACAGACGTTCCCGGGGTGAGGTAGCGAGGTGGAGTACTCAGACCCGACTCGGGAGGCCCGGAGGCGGCCCGGAGTGTTGCCTGAATACTCCAGGTGGGGCAGAGAGTGGGTGAGAAGGCCCGGGGGCGTCCTCGGTGCCCACTCTGCTGCCCCCTGGCGAGGGGTGAGAGGGGAGGAAAGGAGTGGCAAGGCCCGGGGGCGTCGCACACTGCCAACCTGTCCCTCTCGGGGCTCAGGGAGGGAAGAAACTGCTCTGAGAATGTGGGTACCGCTGGACTTCGGGGAGCCAGCGGCAGGACCGAAACCAAAAAATATTCTCTCCCCGGTCCTCCTCCGGGGGAGGGAGGGGTGCGGACACCGTCTCCCCGAGCAATTCCTCTCTCACTGGGCTGCCCGTTTCAGGGTTGCTTGCCCTTGTGCTTGCTAGCAGACTCGCGAGACCCTGGACGGGTTGGGCGCCTCCCTTGCGCCCGGCCAACCGCTGCCTGGGTGGAGGCTGCTGTTTGGCTTTTTTTTCCTCCGTCTGCTTCTGGGCCACCAAGAACTGCTGGGCGAAGTTCTCGTTGGCGTCGCCGAAGAGGCCAGCCTGACAGACAGGGGCGTTGAGGAACCGAACTTCGGGCTCACGCATATCTGCCAGGTTTAGCCCCAGCTTCCTGGACCACTGGTGTGGATATCGCCTGACCCAGGGAGCGTGCAGTGACTTTCGTCACCCGGAGAGCGAGGTCCATCACCGCACGCAGTTCCTGCATAACCCCTGGGTCGGGACTACCCTCATGCATGCAGGACAGAGGGCAGTGAGAGAGGGAAAAACTTATACAGGTTATGGCCCTTTTGGTGTTCCATATTTTGACACCAAATAGTTCCATGCTGCTAAATTTTTCCAATGCACATCCGGGCAGCCACCCCGGAAAGCATTGCTGTCAACTCTGAATCTGATTCAGCATGAGCACACACCATTATAGTGGGAAACTCAGCATTATCATTTCCAGCGCATAACAGCCCTCTCTCCGATGCAGCAATTGACATCTGTCCTCCGCCAGAGCCCCAAATGAAACGCTGATCCCCTTTTTCCTTTTTTTTTTTTTTTTAAAAAGGACCAGCAATCCCATCTGTAAGCTACCAGCAGGCATGTGAGACAATGAGCGTGGCCGTCAGACTTGACGGCACACGGCGCGCTGAACACTCAAGCCCCTATGAAAGAGCAAGGTGAACAACGCGCCGACGTGGTCATGTTCTCGTGAGAGAACATGAACCACCCACAAACAAAGTCTCAGCACGCTCGTGATGCGATAGAGGAGTGGGGGCCCGAAGAGATGTACCCGGCGGGGAAGCCCCACTGTAATCCTCAGGCCACCAAAGCTTATTAGCCAAAGTAATCCCTTTCTGGAGCCCCAGAAAAGAAACTAGATCGGGGAATAAGCGAAGGGACTCAACCCCGTTTGAGGTTTCATAGTCTCGACCGCGCATCAGAGCGCCGAGTGACGAGCTGGGTTGCCGTGACAACCCCCGCTATCAGCCGGCGCAAGACAGCACACGGCGCGCTGAACGCTCAAGCCCTTACGAGAAAGGTGAGACAAACAACGCACCGACGTGACCACGCTCTCCTGAGAGAAAATGGATCACCCACGAACGCGATCTCACATGTTTATATGCGAGAGAGATCGTGGCCGTCAAATGAGGACAGGAAACAACCGCATCCAGAAACACACGGTTTGAGTGACATCTTGAAAAAGACGCAGGGTCAAACCGTGTTGCTCTTTTAGAAGGAAATGCTCTTTTAGAAGTGCTGAAGCACTCAGGGAGATGGCCGCGGCTCACAGCAGTCCGATTGCAAGCCTGCGTGTGAGCACTCAAAGAACGGAAACGCCCAGCCAACCAACACAGGAATAAGTGTATGTTGCAGCGGCCACTCGCTGACTCGCGCCGTCACACCAGCACCCAGGTAAGAGAGCGATCCTCCTCGAGACTCGTCTAAACACTCTTCGTAGAAACAGCTTGATGCAGCAAACCGTTCGGCTCCGAAGTTAAAAAGCAATGATGCGGTATTCCACTTCCGTATTTATACCCGCGCTGCGGGGTGGTGCGTGGAATGTGTGAACCGCATGCCAATGTCCATTGGCTCGTTTTAATCACTCGAAGTAGGTCGGTCTCTGGAAACAGATCCCAATTCGTCGGTCAGTTCCGACGTATGCCGAACGTGACCGACTGAAAGGGAACTACATGTTTCCCAGAAGACAAAATAAGTACAATTTACCCTGTTCATCCAATTCAAAAAGTGTACACACCCCAGATCTTAATGCATTGTGTTGCCTTCTTGAGCATTAATTTTTTTTTCTAAGAATGTCTGCATTTTTTGCTTCAAGAAATATTGTGGAAAACTGGTTTTGTTTCAAATAATATGCAGAGGAAAACCAAGTCCTGTTTTGGTGGCCCCTTTGTGTTACTATACAGTGGTGGTCAGAATTATTGGCACGAGTGGTAAATATGATCTAAGCTGGCTGTAAAAATAAATCTGCATTGTTTATCCTTTTGATCTATCAAATTCGCAAAAACCTAACCTTTCATTGAAGTAAAAGAATTGGAAGTCACATTATGAAATAAATGCTTTTCTCCAAAACACGTTGGACACAATTATTGGCACCCATTTATTAAAGGGTATTGCAGGTTAAATTTTTTTCGAGATTAATATATAACCTTGTATGAAAATACCATATGAAAAGGTGATGCAGGATTTAAAATGTTTTAAAAAGACATAAGAGCACAAATTTAGTAGATAAAGTGGCCATTTTGCTGGCTTTTTTTTCAACATCGCGTCATATTACGTTGGCTCAGTGCAGAAAAGGTTGGTATTCAGTATGAGTCTGTGTATTTTCGGTAGTTTTTCTATTCCAATTTATCATTGTCATGTTAAATTATTATCCAGCCTGTCAGGACATCGTGTCCACAGGTTTCCTAAAAAAAAAAGTTAGGAATTCTGCATGGTGGCGTTTTGTGCAGGTGAAGAAATGAGACTTCCCTTCGCGCATCTGCTTCGAAACATGTGGTTGTGTGTATAGTGCTTTAGACCTGAGGATTATCATCCCGGTGATATGATGGAGTCAAACATTGTTATACTCATGTAAGGCCGGCTACACACTGGCTACGTGACTTGAGTGTGGCGTTTTCTATCTGTAGGCCGGCTACACACTGCAAGCGTGGCGTACTCATAAACAATTCTAGGGGTGCCAATAATTGTGGCCAACGTGTTTTGGAGAAAAACATTGATTACGTAATGTGAGTTTCCCCCCACTTCCAATTCTTTTACTTCAATGAAAGATTAGGTTTTTGCAAAATGTTTGAATGATAGATCAAAAGGATAAACGATGCAGATTTATTTTTACAGCCATATTTGATCATATTTACCAGGGGTGCCAATAATTCTGACCACCACTGTATTAGTATTCCAAAGTATTTAAACTGTTGGGGTAACAGTCTAGGACCCAGGACCAGTAATGAAAAATTAAGACCAAGAGTCAGGAGTGCAATTAATTAAAGAAAAATTTACTGAAGAATAGTTTGCAGTTTCATCAGCAGAAGCCAGCTTCAAGTCTCACAAGGAGTTTGTAGGCCGCGCTCCCTCTACCAGCCTACCCGCCATACATACAATTTCTGAACAGTTATACTGTTTTCAAGGTCTATCAACGTCATTACTGCAATCGGATGATTCTGATTGGCTCAGAGAAAATGCGCAGTCACTGTAAATTTCCACACAAGGATAGATAGCAGAGCATATCACTAAACTAGACTAGTTGTCACCCCATCACTAGAATTAGATCATTGTTGACCTCGGAGGTTGCAGAAAGGCGTCTTCTGGTCTGGTGTCGTGTGCAGAAAATGTCCATCTTCAATATTGGGCCTGCACAGATCATGCAACGCACACACACAAAAGCTCCCTAGAATCACAGCTCTCCCAAGGTTGGAGAGTCTTAACTTACTATCAACAAAACACTTCACCAAAACAAGCTGATACTACATCTAATACAGAGTTGATTTCATTCTATTCTCTCAAGAAAGATACATTAAAAAGAGGTACATTTCTTTAAATACTGGTCAGGTAGGACGAATACACAGGTGACCCTAAGGTCAACTAAAACAGACATATCATTAACACATGATGAGCGGTCCTTTCACTCTTGTGATCCTAGATACAGACATCAGAGTTGTGCCTTAAGATGTGGGTTCAAAAATACACAGCAAGCTGACTACTAAAATCATCTAAAATCATTATAATTATATAGGAGGATAAATAGTGATTAAGGCTTTGATTATAAATTGAATTAAGATATAATATATATACAATTATATTGAAGCGGCAGTGGATTTCAGAATCCAACCTTTCAAAAGAATTTAGATTAAGTTACAAAACGTGTGTAATGTAACACAATACATTACAAATGAATTTTCAAAGCATGTATTTTGTAATCTGTAGTAAAATTAACCTTCTCAATCCTGCATATATGTAGGGTGTAAAAATCCTTTTAATGTGGCAGTACCAGCCTCTGTATATCAGCAAATCAGGGACGACATGTACTAATTAATATTCATGAGCCAAGCAGTCACAGTTTAGTTAACATGCAGACTAACCATTTAAGGAAAACTCCCTTGGACTATCAGGCTACTTTTACAATTGCATATCTTCTCAAAATGGTGCTCGAAACTCAGAAACAATACTGTAAGTTATTTTTGAATACTTCTTGGCATTTGTTTTTCATGGAAATAATATAAAAATAACATATAAATAATGTATAAATATAATTTCATTTATGGCTTAATAGTGAATTGGGTCACTGATCAGCAAACTGATCAGCAAACAATTATTAAATAAAAATTGTCCATTTCAAACAACAGAATGGCTCATCAACAGAAAGTCTAACTTATAGTACAAAACAATTAATGTCCCACTAAATATTAATAAGATATAAGGACACAATAGCAGTAAAACTATCAGCACATAAGCTGCTTTAACATTTAATGCCCCCCCCCCCCCCCCCCCCCCCCAAAAAAAAAGAAACAAAACAAGAAAAAGGTAAAATCCCCATAGACACTGTTGTAGTAGTATCAGTGAACCCGTGATGACTTGATATGCTAACAACCACTGTAAACAAAAATGTTTTATATTATAGGCCTATCTCTATATGTGAAATATTATTTGTTTGGGGAAAAATATTTGTTTGTTGAATGTTATATCACATATCATGTATCATAGGCCACAGGCATATATCTTGCAATTTTACATTGTTGGTTTACTTAAAAACATTACTTCAATCTTAATAATAATAATAATAATAATAATATTATTATTATTAGTGCTATTTAATAATAAATATTAATCATAAGCATTAAATGGGTCATATATTTTTAAGTTACAAATGTGTATTATTTAGGTATTGTATATAGGCTAATAGATAATGGAAAGTGAAAAAGTTTGTTCATAACAAGTAATGTACAGTGATGACATCATGCTTTTACAGTTCACAGGGAAAGATCATTACGGAAGATTTTTATCGGGCTGTGTCTACTGGTAATCATGTGTTGTCTGGTAAGTTCATTTATCACAACTGCATCTTTTAAAAAGGCCTCCTTAATTCTTCAAATTAAAATCAATGATGCTTAATCAAACTAAAAAGCATACAACATATTGGGTACAATGCGGATACTGTAAAATTGTGTAAATTAATTTGAGAACAATATTCTCCATGATATGCTATATACTAACATCTATTAAGTAGCCTATGTAGACTTACAGGTGTAGCAGGTTATTGTTGGGTACTATAAATTATTCGGAACTTCTCAATGTTGTCTATGACTATAATATTTTCCAAATTGTAGATGTCAGAAAGATGCATTGAAAGCATATTATTATTATTATTATTATTATTATTATTATTATTATTATTATTATTATTATTATTGTGTGTATGCATTTCTAGTTCTCAGGGATTAACTGTAGATAGATTTGAGGTGGATGTTATACTAAACCACCTCCTCCCCTGCCACGTATAACTTTGTGGGCCTTCATTTCTCCCGTATATTCATATTGAGGTGTCGGAATCGTGAAGGTGTGTGTATTGGCATGTATTGTCCAGTGGCGTAGGCAGAATTTTATTTTTAGTCAGGTCGGGCCTGAGCAAAAATGAGCGAGCACTTTCACGCGTACGGGTGTCACTGTCAACAAAAACCAAAACGTCTCGGTTACATATATAACCCTCGTTCCCTGAGGAGGGAACGGAGACGTAACATCAGTGACTGACGAATGGGGGTTTCGCTTAGAAGCCTATCATCTTAGAGATGTAACAAAGCGCCCAATGGCAATGAAATGCCATGGGTTTGCGGAACTTGCATAGCGTAACTCCGCCTCACCTTGTGGGTATACAAGGACGTACGCTGGCAATGTCGCATTATGTTTACCTGCTGAGGAGCCAAGACTGAACTCCCGGCCATTCCAGCGATACAGCAGAAGTGGCAGAGGGACGTTACGTCTCCACACACACAGCTGTTGCAGATCACTACACAGATCAGCAGGCAGTCAATGTGAGATCGCTGGAAAGCGCCATCACATCAACTCCCTGGAGAACCGCTCGTCTCGAAGAACTGGGGAGAGAACTTCCGAATTCAGGCTTGCAGGAGTGAAGAGATGCTCTTGCTCCGAAGCAGAAACATAATGCAACATCTTCTTCTTCTTCTTCTTCTTCTTTCTTTTTATTGGCGGGTGGCAACCGACTTTAAGGTGCATATCCGCCACCTACTGTGCTGGAGTGTGGGCCAGAAATGTAACCATCACAAGAGACAAAAAAAAAAAAAAAAACACCTCACTTTACCTTCTTTCTACCTTTACACTAACTTCAACAATCAATTAAATCCTTTTCATTAAACCAGTTTCTTTCAAAAAGTTCAACAAAGCTCCCATTATCTGCTCTCCAATTTTAAAAAGATTTTTAAGGTTCAACACATTTTCCCCAAATTTCAGTAATTCCTCTTTTAATTTTATCCTTTGATTTTCATATTTAACACATTCACTAATCACATGTTCAGCTGATTCCTCTCCCCTTCCACAATCACACAAACCTGAAGGGTGCTTTTTCAATAAATACATAGTTTTATTTAATCCAGTATGTCCTAATCTCAATCTCGAAATAATGCTACTTTCTCTAGTACATCGATCTATAGATTTCCTTTTCCCTACTTCTTGCACAATATTGTATAGATGTCGCCCTTTCTTCCCTTCATCCCATTGTCTCTGCCATGTCTTCATAATATATTCCTTTATTTTTACTTTGACTTCAGCTTTACTTAGTGCCACTTTTGTAATTCTGTCGAGTTTCAAAGCTTGCTTAGCCAACATATCTGCTGTCTCATTTCCCTCAATCCCCCTATGAGCCGGAATCCACAAAAATCTGACCGCTGCATTAATATGTTGCAGTCTATATACAGTCTCATAGATTTCGTACACAATATCAAGTCTACTATTAGATGATAACGACTGAAGAGACATTAATGATGATAAACTATCCGAGCAAATTAGAACCTTGGTAATTTTGTTTTCCTCTACCCACTGTAATACCCTTAAAATAGCTAACATTTCCACAGTAAATACTGTCAAATGATCAGAGGTTCTTTCCTTAACATTTATCTTTAATTCTGGAATAGTGAATGCAAAACCTGTAACACCACTCTTAGGATCTTTTGAACCATCCGTAAATGCAGCTATAAATGAATTATATATAGACCTTATTCTGTCCTCCACTTTTTCTACCCAGTTTCCTTTCCCATTAAGTCTTTTTATTTCTCCTTGAATATAGAAGTCTATGATTAGTGGCGAAAACAACCAAGGCGGCGTACTTGAAAAAGGAACATTAGGACTGAACTTATTCTCCTGCAATTTCATTTCACTTGCTATTTTACTAGATGCCCAAGCAAAACGTCTCGGTTACGTATGTAACCCTCGTTCCCTGAAGGAGGGAACGGAGACGCCACGTCGGAGTACCGACGAATAGGAATCTCGCTCGCGAGAGCCAATCTACTTCGAGTGTAACTAAACGAGCCAATGCACATTGGCATGCAATGATTGCACCAGGTGCTCATGCCACGCCGTGCGGGTATAAATGAGACACAGGTGATTGCATCAAATCAGCCTTTTGCTGAGGAGCCGGGTAGGTAGACAGGCACCCCAGCAGGGTACAGAGGACATGGCGACGGGACGTGGCGTCTCCGTTCCCTCCTTCAGGGAACGAGGGTTACATACGTAACCGAGACGTTCCCATTCAGTCGGTCACTCTCGACGCCACGTCGGAGTACCGACGAATAGGAATCCCTACCAAAGCGCCATGGCTTCTGCCCCCATCCAGTGCCCTGTGTGAGCCACCTGAGCTCTCTTACCTGATGAGACGGGGCTCACACCGGGAAGTCCATCACCGCTGTTCCGCATGACCCGCTCAGTGATTATTGGATAACACTGGGAAAGCGTGCCCTAGAGAAGGGAACGCTGCGGAGCCCACATTGTACCCCGAAGGAGTTATGTGGAGTACAATGCTGAGCCGTAGCCCGCCAGGAGAAGGGGGCTCAGTCCCACTGCAGGGGAAGGCTCTCCCAAGGGAAAGACACGGGCTTCCCGTAGGAGCGACCGTGGAAGAAAATATGGGATCCCTGCAGGGTCACTCATATGGCCCAAGCCCAATACCGGTTCTCAAGGATTCAGCGGCAAGGGGCCTGATGCCAGACGTTCCGCCACGTCCGGCACCGAGGGCGGTGGAGGACTCACAGAGTTTGCTTCTGGAGAATATAAGCGCCGTAGCGCAGCAAGCCGACAAGAGCCGGGGCCTCTCAGTGCTTTTACCCGTTTGAGGTGAGAACACAGGAGGAGACCGTCTCTACACGTAGGCTATAGAATCTAGCGAACGTGTTGGGTGTCGCCCAGCCCGCAGCTCTACAGATGTCTGACAGCGAGGCACCACGTGCCAGCGCCCAGGAGGATGCAACACTTCTAGTAGAGTGTGCTCGCACCCTGAGCGGACAGGGCACACCTTGTGCTTGGTAAGCCAAGGTGATGGCATCCACTATCCAGTGGGCCATCCTCTGCTTGGAGACAGCCTTTCCCTTCTGCTGGCCTCCGTGACAGACAAAGAGCTGAACTGAGGTTCTGAAGCTTTGAGTTCTATCCACGTAAACCCGCAGAGCGCGGACGGGACAGAGCAAAGCTAGGGCTGGGTCTGCCTCCTCCGGGGGCAGCGCTTGCAGGTTCACCACCTGGTCCCTGAAGGGAGTGGTAGGAACCTTGGGCACATAGCCAGGTCGGGGTCTCAACACCACGTGGGTATCACCCGGCCCGAACTCTAGGCACGATTCGTTGACTGAAAATGCCTGCAGGTCCCCTACCCTCTTGATGGAGGCCAATGCAGCCAACAGCAAAGTCTTCATTGACAGAATCTTTAGCTCTGCTGACTGCAAAGGCTCAAATGGGGCATTCTGAAGTGCTCGGAGCACCAGAGCAAGATCCCAAGAGGGTATGGAGGGGGGGCGAGGAGGATTTAACCGTCTCGCCCCCCTAAGGAACCTGACGACCAGGTCGTGCTTCCCAACCGTCTTACCTTCTACATGGTCGTGATAGGCGGATATTGCAGCAACATAAACCTTGAGGGTGGAGGGCGACAGCCTACGCTCCAACCCCTGTTGCAGGAAGGAAAGCACAGACGCGATCGAACATCTTCGGGGGTCTTCTCGGTGAGAAGAACACCACTCGACGAACAGGTTCCACTTCAAGGCGTAAGCCTGTCTTGTAGACGGTGCTCGTGCCGAAGTGATGGTGTTAACTACCTCTTGGGGTAAGTCACCTAGAACCTCCGCGTCCCGTCCAGGGGCCAGGCATGAAGCTTCCACAGGTCTGGACGCGGGTGCCAAAGGGTGCCCCGTCTCTGAGTCAGAAGGTCCTTCCTCAGAGGAATCGGCCAAGGAGGGGCTGTCGCGAGGAGCATAAGTTCTGGAAACCAGGTCCGGTTGGGCCAGTACGGCGCCACCAGCAGGACCTGCTCCTCGTCCTCCCTGACCTTGCACAGAGTCTGTGCAAGTAGGCTCACTGGGGGAAACGCATATTTGCGCAGCCCCTGGGGCCAGCTGTGCGCCAGGGCATCCGTGCCGAGTGTACCCTCGGTCAGCGAATAGAACCACTGGCAGTGGGACGTTTCTGGGGAGGCAAACAGGTCGACCTGTGCCACCCCGAACTGTCTCCAAATCAGCTGAACCACCTGGGGGTGGAGTCGCCACTCGCCTGGGAGCGCAGCTCGTGAAAGCTCGTCGGCCACACGGTTGTGCACACAAGGGACATGAATGGCCCGAAGCGACCTCAGACTTCTGACTCCAGAGGAGGAGATGGCGGGCGAGTTGCGACATGCGACGGGAGCGCAGACCACCTTGTCGGTTGATATACGCAACGGTCGCAGTGTTGTCCGTGCGGACCAGTACATCTTTGCCCCGTAACCGCGCTTTGAGGTGGCTCAGAGCAAGATGCACTGCTAGCAACTCGAGGCAATTGATATGCCAATGCAGGTGCGGGCCCGTCCAAACCCCTGACACTGCATGCCCGTTGTACGTGGCTCCCCAGCCCATGGCAGAGGCATCCGTGAAAACCACAGCGTGCCTGGACACCTGTTCCAGGGGCACTCCGGCCCGAAGGAACGAGGGGTCTGACCATGGACTGAAGGACTGGCGGCAGGCCGGTGTGATGCTCACCCGGTGAGTGCCGCGTTGCCACGCCCATCTCGGGACTCGGCCGTGTAGCCAATGCTGATGCGGTCTCATATGAAGCAGGCAGAGCGGTGTTACTGCCGCAGCGGCCGCCATATGCCCCAGGAGCCTCTGAAACTGTTTCAGTGGAACCGCCATCCTGCCTTGAAACGTGTTCAGGCAGCTCAGCATCGACTGGACACGCTCCTCCGTGAGGCGCGCTGTCTGTTCGACCGAATCCAACTCCATACCGAGAAAAGAGATCCTCTGCACGGGGGCGAGTTTGCTCTTTTCCCAGTTGACCCGAAGACCCAACTGGCTGAGGTGTCTGAGCACCAGGTCCCTGTGTTCGCACAACTGATCCTTGGACTGTGCTAGAATGAGCCAGTCGTCGAGATAGTTGAGGATGCGAACGCCCTGTTCTCTCATGGGCACAAGGGCCCCCTCCGTGACTTTCGTGAAGACACGGGGGGACAGGGACAGCCCGAAGGGCAGGACTCTGTACTGATATGCTCGACCCTCGAACGCAAAGCGCAGAAACGGCCTGTGTCGAGAAAGAATCGAGACATGAAAGTACGTGTCCTTCAGGTCGATCGCTGCAAACCAATCTTGGGGACGGATGCATTCGAAAATGCGTTTCTGCGTGAGCATCTTGAACGGTAGCTTGTGGAGGCTCCGATTCAGGACTCGCAGGTCCAAGATTGGCCGTAACCCACCGGTTTTCTTGGGTACAATGAAGTACGGGCTGTAGAAGCCGGTCTTCATATCGGCTGGAGGGACCGGCTCTATCGCGTCCTTCGCCAGTAGGACAGCGATTTCCGCACGCAGGACATGGTCATCTGCAGCATTCACCGAGGTGAAGCGGACGCCCTTGAACCTGGGGGGGCTCCGGGCAAACTGAATCGCATAGCCGAGCCTGATGGTCCGAATGAGCCAGCGAGACGGACTGGGGAGCTCTAGCCAGGCTCGCAGAGACCGTGCAAGCGGGACCATAGGGACCACCGGCGTACCCACGGTGGGGCAGCGAGGTGGAATGCAGGTACCGGGCTGGGGCGGCTGTCTCGTGGAGGCGGCCCGCAGCGAGGTGAGAGTGTGCTGTGCAACACTTACCTGATTCCACAGGTGGGCAGGAGGAACGTGAGGAGGTCGTCCACTGCTGCCCGCTGGCGAAGGGGGAGGATGAGTGTGGTCCGGCGTTTGACCGGCCACAACTATCCGAGCCCCCTGAGGACCCAGAGATGGAGGAAACTGCTCTTTTATTGAAAATTTGGGACAGAACAGAACAGAAACAAAACGGAACACAAAATTCTCCTCCCGGCCCTCCTCCGGGGGATGGAGCGGTGCGGTCACCGTCTCCAGAAGAGCAGTCCTCCCCATATCCGGGTCGCCCGTCTCAGGGCCGCTTGCCCTTGCCCTTGCCTTTGCCATCTCTCTTGGCAGGAGCCTGGACGGGCTGGGCGGCCTGCTTGCGCCCGGCTCCACGACGTCGCTTGGGTGGAGGCTGCTGCTGCGACGCGGGAGCGGAGGCAGACGCAGGCGGCCGCCCTCGGCGACGAGCAGACTGAGGTGCTGCCGGCGGCGGGGTGGAGACAGCAGCTGACCGCCGTGGCAGGATGTGACTGATGGCCTCAGTCTGCTTCTGTGCGGCCGAGAACTGCTGGGCGAAGTTCTGGACCGCGTCACCGAAGAGGCCGGTCTGGGAGACGGGGGAGTTAAGGAACCTGATCTTGTCGGTCTCCCTCATGTCTGCCAGACACAGCCAGAGATGGCGTTCCTGGACCACCATAGTGGACATCGCACGACCCACGGCCCGCGCCGTAACCTTCGTCGCACGAAGCGCGAGGTCCGTTGCGGTTCTCAGTTCTTGGAGAACTGCGGGATCGTGACCACCCTCGTGCAGGTTCTTCAGTGCCTGGGCCTGATGAACCTGCAACAACGCCATAGCGTGTAAGGCGGAGCCTGCCTCTCCACAAGCCTGGTAGGCCTTTCCGATCAGATCGGACGAGTACCTACAGGCTCGGGAGGGGAGACACGGGTTCCCCCTGGATGTGGAGTTAGGGCACAGTTGCATAGCAACGGCCCGTTCCACGGGAGGAACCTGCGTGTAACCCTTTGCAGGTCCGCCATCGAGGGTGGTGAGGGAGGAGGATCCACTGGGCCGGTTTCGGGCAGTAAAAGGTGCCGTCCACGACCTAGTGAGCTCCTCGTGCACCTCCGGGAAGAAAGGAACCGGGGTGGGGCGCTGAGAACCAGCACGGGCCACCCCGAGAAACCAATCATCCAACCTTGAAGGTTCGGGACACGGTGGAGGGTTCCACACGAGCCCGATCTTCTCGGCGGCCCGGGAAAGCATGGCCATCATCTCCGGATCCGTATCGGGCACAGCGGATCTTCCTGAAGGAGCCCCCTGCGCCGACACGTCATCTCCAGAGAAGTCTGACCCTCCCTCCGATGCAGCGATGGACATCTGATCATCAGGGGGAGCCCCGAAGGATACGGATGGTGCACATCTCGAGGACGGCCCACCACGTTCCGACGGCAGCTCTACTGGCTGCGGAGTGCGTGAGGGATGAGGGTTCCCCGGGGGTTGGTTCCCTGGGGGAAGCGCGCTCACCGTAACCCTCAAATCACCCGTGCTACTGCCTGAAGTAACCCTCTGTGGAGGGTTAGATCGAGGCAGAGGCACGGGGACTCCACCCCTTGCGAGATGGAGTCTAGACCGCAACTCCGAGATGGTCATGTTCCCGCAGTGAGAACATGAGTCAACCACCAACGCTGCCTCAGCGTGCTGAACGCCCAAACACGAGATACAGCGCTGGTGACCATCCCTTGGTGACAGGTAACCACCGCATCCAGAAACACACAGATAGAATGTCATCTTGAAAAAGACGCAAGCTCTATCTGTGTTTGCTCTTTCAGAAGGACGCTCTCCTTGGTGCTGAAGCACGCAGGGGGCGGGGTCGCGGCGACACAGTCAGGGGGTGGGTGCAGCCTGACGTGCCCTCTCTCTCACACGAAGGCGCTCTCTTACCAGCCGTAAGAACGGCTTTTCAGCGCTCTCCACCTAGCGCACCGAACCAGCTGTGAGAACAGCCTTTGTGATTGCTCTAAACAAACAACACAGAGAGATGATCCGAGAACCACGCGACCGCTGCTGTGCCGTCACACCAACACCGACTGAAGAGATCGCTTCCGAAAGGCGGCTTCCGTCAGGACTGCGAAGTAGTGAGTGATATCTGGCGTTACCATCTACCACCCTTCTCCGAAGCAAAAGGTTGATTTGATGCAATCACCTGTGTCTCATTTATACCCGCACGGCGTGGCATGAGCACCTGGTGCAATCATTGCATGCCAATGTGCATTGGCTCGTTTAGTTACACTCGAAGTAGATTGGCTCTCGCAAGCGAGATTCCTATTCGTCGGTACTCCGACGTGGCGTCGAGAGTGACCGACTGAATGGGAACATTCTATCTTAGCCTTCCCACTTTCCCAACAAGGGATAAGACACTTAACTGTAGGATGCCATCTTTCATTATGACCTTTTAGATTAGTCCAATAGTTCATCATCAGTTGCTCAAATCTTAAACTTAATGGAAGCTCGCCCACCTCAACTTGCAATGCACAAGCCGGAGAGGACCTTATGGCTCCACAACATATTCGTAGTGCTTGATTTTGTATAATTTCCAGTCTCTTTAATGATGTTTTCGATGCAGTTCTAAACACTATACTTCCATATTCCATCACTGGTCTTACTAAAGCCACATATATCCCTCTTAAGGCTCCTTTACTAGAACCCCACTCTATCCCAGTTAAGCACCTCATTATATTTAAAATCTTCTTACACTTTTCCTCTACTATCCTTACCTGCTCTGTCCAAGTTAGTTTAGAGTCAAATGTTACCCCTAAAAACCGAAAGTAATTTACCTGCTCAATTTGATTCCCATACAATAACACCTTAGCCACCCTATCCCTCTTTTGAGTAAAAACCATCATCTTTGTCTTTTCCACTGAGAATTTAAAACCCCATGTATAAGACCATTCTTCAATTAAACCTACAGCTTCCTGTATCTTCTCTTGAACTAACAATAAGCTCTTACCATTTTTCCAAAGGGCAGCGTCATCAGCAAATAATGACTTCCCAATATCATACCTTATTTTACTAAAAACATCATTAATCATAATAGAAAAAAGTAATGGGCTTATCACACTACCTTGCGGGGTCCCATTATCCACTTTGAATTTATTAGACACTGAAGCACCAATTTTAACCTGAATATACCTTTCAGATAAAAAACTTTTGATCCAATTAAAACCTCTTCCCTTAATACCCATTTTATCTAATTTAATCAATAGCCCCTCTTTCCATACCATATCATAAGCTTTTTCCACATCCAAGAAAACTGCCATAACCGATTCCTTATTTATCATAGCTTTTCTAATTTCTGTTTCCAAGCAAACCACAGGGTCCATTGTTCCCCGTCCTTTCCTAAACCCACTCTGATAAGGGGATAAAAGATATTTACTTTCTGTATAAAATGTCATTCTTTCTACAATCATCCGTTCCATAATTTTCCCAACATGTGACGTAAGGGCAATGGGCCTGTAGTTTGCTGGATTCGTTGAATCCTTACCTGGTTTTGCTATAGGTATAATAATAGCCTCTTTCCAACTTATTGGTAATCTCCCTTCTTCCCAGCTCTTATTATATATACCTAAAAGTTTCATTTGCATTAAAATTCCAAACTGTTTCAACATACTATAACTAATCTGATCTTTTCCTGGAGCAGTTACCTTAGCTTTATCTATTGCCCGTTTCATTTCACTTAATGTAAAAGGGGAATCCATAGCATCCTCTTTACTTTCCTTTCTTATTAGTGCCTCTGGGTATGCATCTCTAGTCACTTCTCTTCCTCTTTTCCCAGCCTCTGACAGATTATTAGAACTATGAATTTCAACCAAGGCCTTAGCTATAATATCAGCTTTTTCCCTATTTGTTACTGCTATGGTTTCTCCTGCTTTTAAAACTGGAAACTGCCAGTCCTTTCTAATTCCCTTCATTTTCCTTATCATTCCCCACACATTTCCTAATGGAGTCGTTCTACCTATTTTATTACAATATTCTCTCCAACTGTCTCTTTTTGCCTTCTTTACTACTTTCCTAACTTGAGCTTGGGCCTTTTTGTATTCTATTAATCTTTGAAAGTTAAGATTACTCTTCAGCATTTTAAATGCCTTATTTCTTACTTTAATGCTTTTCCCACACTCTTCCGTCCACCATGGGACTGGTTTCCTATTCATTTTTCCTTTGCTTTTTGGAATACATACGTTAGCCACTCTAATCAGTACTTCTTTAAATTTTTCATCAATTTCATCTATATCCTGGCTTAAATCAATTTCACTACTCGCCTCCTCACATAGATATTCAAATGTACCCCTCATAGCCTTATTTAATATCCATTTATCCTCTCTTCCTTCTTCCCTCTCATCCTTTCTCACACCTACCTTACATAAAACAGGAAAATGATCACTACCCATAGTAGAGTCCTCCCATAACTCCCACTCACAAATACCTGCCACCTCCTTTGCCACTAGTGTTAAATCAAGTGCTGAACTTTTACCTGTGTGAACATCTATTCTTGTGCTTCTCTCATTAATGCATACCAGATCAAACTCATCCAACAACTGTCCTATTATTAGACCATTTAAATCAGTTTTCCCCCCTCCCCATAATGAACTATGGGCATTAAAATCTCCACATAAAACAATGCGGTCACTTGCTAGTTCAACAATCTGATTTAATTTATTACCATCTAATCTTCTACATGGATTATAATAATTTACCACAGAAAACTTCTCTTGCTTAGTCCATATTTTAACAATAATATACTCTTCCTCCCTTCCTTTTGATACAACTTGATATGTAATATTCTTCTTGATAAATGTAGCACACCCACCCCCTACACCATCTTCCCTATCATTCCTTACACTAACATAATTATATATACTAAAATCTAATTTCTGTGATAACCATGTTTCTTGTATACAGATTACATCAGGTGTAGTTGGTAACGAACTGATAAAATACTTAAATTCCTGCCCATTTGCCACCAAGCTTCTTGCATTCCATTGAAGAATAAGAACCATAATATCAGCCAACAAATAAAAAAAAAAAAAGCTTCCTGACTGGCCTGAGCACTTAGCTCATTGCTTACCTCTTCCCAGGACAAATCATTCAGGCTAAGATGGTTCACTGCTGCCTTTACTATTATTTGTATCCTTTCTGTTTTTGACTTTGCCTCAGTGGTAGCATTGATGACCCCTGCTATAAAGATGACTAATTTCCTTAAATCAACCAGAACTTTACCCCCTTTTATCTGTTCATGCTGATCATTATTCAGGTTCTCACTTGCCTCATTTACTACTTTTTCCTCCCTGTGATTCACCAGTCCAGCGCCCTCTGCATATGATACTTTATTTTTCACTCTGACCTGCTGAATCTCAACCTGCCTTTTCATTACCTCACATCCCCCATATGCCACACTGTGATTTCCTCCACAGTTACAGCATTTCGGTTGCACATCCCTTCTACATTTCTCATAATCATGGTCCTTACCACATCTAGCACACCTTCTTTTCCCTTTGCAATTCATGGCTGTGTGACCAAACCTCTGGCATTTAAAACACCTCAACGGTTTAGGAACGTATTCTCTCACATTATACATCATATATCCTAGGGATACTCGGTTAGGAAGCATTTCATCCTCAAATTCCAACAACACACTTTCACTTCCTTGTCTCACCTCATTCTTAAAGCTGGTCAATCTTCGGGCATCTTTCACTTTCCCTCCTTTTAAGTTTGCTTTTATTTCATCCACATTTACATCAACCGGGATCCCCCAAATCACCCCCCTATTCCACATGTTTCTCTTCTCCACGCGACTAACGCTACTTACTTTAAACCTTCCTATCTCCTTCATTCTACAGGCCCTTTCTCTTTGATCTTCATTTTTGCATATTATTAAAAGGTTTCCATCCCTCAAAACTTTGGCCATTTTGACATCTCCCACTTGGTTTTTTAATATTGTAGTCAACTCCACTGGATTCATACCAAGCACTCCATTTTCTTCCTCAAATCGAAGTATTACTTTACACTCATCATCTATCTTCAGATTATCATCCTTTCCATCCACTTTAGTCATCATCCCTTTGAATTTCTTTGACCCCTCTTTTCCACTTTCACCACCCCGTTTCTCTCTTATTCTATCTCTCTCCTGACTAAACTCCATATGATCTTCACTCTCAGTGTCATCCGAGTTAGCCCATTCTGACCCATTTCCAGCACAGCTTTGTCTACCCGACATCGTTTTCACTCCTTTGTCACGTTTCCCAATTTCTTCCAATAAAGTTCCTTAAATCAATTGTCTTCTCTTCATTAGGTGACAGCCCAGAAGAGCTCCCACACTCACACTCCTCTCCCACACTCCACTCGTAATGTTTCTCGGTGGACTCGGCGCTTCTTAACCAAAATGCCTCCCAAACCAACTGATCAACACCCAGTCTCCCGTAGGCTACCTCCACACTCAAGCCCACACTCACCATAATGCAACATTACCAGGGTACTTCCTTATATACCCACAAGGTGGGGCGGAGTTACGCTATGCAAATTCATTTAATTGCCATTGGGCGCTTTTTTACGAAGATGATAGGCTTCTGAGCGAAACCCCCATTCGTCAGTCACTGACGTTACTCGGAGTGACTGAACGAAAGGGAACTGCAGCTACAACCTGTCCACATACAAAACATGAGCAGTGGTAACAACAAACGTTAAACACTTTCTTTCCACTTTTAAAATATTTTCTTAATTTTTAATTGAAAATAAACGCCTTTCCGATCTGATATGTGATGGGAAAAGGAAGTACAGCGAAACTGTCAAAACTTAGTGCCACGCACCTTTCCCCACCCTATCACGACTGACAGATACCAATGGATTTTTCCCGGCTTTACAGAATTAACCTGTGCTTGGAATTGAAAAGTCTTATCGTTATTTGGTGGATGGGTTCTCTCCCGTGTTAATGCAAGTTTTTTAAAAGTCCTTTTTATAGAATTTTGCATCGCTGCTGTTTATCTATCACACAACTGCAAATTATAGGCTAAGTGAATAGGTAAACACACTTCATGAACTCACAGGCGCAAGCCGCGCGACATGCATGAGGCAGCCTGACACCTAATGGCCTAACGCAGAACTCATCAAGCATTATGCAAAAACCATAGACTGTAAAAAAAAACACATTTTATTTATTTCAGTATTTGAGATGTTATAATAATTTTGTAATTACGTTAAAACAATTTAAAGCCTAGTCATCATAGTGGGCGGGCCTGTGCCCGTCAGGCCCGCCCACTGGCCACGCCCCCTGATAGTGTCTCCCACATGTATGTGTGGTGAAGCTGCGCAAGTCAGCGAAGAGCGGGTGTGACCATGCAATGTTCAGACAAGTGTTATACGCAGCAGTCATAACTTTTCTTTACAATACGCTCGGTTTTGAACAAGGGATGGTCATTGCAAATACTGTAGGACTAATACATATCGGCAGAGGGTGGGTAGCGATGATGGTGATTTTAAATTTTACTGTAACTGTAATCAGAACCGCGGATCAAGGAGATGACTGACAGGACGATAGCGGAGGCAAGCACAAGATAACTTTTGTTAATAAAAAATATTGTTTTTTTTTTTATTGTAGGCCTACAATTTTTTTGTAGTTGAGTTTTCATTAAAAATGGTAATGCCGGTAATGATGGAAATTCATGGTATGCGGGTGTATCATGTAATTTGCTTATTCGTTTTGTTAATAACGATATATATAATACTAGTATATAATGTTAATAATGTTTGTTTTGCTCAAAGAGTGGAGGAAGATCAAAATAACCACTACAGCTGCTGAACGTCATTGACAAATCTTTTCTTGATAAATGTATGGATAACACAAGTTATGGTGTTGTCACAATTAATGAAAATATCCAACTTTAACGTTGCTAAATGGCATCTATAAAATTATGATTTTCTCTTCTATTTAAATGCACATTTCTTTTTACAGTTTTTCTCTACTTTTCTAACAAAAATAGCTTCAAAAGTATAGGTTTCTTTCTTGCATAATTCACCGTTTTTGAACAGTTGGATGATTCTAGAATCCATTACGCTGCCAACTATAGCTACTGGCAGTTTTATAATTTCATAGGCCTGGAATAATAAATTTTTTCCCCAAATTTCATATTTCTATAATTAAAATATTATATTTAGAACATAAATCTAAAAATCTCATTAGCCTACATTATTTAGGCAATTGTAATTACAGTGTAAGTGGATTTTGATAAATGGTAAGACAGATTTTGTTGATATTGATTTCATTTAATTCTTATAACAGCCATGTATCGTGGTAAATAGTGTAATTACTTAAAAAGATGGTCAACAATATGTAACTTTACTTTATAAGAGGTGTGCCCTAAAAAGTGAGCATGCAATTTTGAAAACACCAACGTTCTTTAGTCTGTTTGGATACTTCAAACACAAGTTTGCACTGCCTGTTTGGTTTACCTGTGTAGCCTACACATTAGTAACATGCGTTTTGTCCGACTCATAGCGCGCGTCCTCGATGCTTGATTTACCATAGCCTAAGCGCGCGTTCTTAACGCGTTTTCCTTGACCCCGAAGCCCATGTTAAGAAAGCGCGTTTTTGTGGTAGGCTAAACCACGCGTCAAGGACGTGCGTTTTGCTGTCAAATCGCCGGCACCCACGCAAGGCGCGCCCGCTCGCGATATTCCATTATTATCCAAAATTCTATTATGGAATCTTATGAGGCATAATGAGGGCGCCTACTCTATCCTGTTAGTCACACAGAGTCATTGTTTGAAGCTATTTTTGTTGGAAAAATAGAGAAAACTGTAAAAAGAAATGTGCATTTAAATAGAAGAGAAAATCATAATTTTATAGATGCCATTTAGCAACGTTAAAGTTGGATATTTTGATTAATTGTGACAACACCATAACTTGTGTTATCCATACATTTATCAAGAAAAGGTTTGTCAATGACGTTCAGCAGCTGTAGTGGTTATTTTGATCTTCCTCCACTCTTTGAACAAAACAAACATTATTAACATTATATACTATTATTATATATATCGTTATTAACAAAACGAATAAGCAAATTACATGATAGGCCTACACCCGCATACCATGAATTTCCATCATTACCGGCATTACCATTTTTAATGAAAACTCAACTACAAAAAAAAATGTAGGCCTACAATAAAAAAAAACCTATATTAAACTTTTATTTTAAAAAAAAAACGGATGACAAAATAGGCTACTCACATTAATAAATAAAAAATCTTTGGAAATTCCTCTTTAAAACGAATGCTCAGTTTGTGGTTCACTATTATTTGATTGAAAACAACAACAATAAAACAAAGACAAACTCTTACATTAAACAAATCAATATTTTTTATTAACAAAAGTTATCTTGCGCTTGCCTCCGCTATCGTCCTGTCAGTCATCTCCTTGCTTCGCGGCTCTGATTACAGTTAGGCTATAGTAAAATTTAAAATCACCATCACCCATATGCCGATATGTATTAGGCCTACAGCAATGACCATCCCTTGTCCAAAACCGAGCGAATTGTAAAGAAAAGTTATGACTGCTGCGTATAACACTTGTCTGAACATTGCATGGTCACACCCGCTCTTCGTTGTCTTGCGCAGCTTCACCACACATATTTAGCCAACTCCACCAATCTAAATAAATCAGGCTGGGTGCAGATTAATATTTAATATTTCTGATATAACTTTTTCTGTGAAACGCGTTAAGTTGCACAGAAGAAAGCCCATGCCCTGTACAGTTTAAGAAGACTATTATTTTTTTACACAGAACTGGAGAAGGGCTGATGACGTCACATGCTCAGATTTGCTTGACCAATCAGCGGAAAGGGGCGTCTCATGACCGCCCACATGTGGAAAACGTCTCGGGTTATGACTATAACCCTTGTTCCCCGAGAAGGGGACGAGACACTGCGTCGTCGAGTGACAACACTCTGGGAACGCCCACAGCGTTACGCATCTGAAGTATGAATGAAATCAAGCCAATCTGATTGGTGTTGCGTCGTGACGTAGTAGATGACGGCATACCCGGAAGATACAAAAAGGAAGCTGATGCAAACACACACTAGCTCTTTTGCGATGAAGCAAGCGCTCTAGCCGTGATAGGTGTGGCGACGAGACGCAGTGTCTCGTTCCCTTCTCGGGGAACAAGGGTTATAGTCATAACCCGAGACGTTCCCCTTCGAGGGAACTCGCACTGCGTCGTCGAGTGACAACACTCTGGGAACGTTAATACCCACTAGGCCACACCAAATCACCCCACGTCCCAGTGTGAAGCTGGGTACCCAGGCACACTTAGGACGCAAGAACTCGAGCACCAGGCGTCACCGGGAGGTGCAGACTGTAGAATCTTATGAAGGTGTGCGGGGTGGCCCACCCGGCCGCCTCGCATACCTCTTGAAGCGAGACGCAGAAAGGAGGGCCACTGAGGAAGCCATGCTCCTGGTGGAATGGGCCCTCACGGCCATGGGTGAAGGCAAATTGCGCACCCTATAAGCCGTGGCTATAGCCTGGACGATCCAGTTACTGATCGTCTGAGTTGACGCAGGCAGCCCCTTCTTGGGTGAGCCAAAGCACACCAACAACTGGTCTGACCTTCTCCAATGGGAAGACTTCTCTAAATAGATACTCAAAGCTCTGACCGGGCAGAGCAGATGAAGTCTCCCCTCTTCCGCCGTCAGGTGGGGAGGGGGATGGAAAGCCTGAAGAACCAAAGACCGGGCTCCCTGAGATGGAACCTTGGGAATGTAACCCGGTCTAGGGTGAAGAATGGCCCTTACTCTGCCAGGGGCAAACTCCAGGCAGGTTGGCGTGACCGCCAAAGCCTGGAGATCTCCCACTCTCCTCAGAGAGGTAATGGCGAGTAGAAAGGCCACCTTCAAGGTCAGGTTCTTAGGCTCAGCCAGCTCCAGTGGCTCGAAGGGGGCCTCAGCCAGCCCTTCCAGAACCACCGCCAGGTCCCAGGTTGGGACTCTGGAGCGAGCTACCGGCCTCATCCTCCGAGCCCCACGGAGGAACTGTACAACCAGGTGGTGCTTCCCCAAAGGTCCATCACCTAAAGGTGCGTGGAAAGCCCCAAGGGCAGCCACGTACACCTTCAGGGTGGACGGGGTAAGACCAGCGGAGAAGCGATCTTGGAGGAACTCCAGCACTGAAGCCACTAGGCAGTTAACTGGATCCACCTCACGCTCTCTACACCAAGTGGAAAATACATTCCACTTGAGGCTGTACAGTCTCCTGGTAGAAGGAGCCCTGGAGCTGAGTAAGGTCTCGACTACTTCTGCTGACAGGCCCGCCTCTAGGTACCGAGCCCCCTCAGGGGCCAGACCCAGAGACTCCACAACTCTGGCCGGGGGTGAAATATTGTGCCCCCTGCCTGAGAGAGCAGATCCCTCCTCAGAGGAACCTGCCACGGAGAGCCGTCTAGCAGAGCTATGATGTCCGAGAACCATACTCGAGTGGGCCACCGGGGTGCTACTAAGAGCAGGCTGATACCCTCCCGGCGGACCCGCTCCAGAACTCCCGGGAGCAGAGCGATCGGGGGAAATGCGTACAGACGCAGCCTCGGCCACGTCTGCATCATGGCGTCCAGTCCCAACGGGGCTGGGTGCCTGAGAGAGAACCACAGTGGACAGTGGGACGTCTCTCGAGACGCGAACAAGTCCACTTCCACTGGGCCGAATCTCTCGCACATGGCCTCCACCACCTCTGGGTGGAGTCGCCACTCCCCGGGCCTCAGCCCCTGCCTCGACAGGATGTCTGCTCCCTGATTTTGGTCCCCGGGAATGTACATCGCCCTGAGGGACGATAACTTCCTCTGGGACCACAGGAGGATTTGATGCGCCAGTCTGCATAGAGGGCGCGACCTCAAACCCCCCTGGTGATGAGATACGCGACAACCGAAGTGTTGTCTGAGCGTATCAGGACATGGTGGCCGCGGATGTCCGGGTAAAAGCTCCTCAGAGCTTTGTAGACCGCCAGCATCTCCAGGCAGTTGATATGCCATGAAGAATGCCGGGTCTCCCCCAGACCTCTCGCAAAGCGGCCTTCCATGACCGCGCCCCAACCAGTGAGGGAGGCATCTGTTGAAGCGGCCCTCCGGCAACATGATGCTCCCAGCACTGGTCCTTGGGACCGGAACCAAGGTTTCCGCCATATGACGAGGGAACGAAGGCATTTGCGCGTTACCCTGATCATATGAAACGGATTTCCCCTCGGGGAAAACCCCCTGGCCCTCAGCCACCACTGTAGGGGTCTCATGTGCAGCAGGTCAAAAGGTATCACCTTGGACGCTGCTGCCCTGAGCCCCAGCAGTCTCTGAAACTGCTTCACAGTGAGGCTGCGGCCCGGCTTCACTCAGGAGACCATCGCCAGTATGGTCTCCACGCGTGCGGGGGACATTTGTGCCCGCATCGACGTGGAGTCCCATACAACCCCCAGGAACGTAGTCCACTGGGAGGGCGTCAACACGCTCTTCTTCGTGTTGAGTCTCAGCCCCAAGCATCTGATGTGGGCCAGAACGACATCTCGATGCCGAACCGCCACCGCGAGGGGAGAGTGCCAGGCCGAAGGGAAGAACCCGATATTGGATACGCTTCGCCCCCGAAAGCGAACCTCAGGAACTTCCTGTGACATGGAAGGATGGAATATGGAAGTATGCGTTCTTTAGATCTATCGTGACGAACCAGTCCTCGGACTGGATCTGACTCACGATGGCTGGAATTATGAGCATCTTGAACCTGAATCTCCTCAGAGACCGATTCAAGAGCCTGAGATCTATTATCGCACGCAACCCACCATCCTTCCTTGGAACTATGAAGTACCGGCTGTAGAACCCGGAGTCCCTGTCCGCCAAAGGAACCCGCTCTATGGCTTCCTTGGCTAACAGGGCTTGTACTTCTTGTTCCATAACCCGAACCTGCTCTGGGCCGACCACAGTCCGGACCACCCCGTTGAAACTCGGGGGAGGAGAACCGAACTGCAGCCTGTAACCCAGCTCTACAGTCTGCAGGACCCATGTAGATACACTCGGAAGGCATGACCATGCGCCAAGATAATCTACTAAGGGAACCAGCCTCTCGAGGCTGGCCTCGGGTGTCAACCGAAACTCGTTCCCGACCCCCCTGAAGCGGCTAACCGGCAGGGAGCGGTCGAGAATGATTTTCGGTGGGCGCACACGTTCGCTGCCCAGTCGCAAGTCCCCTTGGAGGCGACGAAGGCAGCGTGTGTGCGCGGGAAATCAGTGAGGCCCGAAGCGTCTTTGACGGCGGGAACACAGCACTGATTTCCCGAGAGCTCCTGGGGGAAAACGACCTCGGTCGCTCCTACCCGGGAGAGGGGGCTGGCCAGCAGGGGCCTCATCTAAGGGAGCAGCTCGACAGGGCCGCAACACTAGGGCGGACACTGCGCCTAGCAACCGCCTGAAACTGATGTGTCCCGCAGGCCACCAGGCGGCGAGAACGACATCAACTTCAGGAGGGCTCCCTCTTAGATGAATATCCAGACAAGTCAAACACGCTTGGGTGACAGACTGATTAAAGTATCTAACTTATCAAAGTCAGATAACATGACACTCAATTCCTCAGAATTAAATGTCATCATAATCACCCAACCCGTGCAACCTAGTCTGAATAACAGGCTGAATAAAAAATACATCTAACTCCTCACGTTAGATAATACTTTAATTTAATTCCTCAGAATTAAATGCATCCATAATATGGTCTGAATGATAGGCTGAATATCTAACTCCTCAAAGTCAGATCCTATATTATTTAATTCCTCAGAATTAAATACAGCCCAAATCATCAGACGATACTGTTTTATTGTATTTATATGGCTCGTAACCAACGTTGCCTCAGCAACGTGGCTCGAGCCGTTATAATACAATTGGCTTTCATTCCTCGGAAAAAAAGTCAAACAGGCGCGAGGCTGAAACACCCGAAAAGCGCACGGTAGTACGCGTCGAGATATTTCTCAATGAAAACAGCCAGCACTCTCAGGCGCTGACCGCATGCCTCGCACCCAACAGTATCCACAATACAGTGAAACATGGTCAGAAATGACACCAGACGATACTGCTTTATTGTATTTATACGGACTCGTAAACCACACGTTGCCTTAGCAACGTGGCTCGAGCCCTTATAATACAATTGGCTTTCATCCCTCGGGAAAAAAGCCAAACAGGCGCGAGGCTGAAACACCCGAAAAGCGCACGGCAGTACGCGTCGAGATATTTCTCAATGAAAACAGCCAGCACCCTCAGGTGCTGACCGCATGCCTCGCACCTAACAGTATCACATTTCACCGTATCACGTTGTATCACTTTACTAGCAGACTCGAACCTACGCGCTGCCCTCTTTTGGCAACGCGAGATTGAATCTTGCATAGGAAATGGCGAGCCTCGATACGGAGCACGTCTAATTCCTCAGAATCAGACAGCTCACGTATCGGGTCCTCCACCCCGGGGGAAGAAGCCGCAGCGCGGGCTTCCACACGGGGAAGGAGAACAATGGAACTGTCAAACAGGGAAGGAGAAGATGCCTCAGCACCCTCTCAATTCCCCTGACAGCCCATCTGCGAGTCCCATGATTGATCAACCGTGCTGTCTTTTTTTCGACAGACACGGGACCAGCCACGGGGTTCGCGAGCCCTGCTTGTGAACAACGTTGGTAGACAAACAACATCAAATAAGACTGACAAACTTTACACAGAGCGCTTCGCTGAAGAGCAAAAAAGCTAGTGTGTGTTTGCATCAGCTTCCTTTTTGTATCTTCCGGGTATGCCGTCATCTACTACGTCACGACGCAACACCAATCAGATTGGCTTGATTTCATTCATACTTCAGATGCGTAACGCTGTGGGCGTTCCCAGAGTGTTGTCACTCGACGACGCAGTGCGAGTTCCCTCGAAGGGGAACGAATTTTTAAGTCAATAGGCTTGTTTGAGATGAGCGAAATCTGCGCAGAACCGATCACCGGTGATCAGCGCGAGATGCATGCCGGTTAGAAAAGTGTCCGAGGGCGGTCCGCCTTGCTCTGATGTCATGCCGACGTATGTCAAAAAACTCTCGCGAGCGAAAGGCGGATGTGTCGGATTTTGCAGTCGAGCGCAGCTGCTCTCCACAGACTGCGCGGAGCAAAAGCATGATGGGAAACGACTTGCTGACGACACAGCTTAATGCTTATTGGTTTAAACAACCGTGATGTATGGTTCTTTTTCGAAATGTTTGATTTTAAAACTCTGATATCATGTTTTTATGAGTGAATATTCCCAAACTCTCTAACAAAGGCGATCTCTCTGTGGGTTATGTGATTGTTGTCATATTTATATAAAAAAATATATATATACAAACATGTATGTAGGCCTAATTAAAGTAAAAATGATTGATAAACACGTCTTTCGAATGGAAATAAATAACAAAAACTTTGGGTGTCTTGTTCATAATATTTATTTTCATATAAAAGTAACAGAACTTAAATTACATCCAGTTTATCAGCAACAAAGCGCACGAGTGTGAATCCCGCGATATCCGCCTTTGATCTCGCAGGTGTCGGATCCACTACGAGAAGAGAGGCTTGCCTGCACTTTTTTCACTCCTCCCCTCACTGCAGCCGCCTAGTCTCGGCTGAATTTCAGGCGAGGCGAGGCGCATCTCAAACAAGCCTATTTATCCGTTTTTTACCCGTGAAACGAGAAACGAAAAATCAAGCCGAAATCTCGTTTTTTCTTTTTTTTTTAACGAAAAAACGAATAAAGGAGCCATTTTCTCATTTCTGCTTATTTAATTTCAAATAGGAAATCAAACGATCAAAACGTACACGGACCGACTATCAGGCCACTTTTACAATTGCAAATCTTCAAAAGCATGCCTTCAAAAAATAAAATGGAGCTTGAAACTCAGGAACAAAACTGTAAGTTATTTTTTAATACTTCTTGGCATTTGTTTTTTTCACTGACATAATATAAAAATAATATATAAACATCCTATAAATATAATTTAATTTATGCCGTAATAATGAATTTGGTTACTGATCAGCAAACAATTATTATATTGATATTATCCATTTTAAACGACAGAACGGCACATCTTTCTACGTATAGCTTATAGTACAAAACAATTGCAATGTCACACTAAATATTAATAAGATATAAGGACACAATCACAGTTAAACTCTGTGGATCAGCACATATGCTGCTGAATTAAACCTTAAAAAAGAAAAAGAAACAAGAAACCCCACATCTAGGCTATATAAACACTATTTGGATTGTTATATTATCAGTGATCCTGTGGTAATTTGCCATTGCTAGCAACCACTGTTAACAAAAAAGTTTTATTCTGCCCTATCATGGGGCCACAGGCAAATATCTTGCCCTTTTACATTGTTGATTTACTTCAACATTAGTTCAGTCTTATTATTATTATTAATGTTATTTAATAATAAATAGTAATCATTAGCATTAAATGGGTCATATATTTTTAAGTTACAAATGTGTAGCTATATATTTAGGTAGCTATTGTATGCTAATAGAAAATGGAAAATGCTATTTTTTCATAACAAGTAGCCTAATACACTGTGACGACACATAATGCTTTTACAGTTCACAGGGAAAGATCATTATGGAAGTTTTTTATGGTTCTGTGTCGACTGGTAATCATGTGTTGTCTGGTAAGTTCATTTATCTCATCTTTTAAAATGGCAGCATTTTATTTCTACAGGCCCCTTTAATTCTTAAAATAAAAAATCAATAATGCTTAATCAAACTAAAATAGCATATTTAATACAAAATATTGGGTACCATGCGGATGTAAACAATTTTGACAACAATATTCTCCATGATATGCTAATAAATACTCTATATTAAGATGGACTGACAGGTGTAAGTTAGCAGGTTATTGTTATTGTAGGCTACTATAAATTATTTTGAACTTCTCAATGTTGTCTATGGCTATACTATTTTCCAAGTAGCAGATGTCAGAAAGATGCTTGTTTGTCTTGAGAACTATAATTTGCTTGCTTTTAATCTGGTTACTCACAGTATTCTGCAGATGTATATGTTAGCTTTACATTGCTTGATATCGTTGAAAACGTTTTATGATATGAAAGTAATTAAAATGATTTCAAATTAATTATAACTATCCTAAATATAGCCTATTAAATTGTTGCACATATGGCGTGAGCGCACTTTAGAGCAAACAGCTCATGTCTGGTCTATTAGCCTACCTTTTGCGGGGACTCTCCATAGACGTAATAGTTTTTTATACTGTAGCCTACAAACTGTATATTCTATCCCCTAAACTATCTTTGTACCCCCGACATACCTCAGTCATACCTCTAAATGGGTATCACAGAAACGTTCTGAATTTTTACATTTTCAAAAATCATTCTGGGGTGCGTTTCCCGAAAGCATCGTTGGCCAACTATGGTCGCAAGTTCCGTCGTTATCAGCATAGTTCAACGATTTGGTGTTTCCCGAAACCATCGTTCCAACGAACGTTCGCAATTTGCATCGCAAACTTGTGTGGTTGGAACACATGCAACACATGCAGTGCTTAGCGCTAAGGAAACGTTGGCAGATTCAGATTTATTTTATTCTGACATTTAAACATTTAACAAATGATGACATAAATCAACATAAAGTCTGAAAAGGAATAGGCAGAAGCATTTATTTTTTGGGTGATTTCTGCCCAGGATTTTTTTTTTTATCAGCATTTGTTACACAATTTTTCAGCTTTGAAAATAGCTGGGTTTTTTTATTCTCCACCTCCTCCAAAAGAACTGTAACTTCATTTTGTGAAAATTGTGGTTTTCGCGTCATTTTCATATAGGTCATATGAACATAGCTTAATGGCAAGGGGACTTAAATAGGTAGGCTAATGATCTTAAGCAAAATATGCAACAGGTGTACAAAATAGTATAACAATCACAGTGATCATTGATCAACAGTAAAACCCATCATTTATTTTCATTTTAATTGTGCTGATCTATCAATATTCAATAAGAAATTAATAAATATGAAATTGTGAAATTAATAGTTATAGATTTTTTGGGATCAGAGAAGACAACATTGTGTTTATATATGTTTATATTTTATTGTTCAAAGAATGAATGTTGAGTTGTTAACGTAATTACTCCACATCGTCACTAAGAAAGCGCAGTCGAAAAGAGAAAAGAACCAAATTTACAGCAGGTGGCGATATGTGCTCATAGCACCAGTCCGCCATTAGATCGAAGAAGAAGAAGAAGAACGTCATAACGACAGCTCCAACCAATGTGGTTCAAACCATGGTTTTGCGACACAGGTACCATGGTTTCGGGAAACAGTAGTGACTAGCTAGTTGATTTCTTTAAAGATGCATCGTACTATGGTAGTTAAACCAGCGAGTTGCATCGTTGTACGGGAAACGCACCCCTGTATGATTTATAAGCTTGTTTCCTCATGGGGACCTCAATTTAGGTCCCTACGGTGACACGAGTCCCCATGTGCATACAGGTTCAAGCCCTCACCTAGGATAGAAAAACATGTATAGCCTACATTTTTAACAATTTATTTAGGTCTACTTAAAATAAATGATTTACAGGGACATAAATATTATAGATGCAGTTAAATACATGTACAAAATCATGGACCTGTGGCATACAACAGGTCTTCACAATATTAAGCATATTTCTCAGTTGTTATGGTTATAAGAATGCGGAAAAATGGATGGTTTTACACAATATTTTTTTTTGTATTTTCACTGAAGGTGAGAAATGGTTTGATATGTCTTTCACTATAAGGTACACTATTCTGTCGTGGCGTGCTATGTACATTCCCTTGTAAGCATGGCAGCCATTCAAGATGTGTGGCAATGTTTCAGTGATCTTTTCTGTCGTGTGATGCAAACAATGATGGACCTGGGTTGTAAGAAACCAGATAGAAAGGCTGTGATCTAAGAGTCTGTAATCTGGCTTTTACTGTGAAAATGGCAATGTCCTCACTGAGTGCAGTATTCTTAAGAAACAAGTGAGAAACAGATTTATCAGCAGAGGAAAGACATGCAAGTTTTTCCTGAAGTTTCAGTGCAGCCCAGTGTTGTTTTTGATGATGTTGGTGTAAGTCCAAGAGAGTTTTCCGGGCATCTTTGGATTTTAGCGGGTGGCTATGATCACCGTTTGTGGCTATTGCTCAGGGGGTCAGTAATAATATCCTCTGAGACCCTCACAGTCCCAGAGTCAGACCGCGCCCACTCCAGTGATACTACAGTTCAGACACAAAGGTCGTTCAGGTCCAGCCAGTTTGACCAGACTCCAAAGGCAGAATGGGTGTCAACTGTCCCGCTAGGTTTTCTTTTGAAACCAAGGAAGAGGGGCTCTAACTCCCTGGCCAACCATATTGTAAGTGTATGTCTCATGAAGACAATATACACGATACAGGTTTTGTTGCTACTGTGAACACTGGACATTTATCAGTTTTTTAACTGTACCACCTGTTCCTTCCACTCCTCCTCTCATACAGAACAGCACCCAGGATAGAAAAACATGTATGTATGTATATAATATATATATATATATATATATATACACACACGCACACACGCACACACACACACACACACTAGTAATGGGCGATAGAAATTAAAATACATTATACAAAATTGGCCTACGATAGATTTTTTAATTCTATTGCATAATCGCGATAATGCATGTTGATGACGCAATCTACCCGCACAATTTAGAGCCACGAGCTGCAACTGGCTGCAATGCATCATCGTATTCGTCATCTTGAGTAAACATGGCTGAAAGCGGAAAAAAAAAGACTGGTGCAGCATCCATTATTTGGACTTGGTTCGGATTTAAGCCGTCCGACAAGCAGCAGCAAACTATACTCTGTAGAATGAAAATATGTTTTTATTTAAAGTATCTGTGCATTACACAAAATAATATTATTCGCCTAATATTGAAAGTATTGTCAGTACAGTGTCAGTTCCTTATCTAAAAATTTAAAAGTTTTTCCTTTTCTCTGCATCTTGGTGGCATTTAAGAACCAAGGACTGATTTCACCTGTATCTCCATCATTTAAAAAAAAAAAAAGCACCCCAGAAAAAGGGCAGGTGCTCAAGCCCCCTTTGATGTCCCCAATTATGCTCCTTGTGTTGCTTCTCATCCCCAGGCTACTCAAAGGCACTTCCTTTGTATCACCCCTCCAGTATGAATCTGGAGGTGATAGGGTGAAGGTGATAGCATCTCTGTCCTACTCGCTAGAGCTGTAGGAATAGGCAACCTTTAGCCAATTAGGCTAAGGTTATATAGCTTGGCCCTCCCCAATTATTAATTGGGTATTGAAGGACACTAATAAAAGTAACGGGGTATGATGACGTATGATGACGTGTAATGGTTTAGTAGTGGTGTCCCATTTCTTAGGTCCAATCCCAATTCTATTTTATACCCCTTCGCCTACCCCTACCCTGTAGGGGTGAAAATATTCCCCTAAGTCTGGACATTAGTCTGTTGAGGTGTTACCTCGGTAAGGCTGTTCCTAGAGTTTAAGAGGTAGTAACGGATTAAGAGTGTGTTGTGTTGAGATGCCATATCCATCCGTTGTCTGGTTCAGCTTAATGCGCTGTTACTGACAACCTATAGCTACGTAAAACAAGAGGGTAACAAACTCCTCTTTAATTTACAGCCTGTAGATTTATACTTATCCTGTAACTACATGTGACGCCTGATGGCATTCCCAGAGCGTCAATGTTATGATGAAGCGTCTTTTCCCCTTTTCAGGGAACAGGGTTATATATATATATTTAACCCTAAATGCTGGTTTAATTTACAAGCATGATTCATACGAAGACCATCTTTTGATTAATAATAATCTTTTGTTTTTGTAGGTTGTATGGTCTTATATAGGTAATGAAAGGAAGAAACACCCTCCACCCAGCTTTTTGTCTCAGCACGTTGCAGGCCTCTATACAAACTCCACTTCTTCAGTACTCAGTTCAGAAGAGTCAAGCTTATTTTACTCTGAATTTGGAATCAATTTAGACGACTACTCCAGGTTACAGAGCGATGTTTACTGGGCCGGGCCTGACAGAGCAATCACAAGTGTGTCCATGAGTACTAGTCCAGGCCATACCAAATTCATCATTCAGGACCTGAAAGAGAGCTATCAAATTGGTGAGGAGCTTTATGTTACAGTACACACAAAGGATTTTGACAACGAATCCAAAGGTTATGGAGGCGACTTTTTTCAAGCCAAGCTATTCTGGTCTAAAACTAAGGTCAGTTATTGTACACATTGGATTAACTAAAACTACTTTACTGTTATATTTATCTCCCTGGGTCAGAGAGTTATACTGAGAATGTTCCTTTGTCACAGGCCAGTGTTTTTGGGGAGGTGGTGGATCTGCTCAATGGCTCCTACTCTGTGCGTTTCCTCCTGCCGTGGGTTGGCGAGGCACAGGTGGCTGTGCGTCTAATTCACTCCAGTGAAGCTGTGCAGGTCCTGAAGCATCACAGAGATACTGACTCTGACAGAGTGTTCTTTAATGGATATTATGAGGGACCAGGACCAAATAAGACCAGGCTAAGTGAAACAGTGAAGTGTAATGTAAAGTGGGACAAGAATGGACTCGAGCATATGGGAACAGGAGACTGCTGCTGTGAATACAACGATCCCCGAACCGGAGAAACTTGGCACTGCCAGAGACCCAAATCGCTGCCATGCAGTGCCCTTGTGTACCACTCTATGGGTGGTTATAGAAACCGCCTGACTGTTGAGGAGAAAATGCTTATGTGAGATTAAAGAACTCTTGATTGACTGTTAATTTGATCTATTTGATGCATTGATGGAAGGAACTATGACAATCATGTTCTCTTTGGCAGGACTCAAACTAACAAAGATATCAATGGAGATAAAAGAATCATCAAAATTTTCCATTCCCAAGCAAATGGAACTATTGGTATGTTGTTCAATTTAACCAAGCAAAATATTACAGTACAAGAATGCAGAGCTGCCGGGAGTTGTTATAGTTGTTACATTATTCCTTTTCTTACATTTAGACAATGCAAGTCAAATAAAATTTCCAGTTCAGGCACATTTTTGAAATCTTTCTGAAAACATTTGACATAGAACGTTTTTTTTTTTTCATCTTGCAGATGTTACTGAGAAATGTCGTCCTGGTTTGCACACTCCAGTTCCGGCTGGCTTTTACCTGAATGATGTGTGGACATCATTTGTCTGTAGCACCCGCCATTTTACAACCCAAACGACAACCGAGTGCCTGAAAGACAAACATATCTACATGATGGGAGACTCTACTATGAGGCAGTGGTTTGAGTTCTTTGTGAAAGCAGTACCAAGTGAGATAGTTGTTTATTTTTTACTATAATTATACTGTATATACAGTGTATAGACAGTAATTGTGGATCTGTGTTTCAGCCCTGAAGCAGATGAACCTGCATGTCCAATATCAGTCAGGTCCGCTCATTGCAGTGGATGTGGCGAACAACATTGACTTACACTGGAGGGCTCACGGCGTTCCTTTGCGGACTCTGAAATCAGCAGTTGCTGATCTGCACTACATCAGTAATGAGATCGATGACCTGTCTGGAGGATCCCACACAGTCATTATGTTCAATCTGGGGCCCCATTTCACCACATACCCTCTGGATTTCTTTACCCATAGAGTGTTGAGGATCCGCAAAGCTGTTCTAGCATTGTTACAGAGGGCACCTGCTACTACTGTTGTAATCAAGACTGTCAACACTGGCTATAAGGTAACGTTATAGGCCTTTATTACACTTCAAAAGCGGAAGCTTTGTTAGTTAGTTCACGGTGCATTAACTAATGTTAACAAGATTTTAATAATGCATTAGTAAATGTTGAAATTAACATTAACGAAGATAAACAAATGGTTTATCAGTGCAGTTCATTATTAGTTCATGTCAACTAATGTAGTTAACTAATGTTAACTAATTAACCTTATTGTAAAGTCACATTAAAGAACATTAGAATTAGACATTTAGATTGCTTTGCAATATTGATGTTTATCGTAAAATTCTCAAAGTTAGTTACATTTTCTTGACAAAACTGACAACTACCCATTGACAATAATACAGGTGGAAAATCAATTACGCTACTAATTGGAACTGGATGTGACAACATATGGACTGTGATAAAGGTCTATAGAGTGCTCAAACACAACACTCTAAAAAAAAAAATCTATATGGCACTAAAAGTGGTTCTTCGTTGTAATCATAGAGGAACCACTTTTGGTGCTTTATAGCACCATATCTTAACATGTTCTGTATATGGTAGCAGTGCTATAGCACCTTAGTCAGTGGTGCTAGCACCTTAGCAAAAGAACCGGTGAAGAACCACTGAAGCACCAAAATTAGTGCTTTACAGCACTTAAAAAGGTTCCCCATGATTACGAGCCAAGAACCACTTTTAGTGCCATATAGAACCTTTTTTTTTTTTTGAGTGAATGAAGCCACTCTGATGCAAGTTTATGAATGATATTGTGTTTTTCTGTCTCTATAATAGGATATTTTTGGCAGTGACTGGTATTCTCTACAGTTGGACAGAATTCTGCGCTGGGCTTTTCAGGATGTTGGTGTTTATATTCTAGATGTGTGGCAAATGACTGCATGTCACTACAGCAAAGAGAACATTCATCCTGGCCCTATCGTCATTCAAAATGAGATTGACATTTTACTCTCTTTTATTTGCCCTTACTGAATTTAAATTAAATTATCTTGACAATTTGTTTGGTCAATAACTCTTACTACAAGATAAAAATTATGTTTGAAAAAAAGAAAAACTGAGAAATATTGTTTGACTTCCCTAAGCTGTATTTAAATTGTCCAATTATAAACCACTCCTTGAATCTCCACTACAATCTTTTTTTAAAGAGTGGTTTAGTACATGTACTCATTTCTATATCATCCTCAAATTCGAAACTTAACTTCTTTAGGCGCTCATACTCCAAAAAGTCCATAAAAGATATGGGGGTGGGGGTGTTACTGGTAAGAGGTTTATTTTCTGTTTTGGGTTTGTCACGTGTTTTAGTTATGTTTCCTTGATTTCAGTTTGTTTCCATGGTTTTTGATTGAGTTGATTATCATTTGCAGCTCATTTAGTTAATTTCTCTGTGTATTTAAGCCCTGTTTTGTTCAGTTTGGTTGTCCATTATCGTTGCACAATACCCGGTTGTTTTGTTTCTTTTGTGTTAATAAACCTTTATACTGCTCTATTTATATCCATTTTCTCACCTTTATTTGCAACCGGCTGTGACAGTGTGGTGTCCAAAAGGTTAAGACGTTTTAGTAATAAAAATAAAGTTACACACTGCATTCTCTTTCCTGCTGCATTCTCTCCTCCTCAGGCGCGGGGCCTGCACGGGTTGCAGGTTGCACCGCCCTAAGGACAGCCCTGGGTGTGGTCAGATCACGCCATGGAGCCCTGCAGACCATAGGATGCAGCTTAACCTCACGCACTGCAAATACAGAAGAATATCGTCCATTATGCCACCTTTTTCAGGTGTTCTCCTCCGACCACTGGCTTTCATGTGCTTTGATTTATGGGCAATATACTCAATGCGATGCGACCGTGTTCTCGTCACACTGTCCCACACATATGCATACAACATGCTGCTGTATATGTAACATCTTAAAAATAATCTTAAAGTTAAGATATATCATTAGCTTTAATAATTTAAACAGGCCTTTGAAGTTTGGGTAAATACTTTTTTTTTTAATTAAAAAAAAAATCACAGCGCTGAATGTGACATATGACTAATGGTGAAATGTATTTTTCGTGTTAACTTGACCTAGACCAAGATTTACTTCTCACCTACCGCAAAGAGATTAGCCTGGAAGTGCTTGCATGTGTTTACATGTAGGGTGAAATCAGGGTAAAGGAAAACGTCTCGGTTACGTATGTAACCCTCGTTCCCTGAGGAGGGAACGGAGACGTACGTTAGTGACTAACGAATGGGGGTTTCGCTTAGAAGCCAATCATCTTCTTCGTATTCAACAGCGCCCAATGGCAGTGCCAATGCCATGGGCATGCGGAATTTGCATGCGTAACTCCGCCCCACCTCATGGGTATATCAGGAAGTACGCTGGCAACATCGCATTATGTTACTGCTGCAGGAGCCAAGACTGAACTCCGCGTTCCAGGCAGCACAGCTGACGTGGCAAAGGAAACGTACGTCTCCGTTCCCTCCTCAGGGAACGAGGGTTACATACGTAACCGAGACGTTCCCTTTCGTTCAGTCACTACGACGTACGTTAGTGACTAACGAATGGGGGATCCTATTCAACAACGCCACTCAACTGTCATCCAGTGCCCTGCGTAAGTGTGAGACCTGCCACTTAAGGCCGTAGGACTCCCACTTATCACAGGAATACCAAGGTACACTGGGAAGCATATCCCAGTGAGGGAATGCCAAGATGCCTACCGTAGGGAGGACTTAGAGAATACACATATGACCCGCTGAGGGTTGCATATGGAAGATCTCTAGGGTACCAGCCGAAGGTGGATTTTTAACCCTAGGGGTGGCAGGGGCTTGCCAAGGGAAAAGACACCTGCTCACTGAGGAGGCTTACGGTGGGAATACTCGTGTGGGGGTCGCCGGAGGGGAACCATGCACACGGAGCACCTGGCCGGACATGAGGGTCTGGGCTCGAAAGGGCAGACTGAACTGATGTCGGCGTAAGCAGTGCTGGAGGAGCTCAGGGCTCTCGGGGAGCTCATCTGAGGAAAATATCGCACGTATCCAGTCCTGGGAGTGGAATGGCGAGCAAGCGAAGACACCTGAGCCTGGCCCATTACCGGCCACCCGTAGGGGCGAGTACATAGTCGGACACTGGCTCCACTCGGAGATTGTAGAATCTGGCGAATGTGTTGGGTGTCGCCCAGCCTGCAGCTCTGCAGATGTCTGTTAGCGAGGCGCCATGCGCTAGAGCCCAAGAGGAGGCCACACTCCGGGTGGAGTGTGCCCTCACACCAAGGGGACATGGTCGGCCTTGCTGCTGGTATGCCAAAACAATGGTGTCCACTATCCAGTGAGACAACCTCTGCTTTGAGAGAGCGCTTCCCTTCCGCTCTCCACCATAACAGACAAAGAGCTGGTCTGAGGTCCTGAAACACTGCGTCATGTCTACGTAGGCGCGGAGAGCGCGTACTGGACAGAGCAATGCCAAGGCTGGGTCTGCCTCCTCCAAAGGCAGCGCTTGCAGGTTCACCACCTGATCTCGGAACGGAGTGGTAGGAACCTTGGGCACATATCCGGGCCGGGGTCTCAGGATCACGTGAGAATTAGCCGGCCCGAACTCAAGGCACGCTTCGTCAACCGAAAATGCTTGCAGGTCCCCGACCCTCTTAAGCGAGGCCAATGCGGTCAGCAGAGCCGTCTTCATAGACAAGAACTTAATCTCGGCCGACCGCAAAGGCTCAAAGGGAGGCCTCTGCAGAGCACTTAAGACTACTGAGAGGTCCCAAGAGGGAACGAGAGGAGAGCGAGGAGGATTCAGTCTCCTCGCCCCCCTCAGGAACCTGATGATCAGGTCGTGCTGACTTACCTTTTTGTCTCCCAGGAGATCGTGGTAGGCAGATATTGCGGCCACGTACACTTTAAGGGTGGAGGGAGACAGCCTTCGCTCCACCCCCTCCTGGAGAAACGATAGCACGGACCCGATCGGGCATTTCCAGGGGTCTTCTTGGCGGGAAGAGCACCATGTGACGAAGAGGTTCCACTTCAACGCGTAGAGACGTCGTGTAGACTCAGCTCTAGCGGAAGTGATGGTAGCGACCACCGCAGGTGGAAGGCTACTCAAACCTACCGTGTCCCGTCCAGAAGCCACACGTGGAGCTTCCAGAACGCTGGACGCGGGTGCCAAAAGGTGCCCCGTCTCTGAGTAAGGAGGTCCGGTCTCAGAGGAATAGGCCAGGGAGGGGCTGTCGCAAGGAGTAAGAGTTCTGGGAACCAGGTCTGGCCGTGCCAAAGCGGGGCGACCAAGACGACCTGCTCCTTGTCCTCCCTGATCTTGCACAGTACCCGTGCAAGAAGGCTCACTGGGGGAAACGCATACTTGCGTAGCCCTGACGGCCAGCTGTGCGCCAGTGCATCCGTGCCGAGGGTGCCCTCGGTCAGGGAATAATACAGGGAGCAATGGGAAGAGTCCTGGGAGGCAAACAGATCTACCTGTGCGTCGCCGAACCGTTCCCATATCAGCTGGATCGTCTGGGGGTGGAGTCTCCACTCTCCGGGGAGAGGCTGAAACCGTGAGAGCTCATCGGCTGCACAGTTCAGGTCTCCAGGGATGTGGACAGCACGAAGGGACCTCAAACGCTTCTGACTCCACAAAACGAGATGGCGGGCGAGTTGAGACATACGGTGGGAGCGTAGACCGCCCTGGTGGTTGATGTACGCTACTACGGCCGTGTTGTCTGTCCTGACTAGCACATGTTGACCCTTCAGCAACGCTCGGAAGCGGTGCAGGGCGAACCGTACAGCCAGTAACTCGAGGCAATTGACATGCAGAAGGCGCTGGGGTCCTGTCCAGGAGCCCGCGGCTGCTTGTCCATTGCACATGGCACCCCAGCCCGTGGATGATGCATCTGTTGTCACAACAACATGCCGGGAAGCTCGTTCTAAGGACACTCCGGTCCGTAGAAACTTGAGGTTCGACCACGGGGTGAGTGTCTGTAAGCAGGCCCGGGTCACTGGGACCCGGAGCGTGCCAGACCGCCATGCCCATCTCGGGACTCGATCGCGTAGCCAGTGCTGAAGCGGTCTCATATGAAGCAATCCGAGCGGCGTTACCGCGGCTGCAGATGCCATATGCCCCAGGAGCCTCTGAAACCATTTCAGTGGAACCGCACTCTTGCCCTCGAGTTGTCGAAGGGAAGTCAGCAGAGACTGCGCGCGCTCGCTCGAAAGCTGCGCGCACATGGCGACCGAGTCGATATCCATACCGAGAAAAGAGATCCTCTGCGCGGGGCAAAGTTTGCTCTTCTCCCAGTTGACCCGAAGGCCCAGACGGGCTAGGTGATGGAGCACCAAATCTCTGTGTCCGCAAACCTGCTCTCGAGAGGGACCCAGTATGAGCCAGTCGTCGAGGTAGTTCAGGATGCGGACCCCGTGCTGCCGAAGGGGCGCAAGGGCTGCCTCGGCAATCTTCGTAAAGACGCGAGGGGACAGAGATAGCCCGAATGGTAGAACCGCGTACTGATATGCCCGCCCCTCGAAAGCAAACCGTAGGAACGGTCTGTGTCGAGGCAAAATGGAGACATGGAAGTAGGCGTCCTTCAGGTCGATCGCTGCAAACCAATCGTGTGGACGAACGCATTCGAAAAGGCGTTTCGCTGTCAACATCTTGAACGGAAACCGGTGAAGGTAACGGTTCAAGACGCGCAGGTCCAGGATTGGTCGTAGCCCACCGGTCTTTTTGGGTACAATGAAGTACGGGCTGTAAAACCCGCAATTCATCTCGGCTGGAGGGACAGGTTCGATCGCACCCTTCGCCAGTAGGGTGGCAATCTCCGCTCGCATGACGGGGGCGTTGGCCCCGATCATGGTGGAACGGACTCCCCGGAAGCAGGGAGGAACCTGCGCGAACTGAATCGCGTAGCCGCGCCTGACGGTCCGCTCGACCCAGCGGGACAGCCCTGGAAGCTGAAGCCAGACATCCAGAAACTGCACCAGCGGGGTCATACGGTGTACAGACGTACCCGGTGTGGGCTTGCAGCGATGCAGCGTCACCGGCCCGGACATGGGAGGCTGTGGGGCGTCCCGGTGCGGGGGCACGGTTGACAGCTGCGTCCTGACAGAGGAGACCAGGGAAGGACGCACGTTCCACTGGGGTCTGCTCTGCCAGGAGGCTGGCGACAGAGTGGGATGCGAGTGGCGGGACCCGTGGGTGGCGCGCACCGTCATCACCGGACTCTGTGGGCTCAGGGATGGGAGTGTTAATTCTTTCTTTGACCAACATAGGGTGCTGCTGACCCGGGGGCCAGCAGCTGAACAAAGGATTCTCCCCCGGCCCTCCACCGGGGAAGGAGTGGTCCTGCTACCATCTCCTCGAAAGAATTTCCCATCCCTGAGCCGTCCGTCTCAGGAGCGCCGCTTGGCCTGGCGTTTAGCGGGGCGCGGGGCGGCCTGAGGGGACTTGGACGCCTTCCTACGGCTTCCTCCGCGACCCGGCCCGGGTGAAGGCTGCTGCTTGGACCGGGTGGGAGGGGCGGGAGCCTTAAGCCTTGTTTATACTCGCCGCGGCCGCAAGAGCGCGAGGGTGCGCGCGGCAAAAATGACGTCAACGCGGAGGGGGCGGTCTCGCGCGTTGGCTCCGCAAGACCCCATTTCGCCTGGCGGTGCGCAGCGCATTTTTTGTAACTCCGCGCGCACCTCCGCATCCGAAGATGTACGATTTTGAGGCGACTTTGTCCGAGCTGGTGCGTCAGTACCGGCACATTTATGACCATTCCATGAGGGATCATCGCGACAGCCAGATGGCACAGAATTCATGGAAAGTTTGCATTGATGGCCATCCATCCGTCCAACCATCCATTCCTTTTGTGAATAGGACTTTAGAATACATTTGCATTAAGCACCCAGTTTGCACTTGTCTTAAGTAACTGCTTACATTTTCAAAATGAGCCTACACTAACTGAAATAGAACCTTTGATAAAATAAGGCATGTTTTATAAAAAGTAACTGTACAAAGAGGCTTCATTTAGTACATTAGTTTACAAGACACTTTCTGCAGCATTTATTGTGCTTGTTTAGTGTTAATTTCAGAATGTACAAACAAAATCAGAAATTAGTTGTCATCTTCAGTTAATGCACTGTGAACTAATATAGTTAATATATATATATATATATATATATATAAACCATCTGCAAAATTTGGGGGAATGTACTTGTACTACGATCAACGAAACTGTGGTCGAGCCCAACTTGTAACTGTAGGCAACACATTTTTGGTTACTGCCAGACGCAAGAAAACGTAGTGTGACGGCCAGTCTCTCTTGTAAAGTTACGGGGCTCATGTGGGTTCGTTTATGTTCCACGAACGGCTTGCGGGACGCCATGTTCACCTGTTCCGGAGCGGTAAACTACTTCTTCGCTCGTGCTTTCGACGGATTTAAGAACAATTACTCCAAGTCGCCCCCTGTCGTTTCACAGAATACTACAACGGCGCGCGCGTCGACTATAAACGCCTCGTCCGTTTGGGGGAGGAGCGCGCTCAGTTTGCGGAGCTCGCGCTGCGGAGCCAGGCGCGAGTATAACAGGGCCTTTAAGGAGGGCGTCCTCGGCGTGGAGCAGACTGAGGCGACTGTGCCGGCGGCTGGGTGGAGGCAGCAGCTGGCCGCCGGGGCAGTACATGTTTGATTGCCTCAGTCTGCTTCTGGGCGATTGAGAACTGTTGGGCGAAGTCCTCAACCGCCCCGCCGAAGAGGCCGGCCTGGGATATGGGGGCATCGAGGAACCAGGTCCGCTCGGTGTCCCGCATATCGGCCAGGTTCAGCCACAGGTGACGCTCCTGGACCACATTTGTGGACATCACTTGACCCAGGGAGCGTGCGGTCACCTTCGTCGCCCGGAGAGCGAGGTCGGTGGCGGCACGCAGCTCATTTAAGAGCCCCGGATCAACTCCACCCTCGTGCATGTCCTTGAGGATCCTGGCCTGGTAGACCTGGAGGATCGCCATGGCATGCAGCGAAGCGGCAGCCTGCCCCGCGGCTCTGTGCGATTTCGACACCAAGGTTGATGTGAACCGACAGGCTTTGGAGGGGTGCTTAGGATCACCACGCCAGGTTGAAGCGCTCTGAGGACACAGTTGCATCGCAACAGAACGTTCAACTGGAGGGATCCCAGTGTACCCTTTAGCTGCCGCCCCATCGAGGACGGAGAAGGCGGAGGAAGCCACCGAACGGTCGCGGGAAGACAACGGGGACTTCCAGGACCGCGTGAGTTCCTCATGCAGCTCGGGAAAGAAAGGTATTGAGGGCAAGGACTGACGGGTGTCAGCGCGAGCCCCCAAAAACCAATCGTCGAGCCTTGAGCGTTCGGGACTGGGTGGAGGGTTCCACTCGATCCCTAAGCTCGCGGCTGCCCGAGACAACATGGCTGTCAGCTCTGGATCTGACTCGGGCAATGCTGGCACGCCCGAGGGCGGCAGCACAGCCGAGTCATCATCTCCAGAGGACTCGAGCCCACCTTGTGATGCGGTGATCGACATCGCATCCTCCTCCGGAGCGCCAAACGAGATGCGCGGGGGGGCCGGAGCCGGCCCCGCGATCTGCATCTGAACGCTCGCGGGTTGCAATGTGCAAGACGGGGGTGTGGCCCGAGGCATGAGCGTCGGGGCTTTGTTCCACACCGTAACCGTCAAGTCACCCTGACCACCAGCCGAAGTACTGGGCCTCTGGGACTCAGTAGATCGGGGTGTGGTAGAGGGGACTCTCACTTCAGTACGAAGGTCATGGAGTCTTGACCGCAACATTGCGATGGTCATGTTCCCGCAGTGAGAACATGACTCATCCGCGAACGCTGTCTGAGCATGCTGAAAGCCCAAACATACCAGACAGTGTTCGTGCCCATCAGAGGAGGAAAGCAACCGACCACACCCAGAAGTACACGGACGAGACATCCTGAAAAGGACGCGTCACGTGTAAGCTCTTTTATGAGAGGAAAGCCTCGCAGAGAACGCCGAAGCGCCCAGGGACCACACACCAGCTGTCTAGCGGACCACTGCGCAGATCAGCAGGCAGGCAGTATGATGATCACTGGAACGCGCCGTAACACCAACGCCTCTGGAAAGCTGCTCGTCTCGAAAAGCTGTCGAAGACTCAGATCAGGCTTGTAGGAGTGAAGAGATCCTCTTGGCTCCAAAGCAAAAACATAATGCGATGTTGCCAGCGTACTTCCTGATATACCCACGAGGTGGGGCGGAGTTACGCATGCAAATTCCGCATGCCCATGGCATTGGCACTGCCATTGGGCGCTGTTGAATACGAAGAAGATGATTGGCTTCTAAGCGAAACCCCCATTTGTTAGTCACTAACGTACGTCGTAGTGACTGAACGAAAGGGAACGGTGTAATGTTTTTACAGGACCTCATGCATTGTCGGCTTATTAAGAATAATCGGGTTAAGAAGGTGCATGTAAACGCAAGCAAATTGGCCTTTTGAGCTGTTTATGCACGCACTATGATGATTCGTAGGGAAGAAGCTCTGCTCTCGCTTGACTCTTTTTGACCTCGCGGTTCAGACCCTGTGTCTGCTGAGGCACTGCGAGTGTTGCAATCGCGGCGATCATGAATAAACTGGCGGGCGATTTTGACAAGGGAGTTACCTTTGTCAAACTTTTCCAGACAGCTCCATTGCTCCCAGGTCGCAGTAGCCCGCCGGGAGGCCACTTTCAACCTGACTGAGAGCATGTGCAAGTATTTCTAGTTCTGAGGGATTAGATGTAAAAAGAGCTGAGGTGGATGTTGTAATAAACCGCCTCCTCCCCTGTCTCACATATAACTGTGAGCCTTCATTTGTAAAATTGCAAAAACTGGTTCTGGCAACAAGTTAGGGCAAAGTATGGGCCAACAGGTCAGGCCATGGGGTCCTGCAGACCACATGATCCATCTAATTCCATTTAGCAATGCTGCCGACAATGGCCCCTCCCTGTTAAATCAAGGAGGGGCACAGGCGCTCCAGGCATACCGGCCAACCTATTGGGGGGTATTTCCTGAGTCAGAGTTTAAAAAAAAACTGCATAGCCAAAGGCAACATACATCTTGTTGGTTTCAGAGAAATGAGGCGTGAATGCAACAGATAACCTGTTGTGCTCAATAAAATTAAAGTACAGCGAAAATCATGTATCTTATGGCTTGCAATTAAATGTACTGTACGTGCAGCTAAAAACATGTATCTTATGCTTTGCAATGCATTTTGCTGTAGTACTCCAAAAAGTGATGGCCAAGGTGAAAAGGAAATATATTTAAATGTGCTTTTTGGACATACTTTATATATTTAAATCATACTATACGTAGTGTGTATTAAATGTATTATTTTGAAACAACTTTAAGCATATTAAGAATATTTCAAGATATGCTTAAGATCAATTTTAAGCTATTTGCAATATATTTTAATATATTAAATTGTGTTAAAATGGAACAACTTCTAGTGCACTTAAGTGTATTTCTTTACAATTTGTTTAAAATATACTTGCAGCTAGAACATATTTGAAGCTTCATTTTAATGTGCTTCAAGAACATTTCAATAGCCTGTTCTCATTAGAAATGTATTAGCCTTGCACAATTAGTTTATTATAAAGCTATTTTTTTCAGTATTCAAATGGTAAATTAAAAATTATTAAATATATAAACTATAACTATGATAGAAAACTTGAATATAGGCTACTATATGTATTTATTTTGTAATGTACACAAGAGAGTACTTTGAAAAAGTACAGCAGAATATATAATCTCTTGACCAAAATGCATTCAGTGAAATTCTATGGCAGAGCTATTTTTATATATCTTTTATAGAACATTTCACCTGTATTGAAAAGTACACTTTGAGTATTACATCACTGAATAAATAAGAATAAGCCTGCAAATTGCTGAACCAAACAAAGAAACAGAAGAGTTTAAATGTTAGACCTTCATCCTCAAGTGGACGGTCACTTCTTTGAGTACGACTCACATTTTCTGCAACTGAGGGCTTGCGATTCAGACACTGTAGTATTTAAAGACCGCTTTATCACAGGATCATGCGAAAGGGAAGAGTTTTTGTATCCATGTTTGAATATACATTATTATAATTTACAAAGACATATGCATTAGAATTTCGTTGACTTCTCAGTTTACCTTTCAAAGCTTTAGCTATATCCTCATCAAGCTTGATATGAGTGTCCCTTTTTATCCTCTTGTCTGTCATCACTATACAGCACTTGCTGTACTTTTGCTAAACAATGGAACTCGCTAGAGTGCACACTATTGGGAATCTGTGTTGCAGATTTGGCACATTCCTCAGAAGGAAGCCCTTTTAGAGTCTAGAAACTAAATAAGTCTCACCATGTATTTCAAATCTGAGGATGATGAAATTATTTTTTAGATGATGTTATGCAATTTTTTTTTTAGATAAGGCTTTATTTTTGTGCAAACCAAAGGAAATGTGAGGTATGAACTGAAACTGTATTCAATTAACTGTATTTAAGTTCTACTTGTTGAACAGTATAGGCCAAGATACAAGTTTACAGGACATGTGTTTTGAGTTTCAATGATTTTTGATCTCAACCTTTTCAATCATTTGCCCACACATCTTCAACAAACCTGTCTCCTGGGTGATGACTCCGATCTTCAACCAGATGGAACTGGACAACTATTCTGAATATTCCATTTTGGTTTTGGTTCTTTGCCACCGTCGCGTCTTTTGACTTTGGCTTTTGGCTTGCTTAGTTGGGGACACTAAATATTTTACTGATCTGCCTGCATTGACACTATATGATATTTGAACTGAGCTGGATGACATCATTGTTTTCTCCTGAGTGGTTGTACAACCGAATCAAATTCTGTTGCATTATTTTCCGGTTAACACCGTGAAGCTGCTTTGAAACAATCAGCATTGTAAAAAGCGCTATATAAATAAAGGTGACTTGACTTGACACACTTTGAATATAAGGTAGGCTATTGTTTAATTCAATTCAAATGTATTTCTCACTTCCCACAATTTTTCATGGTTGCAAAACCGCCACAACAACATAATATATGTAGACTAATTATGACAAAATTAAAGAAAACGGTAACACTTTAAGAGAAACGTTTGGGGCCTCAAGTTTTTGTGCGGCCGAGTCTGTAGCCATTTTCAAAAAACGTCTAAAGACACATCTTTTCCAGCAACACCTGACCAATCAAGAATAGCACTTATCATTCTATTCATTGTCAGTCTGTCTAATTTATTTATAAAAAAAAAAAAAAAAATTATGTTCTGTGCTAGATTAACTGAGACTGGTTACAGCACTTGCATATTTTTGCCCTTGACTGCTCTAGTTGCTTCTATTGCCCTCATTTGTAAGTCGCTTTGGATAAAAGCATCTGCTAAATGACTAAATGTAAATGTAAACTTTAAGATTATTTTTAAGATGTTACATATACAGCAGCATGTTGTATGCATATGTGTGGGACAGTGTGACGAGAACACGGTCGCATCGCATTGAGTATATTGCCCATAAATCAAAGCACATGAAAGCCAGTGGTCGGAGGAGAACACCTGAAAAAGATGGCATAATGGACGATATTCTTCTGTATTTGCAGTGCGTGAGGTTAAGCTGCATCCTATGGTCTGCAGGGCTCCATGGCGTGATCTGACCACACCCAGGGCTGTCCTTAGGGCGGTGCAACCTGCAACCCGTGCGGGAGGAGAGAATGCAGCATGAAAGAGAATGCAGTGTGTTACTTTATTTTTATTACTAAAACGTCTTAACCTTTTGGACACCACACTGTCACAGCCGGTTGCAAATAAAGGTGAGAAAATGGATATAAATAGAGCAGTATAAAGGTTTATTAACACAAAAGAAACAAAACAACCGGGTATTGTGCAACGATAATGGACAACCAAACTGAACAAAACAGGGCTTAAATACACAGAGAAATTAACTAAATGAGGTGCAAATGATAATCAACTCAATCAAAAACCATGGAAACAAACTGAAATCAAGGAAACATAACTAAAACACATGACAAACCCAAAACAGAAAATAAACCTCTTACCAGTAACACCCCCACCCCCATATATTTTATGGACTTTTTGGAGTATGAGCGCCTAAAGAAGTTAAGTTTCGAATTTGAGGATGATATAGAAATGAGTACATGTACTAAACCACTCTTTAAAAAAAGATTGTAGTGGAGATTCAAGGAGTGGTTTATAATTGGACATAGTCAAACAATATTTCTCTGGGGGGTTTTTTTCAAACATAATTTTTATCTTGTAGTAAGAGTTATTGACCAAACAAATTGTCAAAATAATTTAATTTAAATTCAGTAAGGGCAAATAAAAGAGAGTAAAATGTCAATCTCATTTTGAATGACGATAGGGCCAGGATGAATGTTCTCTTTGCTGTAGTGACATGCAGTCATTTGCCACACATCTAGAATATAAACACCAACATCCTGAAAAGCCCAGCGCAGAATTCTGTCCAACTGTAGAGAATACCAGTCACTGCCAAAAATATCCTATTATAGAGACAGAAAAACACAATATCATTCATAAACATGCATCGGAGTGGCTTCATTGTGGCTTCATTCACTCTAAAAAAAAAAAAAAGGTTCTATATGGCACTAAAAGTGGTTCTTGGCTCGTAATCGAACCTTTTTAAGTGCTGTATAGCACCAATTTTGGTGCTTCGGTGGTTCTTCACCGGTTCTTTTGCTAAGGTGCTAGCACCACTGACTAAGGTGCTATAGCACTGCTACCATATACAGAACATGTTAAGATATGGTGCTATAAAGCACCAAAAGTGGTTCCTCTATGATTACAACGAAGAACCACTTTTAGTGCCATATAGATTTTTTTTTTGAGTGTTGTGTTTGAGCACTCTATAGACCTTTATCACAGTCCATATGTTGTCACATCCAGTTCCAATTAGTAGCGTAATTGATTTTCCACCTGTATTATTGTCAATGGGCAGTTGTATGTAAAATGTAACTAACTTTGAAAATTTTACGATAAACATCAATATTGCAAAGCAATCTAAATGTCTAATTCTAATGTTCTTTAATGTGACTTTACAATAAGGTTCATTAGTTAACTACATTAGTTGACATGAACTAATAATGAACTGCACTGATAAACCATTTATTTATCTTCGTTAATGTTAATTTCAACATTTACTAATGCATTATTAAAATCTTGTTAACATTAGTTAATGCACCGTGAACTAACTAACAAAGCTTCCGCTTTTGAAGTGTAATAAAGGCCTATAATGTTACCTTATAGCCAGTGTTGACAGTCTTGATTACAACAGTAGTAGCAGGTGCCCTCTGTAACAATGCTAGAACAGCTTTGCGGATCCTCAACACTCTATGGGTAAAGAAATCCAGAGGGTATGTGGTGAAATGGGGCCCCAGATTGAAGATAATGACTGTGTGGGATCCTCCAGACAGGTCATCGATCTCATTACTGATGTAGTGCAGATCAGCAACTGCTGATTTCAGAGTGCGCAAAGGAACGCCGTGAGCCCTCCAGTGTAAGTCAATGTTGTTCATCACATCCACTGCAATGAGCGGACCTGACTGATATTGGACATGCAGGTTCATCTGCTTCAGGGCTGAAAAACAGATCCACAATAACTGTCTATACACTGTATATAAAGTATAATTATAATAAAAAATAAACAACTATCTCACTTGGTACTGCTTTCACAAAGAACTCAAACCACTGCCTCATAGTAGAGTCTCCCATCATGTAGATGTGTTTGTCTTTCAGGCACTCTGTTATCATTTGGGTTGTAAAATGGCGGGTGCTACAGACAAATGATGTCCACACATCATTCAGGTAAAAGCCAGCCGGAACTGGAGTCTGTAAACCAGGACGACATTTCTCTGTAACATCTGCAGGATGAAAAAAAAAAAAAACGTTCTATGTCAAATGTTTTCAAAAATGTGCCTGAACTGGAAGTTTTATTTGACTTGCATTGTCTAAATGTAAGAAAATGAATTATGTAACAACTATAACAACTCCCGGCAGCTCTGCATTCTTGTACTGTAATATTTTGCTTGGTTAAATTGAACAACATACCAATAGTTCCATTTGCATTGGAATGGAAAATTTTGATGATTCTTTTATCTCCATTGATACCTTTGTTAGTTTGAGTCCTGCCAAAGAGAACATGATTGTCATAGTTCCTTCCATCAATGCATCAAATAGATCAAATTAACAGTCAATCAAGAGTTCTTTAATCTCACATAAGCATTTTCTCCTCAACAGTCAGGCGGTTTCTATAACCACCCATAGAGTGGTACACAAGGGCACTGCATGGCAGCGATTTGGGTCTCTGGCAGCGCCAAGTTTCTCCGGTTCGGGGATCGTTGTATTCACAGCAGAAGTCTCCTGTTCCCATATGCTCGAGTCCATTCTTGTCCCACTTTACATTACACTTCACTGTTTCACTTAGCCTGGTCTTATTTGGTCCTGGTCCCTCATAATATCCATTAAAGAATACTCTGTCAGAGTCAGTATCTCTGTGATGCTTCAGGACTTGCACAGCTTCACTGGAGTGAATTAGACGCACAGCCACCTGTGCCTCGCCAACCCACGGCAGGAGGAAACGCACAGAGTAGGAGCCATTGAGCAGATCCACCACCTCCCCAAAAACACTGGCCTGTGACAAAGGAACATTCTCAGTATAACTCTCTGACCCAGGGAGATAAATATAACAGTAAGGTAGTTTTAGTTAATCCAATGTGTACAATAACTGACCTTAGTTTTAGACCAGAATAGCTTGGCTTGAAAAAAGTCCCCTCCATAACCTTTGGATTTGTTGTCAAAATCCTTTGTGTGTACTGTAACATAAAGCTCCTCACCAATTTGATAGCTCTCTTTCAGGTCCTGAATGATGAATTTGGTATGGCCTGGACTAGTACTCATGGACACACTTGTGATTGCTCTGTCAGGCCCGGCCCAGTAAACAGCGCTCTGTAACCTGTAGTAGTCGTCTAAATTTATTCCAAATTCAGAGTAAAATGAGCTTGACTCTTCTGAACTGAGTACTGAAGAAGTGGAGTTTGTATAGAGGCCTGCAACGTGCTGAGACAAAAAGCTGGGTGGAGGGTGTTTCTTCCTTTCATTACCTATATAAGACCATACAACCTACAAATACAAAAAAATATTATTAATCAAAAGATGGTCTTCGTATGAATCATGCTTGTAAATTAAACTAGCATCTAGGGTTATATATATATATATATATATATATATATATATATATATATATATATATATATATATATATATATATATATATATATATATATATATATATATATATATATATATATATATATATATATATATATATATATATATATATATATATATATATATATATATCACCCTGTTCCCTGAAAAGGGAAAAAAGACGCTTCATCATAACATTGACGCTATGGGAATGCCATCAGGCGTCACATGTAGTTACAGGATAAGTATAAATCTACAGGCTGTAAATTAAAGTGGAGTTTGTTACCCTCTTGTTTTACGTAGCTATAGGTTGTCAGTAACAGCGCATTAAGCTGAACCAGACAACGGATGGATATGGCATCTCAACACAACACACTCTTAAGGCCTTTGCACACTGAGTCCGATGCGTATTAATGAATGCGATACGGAAAAAAAACGCAAAACAACACAAAATGCCATTCTTTTCGAAAAAGACGAAATATTGGGTCCATCCACTTCTGCGATTGCGTAGAGAGGAAGGAGAGTTCCACCTCTGGAGCGTTGCCGGATTATCCAGACCGATTCAAAGTTTACTTCAGAAGGTCAGTGGCTCCGTTTTATGCTTTGCTAGCGATACTGGAGCCACATATTAAAAAGAAGACCACAAATTTCCGTGAATCAATTTATCCTGAACAGAGACTGACAGCCTATGTCTAAAGGTATGGATTTGCACGTGCGCACACACACACACGGTTTACAGGGACTTGGTGTGCTATAATTATAGCTGTGATATAATAATATTTGTAGTATTTTTGATACAATAAAATTTGTATAAATAATTGTAGGTATCTGAGAATTTCGGACTCAGTGTGCAAAGACCTTTAATCCGTTACTACCTCTTAAACTCTAGGAACAGCCTTACCGAGGTAACACCTCAACAGACTAATGTCCAGACTTAGGTCCAATCCCAATTCTATGTTATACCCCTTCGCCTACCCCTACCCTGTAGGGGTGAAAATATTCCCCTAAGAAATGGGACACCACTACTAAACACGTCATCATATGTCATCATACCCCATTTCTTTTATTAGTGTCCTTCAATACCCAATTAATAATTGGGGAGGGCCAAGCTATATAACCTTAGCCTAATTGGCTAAAGGTTGCCTATTCCTACAGCTCTAGCGAGTAGGACAGAGATGCTATCACCTTCACCCTATCACCTCCAGATTCATACTGGAGGGGTGACCGTTGAGGAAGTGCCTTTGAGTAGCCTGGGGATGAGAAGCAACACAAGGAGCATAATTGGGGACATCAAAGGGGGCTTGAGCACCTGCCCTTTTTCTGGGGTGCTTTTTTTTTTTTAAATGATGGAGATACAGGTAAAATCAGTCCTTGGTTCTTAAATGCCACCAAGATGCAGAGAAAAGGAAAAACTGGTGTCTCTTTAGATAAGGAACAGACACTGTACTGACAATATTTTCAATATTAGGCGAATAATATTATTTTGTGTAATGCACAGATACTTTAAATAAAAACATATTTCAAACAACGTTTCTTACCTGCAGCCTAATGTAACGTATTTGGCTTTAAACATTTTGTTCTCTTAATGAAATGAAAACTGGTGTATTGTTAATAAAGGAACGGATACTGTGAATTGGAGAAATACTACCAGTATTGGGCAATTATTTGAGGTGGTAAAACAGATTAGTCGTGTTACCTCTCTTCAGAGGTGGAAAAAGTAACAAAATATTCTACTCAAGTAAAAGTACTACTACTTCAATGAAATTTTACTTAAGTAGAAGTAAAAGTACTTGTCTAAAAATGTACTCAAGTAAAAGTAAAAAGTAGTTCATTTAAAATGTACTCAGAGTAAAAGTTATTGAGTTACTTTTTTTAACAGCGGGGTGGGGGACTCTCCCGTGTAGGGTTGTAATAGAATGAGATTTTTATGATATGAAAACCTCAGTTTCACAGCATCACTGTATTAATTATTTAATAAATAAACTGTATTATTAAATTATGGTTATTATTATCATTATTATTATATTTTTTTTTGGTTGAACAAATGCTTTATTATAACAAACTTGAAACCATTTTTTTTTTTTATTAAAATTTCAATAAAACATGTCTAATGAACTAAATAAATTATTATGAATTAGATTAACAACTTTAAGAATAATAGAGTCCTAAGAAATTCTTCTTTTTATGATTTAATACAAATATATTACCAAAACGGTGGTAATCAAACACTTCCTTTCATTTTTTGGGCAAAGCACTGCTGTTTTACTAAATTAAACCATGGATTTAAAAATATATTCTTAAATAATGTTTAAATTATGTAATGTTATTATTGTTGTTATTATTATTTTGACAAGTATTCTATAGGCCTACAATAGTAATATATTTCTGTAAAAACTTGATCTAGTTATACCGGGTTTTAGTGAGGACCTATTTCAGGGAAGATCTGTTTCAGAGTGTATTTGATAAGGGCTTTTAATCAAATAAAATGATGAAAATGTTCATTAGGGGGTCTCAGATCAGCTCTGGAAATGTTCATACTGTATGTTCATGCCCAAATATGTTTTTTGAGACGTTTAACACGACGAGCATCGCGTAGGCTACTTAAGTATGTAGGCTAGTAGACGAAACGGCGTTGCTCATTCACACAGAGACAGAACAAGCAGATGATCATATATTCATATAGCAGTGTTTTGAGCTTTAATATTCACAGACCATGTCGCGATTTGATTTATTGTACAGCTCTACTGTCGATATATTCATTCATCCATCAGTTTGCGTGTTTTACGTGACATCTGCGTTATACTGTAGGTAATTCCGGGATTCCCTCTGCATCACAGAAAACATTTGGCCTTAAGTTATAAACTTACCTTTATCTGCACAGAGGAATGGTGTTCCCGAACATGTTCTATGTGTTTCCTCCTTTGCATCAACATTTTTTTGCTAATTTGATATCCTCCAGGACAACACCTGGCTATTTTTTGTCTATATCCAAAGTTTTTCGATACTATCTAGGGGTTCACGACGGCGTTTCGCTTTCAGCTGGGTCTGACGTCTGTATTCTCCGTCCGTCTCCATCTTTTTGTGATTTTTGCGCGTTCTCCCGCCTTCAATTCAATGCAGTCGTTTCCGGATCGCGTTTTTCCCCCCTTTGTATTATTTATTTTTACTCAATAACGGATGTGGTTTAAAATATAGCGAAGTACAATACTTCAAACAAAACATACTTAAAGGGGCTATATGCAACTTTTTCCCCAAAATAAACGTAACAATAGCCTTTTTATTTTACCATTTATGACTCAAACATCTCCTGATGATCATTCTGACACCTTGTCCGCTCACAGTGGGTGCACCTATAAGCCTGTATCCTATTTTTCCTATTTTCTGGCGGGTCGTTTTTTCCCGCGCTGTCTGCGGATGTGACGTCACCACCGCTGCGAGAGCGAGCAGAAAATAAGAGCAGTTCTGTTTTTTGGCCACAGGTGTCAGTCGCGAGTTTAAATTTCAGAAAAACGCATATAGCCCCTTTAAGTAAAAGTAAAATTACAGATTTTTTAAACTACTTTAAAAAGTAGAAGTACGCAGAAAAACTACTCAATTACAGTAACGCGAGTAAATGTAATTTGTTACTTTCCACCTCTGCCTCTCTTAGCCGGAACTGTTGCCCCACACACTCTACAAAGTATAGTTTGCTGCTGCTTGTCAGACGGCTTAAATCCGAACAAAGTCCAAATAATGGATGTTGCACCGACCTTTTTTTTTCGCTTTCAGCCATGTTTACTCAAGATGAAGAATACGATGATGCATTGCAGCCAGTTGCAGCTCGTGGCTCTAAATTGTGCGGGTAGATTGCGTCATCAACATGCATTATCGCGATTATGCAATAGAATAAAAAAATCTATCGTAGGCCAATTTTGTATAATTTATTTTGTATATCATTTCTATCACCCATTACTAGTGTGTGCGTGTGTGTGTGTGTGTGTGTATACATGTTTTTCTATCCTGGGTGCTGTTCTGTATGAGAGGAGGAGTGGAAGGAACAGGTGGTACAGTTAAAAAAAAAAGATAAATGTCCAGTGTTCACAGTAGCAACAAAACCTGTATCGTGTATATTGTCTTCATGAGACATACACTTACAATATGGTTGGCCAGGGAGTTAGAGCCCCTCTTCCTTGGTTTCAAAAGAAAACCTAGCGGGACAGTTGACACCCATTCTGGCTTTGGAGTCTGGTCAAACTGGCTGGACCTGAACGACCTTTGTGTCTGAACTGTAGTATCACTGGAGTGGGCGCGGTCTGACTCTGGGACTGTGAGGGTCTCAGAGGATATTATTACTGACCCCCTGAGCAACAGCCACAAACGGTGATCATAGCCACCCGCTAAAATCCAAAGATGCCCAGGCGAACTCTCTTGGACTTACACCAACATCATCAAAAACAACACTGGGCTGCACTGAAACTTCAGGAAAAACTTGCATGTCTTTCCTCTGCTGATAAATCTGTTTCTCACGTGTTTCTTAAGAATACTGCACTCAGTGAGGACATTGCCATTTTCACAGTAAAAGCCAGATTACAGACTCTTAGATCACAGCCTTTCTATCTGGTTTCTTACAACCCAGGTCCATAATTGTTTACATCACACGACAGAAAAGATCACTGAAACATTGTCACACATCTTGAATGGCTGCCATGCTTACAAGGGAATGTACATAGCACGCCACGACAGAATAGTGTACCTTATAGTGAAAGACATATCAAACCATTTCTCACCTTCAGTGAAAATGCAAAAAAAATGATTGTGTAAAACCATCCATGTTTCCGCATTCTTATAACCATAACAACTGAGAAATATGCTTAATATTGTGAAGACCTGTTGTATGCCACAGGTCCATGATTTTGTACATGTATTTAACTGCATCTATAATATTTATGTCCCTGTAAATCATTTATTTTAAGTGGACCTAAATAAATTGTTAAAAATGTAGGCTATACATGTTTTTCAATCCTGTGTGAGGGCTTGAACCTGTATTCACATGGGGACTTGTGTCACCGTAGAGACCTAAATTGAGGTCCCGATGAGGAAACAAGCTTATAAATCATACAGAATGATTTTTGAAAATGTAAAAATGCAGAACGTTTCTGTGATACCCATTTAGAGGTATGACTGAGGTATGTCGGGGGTACAAAGATAGTTTAGGGGATAGAATATACAGTTTGTACAGTATAAAAAACTATTACGTCTATGGAGAGTGCCCACAAAGATAATAGACCAGACATGAGCTGTTCGCTCTAAAGTGCGCTCGCGCCATATGTGCAACAATTTAATAGGCTATATTTAGGATAGTTATAATTAATTTGAAATCATTTTAATTACTTTCATATCATAAAACGTTTTCAACGATATCAAGCAATGTAAAGCTAACATACACATCTGCAGAATACTGTGAGTAACCAGATTAAAAGCAAGCAAATTATAGTTCTCAAGACAAACAAGCATCTTTCTGACATCTGCTACTTGGAAAATAGTATAGCCATAGACAACATTGAGAAGTTCAAAATAATTTATAGTAGCCTACAATAACAATAACCCGCTAACTTACACCTTTCAGTCCATCTTAATATAGAGTATTTATTAGCATATCATGGAGAATATTGTTGTCAAAATTGTTTACATCCGCATGGTACCCAATATTTTATATTAAAAATGCTATTTTAGTTTGATTAAGCATTATTGATTTTTTATTTTAAGAATTAAAGAGGCCTGTAGAAAAAAAATGCTGCCATTTTAAAATATGAGATAAATGAACTTACCAGACAACACATGATTACCAGTAGACACAGAACCTTAAAAAACTTCCATAATGATCTTTCCCTGTGAACTGTAAAAGCATTATGTGTCGTCACAGTGTATTAGGCTACTTGTTATGAAAAAATTGCATTTTCCATTTTCTATTAGCCTATACAATACCTAAATATATAGCTACACATTTGTAACTTAAAAATATACGACCCATTTAATGCTAATGATTACTATTTATTATTAAATAACATTAATAATAATAATAAGACTGAACTAATGTTGAAGTAAATCAACAATGTAAAAGTGTAAGATATATGCCTGTGGCCCCATGATAGGGCAGAATAAAACTTTTTTGTTAACAGTGGTTGCTAGCAATGGCAAATTACCACAGGATCACTGATAATATAACAATCCAAATAGTGTTTATATAGCCTAGATGTGGGGTTTCTTGTTTCTTTTTCTTTTTTAAGATTTCATTCAGCAGCATATGTGCTGATCCACAGAGTTTAACTGTGATTGTGTCCTTATATCTTATTAATATTAAGTGTGACATTGGAATTATTTTGTACTACAAGCTATACGTTGAAAGATGTGCTGTTCTGTCGTTTAAAATGGATAATATCAATATAATAATTGTTTGTTGATCAGTAACCAAATTCATTATTACGGCATAAATTAAATTATATTTATAGGATGTTTATATATTATTTTTATATTATGTCAGTGAAAAAACAAATGCCAAGAAGTATTAAAAAATAACTTACAGTGTTGTTCCTGAGTTTCAAGCTCCATTTTATTTTTTGAAGGCATGCTTTTGAAGATTTGCAATTGTAAAAGTAGCCTGATATTCCAAGGGAGTTTTCCTTAAATGGTTAGTCTGCGTGTGAACTATACTGGGAATCTGGGACTGCATGCTTCATGAATATTAATTAGTTTGGATGACTTCCCTGATTTGTTGAAGACAGACTCTAGTATTGGTGGGTGGTACTTAGCTTCCATATTAACGGATTTCACCCCATGTAATACAGAAATAAACCCTCATGAAGCTCTGGCTTTCCCTGATTGTGCATGGAAAAGCTTCAAAGTATCGACAACAGTGCCATCTGCTGTTGCGTACTGTTTACAACAGCCATTGGAAATAATTATATTTTATCAACTGAAAATTTTCCTAAACAGAGGATTTTTTCTTTTCCTATCAGATGTAATATCTTACATAAGTATAAGCTTTTGTTAATGAACATAATCCTGCAGCTTTTACTCCGACTCCTGCCATTGGCTACAGCCTCAATTCCTGTACATATTTATCATGATTTTTGTAAATCAGTTGCGCCCCTTCTTGGAAAGTAGTCGGATGTCCCACACACTGCCAGAAAGTTTATATTAAGTCCAATGTATTCTTTAAAATTATTACAAATTGGGCCCTGTCTGTTCATGTAATGTTACATGTCTCTTCACTCCTCATAACCTACCTCTGTTTGCAAAAGTGGAAATGCTCACATGACATCAGATATTCAATTATTTTGTCATAATCAGATCATTTGCACTGCTGATAACGTCCCGTTAGCGTGTAAATAATTTACGTGATCAAAAGATCAAGTGAATAATCAACATTTTTAAACAAATTCACATGTTATTAAATATATACTTTTAATAATGGAAATGCACACATATCAGTGAACTTGTTACATTAAATGTATTTAACATTTAATTATGCAAAACTTTTTACAGAAAGAAACAGAGTTATCACAACTTGCATGCAATATAATGAAATTTCCTGTCTTGCAGGATTACTTGCAGATTACTTTTATTGTATTTTTTTGAATTATTCTTTAAATCTCTACAATATCAAGCTCAACAGTTCTTTTAAGAGCCAACCCTCACAAGAGCTACTAGTGAGTTGCAGCGAATCTTGCCGTAATCAGCCCTTCAGGTAAAGTTTCTAGAATGTTTTAAGTATCAGTATTTACTCATCAAATGCTCCCCTGAATCATATGGTAAATTAACTTTATTGTAACTGTCTTATTTTATATGTTTCAAAAACAATAGTAACTGCACAGAGTAAGTGAGACTTTCTTGTTTTGCAGCAGAGAAGAAAGACCAGACATTATATCGAAGCAAGCTAATCGAATAAGTCCTTTGTTTAGGGTGAGGAAGGAACATGGCCATATTGTGCCCGAAGAAGACAGAAAAGTGCGCAAGTCCATTGTATTGAAGTATTTGGCCTTCAGTTCTTAAAAACGGCACCGTCTGTTTGTCTTAGATAAAAGCAGACAAGTGTGATAAAAAGCATTTAGTTGGTATAAACTCCAGGTATTTCTCTATTGATTTGTAGACCATGGATGGTTCTGGGTAGCTTTGGAAGATAATGAGTTGTGGCATATATTAGGAATCAAATAGTAAATGTTCTTTTCAATTATGTGAAATATCTGGTTAGTTTTTTTGGCTTGATACAAGGCTTTTTACTTCACAGACTACACATTGCATTTTTGTTTTAAGATGGATAGCAAGAGAAGACACACACTTCAGAAGATTCTACAGGAAAAAGACTCCAGTCTCTGAGAACTGCATGGCCATGGGTGCTTCATAAGCATGGTAAGTCTTGTGCCTCTGTACCTATTTCTTAATTTTTACCATGAAATTTGTATTGCCGTATTTTAACAATTTTAAATTATACATGTTATCACAAGTGATGCTCTTGAAACAAGTGACAGAAGAGTATGTTGTCTTAAAAGAAATCTAGCATCACTGGCAAAGGCTAAGTAGAGACCATGCCTTTCTAAAATATATTTTTAAAGACCTGCTGTTTAAAAGGTTGCTGTTGATATGGATAAAATAGTTTTTGTTCAGTACTTGGCTAATATTATGTGCTGCAATATTATATACATAAAGCTTCAATGTGTATTATATAATGTACTGACTGCTGCTTTGTAAATTTAAATCAGGAATGGGCAACTCTGGCCCTTTTGAAATGGAGAGTTTACCTAATCGAGCATGCCTGAAATTTTTTTTGTCTCACACAGACAAAGAGATGGACGCATGCTAATTACAAAAAAGTCTTCAGGTTTACTTATAGATAATTATAGGCAGGTTGGTTTGAGGTTGAAGCTAAATCTGCAGGACAGTGGATGCTGAGGGCCAGAGTAGCCCACCACTGCTTAAATCATGCAGAATATATGCTAACCTGACTGTACATTAAACTTAATTTGAATTGTGTTTATATATTATATATTATATATATATATTTTTTTTTTGGGCTGTCAATAGATTAACGTTTTTAATTGCGATTAATCACACGCTTATCGTGAAATTAAACATACGCCATTTATCTTATTAAACACATTGTCATAATTTGCTATATCCAAAGTAAACAATCAGATTGATGGGTGATTCTCACAAAACTGTATTTTCTGCAAGCTTCAAGGATCATTGGAGACTCCAAAAAGACACCAAAAAAACAAATAGTGTATAAGGAGTCCATATAATTATGTTATATAATACATTTATAAATATTTTCCATACAGGGAAGTTTAATATCACTAAAGTTCAATACCTACCATAAAATCAGCACATATAATGCAATGCTATGCTCTAAGACTTAGTATGAAGTGCAGAATGTGGACTGTTTATGGTGCCTTTCTAGTAGTTATAATATTTGTCCTTTCAGGAGTTTGACATCTGTCATTTTATGGAATAGAGCTCCAATTGTTTAAAAATTCAGTTTTAAAAATTATATTGGTCCTGAAGTTTTTTTTTTTACGAAAAATACAGCATATTAGAAAAATTTATGCAGGATCATGGGACAGAGTAATAGCCTAATGATAAATTCAGCTTTGTCAACAGGAATAAAAAACATTTTACTATAATATATATATTGTGTTATGTATATGGTCACTGAATATGACTGTCTGAGCCTCTTTGCTGGAAAGTTTAGACAGAATTTATTAAACTGCAAAATAAATCAAATTGATCATGTGTTTGTGTTTATTTAAATTTAAAATGTGTTTTCAATGGTTTAGGTTACTGATGGGATATTTTAACAAATAAAAATGTCACATTTACAGTATACAATAATTTTTAAGTCTAAATGAACAGTACATTACTGGCTACTGAGTTGCATTTATATTACAGTTTAAACTAACCATACAGCAGCATACTGCTAAATCACAGTAATACCATGGAATATCTACTGTGAGGTCACAGTATACAACTGTCATTTCACAATGATCTATTTCTCAATAACTTACTGTGAAAGTAATGCAACTATAGCCAGTAATTTATTTATTTAGCATATCATGGAGAATTTTGCTGTCAAAATTGTTTACATCCGAATGGTGCCCAATATTTTGTATATGCTATTTTAGTTTAAGCATTATTGATTTTGAATTTGAAGAATTTAGGAGGCCGGTAGAAAAAATCCTGCCATTTTAAAAGATGCCGTTGTGATAAATGAACTTACCAGACAACACATGATTACCAGTAGACACAGAACCGTGAAAAACGTCCATAATGATCTTTCCCTGTGAACTGTAAAAGCATTATGTCATCACAGTGCATTACTTGTTATGAACACATTTTCCCAATTTCTATTAGCCTATACAATACCTAAATATACAGCTACACATTTTTAACTTAAAAATATTCGACCCATTTGATGTTAACGATTAATATAATATTTAAATAGCATTAATAACAATAAGACTGAACTAATGTTATTTTAAGTAAACCAAAAATGTAAAAATTTCATATATATATATATATATATATATATATATATATATATATATGCCTGTGGCCACTATGATTTCAAATTTAACATTCAATGATCACAAATAGCCCCCCCCCCCCCCAAACAAATGTGTTCCTAAGAAATAATCAGACATAGAATTACTACAACACACAGCCTACATTTGTGATTTAATAATACTATATATTGTTTCCTCAATATTACATTAAATTAAAGTCAATTAAATATTAGTTTAAGTAATTAAAATTGCATTTATATTGATATGGGTAAGGTTTTTGCCCTGTCCCTCGATATGATTGTTCTTGTTCAGCAGGACTTTTAATTTGCAAACTGAAGACAAAATAATACAAAAATCACATTTGAATATAGTTATGAGTATATTCTCATTGTTAAGCAATGTTTTGGCATAAGTATACATTATTTTTATTTATTTTTTAAATATAAATAATTTTATCTGTGTCCCATGCCTAATGGCTATATCAGTGGTTCTCAAACTTTGTATAGGCCTACCAAGTTCCACCTCTGAAAATATTTGTCTCTCCAAGTACCACCATAGTGACCAACATTAAAATACAGTAGCGTAGTAGGCCTAACTATTCAGCTACAGCTCTGCACAGCTCAAAAACGAGGCAATTTATTCCTAATAAGAATATTTATTGTTGTCAGTCACTTTAACATTGTAAATACACAGTTTGTACATAAACACTACACTGCGCTTGCATGCAGGTATATTAAATAATTAAATAATGATGAAATTAAAATGTGTTGTAAAGTTAAATTAAAACTGTACTGTGAAAAGAAAAAAAGAAAAACTTTTCTCAAATAAAGATTAAATTCAAATGTATGCGTTTTAACATTTATTTAGCGATTCCTCTGCGTACCACTAGAGGCAGCCTACTCATAAGCACACTTTGAGAACCACTGGCCTATATTATTCAGAGTGGGTGGCATATGAGCATCAGTTACATTTTTAGCTAGTATTGTTGGTACATGCATCTACATGCTAATTATAGTATTAACTATATCAATAGTTTTAACATTATTGTGTTGATTTATATTTTATTTTATATTTGCACTTTAATACACTTTTTGGAGTCAATGGAAGACTTCCTTTGTGTTCAGCAGAAAAAAGAAACTCATACAGCTTAGGACATCATGAGGGTGACTAAATGATGACAGAATTTAAGTGAACTATCCTTTTAATTCTTCCAGTTGGTTTTAACATGTTAATGACCAGGGAAAGATGATCAGTCTCAATAAAACTTCAAAACTCCATCATTTTTCCCATAACTCATTGTCAATAATGTATCCATGTAAGTGCAATTAGAAACAAGAGCAGTAAGGTGACTGCAGAACCACCCCCCAATCTTGCAATGTTCAAGAAAGAGAAACCACATTTCAGCATCAAGATCTTAGTCTGTTTTCAGATGATCATAGAAAGACCAAGATCTGATCTTTTTCCTTGCATAATAATTTAACCAGATTAATATATTTTATGTTCTATGAGGGGATATACTCACACAGACAAAGAGATGGACGCATGGGTCTAATTACAATACCCTTAACATTTTAGATCTCTTAGAAATGTGATGTGCTTAACTAATACAACTATGCAAAGTAAGTGCAAGACAATATAATGCAATTTAAAAAGGTAAAACATTACAATATTATGTAAACAAATATGTGCAGTGTATGCTGTAGAAAGTGTGTCCTGTCATCCCTGTTACTCTGGTCAGTCCTGTTACTATGATGTCAATCCTGTTACCGTCATTAATTTTATAAAAAAAATATTAAAATTAGTTTTTACATTGTAACCATATCAACATTGTATTTTGGACAAAGCCCTTATTTTAATATATCTCGTAAAAAAATATCCCTCTTGTAAAAATACATATTTTTCTTAACCCTCTGGTGCTCTTCGTTTAGGGATTGCATTGGTTGTCTTCCCGGTCATAAGTGACCGGACACCTAAAAATTAAACTTCCTCCACCCCAGTAAAACCAATGAAATTTATTTTTCTTCAACAACATTTTTTCTTTTTAAATTTGTATTTTGAGATTATTTTATTGTATTTTTAAATATTTATACAATAATTATGGTCAATATTTTCCATTGAAAATTATACAAACATTTTTTGTTGTATTTTTTATTTTATTTTTTTATTATTGCAGTACTTCAGGTTAAAACAGAGACTAGGCCTTCAAAATATTTTTTTTTGAAAGCAGATTAGCGCCCTCTTTTGGAATTATTTAAGAAATCATGCAACCATGGGTGTAATCACTGGAGGTCTCTATGGAGAGGCTTGAGAATTCCCTAGTTCTCTTATGAACACATTTAAAGATTTTTTTTTTTTGTGATGGATTTGAATATATTTAAAAAATCTCAAAGACTATTAATTATAAAGTTTAAGATATTTTATTTTATATATATATATATATATATATATATATTCTGTGAATTTGTGTTTTTACAGATTTCCCATTAATTTCCTATGGTGGTCATTTTTGACCGAAGAGCATAAGTGGGAGTATTTTTTTTACGACGCTCGAATCATGCCCTCAACATGTGTTAACATACCTAATGCTAGAAAAGTCACCAAGTTTCATATCATTCTGATAAAGCTGTGATTTTTGAAAATTCTAAATGTGGTTCATAGTTTCAGTTTTTCATAGGTGCGTGTGTGTGTGTGTGTGTGTGTGTCAATATCACACTCTTGATGTTCCCTTTCAGTCGGTCACGTTCGACGTACGTCGGAACTGACCGACGAATTGGGATCTGTCTTCAGAGACCAGTCTACTTCGAGTGTATTAGAAACGAGCCAATTGTATTGGCATGCGGTCCACGCACCGCCCCGCACCGCGGGTATAAACACGGAAGTGGAGTACCGCATATTGCTTTTAACTTCGGAGCCGAACGGTTTGCTGTATCAAGCTGTTTCTGCGAAGAGTGTTTAAACGAGTCTCGAGGAGGATCGCTCTCTTACCTGGGTGCTGGTGTGATGGCGCGAGTCAGCGAGCGGCCGCTGCAACATACACTTGTTCCTGTGTTGGTTGGCTGGGCGTTTCCGTTCTTGAGTGCTCACATGCAGGCTTGCAATCGGACTGCTGTGAGCCGCGGTCATCTCCCTGAGCGCTTCAGCACTTCTAAAAGAGCATTTCCTTCTAAAAAGAGCAACACGGTTTGACCCTGCGTCTTTTTCAAGATGTCATTCAAACCGTGTGTTTCTGGATGCGGTTGTTTCCTGTCCTCATTTGACGGCCACGATCTCTCTCGCATATAAACATGTGAGATTGCGTTTGTGGGTGATCCGCGTTCTCCCAGGAGAACGTGGTCACGTCGGCGCGTTGTTCGGGCTCGACCGTTCAGCGTACCGTGTGCCGTCTGGCGCCGGCTGACAGCGGGGGTTGCCACGGCAACCCAGCGCGTCACTCGGTCCTCTGGTGCGCGGTCGAGACTGTGATACCTCAAAAGGGGTTGAGTCCCATTGCTTATTCCCCGATCTAGTTCCTTTTCTGGTGCACCGGAACCAGAATGCAGAATGCATGCAGAAATGCATTTTCGAATGCATCCGTCCCCAAGATTGGTTTGCAGCGATCGACCTGAAGGACGCGTACTTTCATGTCTCTATTCTCCCTCGATACAGACCGTTCTTATGCTTTGCGTTCGAGGGGAAGGCATATCAGTACAAAGTCTTGCCCTTCGGGCTGTCCCTGTCGCCCCGCGTCTTTACGAAAGTCGTGGAGGCAGCCATTGTTCCACTCCGAGAACGCGGCGTTCGCATTCTCAACTATCTCGACGACTGGCTTATACTCGCCCAGTCTCGGGAGCAGTTGTGCGAACACAGGGACCTGGTGCTCCGTCACCTCAGCCTGTTGGGCCTTCGGGTCAACCGAGAGAAGAGCAAACTCTGTCCCACGCAGAGGATCTCTTATCTCGGCGTGGAGCTGGATTCGGTCAATCGGACTGCGCGCCTCACAGAGGAACGAGTCCAGTCAGTGTTGAACTGCTTGAATACATTCAAGAGCAGGACGGCGGTCCCACTGAAATTCTTTCAGAGGCTCCTGGGGCATATGGCATCTGCAGCCGCGGTAACGCCGCTCGGATTGCTTCATATGAGACCGCTTCAGCGCTGGCTACACGACCGAGTCCCGAGGTGGGCGTGGCAGAGCGGCCAGTATCGGGTCCCAGTTACCCCGTACTGTCGCCAAACCTTCAACCCTTGGTCCGACCCCTCGTTCTTACGGGCCGGAGTGCCCTTAAGACAGGTGTCCAGGCATGTTGTGGTATTCACAGATGCCTCAGCCACGGGTTGGGGGGCCACGTACAACGGGCATGCAGTCTCGGGTCTGTGGAAGGGGCCCCAGCTGCATTGGCATATCAATTGCCTGGAGTTAATGGCAGTACGTCTTGCGCTAAGTCGCTTCAAGAAGCTGCTTCAGCACAAACACGTACTGGTCCGCACGGACAGCACTCCGGCCGTTGCGTACATCAACCGTCAGGGTGGTCTGCGCTCCCGTCGCATGCTCCAACTCGCCCGCCACCTCCTCCTGTGGAGTCAGAAGCATCCGAGGTCGCTTCGTGCCATTCACATCCCAGGTGTGCTGAACCAGACAGCCGACAAGCTCTCTCGTCAGTGTCCACTTCCGGGAGAGTGGCGACTCCACCCCCGGAGCGTCCAGCTGATATGGGACCTTTTCGGAGCCGCACAGGTAGACCTGTTTGCCACTCCGGACTCGTCCCATTGCCAGTGGTACCCTCGGCACAGATGCACTGGCGCACAGCTGGCCCCGGGACCTACGCAAATATGCGTTTCCCCCAGTGAGCCTTCTAGCACAGACTCTGTGCAAGGTCAGGGAGGACGAGGAGCAGGTCTTGCTAGTTGCGCCCTACTGGCCCAACCGGACCTGGTTCCCCGAACTTACACTCCTCGCGACAGCCCCACCCTGGCCGATTCCCCTGAGGAAGGACCTTCTTTCTCAGGGAGGGGGCACTCTATGGCACCTGCGTCCAGACCTCTGGAAACTCCATGTCTGGTCCCTGGACGGGACGCGGAGGTTCTAGGTGGCCTGCCACAGGCAGTGGTAGACACCATCACTTCAGCTAGAGCCCCCTCTACGAGGCGCCTCTATGCCCTGAAGTGGAACCTGTTCGTTGAGTGGTGTTCTTCTCCCCAGAAGACCCCCGGAAGTGTTCGATTAATGTTGTGCTTTCTTTCCTAAAAGATGGGTTGGAGCGAAGGCTGTCTCCCTCCACCCTGAAAGTGTACGTCGCAGCAATAGCGGCGTATCACGATGTAGTTGAAGGTAAAACCTTAGGGAAGCACGACTTAATCGTCAGGTTCCTCAGAGGTGCGAGGAGACTAAATCCTCCTCGTTCTATCTCGCTACCCTCTTGGGACTTAGCCCTGGTGCTCAGAGCACTTCAGGGCCCTCCTTTTGAGCCTTTGCAGTCCGTTGAGTTAAAAATCCTGTCTATGAAGACGGTACTCCTGACTGCATTGGCCTAAATCAAGAGGGTGGGGGACCTGCATGCGCTTCGGTCTACAAATTTTGCCTAGAATTCGGGCCCGGTAACTCTCACGTCATCCTGAGACCCCGGCCCGGATACGTGCCCAAGGTTCCTACCACTCCCTTTCGGGACCAGGTGGTGAACCTGCAAGCGCTGCCCTCGGAGGAGGCAGACCCAGCCCTGGCTTTGTTATGTCCCGTCCGCGCTCTTCGCGCTTACGTTGACCGGACACAAAGCTTTAGGACCTCAGAGCAGCTCTTCGTCTGTTATGGAGGCAGCAGAAGGGAAAGGCTGTCTCCAAGCAGAGGTTAGCCCACTCGATAGTGGATGCTATCGTCTTTAGCGTACCAATCGCAAGACGTGCCTTGCCCGTTCGGGTTGCGAGCGCACTCCACAAGGAGTGTTGCCTCCTCCTGGGCGCTAGCTCAAGGCGCCTCACTGACAGACATCTGTAGAGCTGCGGGCTGGGCGACACCTAACACGTTCGCTTGATTCTATAGCCTCCGTGTGGAGCCGGTTTCTTCCCGTGTACTCGCCTCCAACGGCCGGTAGACATGAAGTGCCCGTTCCTGTGTCGGCTTGCTACGCCACTCCCGCCTATGGCCGGATTCGTGCGTTTATCTTCTCCAGTTGTGTTCCCCAGAAATGGTGAACCCTGTCGAGCTCCTCCGTCACCCCTTCGGTGTCAGACGCCAGGCCTGCACCCGTATGCTTGTGGAACGTGTGTGTAGGCTGGGTTCCATATGTGTTGGTCCCCTCACGGCGACCCCATATGTGTATTTCCACGGTACCTGCTACCCTACTCGGCTAGCCCCGTGTCTTTCCCTTGACAGAGCCCCGCTCTGTCATCTCTGGGTGTGTTCTTTCCCCCCTGGGACCAGGTTGGATCCACCCCAGAGACTGCCATATGTTGCACTACCCTGATAGGTTAGTCCTTATGAGTATTCCACCTCTCCTCCCTTGGAGGATGTGGCTCCGCAGCGTTCCATCTCCCTGAGACTGGCACGCTTCCCAGCGTTATCCAGTAGTCACGCAGAGTGGGTCTTGCAGGAACAGCAGTGACTGACCTTCCCTGCCGGGAGCCCTAACTCCCACTCCAACATAGGAGTGGTCCAGTGAGCTCAGGCAGGGCGCTGGAAGGGCCAGCATCTCTGGCGTGTTGGTAGGGATCCCAATTCGTCGGTCAGTTCCGACGTACGTCGAACGTGACCGACTGAAAGGGAACGTCTCGGTTACGTATGTAACCCTCGTTCCCTGAAGGAGGGAACGGAGACGTACGTCCCGTCGCCAGGTGCTGTGCTTCCGCTGAAGGGCCGAGTCACTTATTCGGCTCCTCAGTAGGGATGGCAGACGCGAAACAGACGTTTCGGGGCTTTGCCGAGATCCCGAAGCGCAGATGTTTCGAAACACTGCTCCGAACTGTGATTCGAAACACCCATGTCACGTGACTATGGCTAAATGAAGCTTCAAAGTGCTTCATCAGGTGGCGCCTTCCGAAACTGCGTTGATTAAAGGGGGCGGGAACAAGCCACACAGTCACACATCTGTAAACCTAATTCACCACAGTTTAAAAGTAAAGTAAATCCATCTTCACCTCGTGGGTTTTTGTGAGAGGAGAGTGATTTTGTGATAGCATTGATTTTGTGATAGCAGTGAGATTTATAGTGCGCTTTGGTTAGTTATATTTAGGCTAGATTTAAATTAGATATATTGACTGATAGGTATAGACAGTGACATATAGTATAGATATAGTGACACATTCATATAGGCTAAGTTAGATAGTGACAGATAGATAGCACAGCATAAGTTAGATATATAGAATTATATAGATATAGATTCATAGGTGATATATAGATAGATATATTAATTGAATATATAAAACTGGAGGCTGCACGCAAGAGATGCCGTACATCTGTGGTGTGGGAGCATTTCCATTTGGAAGCACCAAATAAAGTGAGATGTGTGTATTGTGATAGGCAGCTAGCCTTCTGCAACAATACATCATCCATGTATTTACATCATCCAAAAATATTTGTGCATGCCAGCAACAAGTGTCCCTTGTGAGAGGATTTTTCAAATCTTTTCAAATTTTCAAAGGCTGGAGAAATTATATGTAAAAAAAGAAGTCAGCTGAGTCCTTCAACAGCAGAGCAATTCATATTTTTGAATAAAAATGTTTTGTGACAAATGTGACACCTTGTGGCTTTATTTATTTTATTAATGTTCATTTTGTATAACAAACAAATATATATATAGTTCTTTACAATGACGAGGCTACAGGTTACAAAACCAAGATCATGTACTTGTCAGACAGATGTTAAAAACTATTTTTTTTACATGGATCATTGTCAAGGTATTTCAGATCAACACATGGAAGTGACCACTAGATGGCGCCGTAGAGACGGGTGTCAGATTGATTCGAAGCTTCGAAACAATCTGACACATTTGCTTCAACTGCTTCAGTGCTTCACGAAGCCTCGGTCTGCCCATCACTACTCCTCAGTTGGAAAAGCAATATGCGGTACTCCACTTCCGTGTTTATACCCGCGGTGCAGGGCGGTGCGTGGACCGCATGCCAATACAATTGGCTCGTTTCTAATACACTCGAAGTAGACTGGTCTCTGAAGACAGATCCCAATTTGTCGGTCAGTTCCGACGTACGTCTCCGTTCCCTCCTTCAGGGAACGAGGGTTACATACGTAACCGAGACGTTTTAGAGTGTCACCCCTTTACTGCTGTGTACAATGCACTGTAAAATCCAACAGTTGTTCTTACCAAGACTTTTTAGTAAACTTGACTTAATGTCCAATGATTTGTTGCATGCACTTAAAACAATTAAGTAATCTGAACTATTTGCTTGCTATGCCTTCGTTACTTAGAAAACCCAAGTAAACATTACTTGACTGGTTTGAGTACCATTTTGCCAAAGCAAAAAAACTAAACAAAAAACAAGCGGGTGGGCGGGCAAAGTGTTTTGAGGCGGGGCAATTTTTAATAGACTTTTCACTCATTTCCTCCACTTCCTCTCACCATAATTTTGATAGTGTTCCCTTTGGTTGGGCAATTGGAACTTCATTCATATTATTGTAATTCATTAATGCAGCAATGCAACAAGAAATCATAGTTATTTGATTTCAAAAGAAGGGAAGTAATTAATATATATATATATATATATATATATATATATATATATATATATATATATATATATATATATATATATATATATATATATATATATATATATATATATATATATATATATATATATATATATATATATGTGTGAATTAATAATATATAACTATATTTCATGTCAAATAATGATCTTTTAACATATTATTGCTAATATTTATGGCATTATCTTTTAATTGGGTTGATATACTCCCTCTATATTTGTGACTAGCAATTGATCAGCCTTGAGTGAGTCACACACAGACTTCAAAATTCAGCATTCAAAACACAACAATGGTAACAAGGATTTTTATTTATTTATTTTATTTTTATTATTAATAAGACCTTGACAATTTAATTTGCTGTCGTTATTGGGGTTATACTGACAAAAGACAAATAGTCAAATAAAACCAAAAATAGTCAAACGAAGCAATTCATTTATTCATGCCGCAATGCACTCAGGGAGAACACTTCCTCAGATCACAGAATTAAGTTGACAAAACTTAAACGGTTTAAGTAAGAACAACTTGATTGCACAATTGAACAAATAGTTTTACGGTGCATTACGGTGCATTACTCAAATGAACGGAGGGAATCCCTTTCCTCAAATCATTTGAGTTTAGTCTGTTTGCCTTTTTAAGTTATTGGTACTTAAAAATGTATTTTAAATTATTGAAGAGACCACATTAGGTCAACTCAATTAAATTGAGTTATCAGTTTCCCCATTACTCAAATTAATCGAGGGAATCACTTTCCTCAAATCATTTGAGTAGTCTCAACTTATTAGGGTTTACAGTGTGAACGCTTCTTTTTTTTTTACGACCAATTAGCATGCTCGAATCATGACCCCAATTTTTTGGTGTGTGTTCAAAACAGAATTTTTTCCGGTCAGAAATGACCAAAGAGCACCAGAGGGTTAATTGGCATGTGATCATCCTCCAAAAAAATTAGTAAATTATTGTTCATCTGAATAACAAATATAAGATTTAAAAAAAAAAATCAAAAATTTTAAACAATCCGACTGAAAAGAGGGACTAAAATCCTGTTCATGTTAAAACTAGGGCCGTCAATCGATTAAAATGTATCTAATTAATTACATACTCTGTGATTAATTAATCTAAATTAATCGCATACATAATTTTTGCTGTGAAAGTATTAAAAATATTTCAATTCAAATGAATCAATGAATAATCAGCATTAGTGACATTAAAGTTCAAAAACTGTTTTATTATTATTTTCACTGTTCAAATATTCAGCCATAACAATAAACAATATGACCTAATATGCTGAGGAAATAAATTAAAAAGTGCTTCAGGAAGAAGATTTTTTTCACTGTACATGCAATCAGGGCTCGACATTAACTTTTTTGCTCACCAGCCACTGTGGCTAGTGGTTTTCCAAAGTTACTAGCCACTCAGCATTTTCACTGGCCACAATTTTGCTGCTTGGAAATTACATTTTATATGATTAAAGTTGAATTTTGCTTTGGCATGCTTAAATTACTAGATTTTGAGTCATTTTACTTGATTTAGAAGATTTAAAACCCTTTCAAACTTTCAATGCAGAGTGACCACCCAAATCAAGACTACATTGTATATCAGCTGGTATGCCAGTGGGCAAAGGGTGGGCAATATGGCTAATATAAGAAATTGATAGGCTAAATAAAAGAACAAAGAAGCAAATTACAAAAACAATAATACATTTCTGTAAAAAACATACAGATACAGTAGGTTTATTTACATTTATTTAACACCTGTAGTTGTTTGATTAACATTAATGACAGACAGGTATGGAATAAAATTTGTGCCATAATTAAACAAACAAATCCAGCATTTTGCAAACAAACACTATCTGCTTCGCAAAGGAAATCTCGACTTGCAAACAAATAGAAAGTGATGTGCATATACAAAGTCAGTTTGAGCGAGAACGCAGAGGAGTAACAAACATATGTGTTGTGTTTTGCAAATAATAAATGAGTGAGCACACATCATATCTCACAAATAAATACAAACCATCCTACAAATTACATGTAACCTTTGAACAAATCTAGTCCATACAAATGCAATATCTGTCTGTTACAAGACTCGCGCAGATTTTCTCACAAATGCAGCTCGCGCAGATTTTCTCACAAATGCAGCTCGCGCAGATTTTTTCACAAATGCAGCTTGCGCAGATTTTCTCACAAATGCAGCTCGCGCAGATTTTCTCACAAATGCAGCTCGCGCAGATTTTCTCACAAATGTAGAGCAACTTCCTCTTCCAAAACAGCAGATGGCGCTTTGGGTCAATTTACACGATTCTGGTCTCCCCCGAGAAACCCTGAAACCAACACTTTTCCAGCTGACGAAATGAGCGGTGAACAGGTGAGTTTCTGTATAATAACCCTTTTTGAGATGTTCTTTTGCTAATTGTTCATTACATATCTAAACAACAAGCCACGTTAGCACTTATTAGCAACCCATTATCTGTATATAGGCTATAGTCCTGCCATCATAGGTTGCTTTTTACATCGTGTCTACACTGCATGCGAGCGACGCATTCCAAACTATAGTGAATGTGAACTTGCATATGACATATGCAGTCCCCAAATTATTATTTTGGACAGAAAAATTAAAGCTACACTATGTAACTTTTCCGTCCACTAGAGGTCGCCTGTTCAAAACAAAGGCGTAGTTTGATGACGGCACGTTTGAGCGCAGAATCTCGGGACATGTGGTCTTCACCTCACAGCCGGTGGAAAACAGTCAGGATAGGACTCAGGCAGAAATCATGTTCATGGATGCGATTATTAACATTACTGTAGTCTGAAGTAGAGCAGGAGCGAGTGTTGTGGAGCTGAGCAAGGCCGCAGGAGCGATTGAAGAGCGGGACTGTTATTATGGCATAGTCGCTGGCGGGACTTTTATTATGACACGGTTGCCGGCGCTACTTCCTCTTTTCCAGTCATGAGTCTGAGGTAACCCAACTCTGTTTATCGTATTAGATATATCTGAGTGTGTTGAAAAGGAAGTTATGACGTTCGCTCGGCGGCTGCTATGACACTTGTTCACACTGCAGTGAGAGTAAAGTGTTTCACTGAATAAAACCGGAGACCGAGTGTGACGCAGATATGACGCAATCGACAGGCGACTCCCTCACACGCATAGCTCACACGTCCCGGCTCCTTGGTTAAAATAGCAATTTTCTCACGATTTACAAATAGTTTAAAACATTTGGGATATTCTAAGTACTCAACTGAACAAAATATATAACACTGGCCTAGTGGTTTCTGGATATTTTACTGCAAAAATCCTACATAGTTCACCTTTAAATCCACTTTTAAATTAGATTAAAATGATTATTCAAACTCACCTACCTGTGATTTTCTAATGATCCGGAAGACCTTGTTTAGCATGTTCAGGTGTGTTTGATTAGGGTTAGAGCTAAAATCTGCAGTGCATTTGCCCTCCAGGGCAAGATTTGAATAACCCTGGTCTACACTGAACAAGTTTGTTGTTCTCTATAATAACTTAATAGGAACATTTTAATCTAATTTAAAAGTGGATTAAATTTTTCTGTCCAAAATAATAATTTGGGGACTGCATGTCATAGTTCACATTCACTATAGTTTGCAATGCGTCGCTCGCATGCAGTGTAGACACGATGTAAAAAGCAACCTATGATGGCAGGACTATAGCCTATATACAGATAATGGGTTGCTAATAAGTGCTAACGTGGCTTGTTGTTTAGATATGTAATGAACAATTAGCAAAAGAACATCTCAAAAAGGGTTATTATACAGAAACTCACCTGTTCACCGCTCATTTCGTCAGCTGGAAAAGAGTTGGGCTGTTTCCGAAATCGCCCCCTATACCCTCATTCACTATTCCCTACATTAGTCCACTGATATAGTCCACTTCGAAAACGAGTGAGTGATTTCGGACACTAAGTGCGCCGGAAAGGCTGCCGTTTTTGCAGTTTGTGCTTGCTGTTTGGCAGCTCCAGTAATAATTAAAAGATTTATCCTGAACTCTGCTACGGAAACTAGCATGTAACCTTAATCAAACAATATAATAATCATCTTAAAAAGGATCATTTATACCTGTATGCATGATATTGGGCTGGACCAGTGCGGTTCGGAAGATGGATGGATGATTGATTCAGCTGTGGGCACTATTTGAGGGAACAGCCATTTAGTGGTGTCCGAAACCATAGTGGAAGTTATTAAGTAGCCTACACTCATTCAATCCCACAATGCACCACAATAACGAGTTTGCAACCGATGTATGCTCGACGGCTAGAGAATACCCATAATGCACTGTGAGAGTCGCGCCATGCATTGAATGAATTCCCGCGTTTCGCCAGGAGATGGCATCGACTCACACACTTTTTAAAGGGGTCATAGAATGGTACATGCACTTTTACAAGTTGATTATACGGAAATGTGTGTTGGCAGTGCCTGTACACAACCATCCTATAATGATAAAAATACATCCAGTGTTTTTTTTTAATCTCCTTATATATTTTCCCCTGTCTCAAATTGAGCCGTCTGATCGTGTGACGTTACACGGTGTACGCCCCTCCTAAGATTGTTGATTGACAGCAGCGTTTCAACACAGACCGGCCCTGAGCGAGCTGTCATCAGTCCGCCATTGTTGATACTCTGGAGCAGAATGGCGTCTAAGCGATTGTGGTGTTGTGTTGTTGGGTGTAATAACGAACACAGCAGTCATTTTGATGTTCCTAAATCCGAACCGCTGAAGACCCAGTGGCTGCTGAGTTTTGTTTTAGAAGGGAGTATTCCCCCCGATCAACGTCAATGTTTGCGCGAATCATTTCTCAGCAGACTGCTTTATAAACGAGCGTCAGTATAAAGCAGGTTTTGCTAAGAAGCTGCTCTTGAAAAAAGGATCGTGTTCCTGCTGCACCTCCAGTAGCAGTGAGTTTAACGTTTTATTAACCTTTATATTAATCTTTGCAAATCGCTTGCACGCTTCACGATGAATGAGGCTAAAGTTTACAGGGTAAGTTACATTACGGCATGCTTTCTGTGTATGACGTTCTCAATATAATTCATAATCCCACGTTTATAATGAACAACGCGTTATGTTTGTTATTACAAACTGTGTACTCGGGTGATAAAGTTAACGTGGTAACACTACACTAAGCTTACTTTTGTACATGGTTTATAACGGTGTCTGTTACTGATTAAGAAGTAATGTCAAAAAAAAAATCTTATAACATAACATCAATCTGTCAATGAACTAACACATCAGTAAACACATAGCAACTACACTACTCTGCCAGTACAAAGATAGATCAAAATGACATGACGTTAACCAACCATTCAGAAACGTCCTGTTCGAACTTCGATGGGTTCGTCATCTGTTCCTGGTCCGACTCCGGTTCAAAATGATAAGGTTGCTCAGATGTGTCCTCTCAGAGACTCCCGTTGCCATTATTTCTCGAAAATATACCCTCAAATGTTGTCAAGGCAACACTCCACGTGTGTTGTGTCGGGTCGAACCGAACGCGCCACAGAGCAGAGGGGGCGGGGTGAGCAAAGCTCATTATCATTTAAAGTCACATACAATGAAATGACTTGCTGAAAACTGAGCTGGTTTTGACCAGGTAAAATGAGCGTTTTCTTACAATACTAATGAGAATTTTTAATTAAAGTATATTACAAACTTTTCATTTAGACACTAAAGAATCATATTAACTTGTACAAAAATGTCATTCTATGACCCCTTTAAGAGCAATGATATTGGGCCCACTCACTTGTATCGTCTCTAATTGAGCACGTCTGTTTACATACCCTGATAAACACTGATTAAACGCGTTAGAAGCTTTATTTTCACTTTTCTAATATTTTCTTCATATTCATAGAAAATAAATTCCTTTCCGATCTGATGGAAAAAAGGATCAGTGCGAGTTTGGCAAAAGACGGATTCGAACCTCGATCAATTTGCGTAAAATTTTAACGCAATGCGTCTTACCCCTACACTATTGCTGCTGATGAAGATTGTGTATTCCGTAGGTGTCTCTGCCTCAACCAGACGTTTAAACAAGCCGATATATTTAAATATATTTTTATGTAAATTGCATCCACTCCAGTAAAATGTTTCTGTTAAAGGACCCACCAACATTTTTTTTTGCTTCTGACGCCCATAATATAAATAGTAGCCTACTATAAAGTATGAAATATATAGGCCTACTATACTATATATATATATATATTATACTATATACATATTATTGTTATTTTTTTAATTAAATGCTTATTAGTTACTTTATTATTCCCCTTTCCAAGTAAGTTCAGTGCCACACAAGTAAAGAGTTATAGGGTTAACTTTAATCTTGTTGACTTGTTTTTGGAGTAGTGGAGTAATGGAGAATGAGGGTACATAGGGCGAATCGGACAGCGGTAAGTTCATTCATCAGGGCGCGGCTCTCACAGTGCGTTGAGAGTACACTACACCGCCTGGTTGAGTGAGAGAACGATTCAAAAGCATAAGCAGTTGTTTCTCGTTTGCTCTCGAAATGCTCTCGCGGGACTTTGATCGGATACGCCGATCGGGCATCGAACAAGCATATTCTCCAGCGCGTAAATCTACTGTACACTCGTTATTGCGGTGCATGGTGGGATTGAATGAGTGCACTCAAAAACGTCCACTATTGTTTCGGACACCACTACAAATGGATGTTCACTCAAATAGTGCCCTATTTAAGGGTATAGGGGGCGATTTCGAACACAGCCAGGGTTTCTCGGGGGAGACCAGAATCGTGTAAATTGACCCAAAGCGCCATCTGCTGTTTTGGAAGAGGAAGTTGCTCTACATTTGTGAGAAAATCTGCGCGAGCTGCATTTGTGAGAAAATCTGCGCGAGTCTTGTAACAGACAGATATTGCATTTATATGGACTAGATTTGTTCAAAGGTTACATGTAATTTGTAGGATGGTTTGTATTTATTTGTGAGATATGTGTGCTCACTCATTTATTATTTGCAAAACACAACACATATGTTTGTTACTCCTCTGCGTTCTCGCTCAAACTGACTTTGTATTTGCACATCACTTTCTATTTGTTTGCAAGTCGAGATTTCCTTTGCGAAGCAGATAGTGTTTGTTTGCAAAATGCTGGATTTGTTTGTTTAATTATGGCACAAATTTTATTCCATAAGACAGGTATTCATTTGGGCTGCTGAATGCATGGACGTTGTAACGAGTTGGAATATAGTGTGGCCCCTTTAAGAGCGCGCGCTCCCTGTTGAGAATGCGTATCAATAGCTACAAGTGTGCAGTGTCGTGGAATGTATCCTATAGGCTACGCTACGCAGTTTTTCGCGTGCATAGATACGCACTTTATGGCGTGTATATGACACGCTCTTGGGTAGGACATTGCAGGACATTGTGTAGGACATGGCAGACGACTTTATTTTTATCAGCACTTCCATCAGGCCGTTTTTATATAGGCTACGTAAATGTTCCAATCAATTATCCAGGCAGCGCGTTCTCGTCTCCCTCCTTCATTTTACAGCTCAGGGTCAAAGTCCAATACAGAATGGATTAATCTGCGTTATTTTTTTTAACGCGTTATTTTTCCTCAGATTAATTAATCGAAATTAACGCGTTATTTTGACAGCCCTAGTTAAAACTATAACACACTTCTAATTAAAACTATAGTAGGCCTATATAGTAGGCTAACGCTTGTGTCTGTAACAGGGATGACAAAAATATAAAAATACGATCGATCGAGGTAGATAAATAGTCATAAAATAAAAAATATCATAGCCTGAGATGGCACAATACAATTTCTTGTCATTTCTTGTCATGTCTTTATTAAAAAAAAAAAAAAAAAAAAAAAAATATTATATATATATATATATATATATATATATATATATATATATATATATATATATATAAAATAGATTAAACATTTTATATATTCATTTTTTAAAGTTGAAAAGGCACTGATTTTGTGGAATGATCCATACGGATACACTCTAAAAAAAAAAAAAAGGTTCTATATGGCACCAAAAATGGTTCTTGTCTCGTAATCATAGGGTAACCTTTTTTAGTGCTATAGCACCAATTTTGGTGCTTCAGCGGTTCTTCACCGGTTCTTTGACTAAGGTGCTATATAGCACCTCTGAAGAACCGCTGAAGAACCAATATTGGTGCTATATAGCACTAAAAAAGGTTCCCCTATGATTATGAGCCAATAACCATTTTTGGTGCCATATAGAACCTTTTTTTTAGAGTGTAGGCCTATAATAAAGCATTTTTGTGAACAGTGGTTGCTAGCTATAGCAAATTACCACAGGTTCCCTGAAACTATAATTCAAATAGTGTCTGTAGGCCTATGGATTTGGCTTTTTTTTTTTTTCTTCCTCTTTTTTAATTTAACATTAAAGCATCTTATGTGATGATCCACGGAGAGATTTATTACTGCGATTGGGCAATTATATCCTATTAATATGCAACATTTAGTAGGACATTGTAATTGTTTTGTAATTGCCTTAGAAAAAAAGGCAGTTCTGTCGTTTAAAAATGGACAATTTTAATGTAGGCCTAATAATTGCTTGCTGATCATCAGTGACCAAATTCATTATTAGTCATAGCCTACAATTATATGTATAGGGCCTACATTGTTTATATATTACTTTTATAGTATGTCCATGAAAAAAATGCAAAGAAGTATTAAAAATAACTTACACTGTTGTTCCCGAGTTTCACGCTCCATTTTATTTTTTGAAAGCATGCTTTTGAAGATATGCAAGCCTGATAGTCCAAGGGTGTTTTCCTTAAATGGTTTGTCTGCGTGTTGATAATTGCTGTCTCGCTTAGCCAGACCTTCAAAATGACTGCAGAAAGTCTGGATCCAGAGCCCGGCTATGCTTGGACTACTGTCTGGACTCCATCACAGCTTTCATTGTTCAGCGAAAAATCGGCAGTTGGCAGCAGGAAGTTGCTGCCAATGGCAGCCGACAGTAGCCTACCTGCCACTAAAACCGGACGTCAGCTGCCGTTTACAACCTGAAGAAGGCGGTAGGCTACCTGTCGCTTGCGAGCGTGATTGTATGAATAATAGCCTAATCGTAATTGTGATTAAGATTTAAAATTATGAATTAAATTAAATTCTAGCCTACTTTTTATACAAAATATAGACTAGCCTATGTACCTATTTCGTTCATTATTGCTATTAAATAAAACATATTTATCAAAAGAGTTGAACCTGAAATTCTAATGGAGTGTTATGTTTTGCTGTATCATAGGCCTACACACATTTCAAGTTCAGTTTTACACTGTAGTAATAAAAAATAAATAAAAAAAACGATAATACAATAATATAATTATTGTGTGTTTGTTGATGTAGGTTGTTCATTTGTAGGCTATTTGGTAGTTGTTAGAAAAAGAAAAAAAAACAACCTGGATGGTGTTTTCCAATCAAATCACTTTTATTGTCACATCAGCAACATGCCTTGGTGAGTTAAAGTCTGAGAGCGGAGCAGAATACAATTAGACATACTTTGCAGATAACAATACACATTATACAAATATATACACAATAAATAATGTACATATTATACACATTTAAACACATTATACAGTTGCATATGTACAGTGGGTTGATAGGTGATGGCATAGATTATTGTGTTAAAGTGCAGTGCATGATACATTAGAGTCCAGTTGGTTGAAATTGTGGTGATGGAGTGTAAAGTGCAGTGCATGGCAGTTGTTGTCAAAAATATTGATATTCCAATATGTATCGATACTGAAATATCTTAAGCGATACAATACTCCTTCAGGATGCTCTCTACAGTGCAGATGTAGAATTTTCTGAGGATGCTGGGGCTCATTCCAAACTTCCTCAGGCACCTGAGGTAAAAGAGGTGCTGACGTGCCTTCTTCAGCTCTGCATCTGTGTGAGCAGATGCAGATCCATGTGATCCATGTGAGATCTTTAGTGATGTGAACAAGGAATTTAAAGCTGTTGACCTGCTCCCCACAGGTGTCCCGTTGATGGTGACGGGCTGTGTTCTCTGTCCTTTCCCCTGAAATCACCACTAGCTGCTTGGTGTTGATGATAGTCAGTGAAAGGTGGTTCTCCTGACACCAGTGTGTTTCTGAGTTGAAGCATCTCTCTCCATTGTCCTCTTCCAGTGAAGCCTAAAAGCCGAAGTTTTCATAAGAAAACTTTTACATACACAAGATTTACATTACCTTATGAACAGTATACATGCATGCACAGCCATGTGAATGCTATTCTTGTTGCATTTTGCCATCAAATACCTATTAAACAGTGATCAGGTCTCCAGTGTGTATTTTGTAGAATTCTTTTTGGCACGATACATACTTTACACTTTATTTTGTTACACCTGTTTAACAAGGTCCATCTACAGTATGTCTTGAACATTGGGGGGAACCAATTTTTTATTTTTTTTAATAAAGCATAAAGAAACAGAACAGTGAACAAAATTCTAGGTCTAATTCTAGTTGGGAAATAATCATTTTGGGACTATTTGCAAATAATATTTGCATCAAATTTATCGTTAGTCTCGAGATTCTTCCAGTTAGTGAATAAATAAATAGATCCGCTGTTTACACTTGATTTCCTTAGTGGTCTTGTGGTAGAACTTTTGTAAACCGTGTCTTTAGGTTACAGGTTCTAATCCACCCTCATATAGTTTTTTTTCTTCTTCATTAAAATCAAAGATGTTCAATGATTGTATATTAAGAGCATGGACACGTTTGTGTGCATTTTGTTTTGTAATTTCACCGGAAAGAATACAGTCCCCGCAACGGCGTTAAGTGATAGATTGACTTGGGGGGGGGGGGGGGGGGGGGGGGGCAATTTGGCCATTTCTAATTATTGGGGGGGACTTGTCTATGGTGGTTATGGCCCTGCTGTATAATGACATTTGAAAACCATAAAAGCGGAACTTAATTACAGAGAGAAATATTCAGACATATGTCATGCCTGTCAATTTACCATTTTAACTATTTTTATCAAAAAAGTTAAATAAAAAATAAATACACACTGTCTAGCCCAGTGTCAGCCCTGTTCCTTGAGGCAGAAGGGTGAGTCTCAATCAGCTCCCTAGCTCGTGAATCAGCATATCATGTAACCAAATTCGAGCAATGATAAGGACCCTGATTTACTACACTCTGGGACACTGACGGCTCTATTTCCAGCAACATGGCAACATCCTCGATGTATAACGCCACTACTGGTATTACGAGTACTAGTCACTACTGTCTCATTTTGGAGGTTGCGTTCCAAAGGTCGCATTTGTCAGCCGCATACATCATCAAGGAAGTCTCATTTCAGAAAAGTAACCATTATAAAATTGACCGTTATCCTTGTGAAGCATAAATTGTTGTAATTTCTTTGTGACTTTGGAATGTGATGGCTACTTTACTAAAATGAGGCAACCTCAAAGATATATGCGGCCGACAAATGTAGCCTTCGAAATGAGACACAGCTCCTGATAAAAACTCACCTGCCTGTACTTAATAACCCTGAAGACATTAATCAGCTGGTCCATGCGTGTTTGATCAGGGTTGGAGCTGAACTCTGCAGAACTGTGGCTCTCCATGACCTAAGCTGCACATCCCTGCTCCAAGGCCTGAAATGGATGTGTCATATAAAAGAGTCATTCAAAATGTGTACTGTTGGTGGTGTGCCTCCAGGAACAGGGCTGGGAAACACTGGTCTAACCAGTGGAAGTGAGCTTTCAAACAGAATGAGTCTGTTCCCACCAGAATTTCTAAATGCAAACATACAAGACCCAAGTTTACAAAAGCAGGATCACCCCCCTCAATGACCACTAGAGCTAGACCGAATACCATTTTTTGAGCTTCGAAGCTTCGTTAATAAACAACACAGAATATTCGAAGCTTTGGAGGGAGGGGGCTGAACATATTCTTCTCTCTAATAAAGGCAGGAATCTTGAGATTCTCAGCGGTGCACCTCACGTGGGCAGGGCTTATATGCTCCGAGAACAGACACTGCACTAGTGATACAAAACACACAGGTCTGTTACGTCCCAGTAACAAGCTCCTATATTTCACAGTAGACTGATTTAGATTGATAATAACGGGTAATATTAGGCTTGCTTCGATATTCAGTGTTACCGGTGTTCAGGCATAACACCGATTACATCACTTGCCCACTGCGCCACCACCCCACCGTCATTTTGATATTTTATAGTAGTAAAAATGTTAGTTCAGTTAGAGAACAGATTAACTACAATTAAAAACTGAACGTTCAGTGTGAGCCAAACGAGAGTCGCAGCACATCAGCAGCAGAAGTCATTTCATTCAACACGAAAGTTGAAGCTGAATGACAAGATTGCGGAAAATTTGGTTTCAAAGCGAAATGTAAAAGCGCCTATTTTTAGGAGGTTGTCATTGTACTGTGTTGTTGTTGTGTTTTTCATTAAAAGTGTCATGAACTGGCTTTTTTATTTTTTTATACTGTTGTCTGAGGTCAACTTATGACGTTTGAGTGGTTTTTACATTCAAAAACATCATAATGAATAAGTAATAGGCTATTTTCTACCCTGGTTTTGCGGCTCTCTCCTGGAACGCTTGATTTTTATGGGCGTGCTGCACTCGGGTGCGTTTCCCAAAAGCATCGATAGCCAACTATGGTCGCAAGTTCTGTCGTTATCAACATAGTTCAACGAGTCTGTGTTTCCCGAGGCCATAGTTCCAACGAACGTTCGCAAACAGCATCGCAAAGTTGTGTGGTTGGAACGACAGCTCTCAACCTGTGGTTAGAAGCATAGTTTCTTGTTTGCATAACAAAATAAATCCTTAATAAATCCTTATCTTAAGCAAAATAAGCAAGCTGACATTCAGTGCAATCTATATATTTCATTTAGAATACATACAAACGTCATTTACATCTTTTAGTTTGTCAAGAGATTTAAAGCACTGTTTTTAAAGCGCAAAATAAGTGAGAACATTTTGAATTAGTCCTCAGATGCCATGTTCATAACTTATAGCAAAAAATCTAGCATTAATTCAACCTTAAACAGATCCATTAAAATAAGTTATTACTCCACCACCTGCGTGACACAATTAACCAACGTGGTTAAATGACAAATTTGCGGCAATACGGTTATGGGAAACAGTCGTCAGTAGCTAGTTGATTTCTTCAACGATGCATCATACTATGAAAGTTAAGCAGTGAGTAACGTCATTGTACGGAAACGCACCCCTGAAGACTTGGAAGTAAACGCCTACGGCTAGGATTGGATATGATTTGCATATTTAATGAGCTTCAGCTCCCCTGTCTGTACAGCAAACCGAAAGTAAATTGCGCACGGCTGCACTGTCATGTTACCGTTCACGGTAATGTGTACTGTAATGTGACGTGAGGGAAAATGTGCACCGTCACATCCCTAACGGGTAAAAAGGCTAATACATTTTAATTTCTATTATTCTATTTTCCACAATGTCAAACAAACACAGCATAACACAAAATGCAAGCTCAGGCAAGCACTTATTCCATATAAGCTTGTGCAGTTGTGCGCTCTAGACAGAGAATACTCTGTTGCAGGGAACACTTAGACTAAGAGGAAGAAAATATATTTATTAAGTAACGAGGTTGGGTTCCTATTCAAGTGTCATTCCTAATAAAAATGAATGAGAACCGTTTAGAAGGGGATGCAGGTGTGAGTGAGAAAAAAAAAAAATTGAATACCAAAGTTGAAAATCAAATACGAACCCAATACCAACCCATTGAACAAATATTTGAATATTCTGGTCCAGCCCTAATGACCACATGAAGAAGCATTTCTCTGGCAACAATGTGGCATACAAAACTAACAAAAATGACTGACATTGTCATTAAACACTATTTTCTAAACATCACGAAACATTATCCCTGAATACAGAATGCACATAGGGGTGCAGTAGTACTTGAGAAATACATTTATTCTGTATTTTAATCAGAAAGATACTGTATTTGCTGTAAGCTGTGAGGCTAACACTTACTTAGCTTCTATCACACTGAATGTGTTGTTACCTTGTCTATTGTTTTGCCTGCATTCTTCTGCAACAAATGTGAAGAAAATCTTCATTAATAGTCAAAAGTTAAAGTTAAAAATTGCTTTAATTCACATAGGCTAGTCTATGCCTTCCTTAATTTCTGACACCAGCAGATTCACTGATAGGAGTCATGCTGAAGCACATTAGACACATTCAAAATTACAGTTTAAATGTCCCAAAATACATTTGATTAAAAAAATAATAATAATTAAAAAATATATATATATCGAAAATGTTCTCACCGTCACATCCCTAACGGGTAAAAAGGCTAATACATTTAAATTTCTATTTTTCTATTTTCCACAATGTCAAACAAACACAGCTTAATCCAAAATGCAAGCTCAGGCAAGCACTTCTTCCATAGTAGCTTGTGCAGTTGTGCGCTCTAGATAGAAAATACTCCGTTGCAGGGAACACTAAGACTAAGAAGAAGAAAAATATTTATTAAGGATAACGAGGTTGGGTTCCTATTCAAATGTCCATCCTATTAAAAACGAATGAGAACCGTTTCGAAGGGGATGCAGGTGTGAGTGAAAAAAAAAAAAGAATATTTGAATAACAAAATTGAAAATCAAATACCCATCACAAATATTTGAATATTCTGGTCCAGCCCTAATGACCACATGAAGAAGTATTTATCTGGCAACAATGTGCCATACAAGACTAATAAAAATGACTGACATTGTCATTAAACACTATTTTCTAAACATCATGACTTAAAGTAACTTCCCTTAATACAGAATGCACATACTAGGGGTGCAGTAGTACTTGAGAAATACATTTATTCTGTATTTTAATCAGAAAGATACTGTATTTGCTGTAAGCTATGTGAGGCTAACACTTAATTAGCTTCTATCACACTGAATGTGTTGTTACCTGTTACCTTGTCTGTTGTTTTGCCTGCATTCTTCTGCAACAAATGTGCCCTTTGTCTTCCAAGAAAATATTCATTAGTGATTACTGATAGTCAAAAGTTAAAGTTATATATATATATATATATATATATATATATATATATATATATATATATATATATATATATATATATATATATATATATATATATATATATATATATATATATATATATATATATATATATATAAATAGGCTATATATATATATATAGCCTATATATATATAAACCGGATCACTGTTCTTTTCACACTGCATTATCTGGGCCAGCATTCAGATACTGCTGTGTTCACACTGCACGATGGATCGGCAACAGGGGGTTTCACACTGCATGACTGTACAAGAGGAAGAATCGCCGACAGCTTCATAATGTTGGTCCCCGCAAATTACGTTTCACAACAAAACACACGCGGGAAGTGAGAAGGAAACAACACGAGATCACACGTGCGTCAGACTGGAGTTCTCACGCAATGGAATTGTTATTCCACTTTCGACGCACAAGTTGTGATTTATAAAAACAAACTTGACGGGAAAATTTGCGCACCTGCACGCAAACTCTGACCCATGCGTACAAACTCTTTTACTAGAGTGAGAAAAGTAATGAAGAACAATTTAAAACTCTAACTGTTTTCATTTTGATATACACATTTACATTCCAGTTTCATTAATGGCGATATGTATTGAAATTACATAAAGTCACTCAGAATTTAAACAAAAATTATATGAATTTAGATAGACGTGCGACTTTTGATCCCTTTTCCTGTGACACGCTGTTTTAATGACAGTGTAGCAGCGCGTTTTGGTTTTGAATGGGCATACCCTTACGAAAATAAACCATGGTTTTACTACAAATAAAACCAAAAAACCATGGTTATTGTAGTAAAACCATGGTAACCTCAAATTAACCATGGTTTTGATTCTCTAACCATAGTTTAACCATGGTATTTGTGGTAAAACTGTAGTTATATAAATGGTATTCAATTAGCCAAAAAACCATGGTTACTACACTCTAAAAAATCCTGGGTTAAAAACAACCCAAGTTGGGTTGAAAATGGACTAACCCAGCAATTGGGTTGTTTTAACCCAGCGATTGGGTTGTTTTAAGCAAATATTTAACCCAACCGCTGGGTTAAAACAACCAATTCACTGGGTTAAAACAACCCAATTGCTGGGTTAGTCCATTTTCAACCCAACTTGGGTTGTGTTTAACCCAGCATTTTTTAGAGTGTACATTTTTACTACAATAAAACCATGGTTAATTTTCGTAAGGGTTATAAACTAGAAAATTTACACCAGGGAGGGTTGCTCCACCCCCAGAAGGCAGACTTAAACTCTACCCTTCTAAGATACCCGACTACGCCACCCCGGGAGGCAATTTACCGGGGAAAAATCACCTGATAAGGTTAACTTAAAGCACACAGGTTCGGTTGCGGCTGAGATAAGGTGAAAATCCAAATTTACAGTTTTTATTCAGACCTCATTAGTAGCCTATAAATATGAGAATTAAAAGAAACACACAATTCGACCTCCTCTCCAGAGCTGGGGACTACTCACTCCTTCTCTTGAAAATAGCACAGCAAAACACTTGTGCACTCACACTTCAGACCACAAATGTGGAACACTGCAATCGGAAGAGACCACCACCCAACAGAGAGAGAGTTGTCCACACAAACCCGGATACTAATCACCCCAACAACTGGAGGGAGAAGCAGAATTAAATGTTAAACATACAATCAAATATACATACTCACATACATTCTTATAAAACTAGTATTAATGAATTTAAGAGCAATTACACACTTCTGGTTGCCATCCACTAATAGACCAATTCACTGAAACGGTGGATGGCACAAAAAAAAAGAAAAGAATAGTCGGTTAACAACCAGTTCACAAACTTGGTTGACACGACAAAATAATAATAAATTCAGAACAAACAAAACTAATTTACAACAAAAGAATACTAAATGTTTAAAGCAATGGGTTCACATAAACCAAGACAGAAAGCAAACAAAATAAACAAGATAATCCAAATTATATATAATTACGTCACTCCAAAAGAAACCAGATCAAAATAATGACTGTTGGATGGTTAAACCACTTGATGCCTCAAAGCGAGAGTAATAGGCCACCGTATCGAATCTGCGGCACGCCAGGCCACCAGGTAGCTGATGTTGCAAGTGTCCAGCGGTAACCAGAAATAAACACACGTTTACCACAGCAGCACGTGAATGCAGGTCGCGGTAGATTACACATCCATTCCTGCAGTCAAGCCGGCGCAGCACCCCGTGACGACAGTCTGTAACGTGACCATATGCAGCACAATACTGAACGATAATCAGTGGTATAGCAGTCAACGTATACGAAGACAGCCACAAAAGTCCCGACGAGAAACCCACTGCAATGTTTCTCCCTCAGTCTGTAGACTAGAAAGATAAATACAAATTTAAGGTGGTCAATCCAGACCCTTAGTGCAACAAACAATAAATTGACACAACCTACCGGTTTAAACTGCTTGCGATGCACAGGGCATTTAAACTCCAGGACGTAAAATCAATTGGGTACCACATGCGTTGTACCGCAGGCTTCCTCAGTCCACACAAACCAACACTCCCGCGACACCGGAAATGGATGACGTCACCCGTGACTATGAGACCACATGACTATTCCTACCACACCTGAAGCTATCTTTATAGGCCACGAAAAATAGGGAACGCCCCAGAGAAAGATCATCATCATTGGCTACAATCTACTCCCCCTTTTGTCATCGTCGTCCCGACGAGAATCCAAGCTTCCAAGGTTACCATCTAATGAAAATCTAACACCAAGGCCTAAATAAGGCACTAATGGAGTTGGATGCTGACGCAAGAGGACTACTAGATCCCACCTCCCTTCCTGCTGCTCGCGGCAACCGATGCACATTAGAATGTAATCCGGCCCCGGCTCGTCCGGTTCTACGCAGAGTTACCTCAGGCTGACTGTGCGGACCTCGTACAGTAGGTCCCGGTACCGGCGAAGAACCTGTACCACCACCTGCTTCGATCTCCGCTGAGTCCACCGCGCTAGGAACAGAAACATCTAATGGCCCCGGAAGAGACGCACCCAAAGCATCCCCCCGGGCTACGGTTGGAATGTCTGATACCACATACACCAAGTCTCCTTCTATTGGCTCCTCCTCAATTGTCACCCCCACTGGCGATTCAACCTGAACCTCGGGACGCCTGAGTGCCAACTCTACCTGAGCTCTGGGTTTCAAAGACGACCGATGGACGTGACGTACCTTGTCCCGATCATACTCTGGAGCAATTGTATATACCGATCCACCCACTGGTGGGGCCTTAACAAACTGGTATACAGTTGAACTCCACAGGTCCTGTAGCTTGTGACGACCCCGGACACCGTGATCACGCAGGTCAACCAACTGACCCTCCTGCAACGGTAGTTCCTTGACCCGTTGATCATGTTTGACCTTGCGTCATTTAGCAGCAACCTGCAGCTTATCTCGTGCACCCTCAAAGGCAACCCTTAAACGTGCCTGGTGCTCCTCAATCCACTGATGCACTCTATAGAGTAAAAAAATATCTGAGAAGTATTTTATACAATTTTGTTTTTATGGATATTTTGATATATTTATTCTAAAACATAAAAAAGATATTGGATGATTGTCAGCAATGTACTGTGTAAGGCACAAATGGCATTTACAGTCCGTATCTAATATTTTTCTATGTCTTGTACCTTTGGCAGTGTTAAACATGGTGTCACGTGGATGGGAATATGCATGCAAATGAGGTTATGCATAGTACAACTAGGCGTTGTAAGCTCCATATATGGTGATTTCTGCAGGAGACAGGGTGGAGAGGCACTTACGCACAATCTTCTGCTGGCTGTGATTTATAGAGGGGTTTTTGCGCAGGTTCTGACGTACACATGGTTTAATAAATCTGATTTTTTTTTTGTGCGTACGCAAAATTTAACTTTTGTGTGTACACTTTTAATAAGGTTTATAAGCAAAGTTTTATAAATGAGACCCCTGGTCTATAACTCCTCCCCGAACCTCCCGCTGCCCTGTATCTTGCGCTCTCATTGGCTGTAGGTCATCGCCGATGTATTTTTTAGTCAGAACACATTTCACACAGCAGGAGTTTGAATCGCCGACAGGTCCAGATATTTATCATGCCAAATATCTTGCGGGCGTCAGCGACTCATGAGCGATTCTCTCTGATCGTGTCTTTGATAATTCACACTGCGTGATTGTCACTCAAAGTTCGCAGCAAGTTGTGTACGGTTCGATTGAACCTCTCGCATTGGCCGTTACCGGCCGGATGATAGGGAGTGCTGCAAGACTTACTCACCTGATAGAGGCTACACAACTGCTGTATTAACTGAGATTCAAAGTTGCGGCCCTGGTCGGAATGAATCCGGCCTGGGAACCCAAACCTGAAAAACCACTCATTCACTAAAACCCGGGCAACAGTCTCAGCCTGCTGGTCCTTGGTGGGCACAGCCACAGTGAATTTACTGAACACGTCAGTCATCACCATTACATTCTCTTGTCCCGAACGAGATGGCTCTAAGAGGGTAAAATCAATAGCCACGATCTCGTTCGGCCGAGAAGCCAGTAGGTGTCCCATGTAACTGCGTGCAATCGGTGCTGCATCCTTGGCCAGTTTGCACCGCTCACACTCTCGCACCCAACGAGCTACATCGGCCGACATACCGGGCCAATAGCACCACTGTCGCACCAGCTCTAGGGTGCGCTCTGCCCCTTGATGACCATGGTGCTGGTGCAACTGAGCCAGCACTTCCAATTGCAACGACGCTGGCAACAACAGCTGGAACATTGCCTCTCCTCCATCAGGACGGAAAACCTTACGATGCAGTAGGCCCTCCTGCTCAATCACAGCTGCACGGACACGGAGAGTAAAGACATCTTCACAAAATTATGAAAAATACCACTGTATTTGAAGGATACAACTTGAAGAAAAAAATAAGATTTGTACGTTTCCTTTTTTAAAATACTTAGTCAGTGACGCTCTGAGTCAGACAATTGTATTTAGCTGCAATAAATAAGTAGGCCTATCTGTTTAAATTAAAATAGCCTAAACATCCTATATGTTCACATTATCAGCAAAACTGCATGAATTTGAGTTGAAGGGTTTAAAATTAACAAAATATTTTAAATTAAAATAACATTTTGCCCGTGGAAATGAATGAATAAACTTTATTTTAAAAAAAAATATCTGAGAAGTATTTTATACAATTTTGTTTTTATGGATATTTTTATATATTTATTCTAAAACATAAAAAAGATATTGGATGATTGTCAGCAATGTACTGTGTAAGGCACAAATGGCATTTACAGTCCGTATCTAATATTTTTCGATGTCTTGTACCTTTGGCAGTGTTAAACATGGTGTCACGTGGATGGGAATATGCATGCAAATGAGGTTATGCATAGTACAACTAGGCGTTGTAAGCTCCATATATGGTGATTTCTGCAGGAGACAGGGTGGAGAGGCACTTACGCACAATCTTCTGCTGGCTGTGATTTATAGAGGGGTTTTTGCGCAGGTTCTGACGTACACATGGTTTAATAAATCTGATTTTTTTTTTATGCGTACGCAAAATTTAGCTTTTGTGTGTACACTTTTAATAAGGTTTATAAGCAAAGTTTTATAAATGAGACCCCTGGTCTATAACTCCTCCCCGAACCTCCCGCTGCCCTGTATCTTGCGCTCTCATTGGCTGTAGGTCATCGCCAATGTATTTTTTAGTCAGAACACATTTCACACAGCAGGAGTTTGAATCGCCGACAGGTCCAGATATTTAGCATGCCAAATATCTTGCGGGCGTCAGCGACTCATGAGCGATTCTCTCTGATCGTGTCTTTGATAATTCATACTGCGTGATTGTCACTCACATGCGCAAGCACGTATTTGCCTATGATTTCGGGCATTTGATGGCGATTTTGCAAAACCTGTCGGCGAGTCAAAATCGGGGCTAAAATAGAGCAGTCTGAACTAGGCATAAGTTAATGTTTGACAGACAATATAGGCTACTTGGGCAGATGCTAATTATACAAGTAAAATATGGTACAAGACTTGGCTCTTTAAACAATTCACTACAGGCAGCGAAACTGTTGTTTGCTGCTATTAAAGTTATTAACCAACCTACCGAGACTTTGCAGATTTGCATGCGTAACTCCGCCCCAGCGCGTGGGTATATAAGGAAGTATGCTGGCAACATCGCATTATGTTTCTGCTTAGGAGCCAAGAGCATCTCTTCACTCCTACAAGCCTGAATTCTGAAGTTCTCTCTTCAGTCTTCGAGACGAGCGGTTCTCCAGGGTGTTGGTGTGACGGCGCATTCCAGCGATCTCACATTGCCTGCCTGCTGATCTGTGCAGTGATCTACAACAGCTGTGTGTGTTTTCCCTGGGCGCTTCGGCACTCTGCAGAGCTTTCCTCTCACAAAAAGAGCTTGCGCGTGGCACGTCTTTTTCAAGACGGTTCACCCGCGCACTTGCGATTGATCTCCGTTGCTGTCTATGGGTACAATCACTGCTCGACGTATTTGGGCTTCAGCACGTTCGGGCAGTGTTTGTGGATGTGTCATGTTCCCACTGCGGGAACATGACCATCGTGATGTTGCGGTCGAGACTCAGTGACCACCGTAAAGGAGAGAGAGTCCCCTCTGCCACACCCCAACCTACCGTCTCCGAGAGAGATGGTACTTTGGCTGGCGGCCAGGGTGACCTGAGGGCGGTGCTGTGGTATTAAGAACCCCGACAATCATTCTATGGGCCACAACCCCCTCAGGACTGCTTGGACTGAAGAAGGGGGACCATCTGTTGATGCCCCGCTCGTTTCGTTCACACTCCAGATAGCAACGAGATGTTGATCGCTGCATCTCAAGGTGGGCTAGAGTCCTTTAGGTATGACGATTCGGCTGTGCTCCGCCTTCGGGTGTGTCAGCACTGCTCGGATCCGACCTAGAGTTGACAGCCATTTTATCTCGGGCAGCCGCGAGCCTCAGGCTGGTGTGGAGCTCCGCCCTGTCACGAGCGCTCGCGTTTGGGCGACTGGTTTTTTGGGGTGGCATCTGACAGCTGTCGGGCCCCGCCTCCAAAGCCTCTTCGTTCCCGAGGTGCATGAGGAGCTCACACGGTCCTGGAAGTTCCCCTGGCTTCCCATGACCTTTTGGTGGCCTCCTCTGCCTTCTCTGCCCTCGATGGGGACGCGGCCATGGGTAGTTTGGGTCCCCCCCAACTGTTGAACGCTCTGTTGCGCACTACGGTATTCACAGAGTGCTTCGACGTGGCGTGGCTATCCTAAGCGCCCTCCCAAAGCCGGTGGAGGGCCGGGGGAAAATCCTTCCACTGCTGGCCCCCGGGCTGGCAGCACCAGGAAAGAACTCATGTCACCATCTCTCACTGCATGAAAACGATACTCGGTTACTTAACGTAACCTCGGTTCTCTCTAGAGAGGGAACGAGTATTGCTTAAGTTCCTTACGCATCGGGAAAGTTTTCTTTCTTCGAGATTACTGAAAAACCCCAAATTATCCTTAATTTTGTAATATTGTCAACGCAGTGCGGCAGCCTGGCAGACCATAGCAGGCTATTCCAGCGTGCTATTGGCTGCTCTGCTGGCAACTGCAGCAGCCTATCGGTGAGCCCGCGTGACGTGGCGAACAATGAGGGCGCTTCGCGCCCACCTGGCTTCATTTGCCTACAGGTGGGGCGTGGCCATGTGTATATAAGCGGGGCTCACGGGCTGCATATTCGGTTTTCGTAGTTCTGAAGCGTAAAAGCCCGCGGGGCGCACGGCAAGGAACGCAATACTCGTTCCCTCTCTAGAGAGAACCGAGGTTACGTTAAGTAACCGAGTATCGTTCTCTTACGAGAGGTTCTCTCGTATTGCGTAAGTTCCTTACGCATCGGGAACATATTGTCAACGCCGTGCGCGCCTCGCATACCGCACATGTTTCCCGGGGAACCGGGGAAAAAACACTGCTCGGGCAGGGTGGCCGGTATGGAAACGGGCCACCGTATATACGGATACTTCATTTGAACTGACGGGTGGTTACGACGGGTGGTTACAACACCCTGTCCCATGAATGAGGGAACGGCACCTGCCGGCCTCCTTCAAATTCACCACACCTTGTCTCATGAATGAGGGAACGGCAACGCCGGTCGCCTTCAAATTCACAATATCTTGTTATATGAGTGAGGTAACGGCACCGCCGGTCACCTTCAAACTCACAACAGCTTGTCTCGTAAATGAGGGAACGGCACCGCCGGTCTCCTTCAAATTCACATAAGCCTAGTACCGAACTTACTACCAGTATGTGAGCTATGTCTGCGCAGAATCACTGGGCAGAACCAACAGCCCTATTGAACTGATAACACTTTCGCCTGTAAGGCAGGAACTTCCAGATTGTAAAATCTCACAAACGTAGACGGGGAGGCCCAGCCTGCCGCCATACAGATATCGTGGATGGAAATCCCTCTGGCCCAAGCCCACGAAGAGGCCATGCCTCTAGTGGAGTGTGCTCTGACACCTAGCGGGCACTGCAGGTGTTTGGAAGCGTATGCTGTTGCAATCGCGTCCACTATCCACCTGGACACGGTCTGTTTCGAGGAGGCGAGACCTTTAGTGCGCCCACCAAACGAAACAAATAGCTGCTCAGAACGCCTGAAGGCGGCGGAGCGTGTGACATAAAACCTCAATGCCCTGACAGGGCAGAGGACATTGCCACCGTCCCCCTCGTCGGATGCTGGCAGAGCCGAGAGGGAGATAATCTGCGCCCTGAAGGGAGTGCCGATCGCTTTGGGGACATAATCATGCCTCGATCTGAGAATGACCTTGGAGTCATTAGGACCAAACTCCATACACGTCGGGCTCACTGAGAGCGCGTGTAGATCCCCCACGCGTTTTACTGAAGCCAGAGTTATCAGGAACGCGGTTTTGAGCGAAAGGAACCTCGGTTCCACGGTTTCAAGCGGTTCGAAGGGATGATCCTTCAAGGCCTCTAGGACCAAGGCCAGATCCCATATAGGAACCGATGGGGGATTCATCCGTCTGGCTCCTCTGAGGAAACGGATGATGAGCTCGTTCCTTCCTAGCGTGCTGCCCAGCGTCGTCTGAGCAAACGCTGCTATAGCCGCTACATACACTTTGAGCGTGGAAGGGGCCCTGCCCAGTTCCAAAAGCTCGTGGAGGAAGGAGAGCACCCGCTGGACCCCACATTGCTGTGGATCCAAACCCTTGGAAACACACCACTCAGTAAACACCGACCACTTAGAACTATATAACCGCCTCGTCGAGGGGGCTCTAGAGTGTGAGATCGTGTTCATAACCCCTTCGGGCAGGTCAACGGATATCCGTTGGTCACCCATACATGCAGAGACCATCGCTCTGGATGGGGATGCCAAACTGACCCTCCGGCTTGAGAGAGGAGGTCTGCTCTCAGCGGAACTGGCCACGGGGGTGAGTGTGACAGCTTCACCAGCTCTGGGTACCAAATCTGGTTCTCCCAGCGCGGCGCTACAAGGAGCACCGGGCGGCGCGTCTCCCTGATTTTCGCTATAACCTGGGGCAATAGGGAAATCGGCAGGAAAGCATACAGCGGGAGGCTGGGCCAAGGCTGGGACAGCGCATCCTCGCTTTTTGATAGAAACTTCGGGCAGCGGGCGTTTTCTCTTGTTGCAAAGAGGTCGAGCTCCGCTCTGCCGAATAGGCGCCATACCAGCTGGACTGTCTGGTTGTGCAAGGACCATTCGCCTGGGAGAATGAGGCCCCTGGACAGCTTGTCCAGGCCCACGTTGAGTTGGCCCGGTATGTGCGCGGCCCTTAGCGAGCGCAGCGAGCTGTGTGCCCACGTGAGCAGGCGCTCTGTCAGATTGCCCAGACAACTGGATCTGACACCGCTCTGCCGGTTCACATAGGATACCACCGTGGTATTGTCCGACTGGACCAATACGTGGTGGCCTCGTATAAGAGGGAGAAACTGCTTGAGCGCGTTCTCTACCGCTATCATCTCCAAACAGTTTATGTGTAGAAGTTTTTCCCGGCTCGACCAGAGGCCGAAAGCCGATTTGCCCTCGAAAACGGCGCCCCAACCCGAGGTGGAGGCGTCCGTCGAGATAACCTTGCGGTGTGAGATGGCTCCCATCGTCACTCCCTGCTGGTACCAGTCGGCTACTAACCAGGGCTCCAGAGCTGAAACACAGCTCTGAGTCACTCTGATCCGGAAGCCCCCGGACGCCCAGGCTCTGTGAGGCACTCGAGCGTTTAACCAGCGTTGTGGCGGGCGCATGCGCATTAGGCCCAGCTGGAGCACTGCTGCAGCTGAGGCCATGCGTCCCAGCATCCTCTGAAAAACTTTGAGAGGTGCGATTTTGCCCGGCTGGAAGTACGCAGCCATGCGTCGGACTCGACGCGCGCGTTGGGGTGACAGGCGGGCTGACATTGGCACGGTGTCCAGATTCAAGCCCAGAAATGAGGTTGATTGCGTGGGCACCAATGAGCTCTTGGTCCAATTGACCGTGAGCCCCAGGCTGTCCAAAAGGCTGAGCAGCACTGCCCTGTGGGCGAGGAGCTCGGCCTCTGACTGTGCCACGATGAGCCAATCGTCCAGATAATTCAAAACTCACATACCCTGTCTTCTCAGGGGAGCGAGGGCCGCGTCCATGCACTTCGTAAATATACGGGGTGCTAGTGACAGCCCGAATGGCAGGACGGTGTATTGATAAGCCTGGCCGTCGAAGGCGAATCGTAAGAATGGCCTGTGACGCAGCGTTATCCTGATTTGAAAGTATGCGTCTTTCAAGTCTAGGGAAATTAGCCAGTCTCTCGGGCGAATATGCGCGAGGATCTGCTTGGTCGTGAGCATCTTGAACGATCTTTTCAGATCGAGCTTTGTTCAGACGCCTCAGATCCAGAATCGGTCTGAGCGACCCATCCCTTTTCGGAACGAGAAAGTATCGGCTGTAAAAGCCTGACTCGCTCATAGAATGGGGAACCGGTTCTATAGCCCCTTTGCACAGCAGTGTGGCTATCTCCACTCGAAGTAGATGTGCTACTTCCTCGCTCACTCTCGTCTCCGTACGCGCACAGAAGCGCGGAGGGCGGCGAGCGAACTGCAGAGTGTAGCCGTGCTTCACTGTTCTCAGCACCCATTCTGATACACCTGGAATGGCTTCCCACGCTCTCGCGTGTGCCACACGGGATAGAATGGCCTCCGGGCTTGGAACGCCGCACTTCGCGGGTTCGATGGCCTGTATAGGAGGGGCGGGCGCAGTGCTGTGCTGTGGGCCAGCCGATCGCTCGCGATGGCTGGCCGCCCTACACACTGTAACTCTACCGCTTCGAGCGGGGAGTGGCTTGTGTGCGGCCCTACACTCATCGTTTCGGCCACCTTGGGCGGAGAACAAATGGTGTGTGGCGCGGCGCGTGGCGCCGGGGGCAGAATGTTCGCGAAAATGTGTGAGCGCGTTTGAGCGGGCACAACTCTTACGCGTGGAACATGACCGGTTAAGGGTGGCTGTGTGACAGCGCGTGTGGTGATTAGGCGTGGGCGCAAATAAGCGGACACGTGACCTAACTTTGGCACTCGAGCAGCCAGTGGCCGCTTTATGTGAGTGAGAGACACGGGATTTGTGGTGCTTGGGTGCAGGGGTGAACACAGACAAGTGGGCACGTTTACTGCATTTGAAACACATACGGCGTGAGCCGTGCAACCAGGAAAAATGCAACTTTGTGAATTCTCTGGTTCGCCGTAAAAACTGCGTTTGTAGACAGGCGAGAGGGCAGTTTTGCCGGCTCGTTGGCTGCGTGAGAGCCATCTGCAGCAGCCACAGGAGTGGGGGCTGACAGGAAGAAGAGTTTTGACGGTGGTCCGGCCACGGCGGGACTTAACCGTCGCTTCCCCCCTCTGCTAGGAGGACTTTGGAGGGGCTTCAGTTGGAAACAGGCGAGCGGGCGAGTTCGCCGGCTCGTTGGCTGCGTGGAAAACATCTGCAGTAGCCACAGGAGTGGGGACTGACAGGAAAACAGAGTTTTAACGGTGGTCCGGCCGCAGCGGGACTTAACCGTCTTTTCTCTCCTTATGTATAGACGCCCAAAAATACTCGAGCACCACGTGGTGCGAGTTAGCTTTCTGTATGTAAGAAAAGCTGGCCGCGAGCCCGGGGAAGCGGACAGTAAAACATTTTTATCTGCCGCGAGAGCTGGGCTCGAACTCGGGTCTCCGGCGTTTCAACTGCTGATTTTGCCACTGTGCTACCGGGAGGGACACATTAGCGTTCAGTTAGCGCAAGCATACGGCAGTATGTCCTCGTGCTTGTTGGCAGTCGTGCGTGCATAAAAGACAGGCTCGTTACTGCAATAGTAATATTTCCAGCCGCCTGAACTGGAGAGGGGGCTGAGAAATGTTACAGAATGGCGGTTCGTCCGGCCACAGCGGGACGAAAACACCCTCTGTTAATTTCCCGGTGAGTGCGGCGCGCGCGCGCTGAACGTGCTCGTGACCGTGCGCACTCTCATTCCTTGTGAATGGCGCAATCTGCGCGGTCCAACAGGAGGAAGTGCGGGTTCGTTGGAGAGCATATGTCAGCGTCATGTCTCATGACGGCGTTTGTTTGCTGGCGTGCGTGTCTTAACAGGCTCGTGTACAGCAATATGAACAATTCCAGTCGCCTGAACTCATGAGGGGACTGAGAAATGTGCGCGAGGGTGGAACAGCTCTCTTGTAACGTAAAGATAGCTGCAGGACCGTCCGTTTCTGCCATCCCTTGTAAGCGGCGCATTAGCGCGGCATGAACAGAGGGGGGAGGAGGCTCGCTCCGAGACCGTTCATTCCTACCATCCCTTGTAAGCGGCGCGGTGGCGCGGCTTGAACAGAGGGGGGGAACAGCGGAGTGATGTCATCATAAAACTGCTCGAGTCGAGCCCACAGGGTCGACATAGAGAGTTCCTCGCACTCGGGGCATTCGCCCACGAGGAGTGCGGCGGCGGCGTGGTCACGGCCCAGACAGAGAGCGCAGACACATGGCGGTCTCTGGTGCTGAGCTGCACGTGGCACGAGCCGCAGGTGGAACGAGGCGTTTTGATAAAAACGCTTGTGCTCTTTTATGAAACGTGTGATGCAACGGCGAGAACACGTGCAATGAAAGGATATAATGCTGCCGGATAGCAGAGCAGGCACGGAAGGCTGAAGGTGGCGAGATGCAGCCGGCTTCTTCAGGCACTGTCCTAAGCTTGCTGTGCTGCGCGGTCAACGGCGGCGGGTCCCAGATCCAGCGATGCGAAGAGCTTCGCTGAAGAACAGAAAATCGAATATGCAGCCCGTGAGCCCCGCTTATATACACGTGGCCACGCCCCACCTGTAGGCAAATGAAGCCAGGTGGGCGCGAAGTGCCCTCATTGGTCGCCACGTCACGCGGGCTCACCGATAGGCTGCTGCAGTTGCCAGCAGAGCAGCCAATAGCACGCTGGAATAGCCTGCTATGGTCTGCCAGGCTGCTGCACTGCGTTGACAATATTACAAAATTAAGGATAATTTTGGGTTTTTCAGTAATCTCGAAGAAAGAAAACTTTCCCGATGCGTAAGGAACTTACGCAATACGAGAGAACCTCTCGTAAGAGAACACTGAAATCCGGCACTATCCGGGCATGGTATACTCATGTGTAATTTGATGTTTACCGGATGTATGTGGGAAAAAGCGGATCAGAGTAACACGGAACAGTATATTTCCAGAAAAACCCGGAAACCTCACGTATGCGGACGTATACAGGAATCCGTGAAATTTCACGGACATACACAGCTGAAACACTGCTGGGTGTGCTAGGACTGAAGACTGTTAGGTGTGAAGAAGACCTTTCATATGTTAATGACTGACACTAGGAGCTGGCTGTTCTCAGAAGGAGGGGGGGCAGGGGAGGACTTCAGGATCGAGAATTATCTCTGGTCTACTGTAGGCTACAGCAAACAAGCTTTTTGCACAGAAAATAGAATTCTTAAGGCCCTGAAACACTAAACTGAACTAGCAATGACTAAAGCCGACTGTGGGGTTGGTTCACGTTGCCTGGGTCTGGGCCAAACCATCAGAATGGTGTGTCAGGGCCTTAAAACCACCGCATGAAAAGAGTCTCTTAATCAAATATTTTTTATAAAAACAGTACAAAATAAAAACCCTGTCTGAACATATACGTTCACAAAAAAATCTGAATATGTAATGAAATAAACAAAGAAATGTAATGGAATTAACAAAGGATAATTAACCAAACATTTTAGACTATCCCCAAACAATTTTTGCTAAGTTTTACAAATTGTAGGCAATAATAGAATTAAATAAAAAGGAGATGAAATGTGGAAAATGAAAAAGTTTGTTTTAAAAACACCAAAAACTGATATGCTCAAAATAAAAATATGGAATAAAAAAGAGCAGGGATTCACTTGCTCAAGAAACACAGAAACACAAGCAGATCTTTCAGCTCTGCAACTGTTCACAAAAAGTGTCACTCCAAGATTCTTAACTTTAACACGCTGCAAAAAAGTTGGGTTTTGAGGTTTGAAATCCACCACTCACAGTAGATGTAGGTGCAACCAATAAGGTTACCAATAAAAATAAGGGAACCAATAAAAATAATCCTAATTTTACAGAAAAAAACATCAGTTTAAAACGATGTAAAATTACAAACAATATCTAAATAAACAACTTGACTGTTATTTTAAGAATTATATCATTAATGACAAATAATTTTGTAATTTTTTATATTAATATATATATATATATATATATATATATATATATATATATATATATATATATATATATATATATATATATATATATATATATAAAATATATATATATATAAAGATGCAATTAACATCATGCAACTAAGATTACTCAGTAAACTATATTCAATTATATATATTTATATATATATATATATATATATATTAATATATATATATATTAATATATATATATATATATATATATATTAATATATATATATATATATATATATATATATATATATATATATATATATATATATATATATATATATATATATATATATATATATATATATATATATATATATATATATATATATATATATATATATATATATATATATATATTATACATACATACATACATACATACATACATATGTATTGAAGTTTTGGGTGATTTTTTTGGGTTTAATCATGGCCAAGTCATTTCATATTGGTTTTATTCCCAAAGGATTCAGAAACTTTCAAATTAATAAAACATATACATCAACTGTAGCAAATATCTTTGAATCTTTTAATTTTGAGTTGCAAGAACGTTTAATAATGCATAGCAGGGCTTTATTCCTTGTGTGTGTACATTAATACAGTAACAATGCATGACTTTAAACCTCTTGTAGAAACAACAGTCAAAATGGATGGCTTGCAACATGAGTGTTTTGAAAGAATTACAGTAGGAATGGTAAGGTCAATTGGTACTGGTTGTCTCTGCAACTTCATACATCATCTGTCTTGTAAATCTGAAACAATAAAACTGTATACATGCAGCTTAACCCTTAATCGCCCCTCAAGTAGGGTTTACGTTTGAGTCCCTTGGGGTCAGATAGACCCCAAACTTTTACAGAGCGATTGCATAAGGAAATATAATTTTTTAACATGGAAAACTATATATATTTTTTTTTATTTACTTCTCAACTATACATTTATGCTGTGTTTTTGTGGGTATTTGGTAGTTTTTTACCTATTTACTGCACAAATACTTAACTATGTCATAAATTGGCTCATTAAAAATCATTTTTTTATGAAAAAATCACTTGAATGATGATCTTAAATAAATATAAATAGTTTTTGGACATTGCTCTATGTGTTAGGGATAGAATACCGCCATCTGTAGGTTTGTGGAAAAACTTTAGGAATTATAGTTAAAGAGAAAGAAAGTGCAATGACCACATTATCCAATAGAGGTTCATAGGGAAGTTATGCAAAAGTTAAGCTGCCTTTCATCTTTCTTTTATTTGCCCTTTTCCCTCTCTTTCTCATGATTGTTCCATGTTGCATTTGTGCTCTAGTATTTGTCCTTCATTTATGTATGGAATTTTTTCAGATTTATGCCAGTTTTGTTGATTTTATTTGCCAGTTTCTATAAAAATGCTCTCTGTTGCAGTCACACACATGTGTGTGTTTGTGTGTGTGTGTGTGCGTGTGTGTATGAGACAGAAAGTTCGTTCCACTTTGTGTTTATGCTCTAGGACCAGATCTTGATATAAATGTAGACATTTTCAGATTTATACTGGATTTAGTTGATTTTTTTTTACAAACAAAGTGAAAAAAAAAGCATTTTTTACATTTTCCCATTCATTGCCAAAATCCAAAAAAATGCTCCAGACACCTGTGTTTGTGTTTGTGTGTGTGTGCGTGTGAGTGAACATGCTTGTTCCATATTGCATTTGTGCTCTAGTATTAGTACTTCATTTATGTATGAAAATCTTTCAGATTTATGCCAGTTTTGTTGATTTTATTTGCCAGTTTCTATAAAAATGCTCTCTGTTGCAGTCACACACATGTGTGTGGGTTGTGTGTGTGTGTGTGTGTGTGTGTGTGTGTGTGTGTGTGTGTGTGTGTGTGTGTGTGTGTGTGTGTGTGTGTGTGTGTGTGTGTGTGTGTGTGTGTGTGTGTGTGTGTGTGTGTGTGTGTGTGTGTGTGTGTGTGTGTGTGTGTGTGTGTGTGTGTGTGTGTGTGTGTGTGTGTGTGTGCGTGTGTGCGTGTGTGCGTGTGTGTGTATGAGACAGAAAGTTCGTTCTACTTTGTGTTTATGCTCTAGGACCAGACCTTGATATAAATGTGGAAATTTTCAGATTTATACTGGATTTAGTAAAAAAAAATTGACAAAAAAAGTGAAAAAAATGTATTTTTTACACTTTCCCATTCTTTTTCAATGTGGGGTCAATCTGACCCCGAGGGACTTAAACGGTAAAAAAATTTTTACACACCTTTAGAACAACCAAATCAAGCCCAGATTTTTTGTGCATGTTTAGATAGATTATTTAGGAAAAGTCACAGAGTCTCATGGCCCTGAGATGAAGGGAACACTTTTAAAAAATGGAGGAAAAGTCCAGTGGGGTCAGCTGGACCCCAAGGGACGATTAAGGGTTAAAACAAAGCATAGATGAAACGTACAAGGTCTCCAATGTATGCACTTCATTCCATAAATGATCATCATCAGTTGAATGTGTGGTGGACATGACATTCAGGTAGGGATGGCAGACGCGAAACAGACGTTTCGGGGCTTTGCCGAGATCCCGAAGCGCAGATGTTTCGAAACACTGCTCCGAACTGTGATTCGAAACACCCATGTCACGTGACTATGGCTAAATGAAGCTTCAAAGTGCTTCATCAGGTGGCGCCTTCCGAAACTGCGTTGATTAAAGGGGGCGGGAACAAGCCACACAGTCACACATCTGTAAACCTAATTCACCACAGTTTAAAAGTGAAGTAAATCCATCTTCACCTCGTGGGTTTTTGTGAGAGGAGAGTGATTTTGTGATAGCAGTGATTTTGTGATAGCAGTGAGATTTATAGTGCGCTTTGGTTAGTTATATTTAGGCTAGATTTAAATTAGATATATTGACTGATAGGTATAGACAGTGACATATAGTATAGATATAGTGACACATTCATATAGGCTAAGTTAGATAGTGACAGATAGATAGCACAGCATAAGTTAGATATATAGAATTATATAGATATAGATTCATAGGTGATGTATAGATAGATATATTAATTGAATATATAAAAATGGAGGCTGCACGCAAGAGGTGCATCTGTGGTGTGGGAGCATTTCCATTTGGAAGCACCAAATAAAGTGAGATGTGTGTATTGTGATAGGCAGCTAGCCTTCTGCAACAATACATCATCCATGTATTTACATCATCCAAAAATATTTGTGCATGCCAGCAACAAGTGTCCCTTGTGAGAGGATTTTTTCAAAGGCTGGAGAAATTATATGTAAAAAAAGAAGTCAGCTGAGTCCTTCAACAGCAGAGCAATTCATATTTTTGAATAAAAATGTTTTGTGACAAATGTGACACATTGTGGCTTTATTTATTTTATTAATGTTCATTTTGTATAACAAACAAATATATATATAGTTCTTTACAATGACGAGGCTACAGGTTACAAAACCAAGATCATGTACTTGTCAGACAGATGTTAAAAACAATTTTTTTTACATGGATCATTGTCAAGGTATTTCAGATCAACACATGGAAGTGACCACTAGATGGCGCCGTAGAGACGGGTGTCAGATTGATTCGAAGCTTCGAAACAATATGACACATTTGCTTCAACTGCTTCAGTGCTTCACGAAGCCTCGGTCTGCCCATCACTAGTCTGTACTCAACTCTGTAACTCCTTGCAAACGTATCCATACAAATGCCACTTCACCCTTTGTACAGCCGAGCCTTTGCGCACCCTCTAGGAACCTCCGTGAACCAACACACCCAATGAAGAAGTGACTTCTCTCGAGGAAGGAAGAAAACTGAACTGTCTCTCTACTTCCTTTTTATACTCTCCTCTGTCATCTCTCACACCTGCTCATCATCCGCCATTAGCCACTATTTTGTAGAGGCACATGTCCAACCGGAACCGGCCTGGTGTTACACCAACAACGTTCCGGGGGGGGGTCAACTTCTAACGGGACTTAGTTCCGCCTCACTTCGTCACCTTGTGACATATCCATCATAAACGTGCATCTATCATCATAAACGTGCATCTATCCATCATAAACGTGCATCTATCCATCATAAACGTACATATCCATATTTAAAACTTTATAGACTAAAATAACTAGCTCCCGGCAATCAGCTGTACACGAGTCGACTTGCACAAAAGAGTAACCCATGACGTGTTGTACAGGAGCATCTCAAGCTTTGACGCCTCTCGCTGATAGTGCTGGACAACAAACTGAAGCCCTTCTTCTCTTATATCGAAATCCTCTGCCATTTCTCTTTAAAAATTCTCGTTTTAGACTCTAATTCATGACCGGTGTTTTGTTTTGCTCTATCCTCCGCACTTCTGTGTTTGTCATTACGTATACTTCAAGGGTTACTCTTTCGCCGTAACTCGACTTGCTGACCGCCGGAAGCTAGTTATTTTAGTCTATAAAGTTTTAAGTATGGATACGTTTCTTACACAAACGTGCAACTTCAAGTTTATTAACACCTTTATTAACCCTCCAGAGCCGCTTGGAGCATTTTTATGATGGATGGATGCACTATTATGATGGATAGAGGCACTTTTATGATGGATGGATGCACTTTTATGATGGATGGATGCACTTTTATGATGGATGGATGCACTTTTATGATGATAGATGCACTTTTATGATGGATGGATGCACTTTTATGATGATAGATGCACTTTTATGATGGATGGATGCACTTTTATGATGGATGGATGCACTTTTATGATGATAGATGCACTTTTATGATGGATGGATGCACTTTTATGATGGATGGATGCACTTTTATGATGGATGGATGCACTTTTATGATGATAGATGCACTTTTATGATGGATAGATGCACTTTTATGATGGATGGATGCACTTTTATGATGGATGGATGCACTTTTATGATGATAGATGCACTTTTATGATGGATGGATGCACTTTTATGATGGATGGATGCACTTTTATGATGGATGGATGCACTTTTATGATGATAGATGCACTTTTATGATGGATGGATGCACTTTTATGATGATAGATGCACTTTTATGATGGATGGATGCACTTGTATGATGATAGATGCACTTTTATGATGGATGGATGCACTTTTATGATGGATGGATGCACTTTTATGAAGATAGATGCACTTTTATGATGGATGGATGCACTTTTATGATGGATGGATGCACTTTTATGATGGATGGATGCACTTTTATGATGATAGATGCACTTTTATGATGGATAGATGCACTTTTATGATGGATGGATGCACTTTTATGATGGATGGATGCACTTTTATGATGGATGGATGCACTTTTATGATGGATGGATGCACTTTTATGATGATAGATGCACTTTTATGATGGATAGATGCACTTTTATGATGGATGGATGCATTTTTATGATGGATGGATGCACTTTTATGATGGATGGATGCACTTTTATGATGGATGGATGCACTTTTATGATGATAGATGCACTTTTATGATGGATGGATGCACTTTTATGATGATAGATGCACTTTTATGATGGATGGATGCACTTGTATGATGATAGATGCACTTTTATGATGGATGGATGCACTTTTATGATGGATGGATGCACTTTTATGAAGATAGATGCACTTTTATGATGGATGGATGCACTTTTATGATGGATGGATGCACTTTTATGATGGATGGATGCACTTTTATGATGATAGATGCACTTTTATGATGGATAGATGCACTTTTATGATGGATGGATGCACTTTTATGATGGATGGATGCACTTTTATGATGATAGATGCACTTTTATGATGGATGGATGCACTTTTATGATGGATGGATGCACTTTTATGATGATGGATTATAAAGCTTGGACTTTTTCAATATAACTCAGATTGTGTTCGTCTGAAAGAAGAATACACACCTAGGATGACTTGAGGGAGAGCAAATCATGGGCTAATTTTCATTTGTTGAACCCTTTAAATTCATTTAGTCAAGACTACTAAGCAAATTGTGTCATTCCTACTAGACAGCCATGCCTAATAAAGAAAATTGTGTCAGATTTAACTGTTTAATTTTGCCATGCCTTCTATATAAAATAATGTCATGTTAACTACATTCCCACACAAACATATTAAATCCATTTTATCACGAAATTCAAACGATAAATGCCGTTTTGACTCTCTTTAATGTGGCGTGACTGATCACTGTACAGGAGCGGCCACTAGTGATCATGTCTTCCTAAAGAATAAACATGAATTAATATCTTAAGGTATATTGAGGATACATTAATACTTACTGAAACGTATTATATGTCGTAATCAATATTGTGTTTAGAATTGTGGCATCCCTAATATTTATCCAAATGAGGTTTGTAAATGCATGAATCCCTTATATTTAACATTGATCGTTAATTTTGTTTAAAAATTACTTATAGAAGAAAATGTGACAAGGTCACTGGGCTTCCCACAAAATGCCATATTAAAGGAATATTCAGAGTGCAAGTCAAAACGTTTATTAAAGTTTATTTTGTGTAATATTATGCTGCAAATATTGTCTATTGAGCCAAAGTTACATTGAACCTGGAATGATAATTTATGTTACCAAATGTGATACTTTGCAATGAGTATGTATGATGTATTTTGAACTGTACTATTTTTATTACAGGTTCTCTGGGAATGCCCATGCAGTTGAAGGAATGAAGACATCCAGGAATGGCCTGGACAGATATACCAACAGTCCACCACACTGACCTCTGATTGCTGGATTGCTGATTACTATCATGTTCTGTGAGGGCATCATTATAGCAAAACTGAGCACCTGTGACAGTGGGATTTGTAGTTGTAAAGAATAGTCACACATCAGTACACTTAAAGTCATAGAGAAAAGGTATTTTTAGAAGCTGCAAACTGTTCTCTCTTACAAACAACACGACAGTTAAACCTTTTCAAATTCTTTTCTGGTGGTGCACAAGTCATATTCTACAAATAACAAATTGAGAAATTCATATGCTCACATTTAAGCTGCGGACAAACAACTGTGACACTGTAACAGTCATGATATGACATCACTCTGCAGTCTTTTTATAAACATGAATTCAACATTTAACAAATAGTATATTCAAAATATATCTTCTCAACTTTACTACAAACATTTCTTGTCAATGGAATGTAAAGTGTAGTGTGACCGCACCTTTATTCTGCAGTTGCTGCACACCTGAATCAAAAGTATGAAGTCGTGGACAAATTTAATAAATTTAAATTTATTTAAATTTAAATTTCTGTTAAATTAAAAAATTTTCATGATCTCAATTAATTAGACATGCTTTTTGATTAATACAATTTTATTTAACCATCCAGAATAAAAATAAAAAATAAAAAAAAGGAATCTGGATTTTTAATTTTCTCCGGAATTTGAAAAAAAATAAATAAAACTGATTTCATAGGGCTCTACAAATTAAAATATCATGCATCTGAACTGAAGTTATAATTAAATATGGAGCAACAGTGCGTATTATGTTTATCGTTTTAAATGGCGCTCACTCATTTCTGTGAAGGACCCGAGTAGATGACGCATGGACAGTATACTTTCCACACAGACACACCTCATTTTTGGTTGAAATAATTCTTATGTGTAATAATTTCCTTCAGTCTATTTCCAATTTGTGGGGGTGGAGGGGTCATGCAGAAGCAATCATCACAACAGTGAAAATAATCTCAAGGTCAACGCAATCAGGGCCCCATTCCTGTATTTTGCCTGGGGCCCCCAAATCACTAAATCCGCCCACCAACTTGGCAGGTATGTATTATGGGTAGGCTATGCATGTGTGCGTTTGGGTGTGTCGGCATATCTGCCACTCATATGAATGTTTTATGAATAGGTGCGCGTATATTGTCTTTTTGGGCTGTATGAAGAGCTGTCAGAATTAAAGTGCTAATGACCTCTGTTATAAAACAGAGATAGTACTGTGCAGAGCTGCCAACTCTCAGGCTTCCGCCCTGTGACACACGGTTATGCCTGTTTTCACACGCACTCACGCCACACATCCAATTTCTCACAAAAAAACAAAACAAAAAAAATTCTGATCTTGGGCCGAGACTTCGTTCTTTTCAGACTCCCCGACGGTATGGCGCTGATGAGTGCCTCTGAACCCGCACTGCTGTCCATATCTGGCTAAATATTTTAGAGCGCATCGCCTTATATTTCCATGGTGATGCATCATGCTTCTCCCATGACACAACAGACAAAATAGTGCTGAATGACAGATGTATCGGTTAAATTTTTTATTCAAAATATTCACAAACTTGTTAACTCTGTCATGAACTATCTGATATTCAGATTTTCAAATAGGCTATGTGTAAGTGAATGTGTGTTGATCTTTAATGCGCGATTAGGGATGGAACGATTACTGGTTTCACGATAAACCACGATAAAATGTACTGACGGTTAGTTTAAAATGTAATTATCATTAAAACCGCGTGTGATTTTCACGATTTTGAAAACTGGCGGTAAATCTTGTCCAGTCAGCGTCAGTCTGGTGCAGGCGCAGCATTGTTTTTTGAATGAGAAGAAATGGCAGAGGGCAGTGACAGCGCTCAGGGGATTGTTCAGCCTTCTAAAAGGACCAAATCTGAGGTGTGGTCATATTTTGGCTTTTACAAAAGTCCTGAGGGAAACTTAATCGAAGATGGTCACCCTCTCTGCAGAACATGCCAGAAGAAAGTTGCTTTAATAGGGGAAACACTTCAAATCTGAACGGAAGGCAAGAGGACTTTGACCTCAATAGCCTACCAAAACTAATTCTGGGAAAAAATAACATGAAGCTTAAGCCAAAGACGAACGAACAAGTTCAGACAAGACTAGGGTGACATTTAAGGGATAATAATCACCTGGCTTGACATTAATAACCGCCGTTCGCGGGTGTATTTCAGCTGTGGTTTCTATTGAGTTTATGAATGCAATGTCTAATAATCAAAGGCGTTCACATTAGCCAGAGTTTTGTTGAGAGCGCGCTCTCACTGAAATCTGCATTCAAAGCAGAGACGTACACAGGAGATTCATACGTCATAGAGTGGTTGGCTGTTTTTGTTCTTTTTCAGCAGCTTAAATAGTTTCAAACAAACACAACAGAACCATCAGCGCATCTGATATGACTGGCATAAAGTTGGCTTGGCGTTCGATATTCTCGAATTTAAGAATTCTTTTTACATACACACGAAAAATTTACATACATTGGTATACACGATTCTAACTTCAATAACATTTGAAGAGAATGACAAACAGTCATAAAACTGACTGTCAGGTATGATGTACACCTTTTGGATTTTTGATATTTAATAAAATGAACTGCCAAAATATGAAAATTTGGATATGCATTATTTCACGCGGATACTGTTTGGGCTCTTACACAAAATATGCTAGATTTAAATGAGTCATAGCTGATAAAACACTGATGAGAATATTGCTTGAGAAATATATTTACAGAGAAATTTATTAGAGATTATAAATTTAATTATAAATTATTAACTTGTTGAAATGTTTTAAGTGTGTGCATCTGTGATAATTTGGGTCACTATATTCGTGATGAGAAATTTCTATACCGTTTCATCCCTACTTGAGAATATATTTACAGAGATAATATTAGAGATTATATTTACACCAAATTATTATTATTTATGCATTATGCATTGCTATTGATGACAGCCTTTATAAGAAAGGAAATCCCACAGAATAGAATCATGCTTAAAAAGTGCATAGAGCTGCTTGATTTATTTGTTGTTTGTCGATTTTCAAATATAAAACTTGTTGAAATGTTTTAAGTGTGAGCATCTGTTCTTTTTGAACACTTTAATCTCATTTGAGCAAAACCATGATAATATTGATAACCGTGATAATTTAGGTCACTATTCGTAATGAGAAATTTCCATACCGTTGCCATGTTAGTTTGCCACTATTCAGAGAATCAGATCTGTCGGATTTACATCATGTAAATTCATCCAAGTCTCACGAATACATGAAAGTAGGTGACCGGTGAACTGGGAGAAGAATAGAGTAAACTGAAGTTGCTAAACAATTTAGGGAGGATCGAGCCCATCTAATCTTCCAATCAACAGGCAATGAATCTGTTTAACATAAAAGGCTGAACAGATTCATTGCCTGTCTGCATGAGGTAATCAGAGCTGATAACTGGAGTTCTTGAAGCTCCACCCCCTGAGCAGCAGCTCATTTACATTTAAAGGGACACACAAAAATTTTTGCTCCTCAAAAAGTGACAATTTTAACACGCTATAAAAAATTATCTGTGGGGTATTTTGAGCTAAAAATACTTGGAAATGCATGTAATTTAACCTGTCCTCGGCATGAAGTCACAATGTAAAACTGCCAAACAAAGTGTTTAAAAATGCAACAAATTAAAAAATACACTGTTACATTAAAAGGCAAAGATCTTTAAGATATCAAACAATACAAAAAGTAAATCTTGAATTATGTTTTCAATTTTTAAAAAATGGCTATCAAAGTTGTGTTGTGCTCTCAAAAAGCTTGTAAAAAGTCTGGTTTAATATGTTGTTTGCATATGGGGAATTCTTCTAATGCTGTTTCATGATATTATTTACATATGTATATTTGGCCCCAGCTGGACCTTTATCAACTCCATCATTATTTGTCATATCCATTAGTATTTGACACCGTCAGGTGAAGGTTTTTGTTAATTTTGAAAGAAATGTCTTATTCTTTTTTCAATGTATTGTGTAAAATGTTTAAAACATCAATAGAAATACTACATTATATTATGTCTTAATTTCAGAACATTGGTGTTTAATATTAAAAGGAGGGGGGAGAATTAAGGACTTTAGGAACTGGGTTGTTCAAACAGAAATAATAAGTTCAGTCATGAAACTCTATAAATCGCTGATTGGTTCTTTCAGTTCTACGACACCAACCAATCAGAGGTACTTCCTCATTTACGTGGCTTTATTTATACCTATCAGCACGCCACACAATATGAGAACTCCTATAATCCCACCTCCTCCCCAGTGCCACCTGTAGAGATCTGCTACAGGGAGTTATATCATTCAGCAGCAGCCTTTCCTTGTTGTTATATTGACTAAGCTGAACATAATGTATTTGCTCAGCAGCAGCAGCAGCAGCAGCAGCAGCAGCAGCGTAGCGGATCTCGTCCGCCAAAATCAAGCCTATGTACATTCCATGCTCTATGCTAATAAAATGCTGGTTGAATCTATTCACTCAGAGTTGTCATGATTGAATGTATTTTATGACTTAGCTCCTTTACTGATCACCAATATTACTTAACTGAAGACTTCACAGTTTTTGGATAGATTAAATTAAATTAGCATGCTTTTTAGTGTGTCTGACGGAGTTGACACAAATTAAATTATGAAGTGAATAAATATAGATTTTTAGAAAAAATATTTAGAAATAAGCCTGTTCCCATACATGGTTCATTATCTGAGACCTTTTCCTAAAGAAATATATATATATTTTTAAATGTAGTGTTAGTTTTTATATTTTAACATCTAAATGATGTTTTATAAACAAGGTTCGTGAGAAGCACGTTCAGATAATTGACACAGGTGGAGAGCACTCAGCTAATCAACAATAGAGGAATATATACACACAGCAGTTCTACCTCCGTTTGTTGACAGTTCTCAGCAACCCTTCCACCACCCCTTCGCCACACCTTTTAACTCTAAAACCACTTACATATACGGGGGGGTACTCTGGGTTCGGGCCTAATTCCGAGCTCGAAGCCCTCCACCCGGACAGCACGCCAAATACGCATTGAATTACTCTCTATAAATTATATGTAAGTGTGAACTCTTGAAACATGTTTTATCCCTTATCTCAAGAATCAGTGACACATACTCCAATACATCATCTACACTGGATAGTGTGTGGTCTCCTCCTCTTTGCTTGCTTGTTACTCCTAGGTTAGGATACCTCTCCAACACCCTTAAATAATTTTAGGAACTGAGAACTAGTCTTAACACTTAGGAACCTTTATGAATCACACTTATTCTTAAGTCTTGTGGCACCTGTTTGTTTGTTTTTTTCTTCTGAAAAATACATTGTGCTACAAAGAGTAGAATTGTTTTTAATTTTATTTGTTGATATGAACAATGATATCTATGATTTCATATTTTAAACATTGTTGTGTAATGCTGAAAAAAATGTATGTTAAAAAACTTGCATTCTATTCTTGGATGAAATTGTTTTGGTGATCTTAGTCTTTCTGAAGGTGTGTTGTTTTCACATGGAATTTGATATAGAATGTTGATAAGAAAAAAGCTGACAGAATAAAGACCGGTCAGACTCGTCTTGTTGGACGTTTCTATTCAGTGCCACTCATGTGTACTTTGGGCACTTTCGTCATAACGTGTTATTTCAAGAATTATTGAAGAGTAAGGCAAAGTTCACATTCAAATGAGCTTTATTGTCATTCTGCTATTGGTTTTGTGGAGACATACAAAGGAACGAAATGTCACAGGACCACAGTGCTACATACAAACGTGGTGTAACTTTTGTTTTAAAAAGTGGGTGGGACAGGATAGTACATCAATTTCAATAGTACATTGAGTTTCATGTATCGACATAAATCTCATATTTAATGTGATAGATTCCATACATTCACAGCAATTATACTTTACACAGGTCCCTAAGCTACATTATTACTTCAGGTTGAATTATTTTGATTGGTTAGGAAATACATAACATTTTCACAAAGAAACTGACTAATGGAGGGAAGCATATCACCATTTATTATCCATGACCTCGGAGGGTCACTTTGTGCTATAAGCCAGAATCCTTGTGACATGTGGATAATCAATAGACAGCTTATTCTGTCTATCAGTCAAAAATATCTTTGTTTTTGTTCAAAAGAAAAAAATCGTATTTGGAACGACTATTCCCATACATGGACTATCCAATTGCGTCCAGAGTCATTTGAACTATGACCGTTGATAACACCTTTTATGCAGTAGAAAATACAGAGCAGACTCCCCAGACTAATGTTCAATCTTAAAAGATTGAGCTTGGTCTGATAGTCAGACAAGGTTTATACTGTATTTCCTGTTTTAGCTTAGTGAACATGGGCACCATTTTAAAAATGACACCATCTATCTTTTTCCATCCAACCCAATTAATGATTGTAGAAAGCACAAACCTGTAGAAGAGCTTTCATTTTTGCTAATTTAAGCAAATGTTTTGTGCAAATGTGTGTTTTGGTTTTATCCTTCCTTTTCATTGTATGTATTGATTTTGTTTTTAATTATTGTTCTTATATGGTGAAACAAGAGTTAACTTTAAATAAATGGTATGTTCCAATTAAGAGTCAGAAAGATGTTTATATAAAATGGCTGTCATTAGTAGCAAAGGATTAGAGGACAGATTGTGGTTCTAGGTGAAGTTATTAAACGCAAATTCGTGAGCAAATTCGTGAGGAGTACGCCCATCTAATCTTCCAATTAACCTTTTGGAGACCACACTGTCAAAGCCGGTTGCAAATAAAGGTGAGAAAATGGATATAAATGCAGCAGTATAAAGGTTTAATAACACCATAGAAACAAAACACTCTTGATTTATAAACATGAACAAAACATCTGGGTATAGTGCAATGATAATGGACAACCGAACTGAACAAAACACAGGGCTTAAATAAACAGAGAAATGAACTCAATGAAAAACCATCGAAACAAATTGAAAGCAAGGAAACAGAAATCAAGCATTCTGCAGGCCATGTAGTCAAGCTCCGCTATCAGCTGATGGAAAAAATTTGAACCCCGCCCATAACAGCTGATCCAATTCCTATGCACTCAACTTTCAAACAGGGCACCTTACTTAAGCACAGCTTAAATTAAGTCTGCTTTACAACCTACTTCCTCCCCAGCTCCTCCTTAAAGTTGTGTTTAACTTAAAGGGGGGGGGGGGGGCACTCAGTTTCAGTCAGTCTCATGTCAATCTTGAGTACCTATAGAGTAGCATTGCATCCTGCATATCTCCGAAAAGTCTTTATTTTTATTATAATTATAAAAGGAAGATGCGCTGTTCCGGGTCTTACCGAAAAAAGCCGTGCGGCTGGGGGCGTATCGTGTGGGCGGAGCTAAAGAATGTCGAGCGCGCGCCGCTGTTACTGTGTTGAGTGCGTCTGAAAGCTGCGTCATCCCTAAAAGCGTGAAAAAAACTTTATTCAACATAAAAAATGGCTTTTAATCAGACACAGCCATACATCTATGATCCGGAATCAGACCCAGAGGCTGAAGTTGAACAGGAGCAGCAGCAAAAACGGCTAGAGCAGGACATCTCTATGTGGTATAAGTTACACTAACTATATAATATGCTTAGCGGCTTGTGTTATTTACACATTTATACTTTAATTATATCTTGTGTGTGTGTGTGTGTGTGTGTGTGTGTGTGTGTGTGTGTGTGTGTGTGTGTGTGTGTGTGTGTGTGTGTGTGTGTGTGTGTGTGTGTGTGTGTGTGTGTTTACGCGTGGATTGTGTTGACATGATTTGTAGTAATTGGACTGGTTTTGCGCGTCAGGCTAGTGTTTACATAGAAAGACATGGAATAGTAGCGCATTTGAATGAAGAAGCGCGCTTATTTAGTTCAACATATTTCCCCACTCTTTGTGTATTGTTGTTTGGAGTGCTTTTACAATACACAAACATACACATATAGTGGCCAGCTAAACAAATGTACACACTATACATCGCATGCTCCATTGATCAATACGTGATCATGTTTGGGCTACTTGATGGGCATAGGCAAAAACAGACATTTGAAACAGTCTTACTCACTGCCTGCGGTTCCAACGTTGGGACCTTTATCGTTGGGACCGCTCCATCCTTCAGTATTAGGCGATCTGAAAATCCGGCGTCGAACTGGGCCTTGTTAATAAAACAATCGGCACCGAAATGCAGGGAACAGACATAAATATTTGCGCAACTCAGTTGCTGATCCGGAAAAGCAAATTCCATCCACTTTTGCCTTAACACGGGGTTATTTGGCTACGAGCCAGCGCTTTGATGGGCGTAGCCTATTGCTTTCACGCGCTCTCTCTCTCTCTCTCTCTCTCTCGCGCGAGCTCTTCCAGTAGAATTGTCCGTACGGCCCATACAAGGAAATTCCGCCCTGTTGACGTCAAGCGGACCCATGATCGAAAAAAACTTTCCGAAACTTATGACTAACAGGAAGTACTAATTTTGGCAAAGAAATACTCCCATCAAACGTCCACCTTAGCTTTTGAAACTGTGTCCATGTTTAGCATGGGAATCCAAGTCTTTAACAGTGCAAAAAGATCAGTATGCATGAAACAGCATTTCACCCCCCCTTTAACCACTGTTCTCAATGGGGGGATTTGCACTGTTCTCACAGTTTTAAAAAATGGAAGGTTGTTCCCAGTAGCTGCTGGTGTTCCCAGTCTTACCTTTTCATGGAGCTCATGATAAGGAAGTGGAATTTAGAACAGAGCCATATCGAAAAATTTTACTTTTGCGAAATATGCCAATAATAAGTTAGAGGTGGTCCTGACTGAACTAAAACACATGACAAACCCAAAACAGAAAAGAAACACAGATTACCAGTAACACGCACCCCCATATCTTTTATGGACTCCTCGGAGTGTATGTGCAGTATATGTGCTGTTTTGAAGACACTTGGAGCTTTAGATTTAAGTTTAAGATTTGCTATTAAATAAATAAACAAGTTACAGCTGAAGTGTGGTAAAATGGGGAAAAAACTTAAATCATTAAAATAAAGTAATAAATAATGAATACGTTAGATGTGTGAATCTTCACAATTTGATTAGATTACGATTCAGAGGGTAATGACTCGATTATAAAACAAGTCATCTCTTCATATTTTCCTCCACTTATTTCATTAATAATATTTACTGTATTAATAATCACAATATAGTTATTTTTGTTATTTTATCTGTTATTAAAAATAAGAACAATGATGAAAATAAAAAACAAAAGTTAAAGTAATAGTGCTATATTTTAAAATTTTACATCTATTTAAAACAGAAGTAATTGAGGTAAGATAATAAAGAAATTGAATAATCAAATATAAAAAATAATCACTGCGTAGTCTTTAGTGTATTCATTAAAAATAAACTGATTATTATTAAAGCTACAAACATTGTTTGATAAACAAGAATTAAATTAATGACAGCAGGTTCATAAAGTAAGTCTAAAGAAGTTATGTTTCGACTCTGACATGCACTAAACCACAAAAAAAATTATTGTAGTGGAGATTCAAGGAGTGGTGTATAATTGGACAATTTAATTACAGCTCAGGGACAAATTTCAGTACAATTCAAACAATATTTCAGTTTTTTTAGACATAACCTGAATTTCTCTTTTAATAACAGTTATTAAAGGGAAAGATCACCCAAAAATGAAAATTAGCCCATAATTTACACACCCTCAAGTCATCCTTGGTGTATAGGACATTCTTCTTTCAGACGAATAAAATCAGAGTTATATTACAAAAGTCCAAGGTGTTAATAAAGGCTGTCTGAAGCGAATCGACGTGTTTGTGTAAGAAAAATATCCATATTCAAAACTTTATCAAGTAAACTTTCGGCCGACGGCCTTCTGTGGAAAAGTGCTGAATGTTGAAAGTGAAACTCAAGATGCGTATGTGACGTCATGACGAGCGTACCTGGTCGCGTTAGTCTTTCGATCGGCAGGGGAACTTTCAACACTTTTTCCATATATTGAACAGGGATGGCGGTCAGCCGAAAGTTTACTTGATAAAGTTTTAAATATGGATATTTTTCGTACACACAAACGCGTCGATTCGCTTCAGAAGGCCTTTATTAACACCCCAGAGCCGCGTGGAGCACGTTATTTGATGGGCAGATGCACTTTTTATGGACTTCAAAAACAGAGCAACTATAAATCCAATTCTAATGATTGGATTAGCCTGGACTTTTGTAATATAACTCAGATTTTATTCGTCTGAAAGAAGAATGTCATATACACCAAGGATGACTTGAGGGTGAGTAAATGATGGGCTGATTTTAATTTTTGGGTGAACTATCCCTTTAAAGGGTTAGTTCACCCAAAAATGAAAATTCTGTCATTAATTACTTACCCTCATGTCGTTCGACACCAGTCAGACCTCCGTTCATCTTCGGAACAGAAATTAAGATATTTTAGTTGAAATCTGATGGCTCTGAAAGTCCTCCATTGGACAATAGTTTTTGTGCGCAAAAAAACCCTAAATAACGACTTACATAGTAATGACGATTTCAAAACAAAGCATCATGAAGCTTCGAAGCGTTATGAATCACTGAGTCGATTCAGCGGTTTGAATCGCCAAATTTCAGCAGTTTGGCGGTTTGACACGCGATCCGAATCATCATTCGGCTCAGTGATTCATAACGCTTCGAAGCTTCATGATGCTTTGTTTTGAAATCGTCATCACATATGTAAGTCGTTATTTAGGGTTTTTTTGCGCACACAAACTATTGTCGCCGATTCATAAAGTTATTTTAGAACCACTGTAGTGAGATGGACTTTGTAACGACGTCTTTAGTACCTTTTAAGGGTCTTGAGAGTGAACAGTGCCATTGAGCCAATGGAGGCCTTTCAGAGCCATCAGATTTCAACTAAAATATCTTAATTTCTGTTCCGAAGATGAACGGAGGTCTGACGGGTGTCGAACGACATAAGGGTAAGTAATTAATGACAGAATTTTCATTTTTGGGTGAACTAACCCTTTAAACAAAAAAAAATGTCAAGGTAATTTAAATTCAGTAAGGGCAAATAAAAGAGAGTAAAATGTCAATCTCATTTTGAATGACGATAGGGCCAGGATGAATGTTCTCTTTGCTGTAGTGACATGCAGTCATTTGCCACACATCTAGAATATAAACACCAACATCCTGAAAAGCCCAGCGCAGAATTCTGTCCAACTGTAGAGAATACCAGTCACTGCCAAAAATATCCTATTATAGAGACAGAAAAACACAATATCATTCATAAACTTGCATCACAGAGTGGCTTCATTGTATTCGAACACTTGGTACTATAGACCTTTATCACAGTGTTGTCACATCCAGTTCCAATTAGTAGCGTAATTGATTTTCCACCTGCATTATTGTCAATGGAAAATTAAACTAATTTTAATTAGTTAATTTAAACTTCACAATAAACATCAATATTTCAAATTGTTTATTTAGCTTTACACAATACCCTACCATGTGTGCGTTCTTGTCAGGACGGGTACAAATGAAAAGGAGCGAGGACTCAGTTGCAGAAAAAATTAAGACTTATTAAATGAACAAAACCCAAAAACAAATACCCGCGAGAGGGAATATCAAACATAACAAAGATAACACACCAGGGTCAGGAACAAAATTTTTTTGGCGATTCGCATCGATTTCGAGCATTAGAAAGGTGGGGGGGGGGGCTTTGGGTGCTCGAGCCCCTGCCATTTTTCAAAATGAATCAGACAAATATCAATGATATTATCGTGGTCAATAAAACTAAATAAATGTGATTATTATAACATGACAATGTATACAATAGTAACGAACGGCTCAAAAGTCGGACAATTTCTGTTGAGGCGTTGCCATAACGCGTTGCTATGGGTTGCGTTGCGTGCGGTTTTTTTGACTGCTGATTTTCCACTGTTCGGAAACGGCTCTCGAGCCAAATATGGTCCTTTCATAGAGTGTGTGGCCTCGCGGGAAAAAAGTAAACCAATATATATTTTTTTCATCCATAATCAGAGCTAATGTGTTGATTTAATTACAAATCTATATATTAGCTATATATTTTAGAGTATTACACAATTCACCAATGCCCGTTTGTCATGTATATACACCAACCAATCGTGATCTGGCAAAGCAAGTTCAAATTCCATTGGGCGATGTGAAGTGGAGTGGTAATTTTCTGTTCTTATTCATAAATCGGTTGAAAATTACATGGACAGACGAACTAACGTTTGTGGAACAATTTCCTGCGGTTTGTCTCATTTTATAAATTGCATCACTGACAAAATGGATTTTAACTGACAACAAACAAATCCCTGCAATCCCTGCAAATCCCTGGTTTTTCAGCATCATTACGCCACTCTTCAGTGTCACATGATCATTCAGAAATCATTCTAATATGAGGATTTAATGTCAATGATGGAAACTGTGATACTCTTTTCAAGATTCTTTGATCAATAAAAAGTTAAAAAGAACAATTTCACAATATTAGGCTACTGTTTTTTCTCTATTTTTGATTAAATAAATGCAGACTTGATGAGCATATGGATATATATATATATATATATATATATATATATATATATATATATATATATATATATATATATATATATATATATATATATATATATATATATATATATATATATATATATATATATATATATATATATATATATAATGTGTATTAGATTAGATTCAACTTTATTGTCATTACACAAGTACAGGTACAAGGCAACGAAATGCAGTAAGAGGCTGGTTTGCCCGAACAGGGTATATATATATAGGGTTACTGGTAGGGTTAGGGTTAGAATAAGTTGACATGTAGTTGCAAAGTTACTTATAGTCAGTGTAATGTCTGTTGGAGGACCATCACAATAAAGAGTTAGCAGATATTAAGCAGACGGTCTACTAATACTCTAGTGAGAGTTAGTTGACATGTAGTTGCAAAGTTACTTATAGACAACAGAATGTTCAAAAGGGAATATATATAAAAAGGGATATATATATTTTTTTTTACATTTGAGCCCCTGCCCCTGACGAACTCTCTGCACGGCCCTGCCGCCACCTACTGTGAACTTGATCCAGAGACTCGAACCACTAGCCCCAACCTTACCCACTATATTAAAACATTAGGTAACACTTTATTTTGATGGTCCCTTTTGAACATTCTGTTGTCTATAAGTAACTTTGCAACTACATGTCAACTAACTCTCACTAGAGTATTAGTAGACCGTCTGCTTAATATCTGCTAACTCTTTATTGTGATGGTCCTCCAACAGACATTACACTGACTATAAGTAACTTTGCAACTACATGTCAACTTATTCTAACCCTAACCCTACCAGTCTACTAATACATTACTAATATTCTATTGAGAGTTAGTAGACATGTAGGTGCAATGCTACTTATAGTCAACAGAATGTTCAAAAGGGACCATTAAAATAAAGTGTAACCAAACATTATGCTACAGCCAGCGCCTGTAGTTCAGCTCCTCTGGCTCAAAAAACAAACAAAACAAAAAAAACCTTTCAAATCCTATTAATTAAACCTGTATCTTCCAAATTTTTAAATAAAGCTTCTCTATTATAATTTCCCTGTTCTGGTTTTAATATGTTTCTCAAAGTTATATCAATCTCTTCAAATAATTTGTCTCTATCCTCTTTATATCCTTCACAATACATGATAACATGTTCTACTGTTTCATTTTCTCCACACCATTCACAGAGTCCTGTCGGATGTTTGTACATTAATTTCAATGTTATATTAAGTCCTGTATGTCCTATTCTAAGTCTTGATAAAATGTTTTCCTCTCTTCTACTTCCACCTAAGTACCTCTTTTTCCTCACGTTTGGCTGTATTGCATACATGTGTGTACCCTTACTTCCTGTTTCCCACATTTGTTGCCATCTTTGATTTATTTGCTTTTTATTTATAGCTTTAATTTAATCTCTACTATGTGTTATTTCCATTCCAATTATATCCTCCTGCAAAGCTTGTTTCGCCATTTTATCTGCTGCCTCATTCCCTTTTACCCCGACATGAGCTGGTACCCACATGAATATTACCCTCACTCTTACCTGCTGTAACATATATAATTCTTGCAATATCTCCACTACTAAATCCTGTCTAGACTCTGACTGTTGTGCTTCAATGCACATAAGAACAGAACTGGAGTCTGAACATATTACCACATCCTTTAATCCTGCCTCATTTATCCACCTCAATGCCATCATTATTGCAATTAACTCTCCTGGAAAAAATGATAATTTATTTGATATCCTTATTTTTCTGGACATGATTTGGAACAACAAACGCTACACCTACATGTTCATTAACTGGATTTTTTGATGCATCTGTATATACTTGTATTTTATGCCCATCATTTAACCATAAGTATTCCCTTACCTGGAATTCCTCTATTTCACTCTGACCTTCTTTCTGCCTGTTTTCCAACATCCTTAAATCAACTGATGGCTCTGGCAAAATCCACAAAGGGACAGCTGGTAACACCACTCTTGGAGTAATTCTTAACTCTTTAGTATCCAACTCTTTTATTAAATCAATCACCCATCCAAAACTATAACACTTCCTTTTTCCATACTCCCAACACTGCCCTAATACCCTTAAAGTAGGATGAGATTTGTCCTGTCCCATAAGAGTCACCCAATATACTGCATTTAACTGTTGTCTTCTTAATTTGAGAGGCATATCTCCTACTTCTACCTGCAACGCTGAAACAGGTGAAGAAGGGTATGCTCCACAACAAATCCTCAATGCCTTTGCTTGAATTCGCTCTAGTTTGTCCAAGTGAGTCTTTGCCGCTGATCCATATACTATTATACTGGTAAAAACCAGTCTTTGTTGATGGTTTTGTACCCTTTGTGGTGATGCTGATCCGTCTTGACTCAAAAAGAATGAGCTGTTCCAGTTGCATGCCTTTAAATTATATTTATTGTTTAAAAAGGTAAATAAACAAAACAAACATAAGTCCTATAAGCGTGTTACTCCAACACATGCTTCCAACGTTCCTTCACACTCAATCTCGTGTTCAATGACTGTTGCGCTGGTCTCAGCACCACCTGCTGGACTGGATCCCATCTCACCCATCTCATGATATTCAACACTCTTTTACACTTATCTTCCATCTTCTCAATATGTCCTTTCCATGTGAGTCTGCTGTCTAACCAGATTCCAAGAAACCTTATTTTGGATAACGGTTCTAGATTATACAACTTTAATTTCATTTCATCATCAATTCGTTTATTAGTGAAAAAGATTACCTGAGTTTTTCCACTGAGAATTTAAACCCCCACTTAAATGACCATTCCTCAACTTCTTTTAAAGCATTTTGCATCCTCCGTACAGCATACTTTACATTCCCCTAATGTTATATTAAGTCCTGTATGTCCTATTCTAAGTCTTGATCAAATGTTTTCCTCTCTTCTACTTCCACCTAAGTACCTCTTTTTCCCCACTTTTGGCTGTATTGCATACATGTGTGTACCCTTACTTCCTGTTTCCCACATTTGTTGCCATCTTTGATTTATTTGCTTTTTAATTATAGATTTAATTTAATCTCTACTATGTGTTATTTCCATTCCAATTATATCCTCCTGGAAAGCTTGTTTCGCCATTTTATCTGCTGCCTCATTCCCTTTTACCCCGACATGAGCTGGTACCCACATGAATATTACCCTCACTCTTACCTGCTGTAACATATATAATTCTTGCAATATCTCCACTACTAAATCCTGTCTAGACTCTGACTGTTGTGCTTCAATGCACATAAGAACAGAACTGGAGTCTGAACATATTACCACATCCTTTAATCCTGCCTCATTTATCCACCTCAATGCCATCATTATTGCAATTAACTCTCCTGGAAAAAATGATAATTTATTTGATATCCTTATTTTTTCTGGATATCTGCAGATTTGGAACAACAAACGCTACACCTACATGTTCACTAACTGGATTTTTTGATGCATCTGTATATAATTGTATTTTATGCCTATCATTTAACCATAAGTATTCCCTTACCTGGAATTCCTCTATTTCACTCTGACCTTCTTTCTGCCTGTTTTCCAACATCCTTAAATCAACTGATGGCTCTGGCAAAATCCACAAAGGGACAGCTGGTAACACCACTCTTGGAGTAATTGTTAACTCTTTAGTATCCAACTCTTTTATTAAATCAATCACCCATCCAAAACTATTACACTTCCTTTTTCCATACTCCCAACACTGCTCTAATACCCTTAAAGTAGGATGAGATTTGTCCTGTCCCATAAGAGTCACCCAATATACTGCATTTAACTGTTGTCTTCTTAATTTGAGAGGCATATCTCCTACTTCTACCTGCAACGCTGAAACAGGTGAAGAAGGGTATGCTCCACAACAAATCCTCAATGCCTTTGCTTGAATTCGCTCTAGTTTGTCCAAGTGAGTCTTTGCCGCTGATCCATATACTATTATACTGGTAAAAACCAGTCTTTGTTGATGGTTTTGTACCCTTTGTGGTGATGCTGATCCGTCTTGACTCAAAAAGAATGAGCTGTTCCAGTTGCATGCCTTTAAATTATATTTATTGTTTAAAAAGGTAAATAAACAAAACAAACATAAGTCCTATAAGCGTGTTACTCCAACACATGCTTCCAACGTTCCTTCACACTCAATCTCGTGTTCAATGACTGTTGCGCTGGTCTCAGCACCACCTGCTGGACTGGATCCCATCTCACCCATCTCATGATATTCAACACTCTTTTACACTTATCTTCTATCTTCTCAATATGTCCTTTCCATGTGAGTCTGCTGTCTAACCAGATTCCAAGAAACCTTATTTTGGATACCGGTTCTAGATTATACAACTTTAATTTCATTTCATCATCAATTCTTTTATTAGTGAAAAAGATTATCTGAGTTTTTCCACTGAGAATTTAAACCCCCACTTAAATGACCATTCCTCAACTTCTTTTAAAGCATTTTGCATCCTCCGTACAGCATACTTTACATTCCCCCCTCTGAACCACAGAGCTCCATCATCTGCAAACAATGATCTGCAAATACTTTTATCCACCCTCTCAAATACATTATCATGATTATAAAATGCAATGGACTAATGACACTCCCCTGAGGAGTGCCATTCTCTGTCATACCTTTTGATGATATACACTCTTCCACTCTTAGCTTAATTGATCTATCTTCCAGAAATTCTTTGATCCAATTACACATTCTCCCTCCTACCCCCATACTTTCCAATTTCAGTAGCAACCCTTCTCTCCATACCATATCGTAAGCCTTTTCAATGTCAAAAAACACTGCTATCACAATCTCTTTATTAATCAACACCTTTCTAAAATCTGACTCCAAGTAAACTACTGGGTCCATCGTTCCTCGCCCGCCCGTAAATTCACTCTGATTTAGAGATCACTTCTTCTCTTTTTCCAGATAATACATTAACCTGTCGGTAATAATTTTTTCCATTATTTTACATACATGGGAAGTAAGTGCTATTGGTCTATTATTTGTTGGAATACTGTGATCCTTCCCTGGCTTCCTAATGGGAATAACTATTGCCTCTTTCCAGCTCTTAGGTAACACTCCTTCAATCCATATCCTGTTTACAAACTCCAATATTACACACAATGCCTTTTCAGTTAAATGTTTTATCACACTATAACTTACTCCATCTTGCCCGGTAGCAGATTCTTTCACTCTTTTTAAAGGGTATCTAAACCCCAGCTCAGAGCTTAAATCCACCCACTGGCAATTTTTGAAAAATGCTGGAAAAGTGAGCAGAGCCCAGCGGAGACAGAGGGGACGAACCAAGGGCGGGGCTGAGTGGAGGGTGTGCACCTGAGACCCGCAGTGACGGATTGACTGACAGCTGTCTGACTCACGAGTCGCAAAGATGGAGAATGACTGGAGTGATGCCAGCTTTGCAACTGAGCGGTCATTCTCCCCCACCTTCACCTGAAGTGGAGGAGGGTGAATTGTCTGTAGACACAGACCCGGAGCCTTATCAATGCGAGCCGCTGGCTCAAACTGCGTTAACTCCCGATGCCGACTATGCCAGTGAAGCAGCAGCGCAAGAGAACTGACCTAATCTATGAACAGTCAAATCCTTACACTGAATGCCACTAAAAATAGATCAGATATCTGATATACATACAATGTATTTTCATTCAAATTAACTGAATCAATAAGCAGCGTAGGACCAATAAGTTCAGACCTAAATGCCTATTATACACGGATTTCCTCGAATAAGTTTTACTCTGTTCGCCACCACGTTACGGTATTGTTGTCTGTTACCGTGGCAACCACTTGCGTGTCAGGGTTTGAAAGTGCGTCTCATGTATGAAAATTATCTGTACACATGACGGGCGGCAATAATATCGTAAGAAAGGCCTGACGTGTACTGACGACTGCATTATTTAACCGTATTTTCTTCATTACAATGTTAAGGCAAGTGTCAAGTCAGTTTCATTCATAATTTTTCTACTTCATGTAACATGACAGTTCATACTGGAGTGAAGCCGTTCTCATCATGTGATTGGGGTAAACATTTCTGAGGGCGTGGTGAGCTCGTGCCAGGAGCGTGGATAGTGAGCCGTTGGAAGTGCAATCCTACGTCACGATGTACCACAATGTCCAAAAGGAAAATTCAACTGCAGTAGCCACCGTTCAACCTTAAGAGGTCAGAACTTTGGCGGTTTTACACCATATTTTATAGAATTAAAACACTTTACACTCAAATGTTAAAACATTTACTCGAATCAATGAACAGCATTAATAAAGCCCCAGTATTACAGATCATTAACTAAAAAAAGTTGGTCTAGGGTTTAGTTACCCTTTAATGCTCTCTTCAATTCAGCCATTTAAAATGGAACATCTAACACACTGTCCAACACTTCCCTCCTGTCTTTCACTGTCGGATTTCTTTTTAACATCTCTTCTCTTATTCTCTTCCTCTCTTCACACAAGTTTCTGGAAGAGTTAACCTTAATAAACTCATCTCAAAACATTATTGCCTTCTCTTCATCTGTTACTGCTAACTCCTTTCCCATTTTGAGCACTGGTAACTCTAATTATTTTCTTATACCTCTCATTTTTTTAATCATATTCCATATCTCTTCTTCTGGAGTACTTCACCCTATCTCCAAAACCCCCTTTTTGTCTTTCTTACCTCTCTCCTTACCACTGCTTGAGCCATTTTATATTTAATAAAATTTTGAAAATTGTGAGTTCTCTTCAATTTCCTAAACACTTTCCTTTTATTTCATATGGCTTCATTGCAATCTTCATTCCACCACGGAACCATTTTCGACTTACTAATTCCTTTACCCTTTGGTATATATTTCTCTGCTGCCCCCTTAATTATTGCAATTATCCTATAATTTAAAGCATCAATACTATTTCCTTCAAATCTGTCCATCATACTCAATTCCTCCTCACTTTCTCTCATAAATTCTGCCCAGTTAGCCTTTTTATATATCCATCTGCCTGTAGCTCCCTCCTTTTGATTCTCTTCTTCCACTCCCCATAACAGTGATTATTAACGGGTAATGATCGCTACCCATTGTCCAATTCTTTAAAATCTCCCATTCCGTTATTCCTCCTAACCAGTGGCGGCTACTGGTCTGTCAGAGAGGGGAAGCTCATTTTCGGCCTACATCATAAAATTGTCTATTTATTTAAAAGTAAATTCTGCCCTACGTTCCTTTTCAAGAAAATGGTCTGTGACCCTGTCGTACCAACTAGGAGTCTTTTCAAGTGACTTGACCAGTGTCCTCTCAATGGCCAGCAGAGCTAGGCTGCTTAAACGGCCTTGGCCCATTGTGTTTCGGGTGTAGGACTTGAGTCGCTTTAAACAGGAGAAGCTCCTTTCTACACCTGCAGATGTAGCTCCAATTGTTGCCACTAATGAGAACAGTTTGTAAAGCTGAGGCATTGCACTGTCCAACTCCATGTCTTTAAGGAACACCAAGTAATCACACAGCTTTCCCCTGTTACCCTGCAAGTCCTGATCTGCGCAGTTTCACCCACGACGCTAGCCTAGCCTACTAACGTTATATGAATGAATGAAGGAATGAAGGAATGAATGAATGAACGATCTAAAAAAAAAATATTAAACTGTTAAAAAAAAAAAAAAAAAAATTAATATGTAAAACTGAAACAAGGAATGTGGTGTATAATTGTGTGAAATGTATGATGAAAATCAAGCAATTTCGCCAAGCAAATATCAAAGAAATAGGTTGCAGCAGTTTTAATTTCGACTGAACTTGAGAAATCCGCGATGGGACTGAGCGCGAATAGCTTCAGTGATTCCTTATAGTACAGAATCGCTGTCAGTCAAAAGGAGATGCAGTCTTTCGACAGACCCTCCAATCATCACGCAGAAGCTCGGAGTCCGGGCCAGCCCACTCCCCATTCACCCCCAGAGACGCTGAGCGTCCGTGGGCGGGACATAATCGCAGCGTTTATCCAATGACCGTCTAGTTTCGAAGCGCTGAAAAAAAACGTTCAAAGCAGCCCCATTGAAGTCAATGGACGCTGGGCTTCAATAGGGAAATGCACTGTGACGCTGCTGGAATGTATGAGAAGGAAATCGAGTCAGCCGACCTGCTATATGTAACTGATTCTGAACGAACTCGTCTTTGAGATGAACGTTTTCTAACACATTTTTAGTCAATAAAATGTTAATACAATAGTACATATTTGACCATTAATTTTGTGACATTATAAGGGAAGCCGAGCTTCCCTTGCAGTCTTAAAGAAATCGCCACTGCTCCTAACCCTCCTGATACCAATGTTAAATCTAATGCAGACTCTCACCCAGAAGAGACATTTATCCTCATTCCACTCCCATCATTAAGACAAACTAATTTTCTCGCATCAATTAACTCTTCTACTACCTGCCCATTTATGTCCACTACTTTCCCACCCCACAGTGTATTATGCGCATTAAAGTCTCCACACCAGATAACTTTCTCATCATCTTCTCCTTCAATTTTTTCCAATTCATTCAATCCTAATCTCTTGCATGGGTTATACAAATTTATTATCACAAACTTCTTCCCTTGATCCCATACTTCAACTACTACATACTCACTTGTTTTCCCTATACCTACTTTCCTATATGGAATACCTACTCTAATAAAAGTCACACATCCCCCTCCATTACCTTCTTCTCTGTCCCTTCTCGCTGCAGAATATCCTTTTAGTACAAAATCAAGTCCAAGTTTAAGCCAAGATTCCTGGATACAAATCACATCCGGTTTCTCTTTCATTTGATTAAAATATCCTTTGAACTCCAAACCATCTGCCAACAGGCTCCTTGCATTCCACTGCAGGATTAATATCATCCAGATTGTTGACCAACCCATATTTCCTGACTTTGCTGAGACTCCAAAGTTAGACCATCTCTAACTTTCTCCCATGTGAGTCCTTTTACACCAAGAAATCTTTCAGCTGCCTTTACAATTATTTGAATCTTCTCTGTTCTCTTCTCTGTTTGAGCTGTGCAATTACTAATGTCTGCCATAAACAACACAAAACTCTTCTTGCTTACCACTAACACATCTTCCCTTATCATCCCCTCTTCCACCCTTATTTGATCTCTCGGCTTACTTACGTTCTGCCCCTCTTTATTGCCATCTTCTAACTTCTCCTTGCTCTTTCACTCCACTAGTTTCACTGTTTCAGCATATGTCAGATTATTTTTATTCTTCTCATTCTGAACTTCTACTGCTTTCTTCCTTACTGCACAGCCCCCATATGCAACATTGTGCGCACCCTCACAGTTGTAGCACTTTACCTCAGCACCTTCCTCACATCTCCCATAATCATGTTTGCCTCCACATCTCGCATATCTCTTTTTTGCCTTACACACTTTTGCAATATGTCCATACATTTTGCAATTATAGCATCTCAATGGCGCCTTCACATAAGCTCTTACTGGGAAACATATATCCAATTCTAACCCTCTCTGGTAGCATTTCCTCTTCAAACTGTAACATCACTGATAAACTATCCACTCTACTTCCATCTTTGTTTGTCTTCAATCGTCTGACTTCTCCTACTTTCCCTCCCTCAATGTTTTTCTCTTACGGAACTCCAGAAATTACTCCACTTACCCACGTCTTTTCACCTACTGGTTTGCAACTCACTACCTCTTGTTTACACATCTTTTTGATTCTCATTATTTTTACCCGTTGCTCCTCACTAACACATTTCACCAACAATGCTCCATCCTGCAATACCTTTGCACTTTTTATCTCACCTATCAACCTTTTAAACTCCATCTTCAAAGCTATGGCACTCACCCCTCTCATTCCATGGCCTTCTTTAAACCTAACTATTAACTTAAACTCATCCCTTCTCCTTTCTATCCACTCTTCTTCCCCACTTTCCCCATTAATACTTGCTGTCCCTTCTTTATTTTTATTTTTCCTTTTCATTGTCCCTACCATTGTGAATGCGCTCCTCTCGTCTAAATTTTCCCCACCTACCTCCATCCCATCTCCTTCTCCTTCCTCTGAATCCTCTATGCATTCCTTTGTCTCTGGATCAGTCACATTCTTTTTTAGTCGAGATCTAGTCCTCTCTCTCTCTCTCTCTCTCTCTCTCTCTCTCTCTCAAATTAATCAATAATCAGATAACAAGAGGGGTGGGGTCAAGACTGAGGACAGGAACGCACATGACAGAACTAAACCAAAACACCACGTGCTAAACAAGACAAGACAGACATGCAACAATTCTTCCATTTTAATGTCCAACATTGTGTAAGTGAGCCAATTGTCAGCACTGACTATGTTGCTACAGTCAAGAGATAAATGAGAATTTGCACACTGCTCAAGTTACTGCTGGAGGAATAATCGGAATACACTACAATATATCCTTTACAAGCTGTGCGTGTGTTCACCGCTGCAACACACACACTCACAAAAGAGCTGAGGCGTTGTTTCAAATGCCTCGTGTATCCTGTGCCTCGTGTAGAAGCTCTCTCTTCGGCGAGGATCTTCACATCCTTTGCACCGTGTGCTTAGGCCGTGAAGCTGCACTCTCTAAGGGCAGCTGCACGAAGTGCGACAAAATGCTGCTGTCGACCCTTCAGGCTCGACTCACCAGCTTCAATGAAGACGCGTTCCCTCCTCTCTCCATCTTCTCTCGCTCGGGCCATGCAGGAAGAAGCGCCGCGGACAGAGAACGCCAGAGCAGACGAGCGAGCCCACGCCGGAGCACTTCCCGCATGTTTCGCTCTCAGAACCCCCTTCGCCGGTCTTGTTCACCCAGGATGACCAACGGCCCTCTCAGTTAGCGGCCGGTCCTATTTCCTTTGGCGGACCAGAAGCGGGGGAGGACGAGGATGACGCTCGCAGCATCTCGAAAGTGAGGAATGGTCGGGCTCCATAGCTGACCCCGCACCTTCTGTTCAAGACAGCACCGGTGGCGTCAGAGCCGACCTCGAGGCTGAGCTCATTCACCTGTTGACCAGGGGCCCGCCCCCTTCTTCCCTGAAGTTCACGATGAGCTGACGAAGTCATAGAAGGCACCATTTTCAGTCTCAAATCCTCTGCTTCTTCAGCGCTCTCGACACTCGACGGCGCAAAGGAGAAAGTTTACCCTCTTGAGGAAGCGGTCCCCGCACATCTTTGCCCGCCCTCCGCTAGAGGGTGGCAGCCAAAAGCAACACACCCATCCAAGCCCTGCCGCACTACGTCAGCTCTAGCTGGTCGAGACACGCCTCCGTCGACCAGGCTGCTTTGGCTCTTCAAACAATGGCTGTCCTTCAAGTGTTTCAGGCCAAACTTCTCCGTTCTCTGGATGACGAAAATCACCGCCCAGGTGATCGGTAGAAGCATGGCGAACCTGACTGTGCTAGAGCCCCATTTCTGGCTGACCCTTACGGACATGAAGGATGCAGATAAAGCCTCCTTGCAGGATTCCCCCATCTCCACCACTGGCCTGTTTGGTCCAGAGGTGAAAGGGTTCGCTGAGTGTTTCACCGAATCACAGAAGGCATCACAAGCCATGCGCCATTTAAACCGCACTGCATCCCACTTCATACACCCTTAACAATTAACTATTAATTAGGCTAAACTTAAACAACCTTTTTTTAAATGCAATATGAAAGAGCTAGCCTAGTACAAGTCTTCGGCTGTTGGCCCGCTTAAGTGAATCGACATGTCCTGCTGCTTTATAGTGCCGTCAACTGTAACTTTGCCTAAAGCAGAGAAGTATCGCTGCTTGCAATTAAAATCTAACTACAACTGTTTACGTTATGCTTTTGTCTTTTATGCCGGTGTTTGTGTGTATTTTAATTGAACATTATCTATAAACATAACAAGTACTGAAACCTAGCAGTTAATTAATAATAATCAGACACACACAAAATAAATCCCCTATGTTTAACGGACTGGCCCTCCCTTGCGCAGAAAGGTTTTTTCTCCAGAAGCCCTTGAACATAGGACTCACGGAAGACAGTAAATTATAAGCGATGGTTATTGTGTTTATAGTTCATATCAAACACCATATGCACTCCTGTAACTTTCACCAGAAAAGAAAAAAAAATTCAGTGATTACTTCACACCACGGTAGGCATGTCATTACTGCAATATCGCGGTGAGGGGGTTCCGTCACACCCCTAGTCACAAGCACAAAACAGCCAGGTCCCTATTACAAAGAGGCCCGTCCCCAGACTTAATTCAACCCCTTGCTATGCGGGCCGAGGCCTGGGAGGCCATCCCTGCTATTTCAGAGTGGGTGTTGAACATAATAAAACAAGGTTACTCGATACAGTTTGTTCGCAGACACCGTGGTCGAGACATCAGTGAAGAGCGACGTGAGTCACATGCTTCGTACCGAAGTGTCAAAACTTTTAGCAAAAGGGGCTGGGCTTTTACAGTTGCTACTTCCTCGTTCCAAAGAAGGATGGCGGCCTCAGACCCATCCTAGATCTCAGACATCTGAACAAAATGCTTATGATGCGCTCGTTCAAAATGCTGAGTAAGCAAGTGTGCAGTGCTTTTAATAGCCCATCTCTGGAGGAACCAACTATGGTTCAATGTGTATATTTCTAATTTATTGTGGTGCAAATGTGGGAACTGTATCAATAACAGCGCATAGCCAAGCACTAACGTGAATGACTAATGTAACATTAAAACTTGTAAAACAAATCTTGCTCCATCCTTTATCTTTACTCAAAGTAGTAAGAACGACTGACAATCTGCATTAATAGACACAGTTTTAGGTAATAGTGGCCCACAGCTGATTAGCATTAACTATTTCAGTAAGACAGTAATAACGTGAGTTAACCGGTTAGCCATAAAGCTTACACAATATAAAACCCAAAACTATGTATTTTGAACACCCATTATAAAATATATACATCAATAATTATTCCTACTTATAGGTTGTGATTCTGAGGAGCAAGCTGGCTCAAATAAACTGGGTACTGACCCATCTTTCAAGGGCAAGCGTTTTGTGAATGCCGCATTGAACACCGAGATTTGAGAAGCAGGGGTGTAAAGTTGTTCGCAGGCAGACAACTTACAACATAGGCGGGCATTATGCAAATTTCTCGAATTACAGATGACTCGTTTAGGTGATTCAGAGTTGATTCTTTCTTTTGGGAGACAATAACTTTATTTATTGTGCACTTTCGACTTTTCTAAAAATTCACATTCACAAACAGCTATATTACACATGTCTAATGTCTAATTCTAATGTTCTTTAATGTGATATGTTGTTTGTATTCTATTCTTGTATTTATTTATAATAAAAACAGGTGATGAGACTCTGAAGTATTGCACACATACAGTAGGCTTGTGCGGAAGAGATCTTACGCTACTATTTGAAGCCTCGCTTTTGAACTGTAATAAAGGCCTATAACGTTACCTTATAGCCAGTGTTGACAGTCTTGATTACAACAGTAGTAGCAGGTGCCCTCTGTAACAATGCTAGAACAGCTTTGCGGATCCTCAACACTCTATGGGTAAAGAAATCCAGAGGGTATGTGGTGAAATGGGGCCCCATATTGAACATAATGACTGTGTGGGATCCTCCAGACAGGTCATCGATCTCATTACTGATGTAGTGCAGATCAGCAACTGCTGATTTCCGAGTCCGCAAAGGAACGCCGTGAGCCCTCCAGTGTAAGTCAATGTTGTTCGCCACATCCACTGCAATGAGCGGACCTGACTGATATTGGACATGCAGGTTCATCTGCTTCAGGGCTGAAAAACAGATCCACAATTACTGTCTATACACTGTATATATAATTATAATGAACAAATAAGCAACTATCTCACTTGGTACTGCTTTCACAAAGAACTCAAACCACTGCCTCATAGTAGAGTCTCCCATCATGTAGATGTGTTTGTCTTTCAGGCACTCGGTTGTCGTTTGGGTTGTAAAATGGCGGGTGCTACAGACAAATGATGTCCACACATCATTCAGGTAAAAGCCAGCCGGAACTGGAGTCTGTAAACCAGGACGACATTTCTCTGTAACATCTGCAGGATGAAAAAAATGTAAGTTCTGTGTCAAAGGTTTTCAGAAAGATTTCAAAAATGTGCCTGAACTGGACATTTAATTTGACTTGCATTGTTTCAAAAAATGTATTATGTGCAACTCCCGGCAGCTCTGCATTCTTGTATTGTAATATTCTGATGTGTTAAATTGAACAACATACCAATAGTTCCATTTCCATTGGAATTAATAATTTTGATGATTCTTTTATCTCCATTGATACCTTTGTTAGTTTGCTTCCTGCCAAAGAGAACATGATTGTCATAATTCTTTCCATCAATGCATCAAATAGATCAAATAAACATTCAATCAAGAGTTCTTTAATCTCACATAAGCATTTTCTCCTTATTAGTCAGGCGGTTTTTATAACCACCCATAGAGTGGTAGACAAGGGCACTGCATGGCAGCGATTTGGGTCTCTGGCAGCGCCAAGTTTCTCCGGTTCGGGGATCGTTGTATTCACAGCAGCAGTCTCCTGTTCCCATATGCTCTAGTCCATTCTTGTCCCACTTTACATTACACTTCACTGTTTCACTTAGCCTGGTCTTATTTGGTCCTGGTCCCTCATAATATCCATTAAAGAACACTCTGTCAGAGTCAGTATCTCTGTGATGCTTCAGGACCTGCACAGCTTCACTGGAGTGAATTAGACGCACAGCCACCTGTGCCTCGCCGACCCACGGCAGGAGGAAACGCACAGAGTAGGAGCCATTGAGCAGATCCACCACCTCCCCAAAAACACTGGCCTGTGACAAAGGAACATTCTCAGTATAACTCTCTGACCCAGGGAGATAAATATAACAGTAAGGTAGTTTTAGTTAATCCAATGTGTACAATAACTGACCTTAGTTTTAGACCAGAATAGCTTGGCTTGAAAAAAGTCCCCTCCATAACCTTTGGATTTGTTGTCAAAATCCTTTGTGTGTACTGTAACATAAAGCTCCTCACCAATTTGATAGCTCTCTTTCAGGTCCTGAATGATGAATTTGGTATGGCCTGGACTAGTACTCATGGACACACTTGTGATTGCTCTGTCAGGCCCGGCCCAGTAAACAGCGCTCTGTAACCTGGAGTAGTCGTCTAAATTGATTCCCAATTCAGAGTAAAATGAGCTTGACTCTTCTGAACTGAGTACTGAAGTAGAAGTGGAGTTTGTATAGAGGCCTGCAACGTGTTGAGACAAAAAGCTGGGTGGAGGGTGTTTCTTCCTTTCATTGCCTATATAAGACCATACAACCTACAAATACAAAAGATTGTTATTAATCAAAAGTTTTGTCTTTGTAGGAATAATGCTTGTAAATTAAACTAAACTAAGCATCTAGGGTTATGTATATAACCCCGGTTCTCTTACGAGAGGTTCTCTCGTATTGCGTAAGTTCCTTACGCTACGGGAAAGTATTCTTTCTTCGAGATTTCTGAAAAACCCAAAATTATCCTTAATTTTGTAACATTGTCAACGCAGTGCGGCAGCCTGGCAGACCATAGCAGGCTATTCCAGCGTGCTATTGGCTGCTCTGCTGGCAACTGCAGCAGCCTATCGGTGAGCCCGCGTGACGTGGCGACCAATGAGGGCGCTTCGCGCCCACCTGGCTTCATTTGCCTACAGGTGGGGCGTGGCCACGTGTATACAAGCAGGGCTCACGGGCTGCATATTCGATTTTCTTTTCTTCAGCGAAGCCCTTCGCATCGCTGGATCTGGAACCCGCCGCCGTGACCGCGCAGACAAGCAAGCAGAGGACAGCGCCTGAGGAAGCCGGCAGCATCGCGCCACCTTCAGCCTTCCGTGCCTGCTCTGCTATCCGGCAGCCCCATATCCTTTTACGCTCAAAGTGTTGTCGCCGCTGCGTCACACTTTTCACAAAAAGAGCCGAGCGTTGATACAAATGTCTCGTTCCACCTGCGGCTCGTGTCACGCGCAGCTCAGCTCCGGGGACCGCCATGTGATCTGCGCTCTCTGCCTGGGCCGTGATCACGCCGCCGCCGCACTCCACGCTGGCGGATGCCAAGAGTGCGAAGAACTGACGATGTCGACCCTGCGGGCTCGACTCGTCCTGTTCGAAGATGATATCCCTCCAGTCCCTGCCACGCCGTGCAAGAAGAAGCGCCGCTCGCAGCGGACTCCGGAGCTCGCAGAGAGAAGCTCGCCGGAACCTTTCCCGCCCGCTTCACTCTCGCCTTCCCCGCCCCCACCCCAGGCCGCCATTTCTGTTGCCGCCTCCGGGGATGAGGCGGATGCGGCCGCGGAACGCGCCGACAGCTGCTCCATCATGGCTTCCGACAGCGAGGACTGGTCTTCCGCGTCCTCTTCAGTCCGGGGCTCCGGACGCTCTCGAGCGGGTGAGGACGCCGAACTCTTGCGCCTTCTCACCCGGGCTGTCGAGCAGCTAGGCCTCGAATGGGCCCCGCCCAAGGTGGCAGCGCCGAACCGACTTGACGGATGCTTCCTAAACAGTCGCCGCCGTGCGCCCACCTCCAGGACTGCACCCTTTTTGCCGGAGCTTCACGAGGAGCTCGCAAAGTCCTGGAATGCGCCATTCTCCGCGAGGGTCTCGTCTCAGGCTTCTTCGACGCTCTCACAAGTTGACGGCGCGGCCGAGAAAGGCTACAACGCTATCCCTCCGGTGGAAGAGGCGGTCGCAGCGCACCTTTGCCCGCCTTCTGGTTGGCGCTCAAAGGCTGCCCTCCCGTCTAAGGCCTGCAGAGTGACGTCATCGCTGATCGGCCGCGCTTTCTCTGCCTCCGGTCAAGCTGCGTCCGCTCTGCACTCTATGGCCGTGCTGCAAATCCTCCAAGCTAATCTCCTCCGCGACATGGACGAGAAATGCTGTGACGCTGAGTTAATCACGGATTTGCGAAGCGCGACGGATCTCTACCTTCGCGCCACCAAGACCGCAGCACAGGCCCTCGGACGCTCTATGGCCTCCCTCACGGTAGCTGAGCGCCACCTCTGGCTCACGCTCGCGGACATGCGAGAAACAGAGCGCGCGGCCTTCCTAAACGCCCCGCTCTCTCCGTCTGGGCTTTTCGGACCAGCGGTCAAGGGGATCGTCGACCGTTTCTCCGAAGTGCAGAAAACGACGCAGGCCATGAACCTTTTCCTGCCTCGACGCCCCGGCGCTAGCAATAGCTCCGCTGCTCGCCGTCCTCGTGACCAGCCAGCAACGAGCTCCGCGCAGCGCCCAGCGCGGCCCCCTTCGTCTCAGAGAAGACCGAGCGGCCGCCCCAGATCGCGCTCTTCCAGCCGTGGTAAGCCGCCTCCACCTCGGGGCCCCCGGCCTAGGATCACGCTGAAGCCCGAGCCTCCAAAGTCCTCCTAGCAAGAGGCGAGAAACGACGGTTAAGTCCCGCCGCGGCCGGACCACCGTCAAAACTCTTTTTCCTGTCAGCCCCCACCACTGTGGCTGCTGCAGATGGATTTCACGCAGCCAACGAGCCGGCAAAAATGCCTTCTCGCCTGTCAATAACCGCCGTTTTTACGGCGAACCAGAGAAATCACAAAAGTTGCATTATTTCTGGTCGCACGGCTCGCGCCGTATGTGTTTCAAATGCAGTAAATGTGCCCACTTTTCTGTGTTCACCCCTGCACACAAGCACTATAAACCCTGTGTCCCCCACTCACATAAAGCGGCCACCGGCCGCTCGAGTGCTAGAGTTAGGTCACGTGTCCGCTTGTTTGCGTCCACGACTAACCACCACACGCGCTGTCACACAGCCACTCTTATCCGGTCATGTTCCACGCGTAAGAGTTGTGCCCGCTCAAACGCGCTCACACATTTTCGCGAACATTATGCCTCAGGCGCCACGCGCCACGCCACACACCATTTATTTTCCGCCCAGGGTGGCCGGAGCGATGAGTGTAGGGCCGCACACAAGCCACTCCCCGCTCGAAGCGGCAGAGATGCAGTGTGTAGGGCGGCCAGCCATCGCGAGCGATCGGCTGGCCCACAGCACAGAGAGCGCGCGCACTGCGCCCGCCCCTCCTATACGGGCCGTCAAACCCGCGAAGCGCGGCGTTTCGAGGCCGGAGGCCGTTCTATCCCGTGTGGCGCATGCGAGAGCGTGGGAAGCCATTCCAGGTGTATCAGAATGGGTGCTGAAAACAGTGAAGCACGGCTACACTCTGCAGTTCGCTCGCCGCCCTCCGCGCTTCTGTGCGCGTACAGAGACGAGAGTGAGCGAGGAAGTAGCACATCTACTTCGAGCAGAAATAGCCACGCTGCTGTGCAAAGGGGCTATAGAACCGGTTCCCCACTCTATGAGCGAGTCAGGCTTTTACAGCCGGTGTTTTCTCGTGCCAAAAAGGGATGGGTCGCTCAGACCGATTCTGGATCTGAGGCGTCTGAACAAAGCTCTTATGAAAAGATCGTTCAAGATGCTCACGACCAAGCAGATCCTCGCGCATATTCGCCCGAGAGACTGGCTAATCTCCCTAGATTTGAAAGATGCATATTTTCAAATCAAGATAACGCCGCGTCACAGGCCATTCTTACGATTCGCCTTCGACGGCCAGGCTTATCAATACACCGTCCTTCCGTTCGGCCTGTCACTAGCACCCCGTACATTTACGAAGTGCATGGACGCGGCCCTCGCTCCTCTGAGAAATCGAGGGATGCGAGTATTGAACTATCTGGACGATTGGCTCATCCTGGCGCAGTCGGAGGCCGAGCTCCTCGCCCACAGGGCAATGCTGCTCAGCCATCTGGACAGCCTAGGGCTCACGGTCAATTGGACCAAGAGCTCATTAGTGCCCACGCAATCAACCTCATTTCTGGGTTTGAATCTGGACACTGTGGCAATGTCAGCCCGCCTGTCACCCCATCGCGCGCGCCAAGTTCGGCGCATGGCTGCGTACTTTCGGCCAGGCAAAATCGCACCTCTCAAGCTGTTTCAGAGGATGCTGGGACGTATGGCCTCAGCTGCAGCTGTGCTCCAGCTGGGCTTAATGCGCATGCGCCCGCTGCAATGCTGGTTAAACGCCCGAGTGCCTCACAGGGCCTGGGCGTCCGGTGGCTTCAGGATCAGAGTGACTCAGGGCTGCGTGTCAGCCCTAGAGCCCTGGTTAGTAGCCGACTGGTACCAGAGGGGAGTGACGATGGGAGCCATCTCACACCGCAAGGTCATCTCGACGGACGCCTCCACCACGGGTTGGGGCGCCGTTTTCGAGGGCAGATCAGCCTCGGGCCTTTGGTCGAGCGAGGAAAAACTCCTACACATAAACTGTTTGGAGATGATAGCGGTAGAGAACGCGCTCAAGCAGTTTCTCCCGCTTATACGAGGACACCATGTGTTAGTCCGGTCGGACAACACCACAGTGGTGTCCTACGTGAACCGGCAGGGCGGTGTCAGGTCCAGAGGTCTGGGCAATCTGACAGAACGCCTGCTCGTGTGGGCACACAGCTCGCTGCGCTCGTCGAGAGCTGCGCACGTGCCGGGCCACCTCAATGTGGGCCCGGACAAGCTGTCCAGGGGCCTCATTCTCCCAGGAGAATGGTCCCTGCACCCCCAGACAGTCCAGCTGGTATGGCGCCTGTTCGGCAGAGCGGAGCTCGACCTCTTTGCAACAAAAGAGAACGCCCGCTGCCCGACGTTTCTGTCCAAAAGCGAGGATGCGCTGTCCCAAACTTGGCCCAGCCTCCCGCTGTATGCTTTCCCGCCGATCTCCCTATTGCCCCAGGTCATAGCGAAAATCAGGGAAACGCGCCGTCCGGTGCTCCTTATAGCACCGCGCTGGGAGAACCAGATTTGGTACCCAGAGCTGGTGAAGCTGTCGCACTCACCCCCCTGGCCAGTTCCGCTGAGAGCAGACCTTCTCTCTCAAGCAGGAGGCTCAGTTTGGCATCCCCATCCAGAGCGATGGTCTCTGCATGTATGGGTGACCAACGGATACCCGTTGACCTGCCCGAAGGGGTTATGAACACGATTTCACACTCTAGAGCCCCCTCGACGAGGCGGTTATATAGTTCTAAGTGGTCGGTGTTCACTGAGTGGTGTGTTTCCAAGGGATTGGACCCACAGCAATGTGGGGTCCAGCGGGTGCTCTCCTTCCTCCAAGAGCTTTTGGAATTGGGCAGGTCCCCTTCCACGCTCAAAGTGTATGTGGCGGCTATAGCAGCGTTCGCTCAGACGACGCTAGGTAGCACGCTAGGAAGGAACGAGCTCATCGTCCGTTTCCTCAGAGGAGCCAGACGGATGAATCCCCCGCGGCCCCCGTCGGTTCCTATATGGGATCTGGCCTTGGTCCTAGAGGCCCTGAAGGCTCATCCCTTTGAACCGCTCGAGACTGTGGAACCAAGGTTCCTTTCGCTGAAAACCACGTTTCTGATAGCTCTGGCTTCAGTGAAACGTGTGGGGGATCTACACGCGCTCTCAGTGAGCCCGACGTGTATGGAGTTCGGTCCTAATGACTCTAAGGTCATTCTCAGACCGAGGCATGGTTATGTCCCCAAAGCGATCGGCACTCCCTTCAGGGCGCAGATTATCTCCCTCTCGGCTCTGCCAGCATCCGATGAGGGGGACGGTGGCAATTTCCTCTGCCCTGTCAGGGCATTGAGGGTTTATGTCACACGCTCCGCCGCCTTCAGGCGTTCTGAGCAGCTATTTGTTTCGTTTGGTGGGCGCACTAAAGGTCTCGCCTCCTCGAAACAGACCCTGTCCAGGTGGATAGTGGACGCGATTGCAACTGCATACGCTTCCAAACACCTGCAGTGCCCGCTAGGTGTCAGAGCACACTCCACCAGAGGCATGGCCTCTTCGTGGGCTTGGGCCAGAGGGATTTCCATCCACGATATCTGTATGGCGGCAGGCTGGGCCTCCCCGTCTACGTTCGTGAGATTTTACAATCTGGAAGTTCCTGCCTTACAGGCGAAAGTGTTATCAGTTCAATAGGGCCGTTGGTTCTGCCCAGTGATTCTGCGCAGACATAGCTCACATACTGGTAGTAAGTTCGGTACTAGGCTCATGTGAATTTGAAGGAGACCGGCGGTGCCGTTCCCTCATTTACGAGACGAGCTGTTGTGAGTTTGAAGGTGACCGGCGGTGCCGTTACCTCACTCATATAACAAGATATTGTGAATTTGAAGGCGACCGGCGTTGCCGCTCCCTCATTCATGAGACAAGGTGTGGTGAATTTGAAGGAGACCGGCAGGTGCCGTTCCCTCATTCATGGGACAGGGTGTTGTAACCACCCGTCGTAAACCACCCGTCAGTTCGAATGAAGTGTCTGTATATGTGGTGGCCCGTTTTTTCTTTACCGGCCACCCTGCCCGAGCAGTGTTATGGTCCCCGGTTCCCTGGGATACATATGCTGTATGCGAGGCGCGCACGGCGTTGACAATATGTTCCCGTAGCGTAAGGAACTTACGCAATACGAGAGAACCTCTCGTAAGAGAACGATACTCGGTTACTTAACGTAACCTCGGTTCTCTCTAGAAGAGGGAACGAGTATTGCGTTCCTTGCCGTGCGCCCCGCTGGCTTTTACGCTTCAGAACTAAGAAAACCGAATATGCAGCCCGTGAGCCCTGCTTATATACACGTGGCCACGCCCCACCTGTAGGGAAATGAAGCCAGGTGGGCGCGAAGCGCCCTCATTGGTCGCCACGTCACGCGGGCTCACCGATAGGCTGCTGCAGTTGCCAGCAGAGCAGCCAATAGCACGCTGGAATAGCCTGCTATGGTCTGCCAGGCTGCCGCACTGCGTTGACAATGTTACAAAATTAAGGATAATTTTGGGTTTTTCAGAAATCTCGAAGAAAGAATACTTTCCCGTAGCGTAAGGAACTTACGCAATACTCGTTCCCTCTTCTAGAGAGAACCGAGGTTACGTTAAGTAACCGAGTATCGTTCTCTAGAAGGGAACAAGACACTTCATCATAATGTTGACGTTATGGGAACACCATCAAGTGCGACCTGTGTCTGACTTATGCATGGAACACGGCAATTGATTTTATATACATATATATGTGTGTGTTTATGTAATTTTATATATTTATTAATATTGGTTTTCTTTCTGCCTGGTCTTATAATATCTTGTAGCCTCTATCTGGGTTTTACATAAAAAAACAGCATGTTGAGTACTTTTATTATTTATTGACATGGCAAATTGTAGCAAAAATGACAGTGCTCAAACAACAGTTATTAGCTTAATATAAATGATAATTGACATTGAACATTATATGTATATGATGTCTTTATGTCCGTCATTTGTGTATTTTGAGTGGCAGTTTATCTCTGCAGATGATGAGGTTGTGGGATGTGACAACATCTGAAATACACAATTTATTTTAGAGTTACAGTGTGTCTCTTTCAGATTCAGATTCCTTTATTCGTCATCTTTATGCTCCACATAAAAACAAAATTGTGTTTCACACATCCACCACTCAGGAATTCAGTACAAACAATTGATAAAAAAGAAAAACCATAAAGTAGCTAATAAATAAGAATACTAATAAATAAGCTGAAGTACACTAAAATAGAATAGAATTAATAGTTATAATTTATAAACAGTCACTCAAGTGCAGTTCACATTCTCTGATTGAGCAGTCTGTGGGAAAGAAACTGTTTAACAGCCGAGTAGTCCTTGATTTGATACTTCTGTATCTTTTACCGGGCTGCAGAAGTGTGAACATGCCATGAGAGGAATGAGTGTGCTCTGTGTAGATGTCCTGCAGACACACGCGGCAGCGAAGCACCAATGATTTTTTCAGCAGTTCTCACTATCCTATAGTTTGTGACTCTAATCAGGAAGTTATGGTTACCAAACCAGGAAGAGATGCAGTAAATGAGAATACTCTCAATAGTGCCTCTATAGAACATGGTCATGGCTGGGATAGAGAGATCCACCTTCTTCAGTCTGCGGAAACAATAAAGGCGCTGTCAAGCCCATACACTGTAAAAAAAAATATGGACTTAGTGTCCGTGATGTTACCCATAGGATTCTGATGAGCAATTTTGAAGCGCAAAGTATGGACGAGATGGCCGTTGCCATCTTGGCAGCGCGTCAGCGCGCGTCACTCCCGGATAACAGAAAATGGGCAAAAAGGCGGGACGTGGGCAGAGCTGAAGTGACGTGATGACTAAAAGACAGCAGATAAATGGCTATCCACCTGCCACGCCCTTAATTATGCAGAACTTTAAGGCTTTATATAATGTAAACGAATGAGTTATAAAAAAAATTCACACCCCTCACAGTTGTCATGAAGGGCAAAATTAGCCGTATAGACCAAAACCACAATTTGTACCAGGCTGTAAACAATAATTTGTTTTAATCTGCTGTAAAGTTGGGCATTTTAACATGGGGCTCAATGAGATTCTGCTCCCTTCTGGAGCATGTCCCTAGCGGCCAGTCGATGAATTGCAGTATATGTCAATTCCGTATTGGCTTCAAGAGAAACTGCGGGAGGTTGCTGCTTGGTCGAGCCCTCTTGATGGCAGCTGTGGTATTGTCACTTGAGGTCAGCTCATCCGTCAGATATTTGTTTATGTAAAAACAATTATTTTTATGAAAAAATGTGTGCCCTTTTCAATGTTAAAAGAAAAATGTGATTGTGGCGAGGGGGGCATGGTTCAACGAGGTTCACCAAAATGGGTGCCCAGGATGACCCAGAGGCATTCCTGGACTTGTTTGAGAGGACTGCAGAGGCCAGTGCATGGGACCAAGACTATTGGCCGCTGCGCCTGATCCCCCTGTTGATGGGGGAGGCGCAAATAGCGACCAAATAGAGAACCTCCTCGTGTAACAGGACCTGAAGAAGGCCATTCTGCAGCCGGTCGGACTCACCCCTCAGCAACATTGGAGGATCTGGGGGAAAGTGGCCGGCCCTTCATCATGGCACAACAGCTCCGGGACGCATGCCGCAAATCGCTGATGGCCGAGGGAAGCGACGCGGTAAAAAATCGTCGAGCAGTTGGAGCAGTTCATCGCCTGACTGCCCACGAAGATGGCGCAGTGTGTTCCAGTGCCACCATCTGGAGTTGCTGGACTCGGCCATCCAACTGGCGGAGGACCAGATGGTGGCGTGCCCTGGAGTTGGCGGATTCTTGCCAGCTGTTTCTCTCTCCACCCCTTCCCCTGTTTCTCTCTCCTCTCCCTCTAGGCCGGTTCCAATGTCAGGATCACCATTTGCGGATGTTATTTCATGCGGATGTTATTTCATATTTCGCAGGCCTCCATCAAGAACACCATCAGGCGCTATTGGACATGAAAGAGAATCAGGAACGGTGGTTCCAGATCCTTATCCGCGCCCAACAGGAGGACCGCGAGATGTTCCGGAGCTTGATGGGCCGAGAGGTTCAGACCGAGCCAAGACCATAAGCTGGCCCCCTCATACAGTTTTCTCTCACCAAAATGGGTGCCCAGGATGACCCAGAGGCATTCCTGGACTTATTTGAGAGGACCACCGAGGCCAGAGGGTGGGACCAAGACCATTGGCCGCTGCGCCTGATCCCCCTGTTGACGGGGGAGAGACGCAAATAGCGAGCAAATAGAGAACCTCCTTGTGTACCAGGATCTGAAGAAGGCCAGTCAGACTCACCCCCGGGCAACATCGAAGGAGCCCTTCGTCATGGCACAACAGCTCTGGGCATGCAGCAGCAAATGGCTGATGACCGAGGGAAGCGACGCGGACAAAATCGTTGACCTGGTGGTGCTGGAGCAGTTCATCGCCCAACTGCCCACGAAGACGGCGCAGTGGGTCCAGTGCAACCATCCGAAGTCGCTGGACCCAGACATCCAACTATGCTATACCGCACCCTATCAGTTATTTGGTTCTATACTGCCACCTGTTGGCGCAGTTGTGTAACTTAGATAAGATTAAGTCGTGATCACGAGAAAACAACTTTTGTTATCCCGAGATCACAAGAAAATATAAAGTCGTGATCACGAGAAAACAACTTTTGTTATCTCGAGATCACAAGAAAAGTAAGCCGTGATCACGAGAAAACAACTTTTGTTATGTCGAGATACTTAGAAAACAAAACTGAAATAAAAAATGATCCATGGCCGTTTAAGGCTTCTGTATAAGTTACTGTGGAGAAGAGAAGATAAGTATCCTTAACTGAACAGAGCTACTCACACATACATGTTCTGTTAAACTAAAAAGAGGACATGACTGGCTGAAAACCAGTTACAGTTTGAAAGTAAAAATTTATAGACATATTAAAAAATAAATAATTTACCTGTTACCTGTTGAGAGTGTGTTGACAGTCTGTGTAATCGGATGGCTGAGCACCAGAAAAAAACACTGAAAAAAAGATTGGAGGCAACAAGTGTGGAAAAGGTAAAGACGCGGCTGCAGAGAGAAGAACAGAAACTGCAAACTATTCTTCAGTCAATTTTTCTTTAATTAATTGCACTCTTGGTCTTCATTCTTCACAAATGGTCTTGGGTCCTAAACCGTTATTCCCCTAACAGTTTATACCAAATGTAAAACTCAAAATATTAAGTTTGTTTGACAAAAGGAAAATTCAAGGGAGGTGCTGTCGCGAGGAGCACTAGTTCCAGATACCAGGTCTGGTTGGGCCTGATATGGCGCAACTAACAAGACCTGCTCCTTGCCCTCCCTGACTTTGCACAGTGTTTGTGCTAGAAGGCTCACTGGGGGAAATGCATACATGCGTAAAACAAATAAAACAACTGCAGGTCCAAGATTCTGTCTTCCTGTCTTCATATTGGCAGGAGGGACCGGCTCTGTCATGTCCTTCGCCAGTAGGACTGCAATTTCCGTCCGTAAAACAGAGGCACCCTCCTTCAGCACAGCACAGCAGTGGAGTGGATGCCCCTAAACCAGGCGAACTGAATCTAGTCTGATAGTACGGATGAGCCAGGCTAGCCAGGCTTCCATCGACCGAGCAAGCGGGACCAGCGGCACCACAGACATACCCTGGGTGGGGCAGCGAGGCGGAATGCAGGGACCTGACTCAGACGGTGTAGTGGCCCGAAATGGGGTCTGAGTGTGCACGAGGGTGTGTGGAGGCCTCTCGAGTGCGTACTGGGCGGCCGAGAACTGCTGGGTGAAGCTCTCGACAGCGTTGCTGAATAGCCCAACATGGGAAACGGGGGAGTTTACTTATCGGATACTTATCAGGAACCGATACTTATCGGCCTCCCTCATATCCACTAGGTTGAGCCAGAGATGGCTTTCCTGGACCACCATGGTGGACATCGCCTGACCAATCGAACATGTCCCAATCGAAGAACAAGTTAAAGCACTCACGGAAATTGTGCAGCCCTGTGTATGCACTCACTGATATGGAACGCCCTCACCGAACCAACAGAGATTGCAGTTTTGTCTCTTCTCCTGTGAGATCGTGGTCCCCGCTGAACGTGCCTTAACCCCAGCACTCGAACTTCTTCTCCTTCTTCTCCTTCTCTCTTTACAGAAACACTCTTCAGCAGCAGAATAACAATCGGCTCCAAAGTGAATGACAAATGTGTGCTGCATCCGCTTCCGTATTTATTATACCCACACTGCGGGGAGGAGAGCAAGATGCAAATCTCACACACCAATGTGCACTGGCTCGTTCTGTATACACTCAAAGCTGATAGGGCTCCCAGAAGTGATCCCAATACGTTGGGAACAGAAAGGGAACAGAAAACTAACGGTCTAATGAGTTTATTGTCATTGATTACATGAGCCATGATTATTTTACTAAGTTGTACTGTATCTTTTAACGTTCCTTAGTAAACTACTTTGCTTTACTAGAAGTAAAAAGGAAGCAATGATTATGAAGCAGACAAAGTTATGATTAAGTTAAACAAGGCTTGAGAGCAGAAGTTAAAGAAAACTTTTAATTTAAAGTTTGAGGTTTGCTAAATTAGAAATATTCTTAGGAGTTGCAATAATGATAGGGGGTTATTGTTCTGTTGAGTACTTTCCATATTAATATCACTTCAAAGCCACTGGGGCCCACTGTTGAACAACATCAATTTTAGCTCTACTAAAATAAATCTGTAGATATTTTTTTTTTCTCTCTAACACCCCATTTACACAACTAATACAGTAAGTCCTATTGTTCAGTCTTGCAATGCTATTGGATGGAAGTCTGATTAGTAATATGTCTGTTGAATGCTTTAATCATATTAGATTTCGATCTTGTAATGTCAATGTTGTAATTTTGCAACACTGGGTGAAAGGGGTAGCAAAATGTTTGCCCAAATATCTGCTTGCTGCATGAGGGACAGGCGATAATGTTCAGGAATGTGGGCGTAATAGTGCTATTAGCATGATAAGACACAAATAAGCTAGCTAGACTGCATTGTGTGAATTCTGTGTACTGTATGAATTATTTAAATGTGTAAGTATCATTGGGATATGGAAAATAACCAGTGTTCTTTTTCCATTTCAGAATGCCATCAGCCAGGAAAGACCATACTATCAACAAAGAGTATGATGTCATTGATGCCGTCCAAATGGGAACAGTGATTTTTAAATGGATTCTGAAGTGATGAAGATGAATGTGGAGATGCCTGGGAAATGGAAAACGAAAATAAACAACCCAGTGACCACCCATCTGATGATTATGTGGACATCATGCCAACAAAATCAAGTCACTCAAGAGCACAGGCCATCCCCTGTGACAGGTCTCGCTGGCTGATAAAGGATTTTATCAGTCCAATCACTGATTTTTCAGGTCAGGATATCACTAATGATGCCGTCTCCCTTAATACACCACTGGAGTATTTCTGAAAGTTTGTGTCAGAAGATATGAACAAAATAGAAGCTGCAGACACTGTGGTAAAGGATACGCCAACACACTTTGCAGCAAGTGCAATGTCCACCTTTGCCTCTCGGAGGACAAGAACTGCCTTTGGGATTATCATAACTTAATATGGCTATGAACAGAGCTAAATCATGTAAATGCCAAAGTTTTCATTCATTTCATCATGTTTTGTAAATACAATCTGAACATATTTTTTTATAATAAATTATTTTTCATAAAAAATATGACTTGTCCAATTATTTATATGGTGTGATTATTAGTGTATACATATGCTACTAATATAATCATTACAGCCTGCAAATGAACCCTTAGATGTTTTCTACATTTATTCAGACAGTGAGTGAAATCACTGAAATTCTGCTACCCAACAGGCCTAACGTTAGCCTGGTTCCGCCCTCCTAAGTACTTCCGCTCAGTTTTCATTTTCCTTCAGTACTCTTTTTCCTATATTATCTGGTTTTCTCCGGTCAGATTTTAACCGGTACAATCAACAAACAGAGGGTATAACATTGAGATGACATACGTCACGACCAAACGTTAGCGATTGGTTATGGCAGATCCAGAGTGGCTCTGGGTAGATCCAATAGTTTTAAACTTCAACAGAGTACCTGCCTTCAAGGAAGTTAACACTTGTCAAAGAAGAGTGGCCAGACTCTTTGTACAAATTAAATGTACGAGAGTCTGGTAGGACCAGGCTAGCCCAACTTTGCAATATTACAACATTCCCCTAAAAATGTACTAAAATGTTGAAAATGTAAAAAACAATTTATTTCTGCATTAGAGTCCTCCTACAACAACATGTAAAAGGTGGACAATTTTTTTTACAGTTTTTTATCTATATTTGGGTCTTTCAGGGTTAAACACATGGAAATGCTGTAATGTTAAGATAATTCTTGGCCAGGTTACTCTTGTAAAAGAGATTTTAATCTCAATGAGTTTTTTTAACCTGGTTAAATAAAGAATGAATGAATAATGAGACAATAATTTTAAAGGGCAACCAAAGTATATATATATATATTAAGATTGACCTGACAAACCAAATTGAAACGGATGTAGATTCAACTATATCTAAGGAAATAGAAGATGACTAACTCTTACAATGAGCAAAGTATCTGGGTTAGATATGTCTACATTGAAAATAACTTTTAGTAGAATTATGCAGTTTTATGTTTGATATATTCTACATAACTATGACAATAACAGACAAGGCTGAACCAATTGTATGCTCACGCTTATAACAATAGTTTATTTTTGAAATTATGAATAAGGGAGCAAAGGAATCTTTTACTCTTTTGGGGTAAATAAAAAAATACACCTTAAAGAAAGAAAAATGTCTGAAAAGAGATGTTTGGTTCCCTTTCAGTCATTCACTACGTGTTACGTCAGTGACTGATGGAATGGGGGTTTCACAAGAGAGCCCTATCACCTTCGAGTATTAGAAAATGAGCCAATGGTATGGGAAATACCATAGGTCTGCGGAATTTACTCTGTCACATGTCTGTCTTGTCTTGTTTAGCACGTGGTGTTTTGAGTTATTTCTGTGCCATGTGCGTTCCTGTCCTCAGTCTTGACCCCACCCCTCTTGTTATCTGATTATTGATTCATTTTACCCACCTGTTGTTCCCCAATTACCTGCCTTGCTTGTCCCCTATTTAATCTCCTTGCATTTTCAGTCCTGTGCTGGGGCCCGTTTCAGAAAGGAGGATAAGTGAAAACTCTGAGTATGTTAACCCTGAAATGAGGGAAACTCTGGGTTTTCAGTTTCAGAATGGGAGGTATGTCAAACCCGAGAAAGCAGGGTAAACCGTTTCTAAAAGAGAGGTAACTTATACTCAGTCAGTTACCATGGTAACTTACTCTGTGAACCTAACCAGGGCTGCGTTCAGCCCCGACAAAACGTTGCAAAACGTTTTTTAAACGGAAACGGTGCTGCGTTGAACACCCTGTTCTGTTGACGCAAGAGTTGTAACTATGGCAGCCGAGAAGGCCATTCTTTGTTTTCTTTTTGAGGAATTTTCGGAGCCTGATGAAATCGATATAAATACGTGTTTAATACTGCAAAATACATGCAATCACTGCCCTTGCCGTCCAGAATAAAAGACAACATCCCAATCCCATTTAATGAACCTTTTTCATCTCCTGGTAATCAATTCTAACTTAAATCATTTTATTTCTAGTTCTTACTTTTTTAATAGCTTGTATTTTCTTTCTCACTTTATGTCAAGCAATTACCATATATGAAATTTGGTATATAAATAAACTTGCCTTGCAATTAAGCTAAAGATATAAATAAATACATCATCATGTTGATTATATATATATATATATATATATATATATATATATATATATATATATATATATATATATATATATATACATATATATATATATATTAAACTCTTACGACAATCATGTCTTCTAATACCAGCGGACACATTAAACAACTTTACTTCCATTGTGTGAGCTGTCTCTTTAATACTGCGTGGTTTATATACATTTTGCCGCTGATTGGGCTGTCATTTTTGACACACCCACCAAACGAGATCAAACGCATCTCAAACCCGTTGCACACCGTTGCACACCGTTTCCAGGAAACATGACGTTCAACCGGAAACCGTAGCAAAACGTTGCGCACCGGTTTGAGCTTTGAACGTGCCCCTGGTCTGGAGTAGGTTTTCTTTGGTAAACCCAGAGTTTCTTTCTGACTCCTCCCCCTTTTTAAAGCGCCGGCAGTGTTTAAATACTTTATTCATTCATTCAAGCTGCACAAATGCTTTTCTTACTGAGTATTTTGTCGCATTTCAAGTACAAATATCAAACAATTATAAATTAAATCTAAAGTAAGCAAGGTTTACTTAAAACAAATTAAATGATCTGCCACTTGACAAAAATACAAAGTAAGGAAAGCATTCTTTGCAGTGCAGGTACATTCATTCATTGCTCATATTTCATCAAGAGGACACCGTCTGGCATGTCCTTTTATAAAGGATCCAGACGTTTAATAAGCCACTTGTTAAGCCTCTAGAAGTAACCTAATAATTAGAATTTCCTTTAGGATTTCCAGTGGTTGGATGCATTGATGACACTCATATTCCCATCATCACTTTCTGAAAACAGATTGCTGTATGGAATGGAAGGATGCTGCCTGATGGTAGTCCGAGATATATGCCATAACCACAACCACAGCTGTTAAAAGGTTAGTTCACCCAAAAATGAAAATAATGTAGTTTATTACTCACCCTCATGCCGTTCCACACCCGTAAGACCCCTGTTCATCTTCGGAACACAAATTAAGATGTTGTTGAAATCTGAGAGCTCAGTGAGGCCTCCATAGGGAGCAAAGCAATTTACACTATCAAGATCCATTAATGTACTAAAAACATATTTAAATCTGTCCATGTGAGTACAGTTGTTCAATATTAATATTATAAAGCGACAATAATTATTTGTGGTGCACCAAAAAAAACTAAATAATGACATGTATAGTGAAAACCGATTTCAAAACACTGCTTCATGAAGCTTCGGAGTGTATCGAATCAGCGAGTCGAATCATGATTCGGATCGCGTGTCAAACCCTGTGGTCAAACTGCTGAAATCATGTGACTTTGGTGCTCCGAACCACTGATTCGACTCGCTCCGAAGCTTCATGAAGCAGTGTTTTGAAATCGGTTATCACTATGTAAGTCGTTATTTAGTTTTTTTTTTTGGCGCACCACAAATATTATCGTCGCTTTATAATATTACTATTGAACAACTGTACTCACATGGACTGATTTATATATGTTTTTAATACATTAATGGATCTTGAGAGTGCAAATTGCTTTGTTCCCTATGGAGGCCTCACTGAGCCTTCAGATTTCATCAGAAATATCTTAATTTGTATTCCGAAGATGAACAGGGGTCTTACGGGTGTGGAACGGCATGAGGGTGAGTAATAAATTACATTATTTTCAATTTTAGGTGAACTTGTAAGGATCGGTTTTGGTGCTAAGACAAAAGCTGAGATGCACACCCCAGCAATTGAACAATAAAAGTCACTAATCTTGAGAGAAGATCTCACAGAAACTGTGTGACAACACCCTGACAAACATTTCTCCCCCCTCCCCATTTTGCCCTCTCCTTGCCCTGTTTTCAAGTCACCAAATGCAGATATACCAGTGATGATGTATCTTGTAAATCTATTGTTTTATCCCTTTCATGTTTGATGTCTTTTTAAAGGTCTCAGTACAAATGGTAAAATGGTCTCAGTTTCACTGCAGTCACTAGTAGTATTAGAAAGATTGAAAACTAATGAGAATTCAGTTCTCCTTTGAGTAGTCTCTTCAAAGATATCTGATCCACTCCCCAAAAACCAGGTGTTTGTGTCGCAAATATTTACAACCTTTTGTTTTAGTTGGAGTATTTAAGCGAGGGTAACCAAACTGAGGGGGGAACATTCTGTAGTCAAAACCCCCTGTGTGGTGCAAACTGCATGTATTGTGCCAGACATGATGACTCTTTTAAATTATTTTCATATTGCTTTGCAATTGTGTTTTTGCAATTGTGACTGCCCTCGTCCGGGTCACAAATGATCTTCTTATTTCTGCTGATATGGGTGCCTGTAGTATCTTAGTATTGTTAGACATCACTGCTGCATTTGATACAATATCTCATGCTGTCCTTCTTGAAAGATTGTCTGTATGGCTAGGAATCTCTGGTACTGTATTAGAATGGTTTACATCTTATCTCACAAATCGATTGCAGTTTGTGTCTTTGGGGGAAAACAAATCTTTACCAACATTAGTTCAGCAGGGTGTCCCAAAAGGGTCTGTGCTTGGTCCCATCTTATTTAGCATCTATATGTTGCCTCTGGGTAACATAATTCGTAAGTTTGGGTTAGGATTTCATTTTTATGCTGACGACACGCAGATCTACATCAGCATGCACCCTAACCCAAACCTTGCGGTCAAAGCCCTTAGCAACTGCTTGGAGGAGATAAAATCCTGGATGCATGAGAATTTTCTTAAGCTCAACCAGGCTAAGACAGAACTTCTCTTCGTCGGTACATCAACATCTCTCCTTAAACTAAATATTCCAGAACTGATTACTGTCAATGACTTTGTTACCCTGTCTTTACAAGTGCGCAATCTTGGAGTTATTTTTGACACTGAACTTATGTTCGACGGTCATATTAAAAATGTCTCAAAAACGGCATTTTACCATCTTAGAAATATCGCTAGATTACGACCATTTCTATCGCGACCAGATGCAGAAAGGCTTATTCACGCCTTCATTACATCAAGGCTTGATTACTGCAATGCGCTCTATTCAGGTCTTCCAAATCAGTCCATCAAAAAATTACAATATATACAAAATTCGGCCGCCCGGTTATTGACACACACAAATACTCGTCAACATATTTCTCCGGTACTCTTTGATTTGCATTGGCTGCCGATACAAGCGCGTATCAAATTTAAAACCTTGGTTTTAACATATAAAGCCATTCATGGATCGGCCCCTGCTTATCTCTGCAGTTTGGTCACCGTTCATACTCCTGCACGCTCTTTGCGCTCTTCCAGGTCATGCATCCTCCAGCAGCCCCGACATAATCTAAATTCCAAGGGTTGTCAAGCATTCTCGGTCTCAGCACCACGTCTTTGGAATGCTCTACCACCGGAAATTAGAGACTCTTCAACATTAGACGGTTTTAAGAAGTCTTTAAAGACACACCTTCTAAGAGCTGCTTATTGTAACTAAATGTGACTATTTTATTGTATTTATTATTATTCTTTATTGTATGAGGTTGTAGCGCTTTGAGTTTTAAGAAAAGCGCGTTAGAAATAAAATGTATTATTATTATTATTATTATTTTATGTTTTTACGCTGATCAGTTGTGTACCATGGATTCTTGTTTACTTATTTACTTTTCCTGTCTGGCCAAAATAAATGTTAATCTTGATTTATCTTGTATGATTCTGAAATCATTATTTTAGTATGGATCGATGTATACTCCTTTATTACCGCAAAATCTAGGGTTATGATAGATCACACCGATGACGCCACAACTGAAGCATGGGGCGCGTGCGCGATATTCCGATTCCTGACTATCGCTGGATTGGCAAGTTGCAGTTCGTAAATATTATTAAAATGACACTTTTTGTTGAGTGAGCATGTGCAACCACTTAAAGGTGAAATATCCACTCTGCATCCTCAGACTAATTACAGAAGTAACTATTTTGTGCCCGTGAGCGCGTGAACCGGACGCGTCTGTCTCTCTGAGATATTGGGTCTCTCGATGAACGAATATGAAAACTAGGAAGATACAAAGAAAATCAACGATCTAAATTAAATCGCAACTAATCTTAAAATCAGCGGATAAACTCTAAACGTAACACACTTTATGGAGTCACATAGAATTGGAGTCAGATAAAATTATTAATGGAGTCAGATTTAAAATGAGATATCAATAAATTAAGAGAACTTCACCGAAAGGCTGAAAAGGCTTACACGCAGAATTCCTTTTGACCAAGCCATTAGTATCCGGTTTTTGGGCTAAATGGATGGAAATTTACAAACTAACCCTTTAAATACATTTGTTTACTATTTCTTATGGTCATCTTTATTTCCTACAAATACTTTATCCTTTTTCCTGTTGAATTTGAATATTCTTCCTCATCTCCTCTTCACCTGTCAGTGGGGCTGGTGTTTGGCTGGCCTGAGTAGAAGTAAAATGTCATTACCCTAATTAATAAATGTAACAGGTGGGATCAGCGAACATTTCATTATGTGAAAAGAGCATAGACCCTTTTCACATTTCCAGGATTCTTAGAAGCTGAAGTCATCATAGTTGGGTTAACTTTTATAGCGGTGAATGAGAGAATACATCAAATATATATGTTTGTGTCCCCATTTGCTCAAATAGCAAAAGAAAAACTCCACAATAGTGATTTTACAACTTTCAAAAAGAGGGGAAAAAAACAGTGAGCTTGATAATGGAGAAAAGAGAGAAAGATATAATTTTTTACCATCACTCCCATAGAGGCTGTATTAGAAACACCCTCACAGCAGCAGTAGTAACTTGTTTTTTGTAATTTGATGCAAAAGTAATAATACAAATTATTAGTGTTATAAATGTACATAAAAAAAAAAAATGACAATACAAAAATCGTTGCAGGATTTACGATATTGATGACCGTTAAAACGGTCAAAGTCTGTGAAAAGTCTATGTGGGAAAAGCTGCTGCACATTGGACACTGAATGATATTTATTTAATATGTCAAATGTTTGTAAAGTCATTAAAACTATACACCCATTAACCTTTTATGCTTAAAGCTTTACCTGATTGAATTATGTTTTTATTTTTAATTTTTAGCTGCTGCCACATTCTTTTTTTGCCTTTTGGATACCATGGAAATTGAACTTAATAAAATTAATTAAGAATTAAACTTCCATATTGACCCGGAAGTATGCAAACTTCTTTTTGTTGGTTGCTGTTGTCATGGTGAATCATAATTTCGGAGCTCCATTGATCGTGGCTTTTCATGGTTGGGGTGCATGTGCTTAACTCAGAGTCAGTCTACTCAGAGTTGATTGAACTACCTCAATTCAGCTGTTCTGAAACCCAAAACTCAGAGTTTCCCATCTCAGAGTAAGTCAACTCAGTTCAAGTTTAAACTCAGAGTTGGTTGAACCTCCTTATTGAAATGGGCCCCTGATCCGTTGTCTTTGTTCCTGTAGGTCTCGCGTCCCTATGTCTTCGGTTTCCCTGCTCCTTGTTTTTATTATGTTTGATTTTCCCCCTTGTGGGTTTTGTTTTGTAGTTCTGTTTATTTAATAAATCCTTTCCTCTGCATTTGAGTCTTCCTCCCTTTTCCTACGCACACCTGACATAACGGATCAGCCATCCCCAAGACTCAGCAGAGGAAGGACTCCTATCGGGAACCTTTGAACACCTGTCCTCAGTTCGAGAAGATCCTATGTTTCAGGGCAGGGGTGTCCAAACTACGGCCCGCGGGCCATCTGCGGCCCATTATCAGTCTTGTGGCGGCCCGCGGGTGATTTAAAACATTTATACAAATCTGGCCCGTTATAGGGAAAAATAGATGAAATTCACTAAATAACCATTGGGTGTCGCAATCACATCCGTCATCCAGCCAAGGCAGTTAGTACGTTAGGCCTACGTAAGATGCACGTAAAAATATTGTTGATCACATTTGTTTAGTCATGGCGCAACAAAGAAAACGGAAAATCGACAGTGAATGCAGGAGATTTCAGACACGTTGGGGAAATGAATACTTCTTCACTGAGGTCAGCGGGAAATGTGTCTGCTTAATTTGCCAGGAGTCCGTTGGGGTGATGAAGGAATATAATGTTAAAAGACATTATGAAACAAAACATCAGTCTTTCAAATCTTACACTGGTGCTGAGCGCGATGAAAAGGTGAAACAACTGGCAGCTGCCTTGTCAGCTCAACAACAACAATTTTTTCGTGCTAATAAAGCACAGGAAAATTCTACATTAGCTAGTTATGAGGTAGCTCACCTAATAGCACGGCACGGAAAACCCTTCACCGATGGCGAATTTGTAAAGGAGTGTCTGATGAAAGTTGCCACTATAATTTGCCCAGAAAAGATGCAAGATTTTAAAAACATCAGTCTTTCAAGAAACACGGTCGGACGGCGAATTGAAGACTTGTCGGCAAATCTAAAACAACAAGTGACAGACAAAGTACCCATGTTTGATTTTTACTCAATTGCGTGTGACGAGAGCACTGACGCGACAGACACTGCCCAGCTGTTAATTTTTTTGCGAGGAGTGGACAGTGATTTTTCCATTTCAGAAGAGCTTCTTGATATGAAGAGCCTTAAGAGTACAACAACGGGAAAAGATATTTTTGAAGCCGTTTCATGTGCGATTGAAAATATGAATCTCCCTTGGGCCAAGCTCTGTGGCATTACAACAGATGGGGCGCCATCCATGATCGGTGAGCGGAAAGGAATGGCTTCTATGGTGTGCAACAAAGTTCGCGAAAGTGGAGGTGAGGCTGTAAAAATGCACTGTATCATACATCAAGAAGCGCTCTGTGCTAAAGTGATCCAGATGGACGATGTGATGACCACTGTTGTGAAAACTATAAACTTGATTCGTTCAAGAGCGCTCAACCACAGAGAATTCCGGGCATTTCTGTCTGATATGGATGCGGAATACGGTGACGTTATATATCACTCTAACGTGCGGTGGCTGAGTCGCGGATCTGTTCTTCACCGATTCTATTCATTGAGATCAGAAATTGACCAGTTTTTGAAAGAAAAAAATCTGACACTTCATCAACTCAATGACCCTGAATGGATGGCAGACCTTGCTTTTTTAGTTGATTTGACCAGTCACCTGAATGCACTGAATAAAAGCCTGCAAGGACCAGCTTATTTCAGAAATGTATGCGCACTTGAAATCCTTTGCTGTGAAGCTAAGACTTTTTGAGAGACAAATCAGTGACCGCAATACTGTGCACTTTCCCAGTTTGTCCGAAATTATCTCGAGTTTTTCCGACTCCAACATCCGTGGAAAAATGGATAAATATTCTGCATTGCTCACATCCCTAATCACAGAATTTAATCAGCGTTTTCAAGACTTTTCCGCTATTGATAATGACATCAAACTGTTCTCAACCCCTTTCTCGGTTAACGTGGAAGAAGTGCAAGAGAATGTGCAGCTGGAACTCATAGAACTGCAGTGCGATGACTCTCTTCGCAGCCGCCACCAGCTTCTTCAACTGCCTGAGTTTTACAAGAGTTTGGACACATCCAGATTCCCCTTACTCAAACGTCATGCACAAAAGATGATGAGTCTGTTTGGCTCCACATACATATGTGAGCAAACATTTTCGCTGATGACGCTGAACAAGAGTCCACTGAGAGCCAGTCTGACTGACAGCCATCTCTGTGATCTGCTTCGTATCTCTACTACACGACTTATTCCTGACGTGACATCAGTTCTGAAATCCAAGGCACAACATCACTGTTCACATTAATAAAGTTATTGGTGAGTAAAAAAAAAAAAAATTTTATATATCTCATGGGTCATATATAAATATATTAAGCACACATAACATTTTTAGAAAATTGCATATTTTAAATATAGACAAAGACAGATTAATGGTAATGATCAATTAGCTGGTCTAATAGTTTTTTTTTAATTATTCTTACAGACATGCGGCCCGAGACAACAGACATTTTTTTGCACCTGGCCCCCAGCAGAAAAAGTTTGGACACCCCTGGTCTATAGGCTACTTATTAAAGATAATTTATTTAGCATATCACAGAGAATATTGTTGTTAAAATTATTTACATCCGCATACCCAATATTTTGTATATGCTATTTTAGTTCCCTTACGAGAGTACTCTCGTATTGCGTTTTGCTAAAACGCTATGGGGGAATTCCTTTCCTCGAGATATTGAAGCAAATTTTTATCCAAAAAAACTTTTTTATACGCAGTGCAGCTGCACAACTCTCAGCAGGAAGCAGCTGCGTGCTGATTGGCTGTGCCGCTGCAACTGCAGCAACCTATAGCGAGACCGTGGGGCGGGACGGACCAATCAGGTCCTTCCAAATTCCCGCCACAAGGGGCAACAGAATTTGCATAGCCAAGGGTATATAAGACCCACTCTCGCAAGGTTAGTCAGATTAATTCTTCTTCAGCGACTTGCAATCGTTGAGCTCTGGATCGAAGCCTGCCGTCGACACGCACCCAGCGGAACACTGCAGCCTGAGGACGTTGTATTCTCCGCCTTCAGCCTGCCTTCCAGCTGCGGCATCCGGCACTATATCCTTTCATACCTTACTGTGTTTACACATTCAAAAAGAGCCAAGACGTTGTTTCAAATGTCTCGTTCCTGCGCCTCGTGCAGAGGTTTTATCGCGGACGAAGATCGGCACATCATCTGCGTGTCATGTCTCGGACGAGACCACACGCAGGTTTACTCAACCAGGGTGGATGCCCTGAGTGCGACGAGCTGACACTGCAGACCCTTCGGGCTCGGCTCGCCAGCTTCGACTCGGATCCCGTCCCTTGCTCCCAGCCTCTCGAGCCACGGAAGAAAAAACGTCGCGACCAGAGGCCACCGGAGCGCTCTGACGAGCACACGCCGGGCATGTCCCCGCGTGCCTCGCCATCGCCCGTGTTGTTTGTCGACGGACAGCACAGCTCCCCTCGCATGGCAGCTGCTGCTGTTTCATTCGGCGGACCGGAGGAGGAAGAGGATGACAGCCTTTCCCTTGCTGCATCCGGAAGCGGGTGGTCGGATGCCGCCTTGGAGAACGCCACTTCGACGCGGACGGCTAGCGGCGTTATAACCTCAGTCGACGCTGAGCTTATGCGCTTGCTCACCAAGGCCGTGGACGACCTCGGCATTGACTGGTCTCAGCCCGAGGAGCCCACGAGAAGCCGACTGGATGAGTGGTTTTTCGAAAACCGCCGTCAACCGACCGCTCAAAGACCCACTCCCTTCTTCCCAGAAGTCAACGCGGAGCTAACAAAATCGTGGAAGGTGCCATTTTCTTCTCGCGCCAAATCCTCCTTTTCTCCAGCGCTCTCGGTAGTCTAGTCGATGGCGCTCAGAAAAAAGGATATCAAGCCCTTCCTCCCCTCGAGGAAGCCATCACTGCACACCTTTGCCCGCCCTCCGCCAGAGGATGGCAGTCAAAGACTGTGCACCCTTCAAAGGCCTGCCGCACTACGTCCAGCCTCGCCGGTCGAGCATTCGCCTCCGCCGGCCAGGCGGCGTCAGCGCTACACTCTATGACGGTGCTTCAAGTCTTCCAGGCCAAACTCCTCCGTTCCCTGGACGAGTCTGTTCCTGACAACGAGGCTCTGAAGGATCTGTGCGGCGCCACTGACTTGGCCCTGCGCGCCACCAAGGCCAATGCTCAGGCGATCGGCAGATGTATGGCCAGCCTGACGGTGTTGGAGCGCCATTTGTGGCTTAACTTAACCGAGATGAAGGACGCGGACAAGACCGCTTTCCTGGACGCGCCCATTTCGCCTTCAGGATTATTTGGTTCCGCCGTGGTTGGGTTCACGGAGCGCTTCACTGCGGCGCAGAAGGCTTCGCAGGCAATGCGACATTTCCTGCCTAAGCGTTCCAGCTCCTCCGCTAGCCGTCACGCTAAAGCTGGACCAGCCCAGCCCACCAAGGCGCCGCCTTCAGCTCGCCAGCCTCACGCGGCTTCCAAGCCCGGTCAGCGTTCCCGCTCTACGAGCCGCAGCAGACCGCCGGAGCGGCGAGGTCCACGACCCAGCAATGTGTCGAAACCTGAGCCTCCGAAGCCGTCCTAGCCAGAGGTATGAAGAGAAGGCGGATAGTGCCCGCTTCGGCCGGTGCACCGCCTCGCTCTCTTCTAAAACGTTCCCCAGCTCCCTTCAAGGCGGCTGGGAACGCCACATTCACAGCCAACGAGCCCGCAAGCAAGCGCTCTCGCCTGTACACAAACGCCGTTTTCACGGCGACCCATATGAGTCACAAAAAGAGCTTTTTCTCTGTAGGCAGTGTGCCAGCATTAAAGCATGTACCCCTACACTCAAGCACTCCCCCATGTTCCCCAGCCCCCTGCACTCAGGTGGCTGGAAACATTATTCTCACAGTCAACGAGCCCGCACTCAAACGCGCTCGCCTGTACACAAGCACCAATACTCTATGTCCCCCGGCCCCCTGCACTCAGGCAGCGGGAAACATTTCCCTCATAAGCGCCAACTTAGCGCAAGGTTATCGGGCCACCGAGTCCCTGTTACTCAGCGATTCGCCCCACAGATTAATTCAGCCCCTGGCTTCGAAGGCTTAGGCCTGGCGGGCCATTCCCGGCATTTCGAAATGGGTGTTGAACATAATAGAACGAGGTTACTCGCTACAGTTTGCTCGCAGACCACCGTGCTTTCGCGCCGTGGAAGAGACAATGGTGAGAAGCGACAAAAGTCACGTGCTTCGAACCGAGATATCAAAACTGTTAATACAGGGAGCGGTAGAAGCCGTATACCCCTCACAGAGCGAGTCGGGCTTTTACAGCCGTTACTTCCTTGTACCAAAAAAGGACGGTGGTCTAACACCCATCCTAGATCTCAGACATCTGAACAAAGCCCTTATGAAGCGCCCGTTCAGAATGTTGAGAATGAAACAAATCCTCGCGCACATTCACCCGGGAGATTGATTTTTCACTGTGGATCTAGAGGATGCCTATTTCCACATACAAATAGCCCCCCATCACAGGCCATTCTTGAGATTCGCCTTCGAGGGGAAAGCATACCAATACAAGGTGCTACCTTTTGGTCTATCTCTAGCCCCTCGCACGTTTACAAAGTGCATGGAAGCAGCGCTAACCCCGCTGAGGCTTCGGGGAATGAGAATTCTCAACTATCTCGACGACTGGCTCATAATAGCTCAGTCAGAGATACAGTTATTAAACCACAGATCTTGGCTTCTCAACCATTTACAATGCTTGGGACTCAGAATCAACGTGGCAAAGAGTTTATTGTCTCCCACACAGAAAGTTTCGTTTCTGGGAACAGTATTGGACTCACTGCAGATGAGCGCGCGGCTGACGTCACAGCGCGCGCTCTCTGTTCGGAACTGAGCGGTTTCCCTCAGGTCCGGTGCACACATTCCTCTCAAACACTTTCAGAGGATGTTGGGTTTCATGGCCTCGGCGGCGCCAGTTCTCAGACTGGGTCTGTTGCACATGCGCCCCCTACAGCGCTGGCTGAATCGCCGCGTTCCAGCTCACGCATGGCTTTCGGGCCGATTGCAAATCAAGGTAGACCACAGCTGTGTGTTAGCTCTGGCTCCTTGGAAAAATCCCGTCTGGTACAAGACGGGCGTGAGTTTGGGCACTGTTACGAAGTGGAAAGTTATCTCGACAGATGCATCCAACCTAGATTGGGGAGCCCTTCACGAGGGCAGGCCGATCTCCGGTCTCTGGTCAGACTCGGAGAAGAGCCTTCATATAAACTGTCTAGAGATGAAAGCGGTCACGATATCGCTAAGAGCTTTCCTTCCGTACATAAAACACCACCATGTCCTGATCCGAACGGACAGCAGGTCGGTGGTAGCCTATATAAATCGCCAAGGCGGTCTGAGATCTATCGATCTGCACTCAATGGCGGAAGAAGCCCTAATATGGGCAGAGCACAATCTGAGCTCGCTGAGAGCGGCTCACGTGCCAGGCATTCTGATTTTGGGTCCTGACATGCTGTCCAGGGGCAAAGTATCCCCAGCAGAGTGGTCTCTTCACCCAAATATAATTCAGACAATTTGGGGCAAGTTTGGAGAGGCAAAAGGGGATCTTTTCGCCTCACAAGACAATGCTCAATGCCGAATATATTTCTCCAAGCACGAAGATGCGTTGGCCCACGAATGGCCCAACCTTCCTCTTTATGCTTTTCCCCCAATCTCAATGTTACCTCAGGTCATAGAGAGGATCAGGGAGAGCAAATGCGCTGTGCTTTTAATAGCCCCGCTTTGGAGAAATCAACCTTGGTTCTCACTGCTGAGTCAGATGTGAGATACAGCTCCGTGGCCGATCCCGCTGAGGAGAGACCTCCTCATGCAGGCGGAACGGCAGATCTGGCATCCCCGTCCCGATCTATGGGCGCTTCATGTTTGGCCCATCAACGGGTACATGAGAACCTTTCTGAAAGCGTAATGAATACTATTACTGAAGCTAGAGCCCCCACGACTAGGCGGCTCTATTCAGGCAAATGGTCAGTCTTTTCAGACTGGTGTAAAGCGCGAAGTCTGATCCCACATGATTGTGCAGTGTCAGAGGTGCTTACATTTTTACAAGAGCTTCTGGATGCGGGTCGCTCCCTCTCCACGCTCAAAGTTTATGTGGCTGCTATAGCAGCGTATCACATTCAAGTGAACGGACTGTCACTAGGTAAGAACGATCTCATTGTTCGCTTCCTTAAAGGGGCTAGAAGGCTTCACCCACCTCGCCCCCCTTCAGTCCCTATATGGGACCTGTCCACGGTCCTGGATGCCATGAAGAGCTCTGCATTTGAGCCTCTGCATTCAGTGAGTTTAAAGCTCCTGTCACTAAAGACCGCTTTTCTGCTAGCGATCGCATCAGTTAAGCGAGTGGGTGATCTGCACGCGCTCTCTGTGAGTGCCTCGTGTCTGGAATTTGGGCCAAACGACTCCAAAGTCGTCCTCAAACCAAGACATGGATATGTACCTAAAGTGCTTTCAACTCCGTTCAGAGCACAGGTCATTTCACTTTCGGCACTTTCATCACAGTTAGATGAAATAGATGCTAATTTGCTCTGTCCTGTCAGAGCGCTGAGAATATACATAGAGCGTTCCGCTGCTTACAGGCAAACTGAACAGCTCTTTGTATGCTTTGGCGGCCGCACCCGAGGGTACGCGGTTACAAAGCAGACCCTGTCACAGTGGATAGTGGATGCTATCTCACTGGCCTATGAGTCTAAAGATCTCAGCTGCCCCTTAGGCATTAAAGCCCATTCTACTAGAGGCATGGCTTCTTCGTGGGCTTGGTCTACTGGCATTTCTCTGAATGATATCTGTGCGGCGGCAGGCTGGGCCTCCCCGTCCACTTTTATCAGATTCTATAATTTAGATGTTCCGGCTTTACAAGCTGGGGTTCTTGCTGTGTAAACAGATTTAACCCCTTAAGGCTCGATAAGTCCGGCCTGGGTTGAATATTGTATAAGTCATAAGCATATTCCTTATACGGCTCGAATTATCTGGCCACTCATTATTCCTGACCCGACTATGTCTGGTCTATACTTTTTATTGCACGTATATCGTGTTCATTCTCATTAGGGCCCGACTCAGGTCTGGCTCATTCTGAATTATTGATATCATATTACGGGCCCACCTAGGTTGGCCTGGGTTTGGTGTCGTCGGCTTTAGAGCCGTTAAGCAAGCACAGCGTTTTGCATTGGTCCCCCATAGCGTTTTAGCAAAACGCAATACGAGAGTACTCTCGTAAGGGAACGTTTCGTTTACTAACGTAACCTCGGTTCCCTAAGATGAGGGAACGAGTATTGCGTTTTGCTTGCCGTGCTTGCTCACTTGCTCAGGAGTCGCTTCAGTCGATTAACCTGACTAACCTTGCGAGAGTGGGTCTTATATACCCTTGGCTATGCAAATTCTGTTGCCCCTTGTGGTGGGAATTTGGAAGGACCTGATTGGTCCGTCCCGCCCCACGGTCTCGCTATAGGTTGCTGCAGTTGCAGCGGCACAGCCAATCAGCACGCAGCTGCTTCCTGCTGAGAGTTGTGCAGCTGCACTGCGTATAAAAGGTATTTTTGGATAAAAATTTGCTTCAATATCTCGAGGAAAGGAATTCCCCCATAGCGTTTTAGCAAAACGCAATACTCGTTCCCTCATCTTAGGGAACCGAGGTTACGTTAGTAACCGAAACGTTTAAAATGTATTGATTTTTAATTTGAAGAATTAAGGAGGCCTTTAGAAAAAATACTGCCATTTTAAAGGGTAACTCAACCCCTGGTCAGAGCCTAACTCCACCCACTGGCAATATTTGAAAAATGCTGGAAAAGTGGGCAGAGCCCAGCGGAGACAGAGGAGACAAACCGAGGGCGGGGCTGAGCAGGGAGGCGTGCACCTGAGACCCGCAGTGACGGATTGATTGACAGCTGTCAAACTCGCAAAGATGGAGAGTGACTGGAATGATGGAGGGACTTTTATCCCCACCTACACCTGAAGTGGAGGAGGGTGAATTGTCTGTGGACACAGGGTCAGAGCCTTATCAATTCAAGCCACTGGCTAAAGCTGCGGTTTTACCTCCCGATGCCGACTATGCTAGCGAAGCAGCAGCGCAAGATTGAATAGGACCCCTGACCTAATCTATGAACAGTCAAATCCTTATACTGAATGCCACTAAAAATAGATCCGATATGCAATGTATTTTTTTTTTCGAAGTAACTGAATCAGGGCTGTCACGATATTAGATTTTTCACACCACGGTTATTGTGGCCAACAAAAAAAAATCACAATATCGATATATCGTGATATCTATACAAACCTTGGGGGAAAAAGCTATCAAATTAATTTTTACTTTGTTTATTTCTTTTTTTCTTTTTTACCCAACAAACATAATTGCAACACAGGGTAATACTCTGTTACTGATAAATCTTCTTTGAAGCTCCCTATGAAATAACAAGAGAGAAAATACTGTCATGTTCAACAGTATGATGAATAAATATTAACATAAATGTTATTGGCCATGACTAGATTGCAAATACAAATACAAGAATAGACATTACGTAAATAGACATTAATTAATTAAAAGAAACTATGAGATGTGCTGCACTGGTGGAAACAACACAAGCCCATGATACCGTGACCGTCAGACTGGCCTTCAGCGCAGCTGCAAGAGTTACAGCCTTTTTACACCTTCTCACTTAATTAGTTTTCTCTGATCATATATCTATCATATTGTGAAGAGATCAGGAGTATATGTCTTCCGAGATTCTTTCGAGGCATATTTAAATCTTATCACTCAGAGCCGCCGCTCCCACCACGTACATCCCGCGCTGTGCGTAGGGACCAAGTGCTGAGGGGGGCACCACAAGAAAAACACGCAAACGGCCGCCAGTGAAACTGAAAGGAGTCTAAGGGCCCTATCTTGCACCCAGCGCAATTGACTTTGTACACCGACGCATGTGTCATTCCTATTTTGCACCCGCGCAAAGCGCGCTTTTCCCTCCACAGAAGCACGTCGCTAAACTAGTGAATGAACTTGCGCTACCTGGGCGGTTCAGCGCAAAAAAGGAGGCGTATTCCGGCGCAAACAATCCCTGGTGCTATTTTGCTGTTCCATTAAACAATTGCGCCACTGACCAGAAAAAACCTAGTCTAAAGTCAGTGGCGCGTTGCGCGTTGTTCATTATGCTATTTTAAGATCGCATGCTTGACCATAATGTATAGCGTGCACAACGCGCATACACTTTGCTCATGTAATCTACACAGATGCAACAGTTATTTTTGCAAATCATAAATTGTTACACTAAAAAAATATTAACACATGAGATGACGGAAATCATTGTGGTGTGCCACGAAGATGTGAAAAAAATAGGCATAAATCTAGCTTACAAATGATTCAGGCTAATTGTAATAATTAAGGATAAGACCTGTTTGCCCAATAGTGGCAAGACATATATGTATATAAGGACATCTGACAAATTGGTTTGTCCGTCAAGAACCAGGAAAAAAAATCGACTGAAAAACTGAAAAAACTGAAAGACTGAAAAAAAAAAGACTGTGAAATCACCTTTACCATAATGTACAACATTACAACTTCACTTCTCTGTCTTTCACTGCTCTTACAAGAACATCAGTCTCCTCGGCTGTGAACCGCTCCTGGCGTGCGCCTGGTAAATACGCCATAATAATAGCAATCCATAATGGAACTTGCGCACCTGCTTTTAAAGGGAATGTTGGATGACGCTCGGATTGGTTTATTCACGTTACGCCCAAACCACACCTATGAATAATGAAGCTACTTCAGACCAACCCATTTTAGATTTGCGCCGGGCGCAAGAGCCATTTATCCCGCCGGGAAAATAGCAACAGCGCCGAGACCCGCCCACAAAGTTACTTGCGCTTCACGCTTTGACTCTTGCGTTTCAGATCGTTAAAATAGGGCCCTAAGTCTCAGATGCTCAAAAACACAATCATCTTAATGAGACTAAATGCTCTTGCAGTGCTTAGGTCGCTCTCTCTCATATAGCGGATTTCATCTTGAAATGAGCTGATGACAAATAAAATACAGCTCAAATATTTTGCTTTCGTTGATGTGAACTGAATTTGCATGGCCTATAGCGTGAGAATTGAAGATCGGATTTATATTCATTTTGCGGAGAGGTGTAAGGGAAGACACCCTGCATGTTTTTGTTAAAATTATTATTTAGTTTATTAGTAGGCTAGATTGTATAGCCCGTTTCGTTTGCAAGCGCCGATGTGAGCTGCTAGCAGCATCAGCCTGCCTCAGCTTGTCAAAAATGCGTTTTTACTGTGGTGGTGATAGTAAACATTTAAACTAACATTGTAATATGCTTTAAGAGTTTAATATCTATGGATTTTATTATAGGAAAGACAAGCCAAGTGTGGATTTGAGAGGATAAATTGATCAAACGTGGTTAACTCACTGTCGGCCGCTGGCCGCTTGGTCGTTACTTTAAAAAACAAAAACTTTAATTTAACAAACAAAAATTGCTCCAAACATTTTTCTAAATTAACTTAATAAATAAACAAAACAAAATATAAATACTTTGACATTAAAAACAAAAGCTGAACAATTTTTATGGCTACAACAGTGTGTAATAGGGAGGGAGAAAAAAACATGGCTCCAGTCGGACTCGGGACACTCATGTTATCATAAGAGTCCTACTCATTTTCAAAATTGTGGTTATCTCCAATAACAGTATATTGTCACACCCTAAATTAACACGATGTCGATATTTTGTGCTTTGAATATCACAGTTATCGCCAATACAGGTATATTGCGACACCCCTAAACTGAATCATTAGGCAGCGCAGGACCAATAAGTTCAAACTTAATAGCCTATTATGAAGAGATTTCCTCAAATAAATGTTAGACTACATACGCCAGCACGTTACGTTATTGTTGTTCGTTGGCAACCACTTGCATATCAGGGTTTGAAAGCGCGTCTCGTGTATGACAAGTATACACACAAAATATCGCAAGAAAAACTTGACGTGTACTGACAACTGCATTATTCAAATGTATTTTCTTCATTAGAATGTTGATAGCAAGTGTCAAGTAAGTTTCATTCATAATGTTTCTACTTCATGTAACATGAGAGTTCACACTGGAGTGAAGCCGTTCTCATGTGATCGGGAAAATATTTCTTAGGGCTTGGTGAGCTCTTGCCAGGGGCTTGTGCAGTGAGCCGTTGGAAGAGCCAATATACGCCACGATGGCAAACAACGTCCAATAGGAAAATTCAACTGCAGTAGCCACCGTTCAACCTTAAGAGGGCAGCACATTTTTTACACCATATATTGTAGAATTAAAACCCTTTATACCCAAATCCCAAAACATTTGCTCGAATCAATGAGCAGCACTAATATAGCCCCAGTCTTGCAGATCATTCATTTAAAAAAGTTGTTTTAAAAACCCTTTAAAAGATGCAGTTGTAATAAATTTACTTACCAGAAAACACATGATTACCAGTAGACACAGAACCGTAAAAAACTTCCGTAATGATCTTTCCCTGTGAACTGATGAAAAGCATTATCTCATCACAGTGCATTACTTATAAGCAAATTGCATTTTCCATTTTCTATAAGCCTACTCAATAGCTACATATATAGCTACACATTTGTAACTTAAAAATATACATTCTCAGACTCATTTGATGCTAATGATTAATATGTATTATTAAATAGCATTGATAATAATAATAAGAAGAAAAATGTAAAATTGCCTGTGGCCCCTATGATATAATTTTAACATTTAACGATCACAAATCTTTTTTCCCCAAACAAATATATTAAAGGTCCCGTTTTTCGTGTTTTTTTGAAGCTTTGATTGTGTTTACAGTGTGCAAAATAACATGTGTTCATGTTTCGCGTGTAAAAAAATACAGTATTTTTCACACAATTTACTTATCTGTATACCGCTGTTTTCACTGTCCTAAAAACGGCCTGAGAATTTCCCTGTTTTATGAAGTCCCTCCTTCAGAAACACGTAACGAGTTCTGATTGTGCCAGCGGTTCCCGTGTTATGATTCGACAGCAGCTTAGCGCACGTTGCCCGGAAAGGTCACGCCTCTTACCATAACGGAGATGCATGCGCTCAATGATCTCTAAGTACAGCGTCCCTGGCAAGGCCAAACAAAGGTAATTTTACTCCGGGATGAAAATAACAGCGTCTCGACGACATGGCGACAAACACACTATACAAACGCAACACTTCGGGTGCATTCCATTCGACAGGGTCCCTACGCACTGTTCACTGCTCCCTACTCCCTGAGCACGGTATATCAGCTGAAGTGGACTTCGCTGACAATAATCGCTCATTTGGAACTCCCTGCAACGTCATCAAAGAAAGGCAACGACGGGTGCAGATTACAATATAACATAAATTAATATTGTAATTTACTTTACTTTCAAATTGAAAACCATATAATAAGCATATACAGTTACAAAACACACAGTATAGGCTATCTAAAACATATAATCAAAACATTGTCCATTAGTTTTATTAGTTTACTTATAACCTGTATTGACTATGAACAGATTTGAAGCTGCACCTGTCATTCAATATGAAAATACTTTGATTTGGTTAACTATGTATGTAGGCTATTCTTAATGGTCTTAGCGGTCTCATCTCGTGCGCTTTCTTTCCCAAATGCAGCTGCACAGTAAACATTCCTGAGGTAAATAAAGTCAAATAAAAAACATGACAGCCCTCAGGTGCTTCTCAACACTTTTAATTTGTTTACATCAAATATAATATACAAATGTAACAGTTATTGCCATAACCATTCATAAATACTCTAGTTTGTATAATAACTATGACTATTCAAATGCATATGTAAACTCCTTAATCGCAGAGCTGTTTAAAAACTCTTCCAACCAATGGCTCTGCACCAGTGGTTAAATTAGCTTTTGTAGGGAGGGGGAGCCCTTATTTACGGTGAATGGTCATTCAAAATCGCGCCGAAAAAAGACTTAATGTGTTTTTACACCAAAGGGGCTCTTTCCAGTATTAATGTGTAAGGTAGGGTTGAGTAGTTATTCAAACAAAGAGAAATACTTTACAGTTCACTTATGGCCATAGGCAGGGTTTTTAAAATCAGTGAGGTCCCAAATTTGAAGTAGCTAGTTCCCAATAAACACAGAACGTTCCCCTAACGTTCCCATATGGTTCCCGTTTGGTTATTTTTGTAGGGAACCAAATAAGAACGTTCTGGGAACGTTCTCTATTGGTTGTGTTTTTGTAACCAAAAGAGAACGTTCCCAGAACGTTCCCTGCAGGTTATTTTTGAGGTGTTATTTTATAACCTAAAGAGAACCTTCCCAGAACGTTCCCTGCAGGTTATTTTTGTGATTTATTTTATAACCTAAAGAGAACCTTCCCAGAACGTTCCCTGCAGGTTATTTTTGTGATTTATTTTATAACCTAAAGAGAACCTTCCCAGAACGTTCCCTGCAGGTTATTTTGGGGTTTATTTTATAACCTAAAGAGAACCTTCCCAGAACGTTCCCTGCAGGTTATTTTTGTGATTTATTTTATAACCTAAAGAGAAACTTCCCAGAACGTTCCCTGCAGGTTATTTTTGGGGTTTATTTTATAACCTAAAGAGAACCTTCCCAGAACGTTCCCTGCAGGTTATTTTTGGGGTTTATTTTATAACCTAAAGAGAACCTTCCCAGAACGTTCCCTGCAGGTTATTTTTGGGGTTTATTTCAGCCTGGTCTCATTGCGAAAATGTACCTCTGGCAACGTTTTTGCAAACCCCAAAATACGTACCAATATGTACATATCACTGCAGTTTCAAAGTGATATGTCCACTGGGTGCCGCCAAAAGCTTCGTTTTTTTCCCGGAACAGATGAGCGTCAATCTGACGTTTTGTGACATTGTTTTTTTAACGTACACCTACACTAAACCCTAAACCTAACCGATAGTGTTAACAAAAGCAAATGTGACAAAAATACAATAGTAACCATGTCTTGTTAAGCTTGTGTGAACTCATCTTTGAGCTCTTTTATCATGACTTGTCTTTCACGGGATTCGTACCTGAGCTTTCATTATTACAAGTACAAATCTGTACCAGCTGAGCTACTGAGCAAACTTATTATATAAAAAAAGCCGAGCATATGGAGCAGATTAAGTGATGCAAACTCCAAAATGTAGTCATTTACATGGGAAAAAAAAAACGATAAAAAGTGCTTGCTGTTTTACTGCCTCTAGTGTTCATTTCACTTTGAAACTGCAGAGATATGTACTTATTGGTACGTATTTTGGCGGTTTGCAAAAACGTTGCCAGAGGTACATTTTCACAATGAGACCAGGTTGGTTTATTTTATAACCTAAAGAGAACCTTCCCAGAACGTTCCCTGCAGGTTATTTTTAGATTACATTTTTTTATAATATATACGCAGGTTTATTTGTATATTTCGTTACTGCGCGCCTCTGATCTGTGCGCGCTTCTCCAGCACGCGCTTTCTTTCGTCATCCACAGAAAGACGCGCACTCGCGTAATTTAAAAATTAACTAACATTAGTTTATCGATCTTTATTTAATAATGGGTTATAATTAATAAATATACCAGTGTAAATAGTGTGATTTCACAGAGATTTGACAAGTAATTGAAGACAACATGATGTTAACCGAGGACATTTGATTTACTGACCAAAAGAGAGAAGGCTACGTTCCGTTAATTCAGTGGTAAGAAAATAATGCAGTTATCCCAGTTAAAGTAATCTTTATTAATTATTAATGTCTGTGAATAAAATTCATATTTTAAAACCACATATTGTGTTGAAGTCATTGTTATTTGGCACTTAAACGTACCTGGTTGTGGTAGTAGGTGTCGTCAGTGATACAAGTTACGAAATGCATAATTCAATCTTATTTAATCCTCCATATGAGGGTTTATGTGCTTGAATTATTTCTATTGATTAAATAAGTTCAAAACAAGACATGGTTTGTAGTAGGCTACTGATTATTGACGTCCATTCATCCGTTTTCCATGCCGCTTATACCATATGGGACGCGGGCATTGCTGGACGATTACTGACGCACAGCAGGGTAAATTATATCGGAGTAAATAGGTTAGGGGAACGTTCCGGGAACGTTCTGGGAAGGTTAGGGGAACGTTCTCCAAACCAACAGGGAACGTTCTATTTACATAAAGAAAACTTTCCTGGCTAACCAATAGAGAACGTTAAGGCCTGTTCACACCGGGACGATTTTCGCACGCGTTTATCGCCGACGTTTAACGCCTCGGGACTAAACAATGGGCGCCAATGTGAGTGTTCACACCGACGCGCAAAACGCCAGGCGTAAAAGCGTCATTTTTAAAAAAACGCCTCGGGTTCGTTTTTTTATTTTGACGCGGCACGTAAAAAACTGTCCGACCAATGAGATCAGCGCTTTTGTTCACGTGCCTGGAGCTGCTGAAGTGACAGTAAAACACGACTTGGTGGCGCTCAAGCACAAACCGGTCTTGCCGAGCACACATTGATACGACAAAGAAGTAGTAAGTAGACAAAGAAGAAGATGAACTGCTAATGCTGCTTGCCAGTTAGCAAAAAGTGTGTGAATGGTTTTGTCCATATACATAATATGTCTATGGTTTTGGCAAGCACGTAAATACTGTCTCTCTTCTCCTTCTGTATGACAAGCGAGTGTCAGAAGCTTAAAGTGCCGCAGCACCATCTTGTGTACCGGGAGCGCATCGACTGAATGTGCACGTTCACTCGGCGCAGCGCCAGTGAAAATCGCTTGGGTGTGAACACTCAAGACGCGCCGAAAAACGGCACGAAAAACGCTGGCGATAAGCGTGCGCGATATTCGTCCCGGTGTGTACAGGCCTTTAGGATGTCTGTTCTGGGAACGTTCTGAGAACGTTCTGGGAACCAGAAACTAACGTTCCCAGAACGTTCTGGGAACCAAAAATTGTTATCTGGATTAGGGGTGTTCGTGGGAATGCTCCCCGATAAAATTTTACATATGTGCATTTTTAATAAGTTTTAAGGCCAAAAAAATTATAAAAACTAGCTTTCAAAACCATGTAAGTGGGCAGTAGATTATTTGATAATACCCCCCTGAAGATGAGCTTTGACTGTAGTCTTTTCATTTGTGTCTGTGTCCCTGAAAAGGGTTAGGAACTTTTTTTGACCAAAGAGCCAATTTTTTTTTTTTTTTCATTTTTGGTAAATGCATTTTTCCAAAAGAGCCACAGTAAAAAATTATATAAAATTATTATTAAAAAAGCTTTTTTTTCAATAAAATGTCAGCAGTAGTAATTATTAGGTCCATAACTAAAAACAAACAATTATGCAGCAAACAATAAGTTGCAATATGGAATTAATTGTGCAGGGCTTTCACTGTGAGGTTGACCAACTGATGAGTATAAATCCTCTTCGTGTGTGTGAACGCCCACAGTGCTTACATCTACTATGTTTATGTGAATACTCGACTTGGCATTTTGATATAAGCTATTTCTGTGTTTATTTGGCCGTTTAGGAGCGCAACCGAAGACAAAGGCTAGTATGCTTGTCCGTTTGTCCGTGTTGCGCTCGGAGCGAGCGCACAGCATCCTGTCAGTAATTCAGTTGTCTTTCGTGACTTATCAAGCTTTTATTATTTATTTTATCGTGACACTCGCGAACAGCACTGAACACACAACTTGAATATTATTATCATAAACTTGTCATTAACTTCGGTAGGCTGTACAACAAGGGAATTGTAATTGGCTGCTTTTTTCTGCAGAGAACGGATCTCTGTTGGTGTGTGTGTCTAATCTTTTAAGAGTCTGCACCATTAGTTCAGACAGGTGATGCACGCGACGCGCAAAGACATTTGGGTGATTTTCACTCTCTACTTCCTGTGAAGTGATGTATCGATGTTCCCTTCTTCCCTACGCCGTTCGCAGTACCCTTCGGACTGAACATGTTCGCTCCCTTTGGATTGGAATCTCACTTAAAATGGCAGAATACCCTCTGAAGTCCACTTCGCAGTCCACTTACGGTCGAATGGAACACACCCTCCCTCTTCTCCACGCGGGAGCAACAAGACCACGCCCCCTTTTCGCGTCTTCTTGTGGGTGGAGGTTAGTCAACAAACTGTTCTACTGACCTAGCAGGATGTACAGGGATGTAATCCAAACCGGTTTAATATCCATACTCCTACCCTGAACCTACCCTTAAAACTATGTAAATATTTTAAATAGCCTAAATAAATATTAAATATGGATGTAAAATGCTACCTATCAGATTGTGCTACCAGAATCATATTAATGTGATTTGCTTTATTAATATCCATTAATATCCATACCTACCCCTATCCCTACCCTAAACCTACCCTTAAAATGTAAATATAAAAAATAAAAATAAAAAATGTTGATGTGGGCATGCGCAGTAAGCCTTGGTAGGACAATCTGACGGGTAGGATGAAATGTCAGGACACCTGTTGTTCGCTGTAGGCTTTGAAAGGGAAATTCAACTTTCAACCTTGAGAGGGCAGCAGGTTTTACACCATATTTTATAGAATTAAAACACTTTATACTCAAATGTCAAAACATTTACTCGAATCAATGAACAGAATTAATAAAGCCCCAGTATCAGGGATGGAAATTAGCACCCGCCACCAGCCAAATGCGGGTGATTTTGTGTTGTTGCGGGTAAACTCGCTTCACCTACCGGCCACCGTGGCGGGTAAATAAAAATAGCATAGCCTACTGTTAGAGGAGGCACACCTTCAAAAAAAAATGTGGCGTTACAAATCAAATTCCCAATAAGTAGTAGAGAAGTTAATTTGCGCGTGGTTGCGTTTTAGCGGCTTTGTTGCCATAGCGGCGGAGTCTCGAGAACATGAGCTGTAAACTTGCGCGGTTTTTTAAAAACATATCGAGCTCGCGTCGCGTCCTGAATAGAAAAAAGGTATCAATGGGTCTGTCCAGTAACTCGTGATGAACCTCAGGCGAACTGCACACTTTGCAGTGAAGCATTTCAGTAGCTCAGACTGTCTGACTTAAAGCAGCAGCGCTGACAGACCGGTCTATGTGACAGACACATCCGTGCTTCTAAAGGTATAGGCCTAATGTTTTTTTAAATGGATAATATATTTATATAATATTAATTCCATACATTATCAGAGCTTGGCAGACAGAATTATTATATATATTTTAGACTTGTTAAAATTAATAGATTATAGCCTAATTAATGTTATTATTAATGTATAATTTTAATCATACATAATAAATAATCCTGCCATATAAAGTTTGACATTTATTAAAATAATATTTAGATAAAAGTGGGACAAATAATTGCATAATAATATAGTCATAATTTAAGTAGGCCTAAATTAATAAAAAAATAGAATTGTCAGAATTGTCAAAAAAGTGATTAGTGGTTCAGAATGACTGCTTAAAGGGACAGTTCACTCAAAAATGAAAATTATGTCATTATTTTACTCACCCTCAAGTTGTTCCAAACATGTATACATTTCGTTGTTATGTTGAACACACAGGAAGATTACTATGGAAGTCAATGGTGCCCCCAAAGCAGCCTGGGTACAAACTTTCTGCAAAATATCTTCTTTTGTGTTCAGCAGAACATAGAAACTTATACAGGTTTGAAACCTCATGAGGGAGAGTAAATGATGACAGAATGTTTTAGTTTTGGGTGAACTATCCCTTTAAAGTGCACCAAATAGGCTACTAAAGAGTTCTTTTTGAATAAATTAAATTATCAAATGTAAAATAATATAACATTTTATATTGTCGTGAATGGGTGTCCCTTATTTTGCCACACTGAAGGTGGCAACCCTAGTGTGTCGTCAACACGCTTCAGAAGATGCCAAAACTAATAGTTTCATTGTTGGGACTAAAAACCTAAAACTGGAAGCCATAAAAGACCACGAATCATCCAAATGCCACATCCATTAATCTGCCCTACTCATTTAATGAAATGTATATCAGTTCATGGTTTGTGTGTGTATAAGAGAGGAAGAGAAAATGTCAGTATTTAATTGAGACTTGAGATTAAATAAACTGCTTAAGTATTGTAGAGCTTGTAGTATTAATTACTAACCGGTTAAAAACAAGAAAGTGGCTGGTAAAAACATTGAGTGACAATGTTAACAATTTTACAGGTTTATTTATGCTCTAACAGCAACATTACACACTAACTCAAATTTGAAAAATGGGATCACGAAGAACAGGACCTTTAATATTTTACATGCGGATAGGCCTATAATAAAGCATTTTTGTCTACATTGGTTGCTATAGCTATAGCAAATTACCACAGGTTCACTGATACTATAACAATCCAAATAGTGTCTGTAAGGATTTGGCCTTTTTCTTGTTTTGTTTCTTCTTCATTTTTAATTTAACATTAAAGCAGATTATGTGCTGATCCACTGAGAGTTTGACTGTGATTGTGCCCTTATATCCTATTAATATTTAGTGGGACATTGCAATTGTTTTGTACTATCTAAGCTATACTTAGACTAAAAAGATGTGCCATTCTGTCTTTTAAAATGGACAATTTTAATTTAATAATTGTTTACTGATCAGTGACGAAATGCATTATTATGGCATGAATTAAATTATATTTATAGGTTGTTTATATTTTATTTTATATTTTATTATGTCAGTGAAAAAACAAATGCCAAGAAGTATTAAAAAATAACTTACAGTATTGTTCCCGAGTTTCAAGCTCCATTTTATTTTTTGAAGGCATGCTTCTGAAGATTTGCAATTGTAAAAGTAGCCTGATAGTCCAAGGGAGTTTTCCTTAAATGGTTAGTGTGTGTGTGTGTGTGTGTGTGTGTGTGTGTGTGTGAACTGTGACTACTTGGCTCATGAATATTAGTTTACATGACGTCCTTGATCTGTTGAAAGATAGTATTGGTGGGTTGTACTTAGCTGCCATACTAAAGAAATAGTTTACCCTATGTAATACAGAAATAAACCCACATGAAGCTGATTGTGCATGGAAAAGCTTCAAAGTATGGACAACAGTGCCATCTGCTGTTGCGTACTGCACTGAAAAAAATGGTGTGTTGGATTTACATAATTAAATCATGTACATCGGTTCCACATGATTCAATTAAGTTAAACAAACATAATTTGTTCACATAATTTCAACATAATGGAATTAAGTAATTTTTAAGTAACCAAATTTAGTAGTCTCACAATGATTTTAATATGGCTCCTATCAACAGTGGTGCACACGGGGGCTTGAGACCCTGCCTCTTTAATCAAAACACATGTTTATTTTCATATTTATTTTTTTATTTTTTATGTCACTTGACTGATCTATAACACAATACTCAGAAGCTTTCATTATATTTGCCAGCAATGGCACATCATACATGTGCTAAATGTGAATTGCTTTTTAATGACATGGACTGAGTCAGTCCAGAGCCTAAGCAATCGCTCCGCTCTTCTCCACTATGGTAACCAGTGTAATTTAAATGGTTCGAATAATTCCAACACAATTAAACATTAAACACTAATAAACAATATAAAGTCTCCCCCTTTTTCTCATTTTGCCCAAAAACACATAAAATAACACTTAATTTCAACAATTTTACTCTAGTCGTCAAGTCCCAAGCAAAGCATGCTGGGAACTACAGTTTCAGGAAAAATCATTTCCGAGTACTTAATTGGTTCACATTCACCCCAAATAATTTAATCTAGTAGATTGCACATTTTAGAGAATTACATTAATCGAAAGCAATGAAATCATGTTTAGAAGAGAAACACAAATTTGTTGCGTAGATCACAAATAATACGATTAAGTAAATTGGGCAACATGTGTTTTCCTGTTTTTTCAGTGTGTTTACAACAGCCATTGGAAATCATTATATTTTATCAACTGAAAATGTTCCTAAACAGAGGATTTTTATTATTTTCCTATCAGATGTAGGGGAGACAAGGACACTACCTAACACTTTTTGACTTTCTCAGTTTATGTAAATCCACTTGGGGTTCAGAGTATTTCTTTTTACCCACATTTATTCACACGTCTAGTACAATTATGTGCTTTTGTTTCCTTCATACAGAATATAAATTTTTCTTGATATACCCGAAAGAATGAAAGTGAAATGTGACAACATGCCCCATAGGTGGGGTACATTGTAACGTGAGGGGCACATATACAAAAAAATATACAAGACAAACTAAAATATTTTGTCAACAAAAACAATAATCAACTTTTTCATATAAAATAATGACATTTTTTAATAATTAAAAATAAACTAATTTTTGAGTTTGACAACAAACACACTGCAAAACACAGCTATACAGCATAGTTCAAAACATATTAATTAATAATTTCAAACATTGACTCTCAGTCTTTATTTACTTTATTCATGGTTTCTCAATAGAATTCATAAAAGTATAGAATAGCATAGCATAGCATGACATAGTTCTAATAGGGGCACATTGTAATGCAGTTACAACATGTCCAACCTGCGCAATTGGGATTTAAACCCGACTGGTGTCTTCTGCTGGTTAGATAAGCATTAAAGAACTTTAACTTCATTTAACTTAACTGTTAAATAACACATATAAGATAAAAAAAAAAATAGATTTGTCTAATTTTAAATAAACACAAAAAACAGAGACGAGAAATGTACTTTTGCTATGGTTAAATAAATGTTGATATGGCAACGAGTAAATATATTAAGTTGTCATGCATGTGTGGAAAGTTTTAAACCATGTGTGTTACAACTAACCCCGCGTTAGTTTATGCCCCGTTCACCCCAAAGTTCTTACAAAAGCTTTTGATAAAATGATCACCGTTTGACTAAACACCAGCACCAAACCATGAAAGGAAAAAAATAAAAGTCCAAAAAGAACAGAAATAAGGGGGCAAATTGACTGAAATGTCTGGGCTTGAGGCCTCAGTGGTGTGTAAATTACAACTATAATTTTGACGTAAAGGGATACTAAGTTACAACTTAAGCACTAAATATTTTTGCGCTGCGTCATTCTACTTAGGATAGTTGAAGCGTAACCTTATGTATAAACTAAATATTTACAGAAGCCTCCGATCAGGAGTAGCGGTGGGAACAAAATAGCAAATAGCAAAATACTGAAATGCTTCAATAAACTCTTGTTTTACCGGACCGACTTCAAAACTTTAGACATGATGTCATAATGCTGACATTTAGACTCACTTACATTTTAAGATAATGAACATTATGTGAATAGATTACTTTAGTGGCTCCTCAAACCCATCCTAAATTCATCCTGTTCTTCAGCCCATGTTGTGCATGTCATATTAAATCAGTCATAATAAATACATGTAATTTCTTATGTTTTTTTTTATTGTATCAGTACTTATGTATTGATCCTTTATTTCTGTATTTTATTTACATAAAAAATACTTATTATGTTATTCATGATTAAGTAGGATTGTATTTAATGGAAATGTCTCGGTTACGACTGTAACGCTGCATCACCGCTTTGGGAATGCCTCTGCGTGATTGCGTTGTGAAACACGTATGTAATCAGTCCAATAGAGAGACGGAACGTCATAGGCGGGTGACGCCATTGACCCAGAAACTATAAAGCATACCGGCAAACACACGCCCCCAGCTTCTGGAATATGGATGAAGCAAGACGCTTGCGGGCATACGGGGAGTGTGGCAGGTTGACGCAGCTTCTCATTCCCTATTCAGGAAACTAAGGTTATAGTCGTAACCGAGACCTTCAAGGGAACTTGTGCTGCGTCACCGATTTGGTAACGAGAAAACCCACATCCCCATAGGAGCCGGATGCCCGCCTGTGATATTGTTAGGAGGCACCACCTTGGTGTGGAGTCTCCACTCCCCGGGTCTCAGCCCCTGCCTCGGCAGGATGTCCGCTTCCACATTCAGGCGCCCTTGGATCTACATTGCCCTGACTGAGGGCAGTTTCCCCTGGGCCCACAAAAGGATAAGGCGAGCCAACTTGTACAAATGACAAGACCTCAGATCCCCCTGATGGTTTTTATAGGAGACCACCGATGTGCTGTCTGTGCGTACAAGCACATGATGGCCCCTGAGATATGGCAGGAAGTGCTTCAGAGCCTGAAACACTGCCAGCATTTCTAGGCAATTTATGTGCCACGAATTATGACATTCCTTCCACAAGCCCTGGGCCAAGCGACCACTCATCGCCGCCCCCCAACCCAATGACCAAGGTGCGGAGACACCGCCACATTGTCTTGATCACGTGAAAGGGGTTTCCCCTCGGGGAAAATCCCTTGGTCTTGAGCCACCACTGCAAAGGTCTCATGTACAGCAGGCCACAAGGAATCACGTTGGACGCTGCTGCCATCAGACCTAACAGTCTCTGATACTGCTTCACAGTGAGTGACTGGTCTAACTTCACCCCTTTCACAGCCGAAAGGATCGACCCTATTCGAGGCTCTGATAAGCGGGGAGTATGGCAGGGTGACGCAGCGTCTCATTCCCTATTCAGGGAACTAAGGTTAAAGTCGTAACCGAGATGTTCCCTTTCAAGGGAACTCGCACTGCGTCACCGCTTTGGGAATGAGAATACCTACGTCCCCATAGGAGCCGGATGCCCGTCTGTCACATTGTCTAGTGGGCGAGCACCCGAGCCCCAGGAGTAGCATTGATGTCGAGCTTGTACGAGGGTGCTTGTGGCACGAGGGTGCCACAGAGAAGGCTTGTAAATCCCCAGTTCTATTCAGAGAAGAAGTAGCAAGAAGAAAGATAGTTTTAAGAGTGAGAAACTTCTCAGGAACTTCTTCGAGAGGCTCAAAGGGAGCCTCAGAGAGGCCTTGAAAGACAATAGCCAAGTCCCAAGCCGGCACCCTGGTGCAGACTGCAGGTTTTAATCTCAAAGTGCCATGGAGGAAAACGAGTAACTAGATGGTGTCACCCCAAAGAAACACCACCCCAAGGAGTGTGGTAAGCTGCTAAGGCCGTCACATACACCTTTAAAGGTCCCATGGCATGAAATTTTCATTTTATGAAGTTTTTCAACATTAATAACTAGAGTTCCCCTAGAGTTCCCCTAGCCTGAATATTGTCCCCAAGTGGATAGAAATGTTGATCGGTGTAAACCTGAGTTCTGGCTGTCTTTCTCTGCCTTTGAGAAAATGACAGGCCAGACTAGCCAATCCTGAAGTCTCCTGGTTTGACGTCCAAGCAGGAACGGTTACCTCCCTTTCCTACGCCCAGAGAATCTGGCACGCCCATGCAAACGCTCACATGTTCATGTACAAATGAAAACAGAAGTCTTTTTCAGTTCCTTCTGATCTGTGATCAGTGATTTCTGATGTGTAGCTAATTATTTATTATTCGTGCACACACTGCGGCTTCTCTCTCTCCCGACAGAACGGTGTTTTCGTGTTTTCTATCTTGTGAGTCAGTGTTTTTGAACGTCCTCGTCGCGTCTATCTGTTCTAAAATGTGCATACAGTCGTGAGTTTCTGCTCAACATCAGCAGAGTAACATCTTTAGAGATAAACCTCACGCACACCGAAGCTCGGGCTGACCGGTCGGCCTTCAACATCCCCGACCCCCAGTACTGCATCTGGCCCACAGCGGAGGCACCAAACACGGAGCGAGATTAAGCAGAAGGGGGGTAAGCGTGAGGGTATACGGGCTAGCCAGCTATCCCCACAATAAACTGGATTACATTCGATTACTGCTGTTGTGTCTTTGTTTGCGCTGTGTACTCAATGCGCGTCACTGACTCTTTTCATATGATAGGAACATATCTAAAAATAATGCTATCAACACTTACTCGTAACTCGTTCATCTTGACAGCTGTAATGGTACTTTGCATGTGTTACAAAGTTGGTAATAATGATGAAGACGGACTCTGCGTGACTGGGACTCGTGTTTATTCAGAACTCTCAGATACAAACACAATAAACTTGCGCTGACAGACAGCGCTCTCATAACTCTGTAGTTACTATAAATAACTTTGTTAGCAATCGCTCTGTCTCCGTGATGTCCGGTTCGCGAACGAATCATTCTTTTGAATCGGTTCTTTTTAGTGAACCGAACCAGTTCACCAAATCAGACTGAATCGTTCTAAACGGTTCGCGTCTCCAGTCAGTGCTGATCCATAATTTACTAAAGTTAGTAACTTTCTGACATGAGTGACAGTACCTCCGACTAGAAATAGACTAATAACCTGAAGTATATGCTGTAACTAAAACAGTTCGCTGAACTGAGACTGACAGAACTGATGTGAAGTGATCTCCGGTCCATCCGTCTCTCTGGCGGCAGCTCGTGCCTCGTAGACCTCGTTAAACCACGCCCCCTCCGCTCATTTCAAATGCAAAAATGTCAGCCAATCACTACAGTGGGCGTTATTACTGAAGTCTCACAGCAGACACACCTCTTGAAGCAAGGCATTCAGCCACAGGGCAAACATTAGTATTGAAAAAAATGCCTTTTATTTCTAAATGATGACATTTTATGATGTAAAAATCATACTAACAATATAAGTACACCTCAGGAAACATTATAAAATAATAGAAAAATGCCATGCCATGGGACCTTTAATGTGGAGGGAGCTAACCCAGCGGAGAACCTCTCCTGCAAGAGTTCCAGCACCGCGCTCGCAGGGCAGTTAACTGGATCCGAAAGGCGATCTCTGCACCATGAGGTGAAGAGTCTCCACTTCAAAGCGTACAGTTTCCTCGTGGAGGGAGCTCTAGAGTGTAGAATGGTCTCCACAACCTTGGTTGAGAGACCAGAACTTATGAGCTGGGCCCCCTCAGAGGCCAAGCCCACAGTTTCCACAGCTCTGGGCGAGGGTGTAGGAAGGCACCGCCCACGCCTGAGAGAGAAGGTCCCTCCTGAGCGGAATCTCCAGGGGACAGCCGTCGAGGAGAGACACAATGTCCGAGAACCATACTCGGACCGGCCAGAACAGGGCTACTAGCGATCGCGGGAAAATGCATACAGGGGAAGCCTCGGCCACTCCTGTACCATAGCGTCCAGTCCCAGAGGAGCTGGAGGCATTAGGGAGAACCCATGTCATCACTCGTGGGGGTTTGAAGTGGCGAGTCTTCATCCCCCGCATCGATACTGCAGACATCCTCCTCCTCAGAGAAAGACAGCTGCAGCACAGAGGCCGCCCCCTGGGCGGGAGACACCGCAGCGCAGGCTCCCGAATCCAAACAGGCAGCACCAGATCTGGCAGGTAAAGGCAGAGATAGGGCTGGGCCCGTCTCAAACCCCTCCACCAGATCCTTCTTTAAACCCCACGACATAAGCCGCCGCTGTGCCTCGGCAATAGCGGGGCCCGTGTCGCGGGGAACGCGAGCCGCAGCGCCCTCCTCGAAGAACGCCCGGCGGGATCGCAGCACTCTCAGAGGCAGCGCCTCACAATGCTCGACTGCCCCTTAAGGGCCGACGGAGCGTGCTGCTAACCCAATCAAACAATGCACATCAAGTGTGTATCCTCGCCCGTGATGTAGCGAGGGCACGGAGGAACACACTTTCTGTACTGCTATTCGCCCACTATCATATATGTCTCTTTTGTGTATCAGTGTGTGTTGCAAACAAAAAAGAAAACAAAAAAGTCTGAACTCAGACACAAACACAGAGCTGACAGGGACAATGTTACATAGGGCGCTTGCTGAAGACAACAGAAGCTGGGGGCGTGTGTTTGCCGGTATGCTTTATAGTTTCCGGGTCTATGACGTCAGCCGCCTATGAGGTTCCGTCTCTCTTTTGGACTGATTACATACATGATTCACGACGCAATCACGCAGAGGCGTTCCCAGAGCGGTGACGCAGCGCAGATTCCCTTGAAAGGATTCATGCGCATGCACGCTTTTGTGGCCCAAACTTAACTTCCGGTAGACGTCTGCAAAGAATCAATAACAACAGAGGCTGCGTTATCTTTATTATGCGTTATCATCTTTCATTTTAATTGTGCAACATTATTTTAATTTATATGTTTTTATTGTTTCAGCATGTTTATTATAATAATTGTGGTTATGGGGGATTGTTTAGTCAATAATTCAAGAAGGTCCCTATTTTTTAAAGCTCTTTCTAACTTGTACTCAGCTTTAAAACTAACATATAATTTTTGTAATTGTTTAACTATAGCATTTTTTTAAATAAGGTTTTTTTGGTAACGCTTTAGATTACAGCCCGGAATGTACTGTGTGAGTAAAGAGAATTTACAGCATAACTTTTGGTAATTATAGTGTAACTATCAAGTAAGTATGTGTAGGTATAAGGGAACAATATGTAATATCGGGGGAATAAAGGGGTAACTATCAGGAACATTAACAAATTATTTATACTGTAAGTATTTTTTAATTAACACACTACCGTGTGTATCTGTGTAAGTGCTCTGTGAAAAGTGTCATTGATGTATATTTATAACATGTTTTTGAAGCGCTGGTCATTGTAGCCAATCACAGACATATTTGATGAGCGTGTGAGCACAATGGCCAGTCAGAGTTGTTTACGATTCTGCTCAACAGCGCTCAAAGCGTCACATTTTTTTAATTTCAGTACCGACTTGGTATCGCGGTCGGTACTTTTGACAACACTAATAAACCCTCACCCAGGTGACCCAGCCAGGGTTGATCAGACCCTGACTTGTGTCCCAGCAGCACTGGCCCACAGATCACTTCTCTTGAGGCCCTTTCTGCAGCCTCCATAGCGAACTTAATGGCTTTTCTCTTCACAGTCCCAGTAATGCCAAGCAGCATGTAGACCTTACACAGTCTGATCTGTGCTTTTGAATCTCTATTTAATATCTTTCCCTGTTGTTTAAACCGCTAAATATAACTTACTCATCACCATATATTGCCTAATATTGCCTATCACATTAAATCTGACATCGCTAGCTTTTAATCTAACTCTCACTATCACAAAGTGTTAGCATTTCGCTAGCCTGTTAGCCTGTTAGCCTGCCATCTGTGCATCCGGGTCTCCTGTTTTCTCTCGCGCACCTTTTTACGAGTCCATCAAACAACTGTGGTGAGTTGGATTAGTCAGCAAACACGGTGAGTCATGTCATCTTCTCCAGTTATTTTCACTTCCACTGCCTGTCAGTATTACCTTATCTGGTAATGCAGGAGATAGTCAGGCTGACGGAGAAGATTTCAGACACGCATCCAAACTTTTATTGAGAATAGTGAGAATGTAAGCGCTTTAAACACTGCTTTGGATGTGACTAGCTTAGTGAACTCTGTACATTGTTCGGTTCCAGCTGCAGAGCCCATGCAGCAGAACAACTGGGTGACTGTTAAACGGCATAGTAACGGATAAAAAAAACCCTCTTCCTTTCCAATTAGAACATCAAACGGGTTCTCCCTACTCAGTGACGCACACACTGAGAATCCTGTTGAAAGTGCCCTAGTTATTAGCGATTATATTACACGGAACTTGAAAATAGAGACACCAGCCACCATAGTCACATGTTTACCGGGAGCCAGAGTGCCTGACATCAAAGCAAATTTAAAAGTGCTGGCTAATGCTAATCGTAAAAAGGAGTGATTAGATAATTAGCAGACTATCATCACTCAATGGCTGGGTGTCTAAGTGGTGTCCGCTGAATAACATAGGGTTCATAGACAATTGGAAAAGCTTTTGGGGCAGACCTGGCCTGTTAAAAAGAGATGGTATCTGTTGTATTTACGCGGATATCATTATATTCACGGGGCTGTAGATAGCAATAACACAATGAAAACCGAGTGGCTTAGAACTGACTTCCTTTACTGTTTTTGTCTTCAAGGTATATATTGACAGGTTACACAGCGCCATCTAGAGCATAAAATAATAACTGCAGGATAATACCATTACCAACGGTAAATACATAACATTTCCTCCCAACTGAAATCAAAGGTTGTTAAACACAACAGTGGAATATTTATTTTCTTGAATTCAACTTTAACCACTGCTAGCGAACACGTCTTACTCGGCATGAATCTCTAAACTTATATATTTTAGAATGCTTGATAACGGTCAGGTGGTCTCGTGAGACGGGTAGGATAACGCTTAATAGTCTCTCTCGTTTGTACAGTCCCCGGGGGTGATTTGTCAGTGTTGCCTGACCCTGGTTCGTCAATCGTCACCGCCACAAGATTGTCCATCTTTTCCCCAATGTTCTCCTGAAACGGATGTGCCTGGACATTATCAGAGGCAGCAGGAATGTCTGGTTCCATCTGGGTTTCAGAGGATTCAGTCCCTTGTTTCAGTAATTGATCCACATGACGTTTCCAGATTCCAGAAGAACCCACGTTGACGCTGTAAGAGACAGGTCCCGTTTTGGACATCACCACTCCCGGTATCCAATTTCCTCCTTTTCTGTAGTCACGAGCAAGAACGGACTCTCCAGCATGAAATTCTCTTAACTTAGAGTGTTTTTGGCGTCGTAACCGCTGAGCATCCTGGGACTGACTCACAGTCTTTGCGAGACTAGGTTTTAGAAGATCCAGCCGGGTTCTTAGCTTGCGATTTAGGAATAGCATCGCAGGTGACTCCTTGGTGGTAGCATGCGGAGTGTTTCTGTATGTTAACAGAAATCCATCAAGTCTCTGTTGGATTGGAGTTGACCCTTTCGAAGCTTTTAGTGCGTGCTTGAATGTTTGAACAAAACGTTCAGCTTGCCCATTACTAGAGGGGTGATATGGAGCAGAGCGAATATGTTGCACCCCATTTGCCTTCAGGAAAAATGAAAACTCCTCAGCACAAAACTGCGGGCCGTTGTCACTGACAATGACATTAGGGACGCCATAACGACTGAAAAGTCCTCGTAAGACCTGGATGGTTTTGCTGGTGGTAGTACTGTCCATAATGAACACTTCCGGCCATTTGGAGTGCGCGTCAACTGCAATGAAGTACATATGGCCTTCAAAGGGACCAGCAAAATCCACATGTATTCTTTCCCAAGGATGAGCTGGCCAAATCCATGGGTGAAGTGGTGCAGGACAGGGGGCATTTTGGATACGCTGACAAGACTGGCATGATTTGGACTGAGACTCGATCTGTCCATCAATTCCCGGCCACCAGACATAGCTACGGGCCAGATGTTTCATCCTTACCACCCCAGGATGGCCCAAATGCAAATCAGCTAACACCCGGTAGCGGAGCTTGGTTGGTACAATGACGCGACTCCCCCACATTAAACATCCTTGAACAACTGTGAGCTCGTGTCGACGTGTCACAAAGGGTAGCAGGTCTTGAGGTATCTCTTTAGATTTTGGAAATCGTCCAGTAGAAACCATCTCCAACACAGGTGACAAAATGGAATCCTTTAAGGTGTCACGTCTAATTTCAGCACTACTGACAGGCAGGGCTGCTACCTGGGCAGCATAGAACACATCCACCGTGTCCATTTTCTCAGTAGGAGTCACTGGTAATGGCAGCCGTGACAGTCCATCTGCGTTGGCATGTAAGGCTGCTTTCTTATACTCAAGGACATAGTCATGGGCGGCTAATATCAGAGCCCATCGTTGCATTCTGGCTGCTGCCATGGATGGAATACTCTTGTTGGGACTGAGAATAGCTGTTAGAGGTTGATGATCAGTAAAGAGAGTAAACCTTCTTCCGTATAAGTACTGATGGAATTTACGAATTCCAAAAATTATACTCAGAGCCTCACGCTCGATCTGAGCATAATTTTGTTCCGCTTTACTGAGTGTCCTGGACGCGAAAGCAATCGGCTTTTCCTCTCCATCGGGGCACACATGTGATATCACCGCCCCCACCCCATATGGGGAAGCATCACAGGCGAGACGAATGGGTAAGTCTGGATCATAATGTGTGAGTACAGCTGGTGAGGTAAGGAGATCCTTCACTTTCTGAAATGATTTTTTACAGGCCACACACCAGCACCATTTCTTTTCTTTACATAAAAGAGCATTGAGAGGGTTCAAGACAGATGCCAGATTTGGAATGAAACGGCCATAATAGTTGACCATCCCAAGAAAAGAGCGTAACTGACTTACATTGGTCGGTTCAGGTGCTTCCATTATGGCTTTAATCTTTTGTGGCGATTTGTGTAATCCAGCTGCATCAATGTAGTGACCCAGGTATTCCAGTGTTTGTTTGAAAAATTCGCATTTTTCACGCTGCAATTTCGGACCATATTTCTCCAGTCTAGTGAGTACTTGGTCTAATGTCTTGAGATGTTCCACATTATCTCGTCCTGTTATCAATATGTCATCAAGATAGCAGTGAGTGTTTGGAATTCCCAAGAGGATTTGATCCATTGCTTTCTGAAATAATGCAGGAGCTGGGGCAATCCCGAAGGGTAAGCGGTTATAACAGAAGAGCCCTTTTTGAGTGGATATGGTGAGTAATTTTCTCGACTCATGTGCCACTGGCATCTGCAAGTAAGCGCTGGACAAGTCCAGCTTACTGAATAATTGACCACCAGCCAGGGATGCAAAAAGATCTTCTATGCGTGGAATTGGGTAGTGATCCACACAAATGGCTGGGTTGAGTGTCACTTTAAAATCACCACACAGTCTCACTGAGCCATCTTTTTTTATAACTGGTACCACAGGTGTGGCCCACTCACTGTACTGTATTGGCGAAATTACTCCCATTTCTGTTAAACGTGTCAATTCAGCCTCTACTTTTGGTCGAATAGCATAAGGTACTACCCGTGGCTGGTAGAATTTTGGAGTATGGTCAGGCTTGAGTGTAATTTGTGCCTCAATTCCTTTCATGATGCCTAGTTCTTTTCCAAAAACTTGGGCGTGTCGTTTTAACACAGTCTCCATCGTCTCTTTGACTCCCTGCTTGACTGTTTTTATGTCTTGCCAATTCAGTTTTATAGCTCTCAGCCATTCTCGACCAAATAACGGTGGTGCATCGCTGTTAACAACATACAGAGGCAATCGTGCCAACTGATTGTTCAACTTCACCGCTACCCTGATAACCCCAACTGGCGCCAGTGCTTCACCGGTGTATGTTTTTAAGACTATGTCAGTCGGCTGCAGTGGAATATGCTGCAAGTTACTGTCATATTTTCCTTTTGAAATCAACGACACTGCAGCACCTGTATCCAATTCCATTTCAATAATTTTCCCTTCAATCTCTGGAGTTATACAAATATGTGCCAGTTGTTCACTTCTAGTTACCATATAAAGTGACATTTCCTTCTCTGTGTCTGTACTGGACTCATCACTTTGTTTTCCTCCCGTGTCCAAATGATGCACGCGTCTCTTATCAACTTTACTACGTCGATTACTTGGCTTCATATGACTCCCGTGCTTCCTTTCTCTCTCAAAGTTCCTTTTATTTCTACACACTCGTCCGATATGGCCTTTCTTTCCACATGAATGGCAGGCTTGATCCTTGTACCAGCAATCCTCTTCAGTGTGGTTCGTTTTTCCACATCTTTTACAATTGCTTCGCTGTTTGGGCGAGGAAACATGCATTGCATTAACTTTGAGGGAACTGCTGAGCTGCTGTGCTTCGCGGGCGACGGTTTCTGTGGCAACGGCTATCTCTACCGCTTTGGGAAAAGTAAGCGCAGCCTCTGTGAGAAGTCGCTTTTGTATCGCCTCGTTGTTTAATCCACAAACAAATCTATCTCGTAAGGCATCTTGCAAATGTGTACCGAAGTCACAATGTTCAGAGAGTTGTTTTAATACTGCTACGTACTGTGCAACTGTCTCCCCTTCCTGTTGATTGCGTTTGTGGAAACGGAATCGTTCCGCTATTATGAGAGGCGAATAATGTACGGTGAATAATGTTCACTTAACGTCGTTACAATCTCCTGATATGTTCTTTCTCCTGGTTTAGCAGGCGCAATCAAGTTACGTAGAAGGCCGTACGTTTTAGTGCCCATTACACTTAACAGCACTGGTACTAGTTTTTCCTCGTTGATATCATTTGCCTTTGTGAAGTGGTCAAACCGCTCAATGTATGTTGTCCACTGCTCGATGGCCTCGTCAAAGGCATCAATATGCCCGATAGTCGCCATCCTGGATTGGCCCACTGTTCGGTTGTTGCTAGTGTCCTCTGCAACACCGTACACTCTTCATCTTTGTCAGCAAAATCCACTCGTTAGCGTCAATCTTCTCAGTTACACGGTTAAAGTCAATATTTCCACACCTCGTCGCCAATTGTGTTGTATTTACGCGGATATCATTATATTCGCGGGGCTGTAGATAGCAATAACACAATGAAAACCGAGTGGCTTAGAACTGACTTCCTTTACTGTTTTTGTCTTCAAGGTATATATTGACAGGTTACACAGCGCCATCTAGAGCATAAAATAATAACTGCAGGATAATACCATTACCAACGGTAAATACATAACAGTATCCATCCCTCCTGGGATGGTGCCGCTCTTCTCTCTAGTAATCTGGCACATAGTCTTATGGTGCGATCACACCGGACGTGATTGACGCGAATCGCGTGAGTGATTTACATGTTAAGTCAATGCAGAGACGCGGAATGGCATTCTCCGCGCGAATGAGGCGGCGCGAATGGCGCGATTCGTGCGATTGACGCGAATTGATCGTTTCGAACGCGTGATTCGCGCGAATCGCTCAAGTTGAAAAATCTGAACTTTGGCGGATATTCGCACCGCGTTAACCAATCAGGAGCTTGCTCTAGTAGTGACAACAATACTGTATATTAATATCTGGTTAAGACAATATGATTATCACTGTGATAACATTAAATGACATGAAACACAACCCAGTCTTTTTTTGTTAGATGCAAGTTTATGTATGATCAATAATACAAAAGTATAAGTAAAAGATATAAGCTATACATGAAATAAAGCAAACAATTCAGTCAAACATTCAAAGTCAGTGCTAGTAGGCTACAACTGTGACGTACAGTTATAGCCTAAAAATAAAAAAGTAATGAAACTTCACACGCCAGATTAAAATGTTCAAATAGGCACTCTTATATAAATAAGCTAGAGATTTGAGCTTTAAACAACTACATTATTGACTGAAAAAGTCTTAAAACTACGTTTTGACACACATTAACAGTAGATTTTAACAAAAAAAGACGTGTAAACACAGCCCATGTCAGCCATTTCTCAACGAGACGAGCCGGCTAGCAGAAGCCCCTCCCATGACGCGAATTCGCCTGAAATGTCTGCTGTGTTCGCGTAGTTGTCACACGCGAATGAAGCGAATTTCACACGCGATTCGTGCGAATTTCACGCGCGAATGAAGCGAGTAAACTCAAAATGTTCAAGCGTCCACCTTCGCGCGATCAGCGCAAATTATTCGCGTCAATTGCGTCCGGTGTGAACACCACATTACAGTTGAACCTTGACTAACGGGCCCAGGTCAGGAAGCAGAGAGGCTGTCTTAACAAACCGTCTGCTAGCTGTCTCACGTCACAGAAGTCCCAACACATAGAGACGATTTCACTTAGATACTATCACATATAGACTGTTCCCCGAATTAGTAAATACAAAAAACTCTTGAACCAATTTAAGGGAAAAAATGTAATTGATGTTCAACAAATAAACAACAGATATA